>NC_054376.1:119512301-120151301 GCF_017654675.1 Xenopus laevis
TGGCTACACAGCAGCTTGTTTATATAAACTATAGTAGTACTTATCTGTTATCTACTGTGTATCCTGTGCTTGAATGGCTGCCCCCATGGCTACACAGCAGCTTGTTTATATAAACTATAGTAGTACTTATCTGTTATCTACTGTGTATCCTGTGCTTGAATGGCTGCCCCCATGGCTACACAGCAGCTTGTTTATATAAACTATAGTAGTACTTATCTGTTATCTACTGTGTATCCTGTGCTTGAATGGCTGCCCCCATGGCTACACAGCAGCTTGTTTATATAAACTATAGTAGTTCTTATCTGTTATCTACTGTGTATCCTGTGCTTGAATGGCTGCCCCCATGGCTACACAGCAGCTTGTTTATATAAAATATAGTAGTACTTATCTGTTATCTACTGTGTATCCTGTGCTTGAATGGCTGCCCCCATGGCTACACAGCAGCTTGTTTATATAAACTATAGTAGTACTTATCTGTTATCTACTGTGTATCCTGTGCTTGAATAGCTGCCCCATGGCTACACAGCAGCTTGTTTATATAAACTATAGTAGTACTTATCTGTTATCTACTGTGTATCCTGTGCTCAAATGGCTGCCCCCATAGCTACACAGCAGCTTGTTTATATAAACTATAGTAGTACTTATCTGTTATCTACTGTGTATCCTGTGCTTGAATGGCTGCCCCCATGGCTACACAGCAGCTTGTTTATATAAACTATAGTAGTTCTTATCTGTTATCTACTGTGTATCCTGTGCTTGAATAGCTGCCCCATGGCTACACAGCAGCTTGTTTATATAAACTATAGTAGTACTTATCTGTTATCTACTGTGTATCCTGTGCTCAAATGGCTGCCCCCATAGCTACACAGCAGCTTGTTTATATAAACTATAGTAGTACTTATCTGTTATCTACTGTGTATCCTGTGCTTGAATGGCTGCCCCCATGGCTACACAGCAGCTTGTTTATATAAACTATAGTAGTTCTTATCTGTTATCTACTGTGTATCCTGTGCTTGAATGGCTGCCCTCATGGCTACACAGCAGCTTGTTTATATAAACTATAGTAGTACTTATCTGTTATCTACTGTGTATCCTGTGCTTGAATGGCTGCCCCCATGGCTACACAGCAGCTTGTTTATATAAATTATCTATACTAGTCAAACATTTAGGGGGTTATTTATCAAGGTCTGAATTTATCTCAGTTTTTCTAATATCAAACTTAGAGCAGCTCCGAATTCCTTAATGGACCTTATTTATGAAGAAAAAAGCCAGAAAAATAGGGTCGGGCAAACTTTGGAGCTTTCTCCCAAAAACAATGATTTCTTTCAGAGTTTTTTTTTACACCGAAACCCCGAAATCATTGGATATCAGTACTGACATCAGCGCAGACATTTGGACCTTCCCCAGTGACTTAGTCAGGACCTCGAGAGCATTTAGATGCCGGGGTTTTGGATTCAGAGTGTTTAGACCATCGGACTTTAATAAATCTCGAAACAATTCTTGGTTTTTTTTTTTTTTTTTTTGCTCCGAAAACTGCGAATTATTATAAATAAGCCCCTTAGTTCATGAGTGCAATGGGGCCATGATGTAACACTCTGTGACCAGCAGGCGGCGCTCCAGCTACACACACAAGAACCCACGTGGGACATACACGATACAATTGCCCAGCTTATTTGTCAATCGACTGTTCCTCTTATTCTGCACCCAGACAACACTACTACATGAAATTAATTTGATATAAACGCGGCAAGTGCTGCTAAAAGCACATTAATTCAGAATCATGTAATAGGGTCTCCCCGCCCCAGAGCTGCGGATGGTCCGTTCCAAAACCCGGAAGTGCTGAGGAATAAGTTTATTGGAAGCGGAGCATGTGTAGCTGCGGGCGCGCGCTTATGTATATGCAAATGAGATGTTAATGAGATGCTAATGAGGCGTGTCTGACAGCGGTGTCACACTGATTTGGGCTGAGGGGAAGGGACACCCCAGAGCTTCCATAGGAGACTTGTCGGCTGTCGGTGGAACGAGCTTGAGCCGCTGTCCTGCAAGTCCCCGGGTTAAAGCGACACAATGGAACCTCCAGCCGGGGGAGGCGGATATGCAGGGGGACCCCCGCCGCCTTCCAAGAGCAACAAGGAGAAAAAGAAGCCGAAGGGCCAAGACGAAGGTGGAGATGGAAAGTCCAAGAAATTTGTAAGTTGCAGTGAGCGGGGAGCAGGTATTGTACTGGGGGCACCTCTCCTTCAGCAAGTTTTCCCTCTCAACTTCTTACTGAGTTTTACCACTGAACTGATTAATTAGTCTAAATGCCCAGTTATATGTAATATATAATAAGTCTAAATGCCAGTTATATGTAATATATAATAAGTCTAAACGCCCAGTTATATGTAATATATAATAAGTCTAAATGCCCAGTTATATGTAATATATAATAAGTCTAAATGCCAGTTATATGTAATATATAATAAGTCTAAATGCCAGTTATATGTAATATATAATAAGTCTAAATGCCCAGTTATATGTAATATATAATAAGTCTAAATGCCCAGTTATATGTAATATATAATAAGTCTAAATGCCCAGTTATATGTAATATATAATAAGTCTAAATGCCAGTTATATGTAATATATAATAAGTCTAAATGCCCAGTTATATGTAATATATAATAAGTCTAAATGCCAGTTATATGTAATATATAATAAGTCTAAATGCCAGTTATATGTAATATATAATAAGTCTAAATGCCAGTTATATGTAATATATAATAAGTCTAAATGCCCAGTTATATGTAATATATAATAAGTCTAAATGCCAGTTATATGTAATATATAATAAGTCTAAATGCCAGTTATATGTAATATATAATAAGTCTAAATGCCAGTTATATGTAATATATAATAAGTCTAAATGCCAGTTATATGTAATATATAATAAGTCTAAATGCCCAGTTATATGTAATATATAATAAGTCTAAATGCCAGTTATATGTAATATATAATAAGTCTAAACGCCCAGTTATATGTAATATATAATAAGTCTAAATGCCCAGTTATATGTCATATATAATAAGTCTAAATGCCCAGTTATATGTAATATATAATAAGTCTAAATGCCAGTTATATGTAATATATAATAAGTCTAAATGCCCAGTTATATGTAATATATAATAAGTCTAAATGCCAGTTATATGTAATATATAATAAGTCTAAATGCCCAGTTATATGTAATATATAATAAGTCTAAATGCCCAGTTATATGTAATATATAATAAGTCTAAATGCCAGTTATATGTAATATATAATAAGTCTAAATGCCAGTTATATGTAATATATAATAAGTCTAAATGCCCAGTTATATGTAATATATAATAAGTCTAAATGCCAGTTATATGTAATATATAATAAGTCTAAATGCCAGTTATATGTAATATATAATAAGTCTAAATGCCCAGTTATATGTAATATATAATAAGTCTAAATGCCAGTTATATGTAATATATAATAAGTCTAAATGCCAGTTATATGTAATATATAATAAGTCTAAATGCCCAGTTATATGTAATATATAATAAGTCTAAATGCCAGTTATATGTAATATATAATAAGTCTAAATGCCAGTTATATGTAATATATAATAAGTCTAAATGCCCAGTTATATGTAATATATAATAAGTCTAAATGCCAGTTATATGTAATATATAATTAGTCTAAATGCCCAGTTATATGTAATATATAATAAGTCTAAATGCCCAGTTATATGTAATATATAATAAGTCTAAATGCCAGTTATATGTAATATATAATAAGTCTAAATGCCCAGTTATATGTAATATATAATAAGTCTAAATGCCAGTTATATGTAATATATAATAAGTCTAAATGCCCAGTTATATGTAATATATAATAAGTCTAAATGCCAGTTATATGTAATATATAATAAGTCTAAATGCCCAGTTATATGTAATATATAATAAGTCTAAATGCCAGTTATATGTAATATATAATAAGTCTAAATGCCCAGTTATATGTAATATATAATAAGTCTAAACGCCCAGTTATATGTAATATATAATAAGTCTAAACGCCCAGTTATATGTAATATATAATAAGTCTAAATGCCCAGTTATATGTAATATATAATAAGTCTAAATGCCCAGTTATATGTAATATATAATAAGTCTAAATGCCCAGTTATATTTAATATATAATAAGTCTAAATGCCCAGTTATATGTAATATATAATAAGTCTAAATGCCCAGTTATATGTAATATATAATAAGTCTAAACGCCCAGTTATATGTAATATATAATAAGTCTAAATGCCCAGTTATATGTAATATATAATAAGTCTAAATGCCCAGTTATATGTAATATATAAAACCCCAAAACTACTAGAAGCTCCATTTATTACAATGCTTAATGTAACCAGAAAGTGACTGTAAATGAGGCGTCACTGCTCTGAAGAACAAATGGCCAATCAACATCAGTTCTGCAGCCAGACAATGTTCCAGCACTTATGTATCAAATGTTTAAATGGTTGGAAAATGCATTGCTTCACTTTTATTGTTCTGTCCGCTTCAGGCATCCCTAGTGATCCTGTGGGTTACTGCCTCTATTACTGAGAGTAGATCTGGAATCCCTGCCGTACATTCAGACTTCTGTTGTTTGACAGTGTACAAATAGAAAGCATGTGCCAGGGAATGCCCTGCTCTGTGGATGAACAAATAAGGCCTGTAACAGAAGCAAAATGTGTCTTATCACAAGTCCAATGCATTACACTGAATTACTTGTGTTACTTTTTATTCTGTAAACAGAATTATTTGACAGGTGAGGTATTTTACTAGGGATGCACCAAATCCAGGATTCGATTCGGGATTCGGCCTTTTTCAGCAGGATTCCTTCTGCCCGGCCGAACTGAATCCAAATCCTAATTTGCTTATGCAAATTAGGGGCAGGGAGGAAAATCACATGACTTTTTGTCACAAAACCAGGAAGTAAAAAATGTTTTCCCTTTCCCACCCCTAATTTGCAAATGGAAATTAGGAATCGGTTCGGTATTCAGTTGAACCTTTCGCGAAGGATTCAGGGGTTCGGCCGATTCCAAAATAGTGGATACTTTCTCTTACACAGTTTTTTTGTTTTTAGTCCCTTTGACTGTGTTGCACCCTGAACATATGAACCTTTTTCAATAATGGCAGCACAATATAGTATAGAAAATTGACCCTGGTGGTCTAGTGGGGGGACGGCAGGGATCCCCGATGAGTCCACTTCCTCCTGCGCCAGTTTGTTAAAGGCGCGCACATTGGGCCTCTCCTGCTTTATAGGCGCATGCGCGCTGGCGTGATGATGCCAGCGCGCAACGGTGCGAAAATTCAAATATTTAAAGGGCCATCCCACTGGTTCTCATGGCCCGTTATAGGTTTGTTCCTGGTGCCGTTAGCTTTTGGCTATTCTGATTCTGAGCTTGATTCTGACTACCTGTTGTGACCCCTGCCTGTTCCTGACGATTCTGACCTCTGTATCCTGATCCATTGCCTGAATTCAACTATCCCTTCTGCTAAATCCTTCTGATTGATCTCCCGGTTTTGACCCTTGCCTGCCTGACCTTGCCTTGAACGCTGCCTGCCCAGACCCAGCCTGATTTGTTTACGCTTTCTTTCTGGCTGCCTCGACCCAGCCTGTTCTGACTACGATTCCGTCTAACACCTTATACCACGACCTTCTGCCCAAAGACTTTGCTAACAGTCGTGCCCCTCTGCTTATCCAGAACTTCTAGCCTTGCAGGTGGCATCCAAGTAGCTGAGGGTTCCTACCGAAGCCAAAGGCGGTCACACTACAGGTGAAGCACGAGCCGTGTTGGGTGCCGACCGTGACACTAACTTTAAATTACAGAGGGACAGGAAAAAAAATAGAGGAATAGAAATTAATAGAAATTTTTGATACCTGTGACAGTCAGTCTACAGACTGCCAGTGTCTGATTCTATATTTCTGGATTTCTTTTTATTTTATGTGGGATTAGCAAACTGGGATCCTGCTCTCTGGAATTTGGCCAGACTGCATGATTGAACGTTTCCCATGAAACCTTTGGACGAAGCAGCATTTATGTGTTGTAGTTTCTCCATTGCCAGCATTAAAGTAAAGGAGGCCATAGACGCACAGATAATATTGTACGAAACAGATTTTCGTACGATATTCGGTGCGTGTATGGTGGGAAATAAGCCAACTGATATTGGCATAAGACTTGGATATCGGTCGGCTCGTCGATCGGGCTGGACGGAAAATTTTGATCGGGTGCCTTTGAAGGGACCCAAACATCAGCCATTGTTAGTGCTGAATCGTCAGATACAGGTAGAATTCTATTGTTTCTGTCTGTATATCTGACGATTCAGCACTACATGTGCATTAAAATGAACGATCTTTCTTGTAAAGATCTTTTCCAAGAAGGATTGTAATTGTTATGTCTATGGCCACCTTAAGCCGCGTGAGGCTTCATATGCAGGTCCACAGATCTGGGGTAATATAACCTTACTACAAGTCTTTCCTGCTAACCAGAACATTTAGAAACACTTGCAGTGATCTGGCACGGTTGCATGTTTTGTCTAGTACTGTGGTATTACCCATTTACATCCGTCTTCTGAAAATAGAACCTCGTGAAAGAATGAAAGTTTTCCAAATCTATTTTTGAACTTACATCTGTAGACAAGCCCAGAAACATAGTTTTCCCACAGCTGATGTGCTCAGCAATTCCTTATGTGATAATTACAGTCTGCAGTAACAAATGATAATGCCTTGAAGCATGCTTGGAAAGACAGGGTCTTGTTATTTAGTTTACCAGAGTAGCTTTTCTGATTAGAAAATAGCAGTATTCTCGCAACTGGGCTCAGACAGAGAGCTAACTTTGCATTAATGTTTCCAGTCGGGATTGGTGGGGTGGCCTCAGACACTGGCATATGACTGAACATATGACTGGCAACAGCCATAGATGGACACTACCAAGCACTTTTCTTGTTGTGATTAAATGCACTGCCAAAGTATGCTGTCTGGCCAGAAACACAGCCCCACAGGAAGGTAACGGGTTCATAAAGCCTGCAGGCTATCTTCTGATCTCTGTTACATAGGATTTGTTTCAATTCCCAAGCAGAACCGCAGTTGGGACGTCCTGAACATTCTCGTACTGTCACACACATGGCTTTCCCCAGTCCCTAGAATATTGCTCATTTCTCTAGCGAACTTAACTTGCTCCCTGCCAGAGCAAACCAGATAGAGCCACATATCTTATGACTTATTATTAGCCTTAAGCTGGCCATAGAGATGCAGATATACCTGCAACGATCGGATGTCCCAATCTCCCGACCTGCTACTAACCATTCAGATTAAATAAAGTAGTAAAAGAACAGATCAGCCGATGTTCTGCCCTGACAGCAATCGTAGAAAGTTATGTCCAACAAAAGCTGGTGACAGTCTCCCTCTGATATTAGCAGATCGGCAATACATGCAGATATATTATCGGTAGCCGACAGAAATGTTCTAACTTGTCCAATCAACTGAACGACCGATCGCCATGGAATGAAAAATGTCGGGACACTCCATGCATGGCCCGAAACATAGTTACATAGTTAAATCGAGTTGAAAAAAGACAAAGTCCATCAAGTCCAACCCCTCCAAATAAAAACCCAGCATCCATACACACACCCCTTCCTACTGTCACATAAATTCTATATACCCATATCTATACTAACTATAGAGTTTAGTATCACAATAGCCTTTGTATTATGTCTGTCCAAAAAATTATCCAAGCCATTCTTATAGTCATTAACTGAATCAGCATCACAACATCACCCGGCAGTGCATTCCACAACCTCACTGTCCTGACTGTGAAGAACCCCCTACGTTGCTTCAAATGAAAGTTCTTTTCTTCTAGTCTGAAGGGGAGGCCTCTGGTACGGTGATCCACTTTATGGGTAAAAAGGTCCCCTGTTATTTGTCTATAATGTCCTCTAATGTACTTGTAAAGTGTAATCATGTCCCCTCGTAAGCGCCTTTTTTCCAGAGAAAACAACCCCAACCTTGACAGTCTACCCTCATAATTTAAGTCTTCCGTCCCTCTAACCAATTTAGTTGAACTTAGTCTCTGCACTCTCTCCAGCTCATTTATATCCCTCTTAAGGACTGGAGTCCAAAACTGCACTGCATACTCCAGATGAGGCCTCACCAGGGACCTATAAAGAGGCATAATTATGTTTTTATGCCTTGAGTTAATGCCTTTTTTTATGCAAGACAGAACTTTATTTGCTTTAGTAGCCACAGAATGACACTGCCCAGAATTAGACAACGTGTTATCTACAAAAACCCCAAGATCCTTCTCATTTAAAGGGGACCTGTCACCCAAAAAAAAATATTTAAAATCCTATTTTAACACATTAGTCAAGCAAAATGAACTTCAATTACACTATACAAATTATTTGAATCATGTTTCCTTCTTTCTGGGAATTCATAATTATAGCAAGCAGGCAGGAGCCATTTTGTGGACACTGTTATTAAGACAAGCCTTGCATCATCTCAGACTCTTGTTTGTGCACCAGAATGGGGGACCTGATGTCCATCCCCATGCCCTGGCTACACAATTAAATGGTAAAGAGAACAGGGGGAATGTGGGGAGAGCAGTGACATCTAGGAAGTGCTGAATGGAAAGTGAAAGTAATTGACTACCCCGCCTCTATGCCCAGGGCATAGAGGAAGGGGAGACAATATTTGATTGACAGCTGAGATTTTTAAATGAGCTTACAACAGCTATGAATGCTTTAATAAGAAATAGAAATTGAATTTCATGTTTAATTTGAAAAGGACTTATTTCACAGATGTTTGTGTCTGGGTGACAGGTCCACTTTAAGGAAACTCCCAACACACTGCCATTTAGTGTATCACTTGCATTTTGTTGATCTGAACATGGGGCTAAAACAATGGCTTCCCCAGCAGGTCCTGAACAGACTGAAAATCCTATCACAGATGGACCTCTCCTAATGTGATGTCATCTTTGGCCGGGGATCTGACTGCCATTAGATCATTTGCAAATGTTGTTCTTTATAAGTAAGATGACTTCAACATTTTGTAATTTGTTTCTAGAATACAGTACATTTCTATTCAAGTGAATATGTCTGCATTCGTCCTGCAGGGTTTTTTGTTTCTGTAGATGATGCTGGATTTAATTATATGCATTTTCTTTTTAAAGGGGAACAATCACGAAAATTAAAATTTAATATAAGCTTCATCGTACTGAAATAAGAAACATTCTAAATATAATCAATTAAATATTCTATATCGTTCCAGAAATAATCAAGTTTTTCTTTATTCAGTCCTCTTGCAGCACTTGGGTGTCCGATATTCATTGACAGTTTCGAACCCAATTAGGGATGCACCAAATCAAGGATTCGGTTCGGGATTTGGCCAGGATTCGGCCTTTTTTCAGCAGGATTCGGATTCGGCCGAATCCTTCCACCCGGTCAATCCGAATCCTAATTTTCATATGCAAATTGGGGGCGGGGAGGGAAAGTGCGTGACTTTTTGTCAGAAAACAAGGAAGTAAAAATGTTTTCCCCTTGCCGGTTCAGTATTCGGCCGAATCTTTCAGAAAGGATTCGGGGGTTCGGCCGAATCCAAAAAAAGATTTGGTGCATCCCTAGATCCAATAAATCTTATAAGAGGGATCCATTTACCTAGAAGATGTGTTACAGCTCACTTATTAAAATCACCAGACATCATGTCTCTCTACATGCATAGTTTGTGCAAAAGGCAGTTATTTTGTTAGATTTTGTTTGTACTGGAATCAGTTATTTGAGTGAGCTCTAATAGATCTGCTAGGAAAGGAAGCCCCCCCACAAGATATATTGGATTTAACTGTCAGTGAATATCTGACACCCAACTGCTGCATGAAGACAGAATGAAGAGAAACAGATGATGAGAGAGGGATAGTGAAGATAAACTTGATTATTTCAGAAATGATGCTGAATATTTAATTTATTGTATTTAGAAAGTTTCTTATTTCAGTATGATGAAGCTTATATTACATTTTCATTTCCGCGATAGTTCCTCTTCAATAATGAAATCTAAATCTATATTTGTCAGGGTAATAAGGTGCAATAAATAACTTTGCATCGCATGAACGGCTTATATTTTGCTTTCATTGTCTGACAAATGTGTTGCTCTAGTCAGGATTAGATGCACATTGTACAATTCCATTGTACAGGAATGCTGTTTTGGATCTGCCTCCCCCCTATTGGTTACATCCATACCGCTGTACAGCTGTTAGACTTTCCTACTTCTGTGGGCCCTCAGACTTTAGAAGATAATTATAATAAAGTCTTGTTAGTCATTTGAAATCTGTAAAGGAAGTTGTTTTATTCAGTTATCGTTTAGGTTCAACCGTATTTGGCACTGGAGCTGCTGATCTACAGTTCATGAATTTGTTATCTAAGGGAAGCTCCTGTTGACTTTGTTCCTGTGTTATGACATTTCCTTGTCAGGAGAAGTAACAAATAACTCGACAATTCAGAGGAAAGCTAAAAATAATGATCATAAAAAATTCTCTCATTGGCTGAATCACGAGTCCTATGTGATAAGTCAATGCAAAATATAGTTTTGTTCAAACGATCTCCACCCGTATAGCTGCTCACTTTCCTATTAAGGCCACACCAGCCAGGCCAAACTTATTACTCATGCATTACTATAGGATAGGATGGAGCTGACAATCTGCAGGCTTTGCTGCAAAAATTCCTTTATTAACACAACATGTTTCAGATCATCATGGATCCTTTTTCAAGTGAAAAATACAAATGGCAAAAAAAAACAACTTTTAACACTAAACCCACATTGTTACTCATCCCTCTGTGACATCACATATTCTTCAATCAGTCCATAGTCGTTTCTGTTAATCCATGGTAAAAGGGCAGTTCCCATCCCCAAACCTAAAATAGTGTTTGTCCACCAGAGGAAATAGTCATTGAGTTTAATCTTTGTGCCTTGTGTCGGGTGATCAATATTATCACCTTTTATAATCGATGCACAACACATGCAGTTTAAACACGAAAATGTACCTTTCTTGGGAGTCCCTAGAAATCTCTGTTTATTTTTATTTGCTGGAGCTGCTGGACATAAAACATCCCGAATACTTTTACCTTTTTTATAACAAAATAAAATAGGTTCTGCAAACAATTTCCCAAACCTTGTAAAATAGGCCAATATTTTCTTAGCACTTTCTCTATTTCTTTGTTATGTTTGACATATTTCGAGATAAGTCAATATAGACCTTGTATTACTGTCTAAACTGATCAACATAGGAACACATGGTCATTTGTTTGCCACAAACCCTTCTCATCAAACCAGTGAAATCATGTATTTATATCGAGAATCATGTTTTAAGATAGAAAAATACTTTACCCGTGTTTCGTTCCCACTCACTTGCTCATGTCTTGTAAGCAAAGCAATCTTTTAACATCAAGTTTTACCTCTTCATATCCATTGGCATTAAAGGGCCCTTAAAGTGGACCTGTCACCCAGACACAAAAATCTGTATAATAAAAGTCTTTTTCAAATTAAACATGAAATCCAATTTCTATTTTTTATTAAAGCATTCATAGCTGTTGTAAGCTCATTTAAAAATCTCAGCTGTCAATCAAATATTGTCTGTGCCTTAGGTATAGAGGCGGGGCAGACAATTCACTTTCCATTCAGCACTTCCTAGATGTCACTGCTCTCCCCACATTCCCCCCGTTCTCTTTACCATTTAATTGTGTAACCAGGACATGGGGATGGACATCAGGTCCCCCATTCTGGTGCACAAACAAGATTCTGAGATGATACAAGACTTGTCTGAATAACAGTGTCCACAAAATGGCTCCTGCCTGCTTGTTATAATTATGAATTCCGAGACTAAAGGAAACAAGATTCAAATAATTAATACAGTGTAATTAAAGTTCATCTTACTTAACTAATGTGATAAAATAGGATTTTCAATACTTTTTTTTGGTGACGAGTCCCCTTTAAACATATTTCCTGCTGTATTTGAGCAGAGAATGCCTTTCACATGCAGCTTAAGGTTCATCAACATTTGCTTGTTCCATGCGTATGGTTTCTATGCTCTTTCCTTTCACTCTTTATATGCGATGTTTTCAATTTATTTGCTGCGTTGGTAAAGGTGGCCATGCACAGGCCGCTAAAATCTACAGACAGACCTAGCTGGCAGCTTATTGGCCAGTGTATGGGGCCCTCTCATAGGCTTCCCCATCTGAAATGTGGCTGAAAATCGGGTTTAAAAATTCCATCAGAGGGAGGGCCATATTAATTAACTGATGCGGTCCTCACTCCGATCGTCTGTATTCCTGTTGTTGTGATCTGAAAGTTGAGCCCTAGGGCCCAACCATCAGATCAGGCCAATATCAACCACCTGAAGGTGGGCATATCTAGGAAAGATCCGCTAATTTGGTGACCTTCACAAACAATTTAGATCCTCAGCCGTTGGCCCAAATAATTGGTGTCTCAGGAATGCTCACTTTATTGTGCTGTATTATATTAAAGGGTTGTTCACCTTCAAACAACTAGTTGTTTTCAGATAGATCACCAGACTTTTTCCAATGACTTTCTATTTTCTATGTGTGACCGTTTTTCTAATATTGAAGTGTAAAGTGTCATTTTTCACCTTCTAAAGCAGCTCTGGGAGGGGGGGTCGCCGACCCTGTAAACTGTTCTAAATGGATGGATGCATTTAGTTGATACATTTCTTATCTCTGTCCCTGCTGAGCAGAATCTCTGGGTTTCACGTAGACAGAAAGGTTAAACTTGATGGATGTTTATTTTTTTTCCCAACCTTATCTACAAGTATAAGACCCCTTTTCCGGGAACTCATTTGGGGGAATGAAATATTGGTCACTAACACAAAAATCCTTCGCAATGCGAAAGTAGTTTATTCACTAATTTGTTATCTCTGTGAATTTTATTACATTTCCCTATTTATCCAGAAACCTCTGAATTACAGGAAGGCTGGCTCCCTGAAAGCTGATTTTAAGCAAATCATTCTGGTTTTAAAATAAAATTTCCCTTTACTCAGTAATATAAAACAGTACCTTGTGCTTGATAAATAACTAAACTGCATGAATCCATATTAGAGGCAAAACAATCCTGCCGGGTTTATTTATTGTTTAAATGATTTTTATCAGAATTAAGGTATGGTGATCCAAAGTACAGAAAGATCTCTTATCCAGAAAACCCCCAGGCTTTCAGGATAATAGATCCTTTACCTGTATTATGCTATGTATCTCCTGAGTATGAGTGTCAGTGCTCGTATGGAATCCAAGAAATATTGATGTCTTTCCCTTCTTTGTCAGTGGTTAAGACAGTTTAAAGGGATTCTGTCATGATTATTATGATGTTGTTTTGATTTTTAAATTACACTTCAAATAATTTAATTCCTGAACCAACAAGTGTATTTTTTTAATTATAATATTGATGTGTAGGTGCATCTCAGGTCATTTTGCCTGGTCATGTGCTTTCAGAGCCAGTACTTTAGGACGGAACTGCTTTCTGGCAGGCTGTTGTTTCTCCTACGCAATGTAACTGAATGTGTCTCAGTGGGACCTGGATTTTACTAATAAGTGCTGTTCTTAGATCTACCAGGGAGCTGTTATCTTGTGTCAGGGAGCTGCTATCTGGTTACCTTCCTATTGTTCTTTTGTTAGGCTGCTCGGGGGAAAGGGAGGGGGGTGATATCACTCCAACTTGCAGTACAGCAGTAAAGAGTGACTGAAGTTTATCAGAGCACAAGTCACATGACTGGGGGCACCTGGGAAACTGACAATAAGTCTAGCCCCATGTCAGATTTCAAATTTCGAAATAAAAAAAATCTGCTCTTTTAAGAAATGGATTTCAGTGCAGAATTCTGCCAGAGCAGCACTATCAACTAATGCGTTTTGAAAAAAAATAAAATGTTTTTCCCATGACAGTATCCCTTTAAGTGCCTACACCCATCATCTTTTCCAAAGTCTTTCAATAAGTTTTCCTTATAGACTTTTTAGCACTGGGTGGTTTTTCGGGAAACCAGTATATTATTTTTGTAACATAAAACTGCATACCATAATAAAGATTGGAACGCTTTAGGGCAAGGTCACATGTGGCGTTTCTACGTTGTGTTTTTAAAAATGCACGGTGGAGCATAAATATGCCAATGAAACCAAACATGCATGATAATATGCCTTTTTCAGCCTGTAGTTTTCTTTTCCCAACATGCATTTTTGTTCTCGTTCCCCACAATTCCATTTAGAAGAATTTTAGTAACGGTTTGCAAAAAAAAAGAAGCCAAGTGGAAAACAATTTACATGCAGAATGTAGCCGCACTGCTTGTCAATACGCAACGTATATACGTTACCAGCATGCAACGCCGTAAATACATATATGCGAAATCCATCTTGCGAGAGTTTTGGCAGCGGACCCATAGAGTTCAATAACAGTGTTGGACTGGGCCAGCGGGAAACCGGGAAAAAACCCGGTGGGCCCGACCCACTCCCGTTTAGTTTGTTCTGGAAATATAACGTTTTCTTTAGGCGCCTTGCAGCCCTATCTGCCATGTGCGCATGCGCCATTCATGCAGGCGCAGGGAGCGGCTCCCTCACGCAGATGCGCCGAGCACTCTCTGCGCTTTACAGTAGGGGGTGGGGGGGTCGGAGGGGGCCCTGGAAAGTAGTCCCGGTGGGCCCTGGGCCCCCCCTGTCTGACCCTATTCAATAATATGGTGTTTTATAGGCGTTTCTGCTAAAAATTGCAAATACTGGCGTCTTGTGGTGGATGTTGGCTCACAAGTGCCCTGTGGGAATTGCTATAGTGTGTTTTCCATTATTTTCAATAGGGCTTCATTTTGTGCGTATCTACGCTCAGCTGTACGCTTTTAAAAACGCAACGTAAAAACACCATGTTTGACCTTGCCCTTAGACTTTAGACAAAACGATGGTATTAGCCAAATAGTATTGTAAAATGTGATAATTTTGGCTGCAATAATAAAACATCGGAAGTATGCAGGAAAGACTACAGTGTATTTCATCTGTAAAAATCTGGTTATTTAAAGCAATTTGACAGTTTTCTTTCCCAAATGTTTACAGAATTTGATATCCATTTGATGCATTGGCTGCATTGGCCATAGGGATTTAATATGGGATTGAACGTCATCACAGTACGGGTATGGGACCTGTTATCAATAATGCTCGGGACCTGAAGTCTACTAAAAATTATTTAAACATTAAATAATAAACCCAATAAGTTGGTTTTGCTTTCAATAAGGATTAATTATATCTTAGTTTGGATCAAGTACAGGTATGGGACCTGTTATCAAGAATGCTCGGGACCTGGGGTTTTCCAGATAATGGATCTTTCCATAGTTTGGATCTTCATACCTTGTCTACTATAAAATCATGTCAATTTTAAACTGATAATCTGCGTTTGTTTCCAATAAGGATTAGTGATATCTTAGTTGAGATCAAGTACAAGGTACTGGTTTATTATTACAGAGAAAAAGGAAATCATTTGTAAACATTTGGATTACTTGATTGTAATGGAGTCTAGGGCAGACATCCTTTCCATAATTTGGATCTTTATGGATAATGGGTTTCCGGATAACCAATCCCATGCCTGTACAAGATATGAAGTTTATTATGTCAGAGAAAAAGGAAATCATTTTTAAAATTTTGGATTATTTGGATAAAATGGAGTCAACCATTCTGTAATTTCTGTAGTTTCTGGATAATGGATCCCATACCTGTACCATGTATATGGAATAGCTGAACACTTCACTTTGGAAGAATTTAAACTCTTGAGTTAGGGGTTAGAGTTCATAGAGTGGCAAAGTTATGTGGTTTATTGCTAATAATCTCTTTGGTAATTGAGATATAACATAGATATGGAGTGTATGGCTTATGAGCAGAGAACAAGTAGTCATGTTGTGGATACCGTATCACACACAGACTAGTGAGCCTGCAAGAATGTAGACTTTTACCTTTCAAGGTGTGTTCTACCTCTGCTTTTTATTGGTATGTGGAAGGTGAAGCCATGGGAAGTGACTTCCTCACTATGTGCTAATGTATTATTCATCCGGAAGAGTGTAACAGCCAAACGGGTGATGTGCTGTTAATATCACAAACACGAAATAAACAGTTAGTTTGTTGCATCATGTGAAATACTGCATACGTGACTATGGCCCAACTGAAGTGTGTCTACTTATTTTGCAATTGAATTTAGCCTTTGGATGAATTTTCAGCTAAAGTCAAGTTTCCGTATCGAGAAATAATTGTCATTGTCAAGTGAATTTTCCAGCCGTAGCCAGATATTACAAAAACAGGGTTTCTTTAGTTAAGTTATCATCATAAAATCGACAAGCCAACAAACCACCAAATTCATGAAATGTGAGGATATTAAAGTAACCTCGGAATTCTATGACCGTATATACTCGAGTATAAGCCGACCCGAGTATAAGCCGAGGTACCTAATTTTACCTACGAAAACTGGGAAAACTTATTGTCTCGAGAATGAGCCTAGACACAACTACAGCCCTGTCTCCCAGCAGCGCTCATTCTGCCAAAGCAACCCCCCCAGCGATCAACCGGACTTCTTTGAAAAGTTGATGGTGACAGAGAATTGCCAAACGGATTACTGTGTGCATTTTCCCACTGTCCCACTACCATGTTCAGAGGGTGCTGTGTGATATTGCCATCACTGTTAATCTTTCGTATAACCAACAGAGGGCGCTGTGTGATATTGCAGTCACTGTTATTCTTTAATATAACCAACAGAGGGTGCTGTGTGATATTGCAGTCTCTCCCCAAGCAAACTGTTGGTATAGGAAAGATTAAAAGTGACTGCAATCTTAGCTACTGCCCGCTGACTCGAGTATAAGCCGAGGTAGACTTTTTCAGCACATTTTGGATGCTAAAAAACTCAGCTTATACTCGAGTATATACGGTATGTTACTGTCATTTTAATTATTGCATTCTCTCTCTAAATATGTTACCCACCCACCTTCCTTGTAAAATCAGTTTCAACCTCTAACGTCTGACACAGGTATGGAACCTGTTATCCAGAATGCTCAGGTAAGGGATCTGTCTGTAATTTGGATCTTCATAACTTGTCTACTAGAAAATCATGTAAACATTAAATAAACCCAATAAGATGGTTTAGCTTCCAATAAGGATTAATTATATCTAAAGGTGGCCATAGACGAAAAGATCCGCACTTTGGCGACATCGCCAAACGAGCCGATCTTTTCCCGATATGCCACTAACGGGGGTTATCTGAACGTTCGGCCCTATTGCCGAACGATCAGATTACGATGAGAGCGCAATGGGTTCCGGTGGGATCGTGGGGACAAAATCAAACCTGTCCGATCTCCGCCGGACGAAAAATGTCGGGACTCTCCACACACAGCCCGAAAATAGTACGAAGCCTCGATTCATACGATAGGATCTTTGCGTCTATGGCCACCTTTAGTTTGGAACAAGTACAATCTACTGTTTTATTACACAGAAAAAGTAAATCATTTTTTTAAATTTGGATTATTTGGGTAAAATGGAATCTATGGGAGGCGGCCTTTCCTCAATTTGGAGCTTTCTGGATAACGGGTTTCCGGATAATGGATCCCATACCTGTAATAGTAGCCTACACCCCATTACAAAACAATAAAATGGCAAAAAAGTGATCTGCCAATACCCTTATGCAATGTACTACAAGTGAAGGTTGGATTGTTCGTATTTGAAGGATTGTGGAGGGATTTGGGTGGCAAGGGTTCGTTTTTCTTTTCTTGGAATTAAAAGGAATATCCACTTTGCTTATAAATTGTTGTTTTTATATATAGACTGTGCGATTCTACAATTCTATAATCTGTTATTAATGATCACTGCCATATTGTTTTACTGAGGCCTTTTACCTGAACGGAATACTGATTTATTGGCTGTAGTAATCTTGTTTTTTTTATGTACAGCTACTTGTTTACAGATTATGGTTCTTTTGATAATGTAAATCATCATCCTACTACAAAATCACACAGGGTTACAGGTCAAACATGACATCACATCGCTAAGCAACAATAGACCCTCCCTGCCCTGTAATGAAACTCAGGGATTCTGCTCAGCAGGGACAAAGATAAGAAATGGATCAACTAAATATATCAATTTAGAACAGTTTACAGGGTCGGCGACCCCCCCTCTAAGAGCTGCTTTAGAAGGTGAAAAATTACCCACCATATAGGAATACATTATCCAGAATGCTTGGGACCTTGGGGTTTCCTCATCTGATGGTCACCATTAACTACTATATTCCATTAAAACATCAAAAAGCCACCGCACTGAAACACCTCGAAATATCCATGTCCAATGGAACACATTAAATATCTGCTTGTTTGCTCAAGTCATTACATTTAACCTGATTTAGCCACTTTCATGTTGTGCCAAATTAGACCATTGATCAAATTGCGTGGGAAGCCAGTGATAAAGGAATCCTGGCTGGGTCCATACCTAAATGTATACAGTCATATTTTCTTTTGGTCCCATATATTGGTCCACAAAATTCCAATTGCATTACAAATGTTCAAATTGGCAACCAGAATCTGCTCACATGAGTGGGTAAATGTAAAAAGAAAAAAAATACTCTAGCATAAATGTATGTAATAGAATAGAACTTTATCTGCTCCACTGTAAGGTAGAAAAAGTAGGGCTTTTTACTGATATTTTCTGTTTTTTTTTTGCTTCTTTAGACTGATTTCCAAACAGATTGTTATTAGTATAAAGTGCCATACATTTAGGGGCACATTTACTTAGGGTCGAATATCGAGGGTTAATTAACCCTCGATATTCGACAGTTGAAGTAAAATCCTTCGACTTCGAAGTCAAAGGATTTACCGCATTTCCTACGATTGAAGGAAAATCGTTCGATCGAACGATTAAATCCTTCGAATTGAAGGATTTTAATCCATCGATTGAACGGTTTTCCTTCGATCAGAAAATTGTTAGGAATCCTATGGGGACCTTCCACATAGGCTAACATTGCACCTCGGTAGGTTTTAGGTGGCGAAGTAGGGGGTCGAAGTTTTTTTTTTAAAGAGACAGTACTTTGACTATCGAATGGTCGAATAGTCGAACGATTTTTAGTTCGAATCGAAGTCGTAGTCGAAGGTCGAAGTAGCCAATTCGATGGTCGAAGTAGCCAAAAAAATCATTCTAAATGTTTTTTTTTATTCTATTCCTTCACTCGAGCTAAGTAAATGTGCCCCTTAGCTTCCAACAAAAGCAGATCAGTTGACAATAACTAGACGTCCCAGTTACACACAGGCTATAATTTGCTCCCTTGTCCGGCTGCGTTCCCTGATATGAAAGTACAAACATATACCTGAATATGTTCTCTTCTCTGTGATTATTATATTCTGGATTCAAGACCTGGGAACTAATAACTCCACTAGAGACCTGTATCCCTACTGACTTAATAAACTTTCCCAGACATGGTATCTGAGTAGCTGCACACAGCCTCTCTATAGGGTTGATATTATGGTGATACAAGTAACGTTTTGTTGTTTTATCTTATTTGAGAATGGTTCTGTTATTGAGAATATTGCTTGAAAGTAGTATAACTGTTTGGATGATCATCCATAGCATTCAGTGCAACCTGCGCTTCTATTTCAACACTTTTATTGCCCTTTAAAGTTCTAAGAGACTGTTTTACTAACTTGATTTGCCCCTGTGATAAGCAGAGACATTAAACATTCTCCCTTTGTATGAGGCTACAAACCACAACTATAGTTACAAGAGCTGACTGCAATCTCTTCCTGTGTTGCAGGGAGGAAATGCATACAAACCAATTGGGTGTGTCCGTTAACAACGTGTGTGTGTTTGTGATGCCTGAGAGCCAGGCAGGCTTATGTAGTCAGCTTGCTTCTAGGGTTACTAGCATTGGCTTTCCTTATTCCCAAAAGCAAGCCAGTGTATTCATTTGGTTTTACGGTAGCCCATTTTTTAAAGATAACCATGCAATACAGATGAATGCAGTGTTGTTACTAGACTTCTGAACAAATTCAGCATGCGTATTCTGCCTTGCACAAGTCTCTCTTGTTTGCCTGGCTGCTTCTCACAATGAAATTCAACAAAACAATTAAGGGAAAGGCCAAATAGACCAAATAATGAAAGTATGTCAGGGCTGATCCTATCAAATGTGGGGCCCAATTGGGACCATGTTGGCGGGGCCCCTAGACAAAGTGTTGCTGGCTACTGACACACCAAGTATTTAGGAAAATAAGGGCATACAGGCACAAAATAGAAAGGAAAGGGGCAGACAAGGTAAGAGAGTGAGAGGGATGAAATAGGGACACATAATAGGGGCACACAGGGTAAGAGAGAGAGGGAGGAAATAGGAGAGTGGACTGGGCCAATTAGTTTGGGGCTGGGCCGATTCAGCTTGGGAGCAGGTTTGGTTGGATTGGGGGCAGGCAGGGCCTATCAAGGTTGGAGGAAAGCTGGGCCTATGAGAGTTGGGGGCAGGCTAGACCTATGGAGTTGGGGGTGGGCTGGACCTATGGAGTTGGGGGTGGGCTGGACCTATGGATTTGGGGATGGGCTGGACTCTCAAAGTTGGGGGCAGGCCAGGCAGCATCATGTGCTGAGGGAAATATTATCTGTGCTGCCCTGTGGTGCGGGGCCCCCAGAGGTGCGGGGCCCTATTGGGCGCAATTGGTCCAATAGGCCTAAGGCCGGCCCTGAGTATGTTTGTATCAGCCTGTGCTAATTCATATAAGACTATATAGTATTGTTTATGAAATCAAGTGACAACTTATAATTATACAGATAGTTTTAAGATGTTGTACTGAGTTAAGCTGGCCATAGATGTTGAGATTTTTAAAAGTTCCGATCCTCATCGTGAGACCACAATTTTCTCGGAAGGATCATACGATCGTACAAATTGACCATCAACTAAATAGACTAGTTTGCCAGGAAAACAAAGGGGAGCTGCCTGCTTGTCCCTGCAAACATAGATAGATTGCACTGGGAACAAAGTTATATCCAAAGATATGTGTCCCCATGTGTCATGACACCTATGACTAAGTACCGGTCGGTACGAAACGCTTAAGGTGGACCGTGTGGGGTCAGTATGTATCAAATCTTTTTAATGCAACTTTAAATAAATGTATATTTTTTTTACCAATGAAAAGCCTGGGGACACATATCTTTGGATATAACTTTGTTTATGCTGATTGCCTGTGAACTGGGGCAAGTCCCTTTGGGTTGGGATACATAGAAATCAGGCGTGAATTCCCAACTAAATATTGATAGATAGATTGCACTGGGACCGACAAAGATTTTTTAACCTGGCCGATCAATTTCCTGACAGATGTCGACCGAAAAATCGTAAGATGCACGATTGTTCGAATCCCACTAACCGCACAATAATTTCGAAGGATTGGTCGGACTTCGCTAAAATCGGTCGTTCGGCAAGAAGAATCGTCGCATCTATGGGGAGCTTTAGCCATTGAAGAAATGGAGAAAATGTAATGTTTGGTGATACCTTTCATTGGCTAACTCAATAAGTAAAAATTGAAAGCTTTCGGAGCACCCAGGCCCCTTCGTTATTTAGTGGGCTGGTGGAGGCTGTTTGGGCCTCTGTGTGGGCTGATTGGGCCTCTGTGTACCTGAAATGCCAGGGCCTATTTTAATTCTCGGTCCGGACCTGGTCCGAAAGCTTTCAATTTTTACTTATTGAGTTAGGCAATGAAAGGTATCACCAAACGTTACATTTTCTGTATTATGCAGATACAGAGACACTTCGATGTAGGCACTTGGCTCACATAACACATATTGTATTCAACACCTTTTGTTGCAGTGTAGAACATGTTATGGCTGTCTGTGCCAGATCCACAGTTTCATCTGTAAATTAGGCATGCATTAATAAGAGTTACAGAAGTATATGCATCAGGCACCAAGGGGATGGATGACCGGATGATGGGTGATTGTCAAGATTATCAGCAAGTCAGCAAGGCGGGGAAACTATGCAGAATAATCGTGTTTGGACCGATACAGTACTTTAGACAGTAATGGGCAACTAGTAAGTTTTCAGGGGCCCTACTGCAGAGAATATTCATGAATATTCATTGGTAATGTATATGCAGCAGTCTGTTGTCCAAGCATATATTGAACGATATACTCATTGAAAATGAACTCGTGAATTACAGAATGGCCTTCTCCCATAAACTCCATTTTATCCAAATAATTAAAATTTTCCTTTTTCTCTGTAATACTACAGCAGCTTGTACTTGATCACAACTAAGATATAATTAATCCTTATTAGAAACAAAACCAGCCTATTGGGTTTATTTAATGTTTAAATGATTTTCCAGGAGACTTGGATCCAAATTACAGAAAGATCCATTATCCGGAAAACCCCAGGTCCTGAGCATTCTGGATAACAGGTCCCATACCTGTAATTGCCCAGGTGCCAGAACTCTCATTCATCAAAGCAGATCAGACCGTAGGGGCTCTTACTCACTCTTACTGCGTTCCGTTTTTCGGCATTCAGCCGCAGGGGAGCTTAGGAATAGACGCTTTACATTTTTTCCAATGGGGCTGTACTCACCCAGGCGCGTGTAGGCGCCGAACGGAGGTTGAGACGCAACATGCTGCATTTTTCCTGCGTTCGGCGCCTACACACGCCTGTGTGAGTACAGCCCCATTGGAAAAAATGTAATGCGTCTATTCCTGCGTTCCCTTGCAGCTGAACGCAGAAAAACGGAACGCAGGGGAGCGCAGCTACAACCTCTCAGGAGTAAGAGCCCTTGCTAAGCTAAAAGATAGAATGTTCTTTTTTTTCTTAAATACAGTAGGTAATCCTATTCAGTTTCTTACTTAGATACAGCTTTGATCTTGTTTCTATTACGGTAAGACTCCACAAGCGATTTTGTCGTGATCCGACGCTCTCGGATCAACGCTGCGACACCATGAGACAATTCTATCTCTTTGTGGCAGCACGTCGGATCGCGTCAAAATCGCTCGTGGAGTCCTACCCTAAGATGGATGGGATGGGGGACCTTTTCCTATACCAGCTGTTAAACAAGAGCAGTTCTATATGGAGCTGCCATGGACTATTTTGCAGAATGATGAATACGTCATTTCGAAATACATATCTACCAAAAAGCTTCTGCTGTTCCAAAGACTCGCACATGTAAAACCCGATGAAAGCATATCACAACCTAATTAAAATGTAATTAAATTAAATATTCCTTTGTCGTATATGTAAGGTCTTTTGCCCAGGGGAACCAGCTGTTCTTCTTCATGAAATCTGAACACTGCCCACTGTCTTCTCTATGGTTTCATCTCGGCATGTAAATGGCTATTGGATAAGTCACCCGTAGCTTCCTTTTCAAAGTCCAAGACCCATTTTCAGTGTTCATTGAGAGTAATCTCTCAGTTCCTAAATAATGAAGAGACAGTCGAGGCAAGCTATATGGAGTGACTCAGTGGCTCTAAACGTCTGACTCAGATCTTGAGTAAGTTTTATGCTGTAACTTGGAGTCTGCTGATCCCACTGCATATCCTATATCAGTGATCCCCAACCAGTAGCTCGTGAGCAACATGTTGCTCTCTAACCCCTTGGATGTTGCTCTCCGTGTCCTCAAAGCAGGTGCTAATTTTTGAATGTCAGGCTTGAAGCAAGTTTTGGTTGCATAAAAACTAAGTATAGTGCCAAGTAGTGCCTCTTGTAGGCTGCCAGTTCACATAGGGGCTACCAAGTAGCCAATCACAGCCCTTATTTGCACCCCAAGGGACTTTTTCATGCTTGTGTTGCTCCTCAAATCTTTTTACATTTGAATGTGGCTTACGGGTAAGAAAGGTTGGGGACCCCTGTCCTATATTGAGAAAAAAAAACTGTAATTGTTGTAGCAGCCTTAAAGAGTTAGTGGATGGGTTAATAAGTTAACTTTTAGTATGTTATAGAATGGCTAATTCTGAGCACCTTTTCAATTAGCCTTTATTTTTTTATCGTTTTTGAATTGTTCGCCTACTTCTGACCTTTCCAACTGGAGGTCATTGATCCCATCTAAAAAACAAATGCCCTGTAAGGCTACACATTTATTGTTATTGCTACTTTTATTACTCCACTTACTCATCTTAGTCATCAATTCAGGCCCTCTAACTATTCCAGATTATAATTTCAAATCAATGCATGGTTGCTAGGGTAAATTGGGCAGACAAATTCATTGCACTATATTTATTTTTATTCATAAAGTAGTGTTACTGGGCAGCAATTCATAATGTAAAAATGATGCTGAATGATGCGTAACTGATATCTGATAACTAAACATGTTATCCAGAAAGATTGGGACCTGGGATTTTCCAAATAACGGATCTTTCTGTAATTTAGATCTTCATACCTTAAATCTACTAGAAAATCAGGTAAACATTATATAAACTGTTATTATATAACATTATATAAGGCTGGTTTTGCTTCCAATAAAGATTAATGATATCTCAGTTTAAATCAAGTACAAGCTACTGTTTTATTATTACAGAGAGAAAAAATGGAAATCAGATTACAGATCCCATACTTAGGTTTTTACGTACACGTGTGATGTCTTCGCATACACCCAACATATAAAACTACCGTACTAGTTTAGCCAGTAGCAATAATCACTTTATCAAGGGTCGAAAAAAGTAATGGGAGTTTTTTTTTTACCTCCCATAACTTCAAAATTCGAATAAAAAAAGGCGAACCGAAATGTATTAAAAAAAATCGAAGGTTATTTTTGCGGGTGAATAGGCTGTATTCCAGGGGTCCCCAACCTTTCTTACCCGTAAGCCACATTCAAATGTAAAAAGATTTGAGGAGCAACACAAGCATGAAAAAGTCCCTTGGGGTGCAAATAAGGGCTGTGATTGGCTACTTGGTAGCCCCTATGTGAACTGGCAGCCTACAAGAGGCACTATTTGGCACTATACTTAGTTTTTATGCAACCAAAACTTGCTTCAAGCCTGACATTCAAAAATTAGCACCTGCTTTGAGGACACGGAGAGCAACATCCAAGGGGTTAGAGAGCAACATGTTGCTCACGAGCTACTGGTTGGGGATCACTGCTGTATTCGATCATTCGAATTGAAGTAAGATCAAATTCGAGCAAATTCGATTTGAAGTATTTTCAAAAAAAAAAACTTGGATTTTTCAAAGTCAACCAATTGACTCCAAATAGGTTCTAGGAGGTCCCCCATAGGCTAAAACAGCATGTTTTAGATGGCGAATGGTCAAAGTAAATTTTTTAAATTCAGATCAAATTTGGACTATTCCTTAATCAAAGTACACAAAAATAGCTTGAAATTCGAATTTTTTTACTTTGAATTTTCAATTCAACCCTTGATAAATCTGCCCTTTAGTGATTTCGGGTGACAAATCTGAAAAAAATGTACTATTCGGATTTTTTTCATAATTTTATCTAGTCTTTTATTGCTAAATACGTGGGGAAAAGTTTGTGCTGATTTGGTTGGAGTGGTTTCAGAAAACAGTGAGAAAATTTTGGGTATTTTATAAATAACCCCCTACATGTTAACTACTCTGTAGGTAATATAGAGAATAATCCCATATCCCATATTGTAAATTATAAGGATATTAGTAGCCACCGAGGCATTTCATGAGCCTATAAATTAGGGATGCACCCAATCCAGGATTCCTTCTGCCCGGCTGAACCAAATCTGAATTCGGGGCGGGGAGGAAAATTGAGTGTCACAAAACAAAGAAGTAAAAAATGTTTTCCCCTTCCCATCCCTAATTTGCATATGCAAATTAGGATTCAGATTCAGTTCAGTATTCAGCCAAATCTTTTGCAAAGGATTCGGGGGTTCGGCTGTATTCAAAATAGTGGATTCGGTGCATCCCTACTATAAATGCCACAGCAAGGTGGCAAGTTACCATTTTTATATCTTTTACATCTGTGTCTGATTTCTCTTGCCTTTAGAAATAAACTTTTACTATGGAGTAGATAGTGATATTCGAAGACCATTGCAATTGGTCTGCATTTGAATTTTAGTTGTTTTTGAAATACTTTATTTACTTTTTTTTCTCAGCGGTTATGTGGTTTATGGGGTCCAATTTACCCTAGCAACAAAGCAGCAGTTTAAACGACAGACGGAAGATAACAATAAAATTGTTGAACGTTTGGTTGCCAGGGACCGTGACCCCAGCAACCAGATAGAGGAAAATTAGCTTCAGGCCAATCTATAGCCATTCCGTTTTTCCTACACACGTTCACAGGTATAATGTTATTTCACCTGGTATAATCTGCTCTCTACATAACTTTTTATCCTGAGCTGTAATTAGTGAATCTATGACACAACATACTTGCCTCTTTGTAAAACAAGCTGGTATGGCTGGATATGTTGTGAATACATGAAACTGATAATTCATGAAAGATCCCTTGTTGTTATGGTGTGTGCGTCAGGCTTTGGATATGGTAATCCTAACGATAAGCAAGGCATATAATTAGTAGGGCATAAGTAGGACAAGCATCGTGTCAGCTGATTCAGTGCTCGAGTGGAAATCATTCCCTGAATTGTTCTCTAATTGGATAAACGATTTGGAGAGCAGAACCGGATCTTGTGAGGCCCAGAGCAGCAGCATTACTAGGGCTCATTCCCTTATTGTCACAGGCTGTGTGCATTTGTAAGGAAAATGCCGTCTATATATCTGAGCCATATTTAAGATAGGTTAGAAGCTATTATGTTGCTGTTAAATTACTTTACTCTTCTCAATAGCATTATTAGTCCATTGCTTATCCTGCTATTAATTAATATTCAGTTTTGTAACGTTCCAAAATTCATGTACAGCTATGGGACCAGTTATCCAGAATGCCTGGGATCTGGGGTTTTCCAGATAACAGACCTTCCTGTTATTTGGATCTTAATACCCTAAAGGGTTGTTCACCTTCAAACAGCTAGTTGTTTTCAGATAGATCACCAGAAATAATGACTTTTTCCAATTACTTTCTATTTTCTATGTATCACCGTTTTTCTGATATTGGAGTGTAAAGTGTCATTTTTCACCTTCTAAAGCAGCTCTGGGAGGGGGGGTCGCCGACCCTGTAAACTTTTTTAAATTGATACATTTAGTTGATACATTTCTATATTTGTCCCTGCTGAGCAGAATCTCTGAGTTTCATTACAGGCAGCTGTTAGAATTGATACAATAGTTGCTAATACTCCAGAGATGATGCTGAGAAATGTATCAACTAAATGTAAAATTGTAACAGTTCAGAGTCTGCACCTGAATTACTGAGCTGTCAGACTCAAACACCAGAGACAGGCACATTAAACTTAGATTCTGGAATAAAATAATGGAAAGTAAATGAAAAAAAGTCTGGAACAATCTTTTCTATGGAATTACTGGCATGGCTCTTGCGGCCCTTCATTTCTTCAGGCGACTTCGGAAAACGAAGCGCCGCGAGTGTCATGCTGCAGGCTTTTTTCCATTGTAGCAGGCAGAAGACAGGGGGAAGCAGTTCAGGGAGATTAGTCGCCCAAAGAAGAGGCGATTAGTCGCCGGGCGACTAAATCTCCCCGAATCTCCAGGGGTTATCTATCAAAATCCACATTTTTCTGATTGCTTACGATAAAAAAATCTTACCAAACTAGATTTGACCTTATTTATTATTAAAAAATCTCAATTCAATCGGGTCGGGGAAAAACTCGATAAAATCAAGTAAAAACCAGTATCATGTGATTTTTTTTGGAAGTTTTCCTGGAATCGCTCTATTTTTTGTCTGACTTTTTCCAAAAAAAGTCATAATTTTTTGGATTCTTGCTTGAAAAGCCCAAAATAGTTGTTCCAGCGCAGGCCACAGAAACTTCCGAATAGGATAGGAACCTCTCCCACTGACTTATATACAACAAGTCTGAAATGCCGTTTTTTCGGATTCTGACTCTTTGCATCCTCTGGGTATAATAAATCTCGAAAAATGTAGGGTTTTTTCCCACTAAAAAATAGAATTCTATCGAATTTTTCAAGTTTTTGGCATTCAGACTTTAATAAATAACACCCTTAAAGTATGGAGATCCAAATTACAGAAAAATCCTTTATCTGGTAAACCCATGTCCTCAGCATTCTGGATAACAGGTCCCATACCTGTAGTTGGCTAGTATGATGGCAATAAGGCTGAATGTAGGTCCATCAGCAGCAAGGGGAATATGCACCCTATACTCAGAAAAGATCCAAATTATAAAAGATCCAGAAAACCCCAGGTCCAGAGCATTCTCAATACCAGGTCTTCTCAATACCAGGTCCTATACTTGTGCTATATTTACGTAGTGTTTATACAAAGTGCAAGTGTCATTGCACTGATTTGCTTTATGTGTGTATTTTTTCTCTCTGAATATTTGTACAATTCTTGGAAGCTGCCATAAGGGCAGAGACACACATGGAGATTCGGGGACATTTAGTTGTCCGGCGGAAATAAAATCGCCTCTTCTTCGGGCGACTAATCTCCCCGATCTTGTGAGGCATCTTTAGAAAATGAAGTGCTCTGATTTAGATTCTAGCTGGCGGGAAGGCAGTTCTGGGAGATTAGTCGCCCGAAGAAGAGCCGTTTTGTGGCCGGGCGACTAATCTCCCTGAATCTCAACGTTTGTCTCTGCCCTTAAACTGCATTGGTAGAGACATCGTTAATAAATAATAAATATTGGCTTTTAGTACAAATAAAGTAGTGCAATTTGCTTCCGTTGTACAGAATGAAGGAGACCGGAATGGTATTTCCAAACTCCTTGTCGTTATTCGAAGGTTTGGGTTGGGATAGGAAAAAGCAGAGTTGGTCACACACCCAACTTCCCTGCTGAATAGGAAGAATCAGAATTCTCTTTGTAACATTCCACCCTGCTGACTCAGGGAACTGCACTCTGACCAGAAATAGTTTAATAGTTGGCAGAGGTCAGAAAAAAAAATTGCCCTTTTTTCTGATTTATTTTTAAAACCAGTTACTTGGCTGTTAAAGGGGAACTCTGGCTTCCAAATCAAACTTGGATAAAGAGGCCCACATAACACAGAAACCCCTAATATACCTATCACAGTTACCTGTTTCTTCAAAAAGTATGAATAAATGCCATTTTCTATGCTGAAATACAGCTGTTTAACAGTTCTTCTCTTTCTGCATCATTTGAAATCCTGGCAGGGAAAGAGGGACTAAACACTGATGTTACAAAGTGTAACAACTACTCCACAGCTTACAGACAGCATGCAGGAACTACATAACCCACAATGCATTGCACTGTCATATTCTGATCCTTATTGAAATCACGTGTGCAGGGAATTGTGGGAGTTGGAGGATGCAGGCTGAGGACAGATGCCTGTTGATACAAAGTAACAGTAGTCAGCCAGCTCAGCAAAGTAGTCAGACAGATCAGCAGGAAAGCAGGGGGCGAGGCTTAGGGAACTGTCCGAAACCATTACAAATTGTGAAAAGCCTGCATATTTTTTAATTGATGTATATTGAAAAGTTGCTTGAAATTATGTTTACTTTTCAAAAAGCTAAAGTTATGTTTTTGTGGAGTTCCCCTTTAAGAAATAAATCCGTTCAATAGTACTAATCCTACTCTTAACATGAAGGCCCAGTTGCAGAGTATAAATGGCCTTCTCATAATATGGAGCTTTCTAGATATCGGGCTTCCACATAAGAGATCACATACCTTGACTTTTGGCATCCAGAGTTGTAGTTAAAAGAAAAACATGGCTTTTGATAAAGTTGATAAAGAGACGTTTTATTAATAAGTCAGGCAAGGAAATATTATTATACTACCACAGTCTATACAATGGCACTACCTGACTTGCCCAAGGAGGCAAAATATAAAAGTGCCAGGGTGGAATGGAAAATATGGTCAGAACCTTTTTGTTCTGTTTTAGCTACTGGCCATTATTGAAATTATTGAAACCATTAGCCATAAAGCTTGGGGAAGTCCCATAGACTCCCTTTTTAATCACATCATTCACATTTTAACCCTTTAAGTGCCAGCAGAATTTCACATTTTGGTTACGCGAAATGCCAGCCGTTTTTGAAACATTTTGTGCTCTCTCACTTTAGGGGCATTTTCTGAGGGGAAACCTATAGTTTACCTAGGAAAACTATACATTGTTTTTTTCGGTAGAAACTGAGCTTTCTAAATCTGCCTGAGTTTTCATGTATTTCCACCTGTGCAAAAAAATTTATAGTGCTAAATACCAAAAAAAAATGAAAAATTACCATTTTTCATCGTATATCAATTTATACCAGAAAAATATTTCATTTTAGGGATGAAAATCCAACTGATTTGGAAAGCCTTATGTCTCTCGAACGTGCCAATACCAGATATGTATAGTTTTAGGGAGATTTAGGATTTCTGTACAGCAAAAACTCCCGGCAGTATATTACCGAATTTTGAAAGCACTAAGGCAGAAAACAGCATGCTTTAGATTCCAAGGCAAAAAATCCTGAAACCGTAGGTTTACCCCAGAAAACCATACATTTTTGAAAAGTACACATTCTGCCGATTACAAAATGGGTAACTATGTCTCTCTACTCCCAACTACCAAACATAAAAGCTTGTCTGAAAATAGCGGTTTTTCAAAAAAAAATTCAAAATTCTGAAAAATCATTTCAAAGGTTTTATTTTGCTGCTCCGCATATCCCAAACTATATTAGGTACCAAGAAAAAGCACCTGAAATATGATTGCCAGGGGTCCACTGAACAGTTTGATACCCATTATGCATAGGTTTACCAAAGTATCTGGCATTTAGAGACACCAATATGAAGTTAGCACATCCAAATTGATCAGGACTTTACTTCAGCTACTGAGAAATCAACACATTGACTGCATTTTTTGTGGGGTAAAAACACAGAAATATATGTTTACCCCCCAAACCCATATATTTTTGGAAAGTACACATTCTACTGAATCTAAAATGGGTACCCATGCCTTTCTGCTCCAAACTACTGAGTCGCAAGGCTTTCCCAAAATTGTCGGTTTTGGTGAAATATCTGAAAATTGCCTCAAACCTTCAACTTCCCAGCACCATATCGCCCATGTATCATTACGTACTAAGAAAAAGCACCCTAAATATGATTGCCAGGGTTCCTCTGAACATTTTGGTGGTCATTGTTCATAAGTTTACCAAAGTATCTGGCATTTAGAGGCCCCAAAATGAAGTTAGCGCATACAAACAGTCCCGTGGGTAACTTCAGCTAATGAAAGATCAACACATTGACTGCATTTTTGTGGGGTAAAAACACAGAAATATATGTTTACCCCCAAAACCCATATATTTTTGGAAAGTACACATTCTACCGAATCTAAAATGGGTACCCATGCCTTTCTGCTCCAAACTACTGAGTCGCAAGGCTTTCCCAAAATTGTCGGTTTTGGTGAAATATCTGAAAATTGCCTCAAAGCTTCAACTTCCCAGCACCATATCACCCATGTATCGTTACGCACCAAAAAAAAGCACCCTAAATATGATTGCCAGGGTTCCTCCAAACAATTTGGTGGCCATTGTTCATAGGTTTACCAAAGTATCTGGCATTTAGAGGCCTCAAAATGAAGTTAGCGCATACAAATAGTCCTGTGGGTAACTTCATCTAATGAAAAATCAACACATTGACTGCATTTTTGTGGGGTAAAAACACAGAAATATATGTTTACCCCTCAAACCCATATATTTTTGGAAAGTACACATTCTACTGAATCTAAAATGGGTACCCATGCCTTTCTGCTCCAAACTACTGAGTCGCAAGGCTTTCCCAAAGTTGTCGGTTTTGGTGAAATATCTGAAAATTGCCTCAAAGCTTCAACTTCCCAGCACCATATCACCCATGTGTCATTACGTACTAAGAAAAAGCACCCTAAATATGATTGCCAGGGTTCCTCTGAACATTTTGGTGGCCATTGTTCATAAGTTTACCAAAGTGTCTGGCATTTAGAGGCCCCAAAATGAAGTTAGCGCATACAAACAGTCCCGTGGGTAACTTCATCTAATGAAAAATCAACAAATTGACTGCATTTCTGTGGGGTAAAAACACAGAAATATATGTTTACCCCCCAAACCCATATATTTTTGGAAAGTACACATTCTACTGAATCTAAAATGGGTACCCATGCCTTTCTGCTCCAAACTACTGAGTCGCAAGGCTTTGCCACAATTGTCGGTTTTGGTGAAATATCTGAAAATTGCCTCAAAGCTTCAACTTCTCAGCACCATATCACCCATGTATCGTTATGCACCAAGAAAAAGCACCCTAAATATGATTGCCAGGGTTCCTCCGAACAGTTTGGTGGCCATTGTTCATAGGTTTACCAAAGTATCTGGCATTTAGAGGCCCCAAAATGAAGTTAGTGCATACAAATAGTCCTGTGGGTAACTTCAGCTAATGAAAGATCAACACATTGACTGCATTTTTGTGGGGTAAAAACACAGAAATATATGTTTACCCCCCAAACCCATACATTTTTGGAAAGTACACATTCTACAGAATCTAAAATGGGTACCCATGCCTTATTGCTCCAAACTACTGAGTCGCCAGGCTTTCCCAAAGTTGTCGGTTTTGGTGAAATATCTGAAAATTGCCTCAAAGCTTCAACTTCCCAGTACCATATCACCCATGTGTCATTACGTACTAAGAAAAAGCACCCTAAATATGATTGCCAGGGCTCCTCTGAACATTTTGGTGGCCATTGTTCATAAGTTTACCAAAGTGTCTGGCATTTAGAGGCCCCAAAATGAAGTTAGCGCATACAAACAGTCCCGTGGGTAACTTCAGCTAATGAAAAATCAACACATTGACTGCATTTTTGTGGGGTAAAAACACAGAAATATATGTTTACCCCCCAAAACCCATATATTTTTGGAAAGTACACATTCTACAGAATCTAAAATGGGTACCCATGCCTTTCTGCTCCAAACTACTGAGTCGCAAGGCTTTCCCACAATTGTCGGTTTTGGTGAAATATCTGAAAATTGCCTCAAAGCTTCAACTTCTCAGCACCATATCACCCATGTATCGTTATGCACCAAGAAAAAGCACCCTAAATATGATTGCCAGGGTTCCTCCGAACAGTTTGGTGGCCATTGTTCATAGGTTTACCAAAGTATCTGGCATTTAGAGGCCCCAAAATGAAGTTAGCGCATACAAATAGTCCTGTGGGTAACTTCAGCTAATGAAAGATCAACACATTGACTGCATTTTTGTGGGGTAAAAACACAGAAATATATGTTTACCCCCCAAACCCATACATTTTTGGAAAGTACACATTCTACAGAATCTAAAATGGGTACCCATGCCTTATTGCTCCAAACTACAGAGTCGCAAGGCTTTCCCAAAGTTGCCGGTTTTGGTGAAATATCTGAAAATTGCCTCAAAGCTTCAACTTCCCAGCACCATATCACCCATGTGTCATTACGTACTAAGAAAAAGCACCCTAAATATGATTGCCAGGGTTCCTGTGAACATTTTGGTGGCCATTCTTCATAAGTTTACCAAAGTATCTGGCATTTAGAGGCCCCAAAATGAAGTTAGCGCATACAAACAGTCCCGTGGGTAACTTCAGCTAATGAAAAATCAACAAATTGACTGCATTTTTGCGGGGTAAAAACACAGAAATATATGTTTACCCCCCAAACCCATATATTTTTGGAAAGTACACATTCTACGGAATCTAAAATGGGTACCCATGCCTTTCTGCTCCAAACTACTGAGTCACAAGGCTTTGCCAAATTTGGCGGTTTTGGTGAAATATCTGGAAATTGCCTCAAAGCTTCAACTTTCCAGCATCGTATTGTCCATGTATCATTACCAGCATAAAGCATCCTAAATATAAACATAGGGGTCTACTAAACAGTTTGATGCCCAATATGCATAGATATACCAAACTATGTGGCGCACAGAGACCCCCAAATGACAATATGTATAGACATTTTCACGGCTGACGCGCTGGCTGCTGCAATATAACCACTCGGTGTGTGTATTATGCGACATTAGACCACCTAACAGTACAGAGACCCCAGAAAACCATATATTTTCAGAAAGTACACATTCTGACGAATCCAATATGGGTAAATAAGTGTTTCTACTGCAAACTGCCAAACTGCAAAGCAATGCTGAACATAACGGTTTTTATCAAATTTCTGAAAATTGTCACAAAGCTTGAATTTTACCCCATTATATGCCCCACATTTCGTAACTTATCAGCATAAAACATCCTAAATATGAACGCCAGGGGTCTACTAAACACTTTGATGCCCAATATGCATAGATAAACCAAACTATGTGGCGCACAGAGACCCCCAAATGACAATAGTGTATATACATTTTCACGGCTGACGCGCGCTGGCTGCTGCAATATGAGCACCTGGTGTGTGTAATATGCGACATTAGACCCCCTAACAGTACAGAGACCCCAGAAAACCATATATTTTCAGAAAGTACACATTCTGACGAATCCAATATGGGTAAATATGTGTTCCTACTGCAAACTGCCAAACTGCAAAGCAATGCTGAACGTAACGGTTTTTATCAAATTTCTGAAAATCGTCAGAAAGCTTGAATTTTACCCCATTATATGCCCCACATTTCGTAACTTATCAGCATAAAACATCCTAAATATGAACGCCAGGGGTCTACTAAACACTTTGATGCCCAATATGCATAGATAAACCAAACTATGTGGCGCACAGAGACCCCCAAATGACAATAGTGTATATACATTTTCACGGCTGACGCGCTGGCTGCTGCAATATGAGCACCTGGTGTGTGTAATATGCGACATTAGACCCCCTAACAGTACAGAGACCCCAGAAAACCATATATTTTCAGAAAGTACACATTCTGACGAATCCAATATGGGTAAATATGTGTTCCTACTGCAAACTGCCAAACTGCAAAGCAATGCTGAACGTAACGGTTTTTATCAAATTTCTGAAAATCGTCACAAAGCTTGAATTTTACCCCATTATATGCCCCACATTTCGTAACTTATCAGCATAAAACATCCTAAATATGAACGCCAGGGGTCTACTAAACACTTTGATGCCCAATATGCATAGATAAACCAAACTATGTGGCGCACAGAGACCCCCAAATGACAATAGTGTATATACATTTTCACGGCTGACGCGCGCTGGCTGCTGCAATATGAGCACCTGGTGTGTGTAATATGCGACATTAGACCCCCCTAACAGTACAGAGACCCCAGAAAACCATATATTTTCAGAAAGTACACATTCTGACGAATCCAATATGGGTAAATATGTGTTCCTACTGCAAACTGCCAAACTGCAAAGCAATGCTGAACATTCTACGGAATCTAAAATGGGTACCCATGCCTTTCTGCTCCAAACTACTGAGTCACAAGGCTTTGCCAAATTTGGCGGTTTTGGTGAAATATCTGGAAATTGCCTCAAAGCTTCAACTTTCCAGCATCGTATTGTCCATGTATCATTACCAGCATAAAGCATCCTAAATATAAACATAGGGGTCTACTAAACAGTTTGATGCCCAATATGCATAGATATACCAAACTATGTGGCGCACAGAGACCCCCAAATGACAATATGTATAGACATTTTCACGGCTGACGCGCTGGCTGCTGCAATATAACCACTCGGTGTGTGTATTATGCGACATTAGACCACCTAACAGTACAGAGACCCCAGAAAACCATATATTTTCAGAAAGTACACATTCTGACGAATCCAATATGGGTAAATAAGTGTTTCTACTGCAAACTGCCAAACTGCAAAGCAATGCTGAACATAACGGTTTTTATCAAATTTCTGAAAATTGTCACAAAGCTTGAATTTTACCCCATTATATGCCCCACATTTCGTAACTTATCAGCATAAAACATCCTAAATATGAACGCCAGGGGTCTACTAAACACTTTGATGCCCAATATGCATAGATAAACCAAACTATGTGGCGCACAGAGACCCCCAAATGACAATAGTGTATATACATTTTCACGGCTGACGCGCTGGCTGCTGCAATATGAGCACCTGGTGTGTGTAATATGCGACATTAGACCCCTAACAGTACAGAGACCCCAGAAAACCATATATTTTCAGAAAGTACACATTCTGACGAATCCAATATGGGTAAATATGTGTTCCTACTGCAAACTGCCAAACTGCAAAGCAATGCTGAACATAACGGTTTTTATCAAATTTCTGAAAATCGTCAGAAAGCTTGAATTTTACCCCATTATATGCCCCACATTTCGTAACTTATCAGCATAAAACATCCTAAATATGAACGCCAGGGGTCTACTAAACACTTTGATGCCCAATATGCATAGATAAACCAAACTATGTGGCGCACAGAGACCCCCAAATGACAATAGTGTATATACATTTTCACGGCTGACGCGCGCTGGCTGCTGCAATATGAGCACCTGGTGTGTGTAATATGCGACATTAGACCCCCCTAACAGTACAGAGACCCCAGAAAACCATATATTTTCAGAAAGTACACATTCTGACGAATCCAATATGGGTAAATATGTGTTCCTACTGCAAACTGCCAAACTGCAAAGCAATGCTGAACGTAACGGTTTTTATCAAATTTCTGAAAATCGTCAGAAAGCTTGAATTTTACTCCATTATATGCCACACATTTCGTAACGTATCAGCATAAAACATCCTAAATATGAACGCCAGGGGTCTACTGAACACTTTGATGCCCAATATGCATAGATATACTAAACTATGTGGCGCACAGAGACCCCCAAATGACAATAGTGTATATACATTTTCACGGCTGACGCGCTGGCTGCTGCAATATAAGCACCTGGTGTGTGTATTATGCGACATTAGACCCCCCTAAAAGTACAGAGACCCCAGAAAACCATATATTTTCAGAAAGTACACATTCTGACGAATCCAATATGGTTAAATAAGTGTTTCTACTGCAAACTGCCAGACTGCAAATCAATGCTGAACGTAACCGTTTTTATCAAATTTCTGAAAATCGTCACAAAGCTTGAATTTTACCCCATTATATGCCCCACATTTCGTAACTTATCAGCATAAAACATCCTAAATATGAACGCCAGGGGTCTACTGAACACTTTGATGCCCAATATGCATAGATATACCAAACTATGTGGCGCACAGAGACCCCCAAATGACAATAGTGTATATACATTTTCACGGCTGACGCGCTGGCTGCTGCAATATAAGCACCTGGTGTGTGTATTATGCGACATTAGACCCCCCTAACAGTACAGAGACCCCAGAAAACCATATATTTTCAGAAAGTACACATTCTGATGAATCCAATATGGGTAAATGTGTGTTTCTACTACAAACTGCCAAACTGCAAAGCAATGCTGAACATAACGGTTTTTATCAAATTTTTGAAAATCGTCAGAAAGATTGAATTTTACCCCATTATATGCCCCACATTTCGTAACGTTTCAGCATAAAACATCCTAAATATGAACGCCAGGGGTCTACTGAACACTTTGATGCCCCAATATGCATAGATATACCAAACTATGCGGCGCACAGAGACCACCAAATGACAATAGTGTATATACATTTTCACGGCTGACGCGCTGGCTGCTGCAATATAAGCACCTGGTGTGTGTAATATGCGACATTAGACCACCTAACAGTACAGAGACCCCAGAAAGCCATATATTTTCAGAAAGTACACATTCTGACGAATCCAATATGGGTAAATATGTGTTTCTACTGCAAACTGCCAAACTGCAAAGCAATGCTGAACATAACGGTTTTTATCAAATTTCTGAAAATTGTCAGAAAGCTTGAATTTTACCCCATTATATGCCCCACATTTCGTAACGTATCAGCATAAAACATCCTAAATATGAACGCCAGAGGTCTACTGAACACTTTGATGCCCAATATGCATAGATATACCAAACTATGTGGCGCACAGAGACCCCCAAATGGATATATAGTAGATAAAATTTACAAGGCAAAACAAAATAAGGCAGTAAAGGGTGAAATGCAAAAAAATCCAATAAAACCACAAAAATCAATGTTTTTTTCCAGACTAGTGTTATCGGCCGTCAGAATCACAGTTTGAATATTTTCGATGGGCCAAACAGGTTCTACGGCTAGAAACAAGTGAACACAACATATGCAGAGCTGAAAATGCAATAAAATGGCTAAAAATTCAATAAAATGGCTAAAAATGCACCAAAATACCCAAAATTGCAATATAATCACCGAAATAACATACAAAAGGTATTGCACAGTACGGTTAGCGAATACGCTATGCGTAATGGCAATAAAACATTTTTTTCAGCCAAAAAAAGAAACGATGCGATAAGAAAAAAAAAAAAAAAGCCACAATGCCATGTATGTGCGTGTGCGTGTGTACAAATGGTAAATTACATGTTATGTGCGCGTGTGTGCGTGTGCACATGTGTGTAAGTGCAGTGAGTGTAAGTGACCCCCCCAATCCCCAAAAATGTATGTGTAAGTGTGTGTAAGTGTGAATCTAAGTGTGTATTACTGTAATAAGTGTGTGTTGGTGTGTTTGTGTGTGTAATTGTTGCACTAACCTGAAAAAGTCGCTGGAGACTGTTGCAGGCGATCAGGAAGAGCCTCTGGAAGACATCTGCCTCGTGGTTCCTGTCTGTGTGCTGTGGGGGCGGAGATCGTCGATCCGGTGCAGGCTGCAGCAGCAGGACACGTAAGTAACACGTGCCTGCTGCTGTTTTTGGGCCCCTGGGCGATCGCGCCCCAGGGGCCACTCGATCCCCTGGGGCGCGAGGAAGGAACGGAGCGAACGGCTCTAACAGCCGCTCCTCCGCTCCTGAACCAGGAAATGCTGCAGAACGTAGAATCTACGTTCTGTGGCATTTCAAGTACCTTTGCCACAGAACGTAGATTCTACGATCTGTGGCATTTAAAAGGTTAAAGAAGGATTTTCTTTTTCTCCATAATAATAAAACAGTACTCTATACTTGATCCCAGTTAAGATACAATGAATCCTTAATGGAGACAAAACAATGTATTTAATTTATTTAAAAAAACCATTTAGGGGGTTATTTATTAAAGTCTGAATGATAACAACTCGAAAAATCCAAAAATGAACATTAACAGAAACTTTAAACTTAGATTTTGGAAAAACAGTAAAAAATAAATAATGGATAGTGATTGGAAAAAAAGTCTTTATTTTGGGGAACAATCTGAAAACAATTGAACTGTAAAAATTGTTTGGAAGGTGAACAACCCCTTTAAGAACCAAAATTCTTAAATCCTTTATGGAGTGATGAGAGCCATTGAAATCATGTAAACATTAAATAAACCCAATAGGCTGGTTCTGCTTCCAATAAGGAGTAATTATATCTTAGTTGGGATCAAGTACAAGCTACTGTTTTATTATTACACAGAAAAAGGAAATCATTTTTAAAACTTTGGGTTATTTGGATAAAATGGAGTCAATGGGAGATGGCCTTTCCTAATTCGGAGAATTCTGGATGACGGGTTTCCGGATAACGGATTCCATACCTGTATAGGATCTCATATCCAGAATGATTGCGTTTTTTTCCCATAATTTAGAACTCCATACCATAACTCTACTAAAACATTTAAACATTAGATGAACCCAACAGGATTGTATTGCCATCCCCAGTATGGATTTATACTATCTTAGGTACAATCGGCCACAGGCTAATGTTTTATTATTACAGGGAAAGGTAAAAAAGGTAAAAAATGATCATCTTAAAATGAACTCTATGGGAGAAGGCCTTCCTTTTATTCTGAGCTTTTTGGATATAAGGTGTCCATATAAGGGATGTATACCTGTAATACACTATCCCACTATCATTATTCCTTATACAGGCTGATACAGAGATCATTAGTCTATGAAGCTTACAGTCTAGGTGGCACATAGAGTTTCATCAAGAGCAAATTTACCTCCCTTTGTGGTTATTGGGGGAGTGTGGGAGAAAACCAGAATTACTGGTGGAAACCCTCACAGACACAGGGTCAACATCCAAACCCCTTACAGATCTGCTAGAAATGGAACTCAGGACCCAGCACTTGATTTAGTCTGTCTTTTTTAATCAATGTAGTTCGGCAGGGCTCCTGTGCCCAAAAACTGCTTCTTGCCTTATGAAAAAAGTAGTGCTAAGCAACTTCCATTATACATTATTTAAAGTATGTTGGTTTTAAAGTTATTTGTTATTGCAGCTGAAACCACTTTATCACTTTCCCTTCTCTGACATCTGCTACATAGTTTCAGGAGTCAGAGCCTGGAGTGCAGAGTATGCAGCCAGGGAGGTAATGCCTGGGTTAGATATAGAGAGTGAGAGTGGAAAATACGTTGAGGACGTAACATTTTTGGCATGAGCTGATGTGAATAATTGTCCTGCATAATTTTGGCCGTTATAAGTAAAAGAAGATATAGAGCAGTGATGCTTGTCTTTGTATAAATAAGTTTGTCTTCGTTCAATTTGGTAACCTCAGAGAGCATAAAAGATGCGGATATTTGTTTCCCAGTTGTGGTTGTTATCTGCCCTCTTGTGGAATTTATCAGTAACTGCAAATCTATAGACCCTGAATAGAAAAATATTGCCCGTTCTATGTAAAGTTCTGTTTTAGCAGGAGGGATTCTGTACATGCTGATTTATGATATTGCTTGGCGTAGATGTTTGAAATCTTCTTTTTTGTGTTTTAAAGCTAATTTTGAGCAGTAATATGGGCTCTCTCTTAGCATTTGAGATGATGGGCATAAAACCATTGGAAGTGCGGTCACTACGTTAACAACTGAATATCATTGCTTTTTTCTTTATGAACCTGTATCTGTAGGGGACTATTCAATATATATATATATATATATATATATATATTGAGTCACTGAGAGGGAAATTTACATAATTTATTATAATGAAAAATATACTTAGTTTTATGGAGTTAAGGTATAATATGGCCCAGTAATAGAACGAGTTGTCCATGTCGTATTAGATCCTCATGTTTTATACACAGTAGCAACACTTTGATTGTTACAATTTTATTATAATAATTTCAACAAGTAACATTGCAACACTGTAGTTTGTTTTTAACTTTGTTTTAAACTGTTATTTAAAAGTAGCCTTTTGGTTCCCTATAATGGGTTTCGATAAATTAACCATTTAAGCAACACTGATGTGCAGCCACGAAAGTTGGTTTGATTGGCAGTCGCTAAATGCTGACGATTTCATCACGTCAATCAGACGTTGTTTGCCCGCCTTATCATGTGTATAAAATGCATTTTCAATATTGAATTGTTACTTTGAGAAAGGCCTGGGACCAGGCCGAAACGTCAGTCTGTAACTTCTAAAAGAAATCATTTTTTAGTTTTAAGAAGTCCTGAGAGTGCGGACCTTATTGCATTTTGGTTTGGATAAATATGTGGGACACTGCACCCAGGCATGTAAACCTTTTTGTCGAGAGTGCTGGCAACATGGAGGTTGTATATGTGTGTATATATATATATATATATATATATATATATATATATATATATATATATATATATATATATATATATATATATACAGTATATATATATACAGTATATATATATATATCTTGACTTCCTTGCTGCTGTGGGTATTATGACTTCTGTTTTATGGTTAGAAATAAGTAATTAAAGCACTTTTTTAGCTCGCTGAATGTTGAGTGTTAGCTGTATATAAGCAAACAAGCATAGCTGGTTCTCAATGATCATAATAAATAGCTGACCACAGCCTCAGTTGTGCTACTAGATACCATTTCAGCACATTAATTCCCAACTGAATAATATAACCTGGGTCCAGGCATCCAGAATGCTCGGGACCTGAGGTTTTCCTAGAAACGGATCTTTCCGTAATTTAGATCTTTATACCTTAAGTCTACTAGAAAATCATGTAAACATTAAATAAACCCAATAGGCTGGTTTTGCTTCCAATAAGGATCAATTATATCTTAGTGGGGATCAAGTACAAGCTACTGTTTTTTCATTACAGAGAAAAGGGAAATATTTTTTTAAAAAAATTGGATTATTTGAATAAAATGGAGTCTATTGGAGACAGCCTTTCCATAATCCAGAACTTTCTGGATAACAGGTTTCAGGATAACGGATCCTATACCTGTATTGCATTCCCAGGACTAGTTGCAGATGTGGTTATTGCGCTTGGTGATAAAAGTTTGGTTAGATTCTTCAGTCTTTCCCGAGATAACAAGTAGGTCAGAGAAATAACTTGACGGTTGTTAGAGTACCCCATGATCATTGCAGTCCTGGATTGGTACTGAAATGTCCCGACTTTCTCTTTTAAATGTCCCAACTTTCTCATTGATCTCCTGCACTGAACAGCCAAAAAAAGATACGATATGTTTCTAAAACTTAATTGGCTTTTAGCAGAGAACCCAGAATAAGTGGCAGGTGCACTTAGATACATTTGTTACAATTTAAAGTATTTCACATCCTATTTTATCATGTTAGTCAAGCAAAGTTAACTAATTACACTGTATCAATTATTTGAATCTCGTTTCCATCAGTCATCAGAACTCATAATTATAGCAAGCAGGCAGGAGCCATTTTGTTATTAAGGCAAGTCTTCTATCATCTCAGAATCTTGTTTGTGCACCAGAATGGGGGACCTGATATCCATCCCCATGTCCTGGCTACACAATTAAATGGTAAAGAGAACTGGGGGAATGTGGGGAGAGCAGTGACATGTAGGAAGTGCTGAATGGAAAGTCAAAGTAATTGTCTGCCCCGCCTCTATGCCTAAGTCATAGAGGAGGGTCAGACAATATTTGATTGACAGCTGAGATGTTTAAATGAGTTTACAACAGCTATGAATACTTAAATAAAAAATAGAAATTGGATTTCATGTTTAATTTGAAAAGCACTTTTATTATACAGCTTTTTATGTCTGGGTGACAGGTCCACTTTAAGATAAGAAAAATAACAATTGTAACTATTTAAGATAAGCAGGTCTCTTGGGCAAACTATGACTTGCAGTTTAATCGGCAATTCACCTTTATTAGCAAAACTGTAATAACCCATAAAAACCACAGAAATGTTTGCAAACATTCCATAAACTGCCAATTTTGTAAAATGAGCATGGTTATGATTATAAAATGTGTGTGGTCAAAAATCTTCACCTTGCTAAAATCTTTGTCCATCTTTATGTTTTCAAAATGTTGGGAACTTGTGTGTATATTGCAAAAGCTGTGGTATTGCCCTTGAGCTTTGTTGCATGGGGTGTAGCAGGTTATACGGGGGATTCTATGCTTGCATGCCTTTAGCCTATTCTACATAAATTGGTTAACTCATTTTTCTTTAACGATAATTGGTGTCTCTGTCTCAATTTTTATCTGGGGGTTCTGTGGTCTATTTCTTCTGTCCAATTGATTTCTTCTTTTTTATTTTTCCCCCTTCGTTTCTCCTCTCCAATTTTTTTTTTTTTTTTTTTAAAACATCACAACAAAGACCTTTAAGCGGCTGATGGGAGATGAGGTAAGAATGTTTTCCTTTATGCATCCGTGTGCTTCCTTCGATTTCATGTTAACTGCATGCAAATACAGTGGTGGACGTTTCTTATGGTTCCTGGACAGGGTTGCCACCTCATCATTTTTAATTGGGCATCTATCAAATCCTGTATAAATCTACCTAAAAATGTTTCACTGTATGAGACTGAGTACAATTCCATGGCCAATTTGGACATATAACAGCCTGGTTGCCCCCTCTATGTCCATATGCCGCCCGATTTCCCCGCAGTTTGATTGTTCTTTATAAAAAGACTACATTTGTGCACCAAATCCGTACTCCTACCATTGCATTTGTATGTGTCTTATATGTTTTGTTGTTCGTGCTGCATGTCAGTCTAATAAGCAATAACTAATATCTTTAACGGGATTCTGTCATCATTTTTATGGTGTCGTTTTTATTTCTAAATGACACTGTTTACACTGCAAACAATTCACTCTACAATATAAAATGTAATTCCTGAACCAGCAAGAGTATTTTTTTAAATTTATAATATTGGTGTGTAGGTGCATCTCAGGTCATTTTTCCTGGTCATGTGCTTTTAGAAAGAGCCAACACTTTAGGATGGAACTGCTTTCTGGTTGTTTCTCCTACTCAATGTAACTGAATGTGTCTCAGTGGGACCTGGATTTTACTATTGAGTGCTGTTCTTAGATCTACCAGGCAGCTGTTATTTTGTGTTAGGGAGCTGCTATCTGGTTACCTTCCCATTGTTCTGTTGTTAGGCTGCTGGGGGAGAGGGGAAAGGGAGGGGTGATATCACTCCAACTTGCATTACAGCAGTAAAGAATGACTGAAGTTTATCAGAGTTTATCAGAGCACAAGTCACATGACTGGGGGCACCTGGGAAACAGACAATATGTATAGCCCCATGTCAGATTTCAGAATTAAATATACAAAAATCTCTTTGCTTATTTGAGAAATGAATTCCAGTGCAAAATTCTGCTGGAACAGCACTAGTAACTGATGCGTTTTGAAAAAAAAACATGACAGTATCCCTTTAACATCATGATACTGTTTAAATGAAGCACATGATATTTTTTTAATGTCCTGAATAGGAATATTGATTTTAATACACGTTTACATATGAGTTATATAAGTTAGCCATACCGGTAAGGAATGATCTGCTTGTTTCCCTGGGTGCCAAAAAAGTAGATGATATTGTGGGACAAATCAGTGGAACAATTGGCCCCAGGTTGTTACAACTGACCTCCTCATGTCTAATGTAATTGCAGCACTGCAGATTGAAACTATTTCATTGCAGTCTGCAGTTCCACCTTGCTCTCCACTGTACACGGATTTTTGCTAAAAAATGCCATCGGCTGAAATAACTTGCTTCATTCTTCTCAACACTAATTCTAGACACTGCTTTTACCTAATATCATATGTCCGCCCCTAATAAATATTCCAAGAAGCTTACCTTTAACCTCAACTTCTTTGTTCTTTTTTTGCTTTATTTTTCTGTGTTCCTTTAAAGGGGTTGTTTACCTTTAAACAACTAGTTGGTTTCAGACAGATCACCAGAAATAATGACTTTTCCAATGACTTTTTATTTTCTATGTGTCACAGTTTTTCTAATATTGGAGTGTAAAGTGTCATTTTTCACCTTTTAAAGCAGCTCTGGGAGGAGGGGGTCGCCGACCCTGTAAACTGTTCTAAATTGATACATTAAGTCAATACATTTCTTATTTCCCTGTTGAGCAGAATCCCCGAGTTTCATTACAGGCAGCTGTTAGAATTGATACAATAGTTGCTGATACTCCAGAGATGCTGCTGAGAAATGTATCAACTAAATGTTGCAAAATTGTAACAGAGTCTGCGCCTGAATTACTGAGCTGTCAGACTCAAACACCAGAGACAGGTTCAACTTTATAGGATACATGAATTTTGTAGGCAATTATAAGTAATATATGGTGTTGCTTTTACATGGTGCTAAAAATTAATATTATCTATAAAAATCACCCCTTTATATATAGATGTTCTCTGGTCCCTGTCTGTGTTTCAAATGAGGGGTGGGCGTGTCCTAACAATCCCTGCCAGAGGGGGACAGCCAATCACAGCTCTGCAGTCACACAAGCACAAACAGGCTTCAGTTCCCTATCAGGTCCTGCTAGCTGCTGATTGGTTCCTGTCCTACAGTGCAGTGAGCTGAGAGCCGCCGGCTCCCCTGCACAGCCTGGGAATTCAGGGAACAGGAAGAGAAGGGAGGGATTATTAGGGTTTTTGGAGAAATATTCAATAAATCAGCCTGAAAAACTACCTTTTAAAGCACAATTCTTCTATATCTAAATTAGTAGAATGCACTGGTACATTTTAATTTTTAACACAAATTGTCTTCTTTAAACTTTTAAGATTTTGGAAAAACAGTAAAAAGTAAATAACGGAAAGTAATTGAAAAAAAGTCTTTATTTCTGGGGAACAATCTGAAAACCACTGGACTGAAAAAAGTGTTTGAAAGTGGAACAACCCCTTTAAGACTGTGTGCAAGCACGCGTACAAACATATAGTGATCTTTCCTATAGGAATGTCATGTTGTAAATCATTTTTATCCCTTATAAACTGGAATCAGTAAGATGAACAAGTTTCCTGATATTTGCATATCTAATAAATAATAATGTATACATATGTAAATACTCTTTCAGCTGAGATTTACCAGTATGCGGGCGAAGAAAGAAAAGGAGAAGCCTTATGCGCCGCACAGAAATTCCACTAACTTCACAGACAACGCGAGCCCCCTCCAAACCTTGCAGGAACTTGAAGATGAAGTCGTGCTTCAGCTGTTTGAAAAAATGCTGGTATGTTTAATTGGCTGTAAGAAATTATGAGAATAAGGAAATCTCCGTTCAGAATGTATGAAGTACAAGGTCTGGGAGGGGTATGATTTACAATGTGAGTTATACCTGTGATGCCTTCAGCTTGTTGTCTTCTGGCTCCTTGCTCACTGGTCTTGTGTTTTTCACACACTATGAAATGAGATCAAATTGTAAAAAATTAGGCAATAAAAAAATACTGTAAATATAAAGGATACAATTTGACCCAGACATTATTCATGGTATCTGCAGCAAGGCTGAAATGAAAACTCTAGAACAGTGATTACCAAACTGTGGATCTGTCCTCTCTAGGAGGCCTTGAACAGTGACTGGAGGGCTCATCCTTAGAGTCAGATATATGACAAATGCTGCCAAAAATCGTATTCTCTCGCTCATCATATCACGTGTAGACTACTGTAACTCTCTATTAATTGGCCTTCCCCGCCAGAGACTGTCACCTCTCCAGTCCATAATGAACACTGCCGCCAGGCTTTTACACCTCAGCAACTGCTCCTCCTCTGCCAGTCCCTCTGCCAATCCTTGCACTGGCTTCCACTACCTTTCAGAATTTAATTCAAACTAATGACCCTGACATTCAAAGCACTGCAGAATAGAGTGGATTCAACCAGACTGTTCAATCACTAAGCCTCCGTCCAATGAAGCCAATATCAAATAGAACAAGAAAGTGATGAATTTCAGTCCAACGCAGTGGGTTGCTGCAAAATCAGTGCTTTATTCGACACAACATGTTTCGAGCTAGGCTCTTGGTCAAGTGTAATACAAAAAGGAACCACACAACCCTATATAGTTTAAACCACACCCATCATTAGTAGTAATCGGATGCAGGTTATTGCTGTTAGGTAATTATTCAGCCTGACCCCATTCGAAAAAAGTTATACAGACAATTTACAAAGTCCCATAATGTGTAGACAAGCTTCATATTAATCACAGCACGAAACATAACTGTGCATTTCCAAATCCATAACGTGGACAGTGAATCTGTAAATATGACATAATAAAAATTACTTTAAAACGCTTAAAAACAATTACCTGGGTACTGCTCTAGGAGCCTACCCTGAGCCAGCTACATTTAATCATAGGACATCAAACGATATCTCAATATCTGTAATAGAAACATTCTTACCCTTAAGTAGAGAATTTCACATTCATAATATTAGTCAATAAGTATCCATTTCATCTGGAAGGGAAAAGATCAAAAAATGTATCAAAAGGATAACTGAATATGTTACAAGGTATAAATAGTGTAAATTTCACAGGAAGCTGCTAATACTCCAGTGTTCATTTAAACCTTCTGGATGTAAGCTGTTCCATTTTTTAATCCACTTTGCTTCTTCTTGAAGTAGTAATTTAAGCATATTGCCCCCTCTTTGTGGTTTACAAATCACTTCTATCACTTGCCATTTGAGCTGTGATAAATTGTGCTTAAAAGAAGAGAAATGTCTTGAAATGGGCGTATCTGTTTGAGTCCCTACTTTAAAATTACGTATGTTGGATCTATGTTCTTTAATTCTCTCTTTAACTGGACGGGATGTTTGTCCTATATACACTAGTCCACACGGACATTTCAACAGATATACCACGTTTGCACTTTCGCACGTAGCATAGGAATGAAGCTTTAATCCCTTACCATTTATAGGGTGGTGTACAACTTCCCCTTTAATGATAGATGAACAGCATATGCAACTAAGCCATGGGAAGTTACCCTTTTTTGGTGGTCCTTGAAAGAGGGACTGTAATTTGTTGGGTTTACGAGGTTCTGCTGGACACAATTTATCGCGTAATGTCGGTCCTCTAGTATAGTATAGAAGTGAATTATTAGCCCACAAACCTGTACCAAAAAATAATAAGAGAATGACATTTGTCAGTAAATTTTCACGAGCAAGTGCCCAGATAGAAAATGTGATTAAAAAGTTTTGGCCCATGTTGCAACATGATAAATCACTGAAACGTCATTGTAGTGAAATTCCAATGTTTTGCTATACTAGAGGACCGACATTACGCGATAAATTGTGTCCAGCAGAACCTCGTAAGCCCAACAAATTACAGTCCCTCTTTCAAGGACCACCAAAAAAGGGTACCTTCCCATGCCTTAGTTGCATATGCTGTTCATCTATCATTAAAGGGGAAGTTGTACACCACCCTATAAATGGTAAGGGATTAAAGCTTCATTCCTATGCTACGTGCGAAAGTGCAAACGTGTTATATCTGTTGAAATGTCCGTGTGGACTAGTGTATATAGGACAAACATCCAGTCCAGTTAAAGAGAGAATTAAAGAACATAGATCCAACGTACGTAATTTTAAAGTAGGGACTCAAACAGATACGCCCATTTCAAGACATTTCTCTTCTTTTAAACACAATTTATCACAGCTCAAATGGCAAGTGATAGAAGTGATTTGTAAACCACAAAGAGGGGGCAATATGCTTAAATTACTACTTCAAGAAGAAGCAAAGTGGATTAAAAAATGGAACAGCTTACATCCAGAAGGTTTAAATGAACACTAGAGTATTAGCAGCTTCCTGTGAAATTTACACTATTTATACCTTGTAACATATTCAGTTATCCTTTTGGTAAATTTTTTGATCTTTTCCCTTCCAGATAAAATGGATACTTATTGACTAATATTATGAATGTGAAATTCTCTACTTAAGGGTAAGAATGTTTCTATTACAGATATTGAGATATCGTTTGATGTCCTGTGATTAAATGTAGCTGGCTCAGGGTAGGCTCTTAGAGCAGTACCCAGGTAATTGTTTTTAAGCGTTTTAAAGTAATTTTTATTATGTCATATTTACAGATTCACTGTCCACGTTATGGATTTGGAAATGCACAGTTATGTTTCGTGCTGTGATTAATATGAAACTTGTCTACACATTATGGGACTTTGTAAATTGTCTGTATAACTTTTTCGAATGGGGTCAGGCTGAATAATTACCTAACAGCAATAACCTGCATCCGATTACTACTAATGATGGGTGTGGTTTAAACTATATAGGGTTGTGTGGTGCCTTTTTGTATTACACTTGACAAAGAGCCTAGCTCGAAACATGTTGTGTCGAATAAAGCACTGATTTTGCAGCAACCCACTGCGTGGGACTGAAATTCATCACTTTCTTGTTCTATTCAAAGCACTGCATAACTCTGCCCCTCCCTACATCTCTGAACTCGTCTCTAGATACTCCCCCAACCACTTACCATGCTCCTCTACTGACCTGCTCCTCAACTCTTCTCTAGCTCACATTCAAGACTTTACAAGGGCTGCACCGCTCCTCTGGAATTTTCTCCCACTGTCTGTCCGACTTTCTCACCACCTTTCTTCTTTCAAAAGATCTCTTAAACACACTTATTTTTTTTTTAAAACTTGTTTTTATTAGGGATCAGCACATAGTAGTTACAAAGTCATAACCGAGAAAGGAAATGCCCAGAATATTTTTGTAACAATATGTGTATGCAGTGAGCACAAATTATCAAGAACAGTAATCATAAAATAAACAAATAGCTCAAACTAAGGACTGAGAAAGGTAAAAGAGAGAAAGGTCGAGAGAAAAAAAGGAAAGGAAAATTCTCTATATAGGGTTCGATAAGTAAGAACTTAATAACCTGTTGGTGAGATGGATCCCGGGGGACGTCGGATTCAAACGTGGTTGGTCTAGACGTTGGTCTCTGAGATACTGGGACGACTCCATAACCAGCGGATGCTCCGTAAGTATCGCTGTATCATACCAAGTCGTATAACAGAACGTATGTATCGTAAGGTGTCTAAGCAATATTGGTAAAGATTCTATGTACGTTGACCATGTCGCAAAAAATTTATCAGTGTTTTGTTCTTTTTTTATTGATGTTTCCAACCAGTCCATTAAACACACTTATTTAAAGGAGAAGAAAAGATACCGAAGCAGCTTATCGCCAATAGATAAGCTACAATAATGGAAGCTATAACACTAAGAAGCTCTCTGTTTGTTTAGGATAGCAGCTGCAGTATTAGCTTGGTGTGACATCACTTCCTGCCTGAGTCTCTCCCTGCTTACTCATAGCTCAGGGCTCAGATTACAGCAGAGAAGGGGGGAGGGGTGAGAAGAGCAAACTGAGCATGCTCAAGCCTTAGCCCTGGAGGTTTAAGCTGAAACATGAAGTCTGATACAGAAGTGCATGTGTGCACAATAGAAGGAAAGAAATGCTGTGTTTCTTTTAGGGATGCACTGAATCCAGGATATGGTTCGGGATTTGGCCTTTTTCAGCAGGATTTGGCCGAATCCATCTGCTCGGCCAAACGAATCCCAATTTGCATATACAAATTAGGGGTGAGGAGGGAAATCACGTGACTTTTAGTCACAAAACAAGGAATTAAATATAGTTTTCCCCTTCCCACCCCTAATTTGCATATGCAAAGTCAGATTTGGTTCGGTATTCGGCCAAATCTTTTGCAAAGGATTCGGGGGTTCGGCCGAATCCAAAATAGTGAATTTGGTGCATCCCTAGTTTCTATTGACAGAGGACTCAGAGCAGCATTACTTTGAAGGTTTACTGGTGTATTTAGGTGGACCTTTCTGATAAGGCTTATTTAGTTTTAACCTTTCCTTCTCCTTTAAAACAAAATATGTTATGGTATATAGTAGAGATACTTGATGTTCTCAACAGGTTCCAGACTACTTTGATCTTTATGGGGTGTTTCAGGGGGAAGCATTTTTTTTTTAGTTACTGGACAGACATAAATAACTACAGAGGGACAAGTGACAGGGCACCATCATTCTGCGGAACAATGCTAAGCTATTCTGCATTCATCAAAGTAGTGAATGCACCACAAACTTGCTTCAAAATAGTTCTCAACTGAATGAAATGGGAATGTTCTTGGCCACAATAGGGTTACATAAGGGTACCATTTGCTTTAATTAATGTAAGACTCTTAACAGTATTTTCATATTATCTGTCTGGTAATGATAGGTGTTTTTTCACTCTTGTGAATGTAGGATGATATGAACCTCAATCTGGAGAAGCAGCAACCGCTACGAGAGAAGGACATAATGATAAAAAGAGAGATGGTGTCCCAATATCTGCACACATCCAAAGCCGTGAGTTGATTTTGCATGGAACTTAAGTTTGCATGTGATAATTTGAGGATGCACACTATACAAACACTTACACTATTTAGCAGAACATTTCACATAAATCATCTATCTATCTTAATTTCTTTTTTATGACCTACAGTGGTGCTTGAAAGTTTGTGAAACCTCCTAAATTTAATATTTCTGCATACATATGATCTAAAATGGGATTTGCTTTTCAAATCCTAAAACTACATAATGAAAATCAATACAATGCTTATTAATTCAGTTACTGAGGGAAAATTAAGTTATTTCAATTAAGTTATATATTTGTGTGTGGCAAAAGAATGTAAGCCTTTGCTCTCAATAACTGGTGTGCCCCCCGGAAATGTGTTTTAAATCCAATGCACTCCAATTAATTTACACTGCAATGGTGGTGCTGGCCATCCGTTGACCCAGCAAGGTCCCACAGCAATTTTTGTTCATGGAACTGCACACACACAATTTTTCTGCAGTCGGGGAAGTGCCCCTTTCTTTATTTGTAACACCACCAGTGTCAATGTTTCGGGGAGTACATCCTCCCTTCATCAGGTGCCCCCTGGAAAGTATTAACTGCAACTACTGTAAATGGTAATTGTTGATCAGTCCTTCTCATCGGCTTCTGTTCTTTTAGAACACCTTAAAGGAAAATGATTCCCCCAAAATTAATACTTAAGTTTATATCAAATTAAGTGGCACATTAAAGAATATTACCAAACTGGAATATATATTTAAAGGGATACTGTCATGGGACTGTCATTTACTGTCATTTTTCAAAATGAATCGGTTAATAGTGCTGCTCCAGCAGAATTCTGCACTGAAATCCATTTCTCAAAAGAGCAAACAGATTTTTTTATATTCAATTTTGAAATCTGACATCTAACATATTGTCAATTTCCCAGGTGCCCCAAGTCATGTGACTTGTGCTCTGATAAACTTCAATCACTCTTTACTGCTGTACTGTAAATTGGAGTGATATCACCCCCTCCCTTTTTCCCCCCAGCAGCCAAACAAAAGAACAATGGGAAGGTAACCAGATAACAGCTCCCTAACACAAGATAACAGCTGCCTGGTAGATCTAAGAACAGCACTCAATAGTAAAAACCCATGTCCCACTGAGACACATTCAGTTACATTGAGAAGGAAAAACAGTAGCCTGCCAGAAAACATTTCTCTCCTAATGTGCAGGCATAAGTCACATGACTGGGGGCAGCTGGGAAATTGACAATATGTCTAGCCCCATGTCAGATTTTAAAATTGAATATAAAAAAATCTGTTTGCTCATTTTGAAATTTTTTTTTTTCCCATGACAGTATCCCTTTAAGTAAATATTACATCTCTTGCCTTGAACCACCATTTTGTGATGGTCTGTGTGCTGCCTCAGAAATCACCTGACCAGAAATACTGCAACTCTAACTGTAAAAGGAGACCTACATTATTCAGGGGGGTATATTTATCCTTTAAGCTCAAGTATGGTGCTTCAGTCCTACCACAGCATTTTTATAGGGTTATACATTAGATCAATGTCACGTTAGGTATCACAAACACCAAGCAGCCGCCTTTTACTTCAGGAGGTGCCCTTTGCTACTCGGATGCCGCCAGGTCTTAAAGTGAGGGAACCACGGCAAGAGTTCTGGGCAGGCAAGGGAACTGGAACGTGGGACAGGAGGAACGAGGAAAGAGTAAGTGGAACAGGCCGGGGTCAAAAACCAATCAGTCAGCGCAGTACAGAATTGTAATCAGGAAAGGTAGTCTGTAAATCAGGCAAGGTCGGTTCAGGCAGCGAAACAGTAAATCAGATCAAGAGCACACACAGGATCTATCTCAGATTAGACCTATGTTGGGCAATGAGTCAGTGCAGAAAAGGGGGTTATATAGCCAGCCTAATGGCTTACACTGGTCACCTGTGGCCAGATTAGTAACAGATGACACAAGCCATCCCTTGCAAATACAGCGATGGAAATAACAGTGAACCAGGACCGTAGTTGTCTGCTCATATAGAGCAGAGGCAATGCAGACGAATAAAAACAACAGGTCACTGGTTCAACTCCAGGCAGGATGTTAGAATCAACTTATGTGTTTAGGGTGGTTGTCATGCAGCATGACCTAGGTTCTCTTGATCTTCAGATCATGGACGGATACCTAGACATAGTCCTGCTGAATTTGCTGGTATATTTCAGAATTCCGTTCCATTAGTTCCATTAGTGATGGCAAATTGTCCTGGTTTAGAGTCAGCAAAGCAGGGTGAAACCATGATAATGCCACCCCTATGTTTTACAGATGAGATAAGGTTATCCTTCTGCTCTTTAGTGTTTTCTTTTTACCAAATATAACCGTTTTCATTCATGACAAAAAGTTCCCTTTTGGTCTTTTGTCTCCACAGAACATTCTTCCAATATCTTTCCAAATTTTCTTTGTGGTCTTGTTGCTCAATGTTCTCTTGGACTAGTGAACACTTAGGGGGTTATTTATCAAAGTCCGAATTTATCTCAATATTTTCTGAAAAAAACTCCGACCAAATCCACAAGGGTTTTTTGGGCTTATTTATTAATACACTTTCCTGAAAATTTTGTTTGTGGGAAAAAAACTTGAAAAATCAGATTTTAATGATTTTTTTGGATTTATCACCCGAAAACTCAGAATTTTGCCCGAAAACTTCAGGGTATTGCAAAAAACCCAGCTCACATCAAAAAATCATTGGGACTTCTCCCATTGACTTATATGCAACCTCGACAGGTCTGAGATGTCGGATTTTCAGATTCAGACTTTTCCATCCTCTGGGTTTAATAAATTCCGAAAAATTTGTGATTTTTTTAAAAGTCAGATTTTATAAAAAAAAATCAAGTTTTTCGTGATTTTTGCATTCGGAGTTTAGTAAATAACCTCCTTACATTCACCAATGCAAGATTGGTCTTTGCTTATCCTGGGGTTCGTTGCAACCTCCCAGAATATTACACATTTTGCTCTTGGAGTGGTCTTTGTTGGTTGACCACTTGTTGGGAGGGTAAAGCTGGCCATAGACGCAAAGATCCAATTTTTGGATCATGTGTGGAGTGTCCCGACATTTATCTTGCCATCCCGGTCGTTCGTTCAGTCGATCGGACAGGCTAAAAGATTTCTGTTGGCTGACGATCATATCTCTGCATGTATTGCTGATCTGACGATCTTCGGTGGGAGACTGTCAGCTTTGTCGGACAAACACTTTCCTACGATTGCTGTGGGGCAGAACATCGGCTGATCTGTTCTTTACTGCCTTGTTTCATCTGAATGGTTAGTGGCAGGTCTGGAGATGTGGACATACCATCGTTCATCAGATATTGCCGGGAAATCTTTGCGTCTATGGCCAGCTTAACATCTCCCTGCCCAAAATAGTTCTTTTCAGTCTGGTGTCCATCAGTTACTATTTTAGAGGTCAAGCCATAATGCGCTTTCACATATCTGTGTGTCGTTATCAGACTTGGATAGTGAAGAGCCTGATTTCTGTTCTTTAAATAAGGCAGGGCCTCCCACACTCACACCAATCATCCCATTCTTTTGCCACATACAAATGTCACTATGGAACATTTATCTTTTACTGCTTTCTTATTATCTACTTTTAGGACTTGCATGAATAACAGATCAGTTCATATTTATGCAAAAATATATAAAAGGGTTCACAGACTTTCAAGTCCCACTATAATTTGTATTATATAGTGAATAAAGTACCCCCTATTGTAAAATATAATTTGTATTATATAGTGAATAAAGTACCCCCTATTGTAAAATATAATTTGTATTATATAGTGAATAAAGTACCCCCTATTTTAAAATATAATTTGTATTATATAGTGAATAAAGTACCCCCTATTGTAAAATATAATTTGTATTATATAGTGAATAAAGTACCCCCTATTGTAAAATATAATTTGTATTATATAGTGAATAAAGTACCCCCTATTTTAAAATATAAGGATATTATAAGTCAACGAGGAGTTTCATGACCATATAAAAGCACAATGTGAAGCACGAGTGTTTTTATATAGGTCATGAAACTCTGAGGTTACTTCTAATAGCCTCCTATTTCCCAACAAGGGATATTTTATTTATTACAGTACACAAGTTTTAGTGAGTCATGTGACAAAAACGACATCACTACTTACCGTTTATAATTGATGACATCACTAGTCACCATTTATAAGGATATCATTTACAAGATATTCGTGGCTTTTGTGTATTATATAATGATAATAATGCACTCTGTTTTTGTTGTTCATTTAGGGCATGAGCAAAAAGGAGAGTTCTCGTTCTGCATTAATGTACATTCACGAATTAAAGTCTGCAATAGGAGAAGGTTCCCTGCTTGCTTGCTTAGAGTCACTAAGAGTATCTTTAAATAACAATCCTGTCAGGTAAAGGGCTTTATGTATTTTTGTTTGTTTATTTTATACGAGAACAAATCAAGAAAGGATTTTTAAAAAAAAAAAAAAAAAAAGATTTTCCAATGATCTGTTTTCATTGTTATTATGCATATATTTGTCTCTTTTTCTCATTTTTAAGCTTTTTTTTAGTGCAGGTTTTAATGCTATAATCTTCATTTTTTTTACAGCTGGGTGCAGAATTTTGGTGTTGAGGGTCTTTTGTGCCTTTTAGATATTCTCAAAAGAATACAGGATGAGCAAGCATTGTAAGTCCAGGTTTTTCTTCATAAAGACAAAAAAAAAGTTCCATTCTGCTGCACAGCATCTGCATGGTCTTCTATTCTTCTTTGCCTTGTTCCTATAAGTATAATGTCACTTGTGCTGCTTCCTCCGCTGACTGGAAAACTGACAATACTTCCAGTGCAACCTGACATTTCTGGTAACTACAGCCACATGGGGTGGATTTTGGCCTAAGAATGCAAAGAAGCATTGTCTGCTGGAATCCTTCTGGTGTCCACAATGACAGGTTCAATGAATGTCAAAGTAGAGTCCTAAGCGAGTCCAATTTCTAAAAAAAAAGAAAACTCCCAGACCCGCCACACACACGCAACCTTCTTACTTGCTTCCTGCACCCAATTCAGGGATTTACTACCCACTGCACCTCCTGATGGAATTAAATTTAGTTTAAGCAGCTAGTGTGCTGCAAATTAGTTAAAAAACACATGTTGTGACAAGCCCCCAAAAGTCATGTACACAGAGCACACGAGATATCTTCACCACATTTGTGCCTTCTCTGCACTTGGAGAAAATACAGTGGGTGACATAAACCTAATCCAGTTTATCTCTTCCCAAAATTAGTCTGTTTATTTGAGAAGCTGAGATTTTTAGAAGCCAGATGGTTGCTCTGATAGCACAGATGACAGTAGCTGAAAAGGCTTACGGGGGAATGTAATAAAAGTCGGAAAGAAATTCGCACCAATAAGAATAAAAATCCACATCTCGCAATGTACTGTTGTTCCTTAAACTGTTATTGCCTTGTGAATGTTAATTGCGCACTCTTAAGAAGTGCTTAATCGTAATCTTTTGGAGCAAACATAACGACTTTTTCAGTAAGAAGTTTTATTTATTACAAACCATAAGATTCGCAAACGTTCTTTAACTGTCGGAAGTGGCCGCTAAACGGTTTCCGGGTTTGCAAAAGCTACTGTATATACTCAAGTATAAGCCGACCGAGAATAAGCCAAGGTACCTAATTTTACCTACAAAAACTTGTAAAACATATTGACTCGAGTATAAGCCTAGGGGTGAGAAATGTATTTTAGGACATCTTCAGCAGAAGACATGCTCCTGCATGCGCTCTGCTAGGGAAGAACTCACCTCTTACTTACTGATCCGAAGAGGCTGCAGTCACAGCTCTGTGCTGCCCACACAAGGGTATACATACATTATACAAAAGGTGAGGAAGGCCCTATGTAAAAGAGCATACACTCTAAAGGAAGGGGAGTAATACACAAGGTGTGGGAGTGGGCAAGATAGAATTAAGTGGGTGAGAAATGTGGTACTGTATGTGGTGTTGCATTTCGTAGCTAAGCAGAGTGAGGGTAGGCTTCACGAAAGAAGTTAAGAGATTTCTTGAAAGCAGAAAGGTTGGGAGAAAGTCGGACAGAGCGTGGGAGAGAGTTCCAGAGGAGGGGTGCAGCCCTTGCAAAGTCTTGAACGCGAGCATGTGAGGAGGTAATGAGAGAAGGGTATTCGCGCAAAGCTAAATTTGTTTGCGCAAAGGCATAACTTTTCACATTGTGAATAGTTTTTCCGTTACCGACTTTTATTACATTCCCCCGTTAGTGTACTAAATTCTATCAGCAGTAGCAGAATCAACAACTACCTTTTAGTCTAGCCTCTGGAGAGTGGTACTGTAAAAACTGTTAATCAGATGATCTTCCCTGTATTAAGGTGGCCATACACGGGCAGATTAAAACTGCCGATATCGATCCTTTAGACCGATTCTGCATCTTATCTACCCGTGTGTGGGGGCGTCTGCTGGTTCTTCCCGATCGATATCTGGCCTGATATCGATCGGCAAGGTTTGATTTTTCCCGCGATCGAGGACCGCATTGGACCTACGATCCATCGTAGTTTATTTCCTTCATATAATCTGATCGCAACATTCAGATTAACCCGGTATCGCCCAGCCGTTGGTGGGCATATCGGGGAAAGATCCACTCTTTCGGTAGACTCGCCAAACAAGCGGATCTTATCGCGTATGGCCACCTTAAAGCAAGGCCATCATAGAGACAATGCAAAATGTGCACTTATGTAAATAATATGTTGACAGTGGTTTTCATTCTTTTTTTTTTCCTTATTGAATAGCATGCGGGATACGAAAAGCGAACATGAGATCATCCGATGTCTGAAAGCTTTTATGAATAACAATGTAAGTTATTTCTTTTTTTTTTTTATACAGTCCAGTGGTATATTCAATACTGTTAGCTGTCTTTCCCTGTCAAAAAAGTGGTCACTGCACTTTTTTTACTTTTTTGGGGGGGCCGAGGAGAAAATTATGTAAAATCCGGGAAAATGTAAATTCAGGGAAATGTGTTAAAGTAACTATTTTGAAAGGATATAAGGAGTCCATTTTACTTTGAGATATAAAGTTTACTGTGCTAATAACAAGGGTTAAGCATTGCAGTGTTAATGTTGCACTATTGGGGGTATCTGCAAAACTCTCTGTCAGTCACATACACAACCTAAAAAAATAAGTGATTGGTGCACAACTGTATAAGGGGCCGACTAATTGGAATTCACTATTTAAATGCATAACCAAGGCAAACTATACATCTGGTTAATATTTTAAGCCTCTTTATTTCACAAATAATAACATTCATAGAGGCAAAAAAGCGTTTTATGGGTACATCAGGACAAAATTTTGATGTAAAATCCGGGAAAACATTACTTAAAATCAGAGAAATGCACTCATTGAAATGCATTATAAATTGGTGGGACCACAAATAAGGATTTGAAGAGCACGGAAGCACCAAAGGAAGCCAACATCCATTCATTAAAAAATAGAAATGTATTGGTCATCATTAAAATCCAAAAACAGCGTGCCCAGACATAAACGGGCAGCCCTTATTATATCTGGGCACGCTGTTTTTGGATTTTAATGATGACCAATACATTTCAATTTTTTGAAAGAATGGATGCTGGCTTCCTTTGGTGCTCTGTGCTCTTCAAATCCTCTATGAATATCAGCTGTGCAGGATCGCGGCTTGCGTGCAGCACATCGGTGCTTTGCGGTGTCGGTAAGTGCTCCCGCTATTTGTATAGTTCTGGGACCGCAAATAAGAAATGTGAAATGCAGGAAAACTTAAAATCAGGGTACTTAAAATTGAGGTTTTACTTTATCTTTACGCAGCTAAATATTTCACAAAGAATTTGGTCAAATAACTCATTACAATCAAAAGCATGATTGATTTCAGCAATCAAAATTTTAGCTTCTGAAACCAACACGTTCTCCAGAAAATTAAAATCACGGGGCAACATATCCAAAATACGATCATTTATCACCCAAGACGCTGCCAAAATTCTTATTCACTCTCTCATCATATCGCGTCTAGACTACTGTAACTCTCTTTTAATTGGCCTCCCCCTCCAGAGACTGTCACCTCTCCAGTCCATAATGAACACTGCTGTGAGGCTCATACACCTCAGCAACCGCTCCTCCTCTGCCTCGCCATTCTGTCAATCCCTGCACTGGCTTCCGTTACCTTTCAGAATCAAATTCAAATTAATGACACTGACTTTCAAAGCACTTCATAACTCTGCCCCACCCTACATCTCTGAACTCATCTCTATATACTCACCCACTCACTTACTACGCTCCTCTACTGACCTGCTACTCAATTCTTCTCTCATTACCTCCTCACATGCTCGCATTCAAGGCTTTGCAAGGGCTGCACCCCTCCTCTGGAATTCTCTCCCACGGTCTGTCCGACTTTCTCCCAACCTTTCTGCTTTCAAGAAATCTCTGAAAACACACTTCTTTCGAGAAGTCTACCCTCACTCTGCTTAACTACCAAATGCAACACCACATACAATAGCACGTTTCTCACCCACTTAATTCGATCTTGCCCACTCCCACACCTTCTGTATTACTTCCTTCCCTTTAGACTGTATGCCTATGCATAGGGCCTTCCTCACCTTTTTGTACCTGTATTGATTGTGATGTTTGTTACTCCATATATTCTATATATGTAATTCATGTGATGTAGTTGTATAATCACATTTACTTTACAGTGCTACGCAATATGTTGGCGCTATATAAATACATGTTAATAATAATAATAATAATATCTGTACGCAGCTAAATATTTCACAAAGAATTTGGTCAAATAACTCATTACAATCAAAAGCATGATTGATTTCAGCAATCAAAATTTTAGCTTCTGAAAGCAACACGTTCTCCAGAAAATTAAAATCACGGGGCAACAATGTTTAGCCTTTCATTCCACCAAACTCTGAGAATTCCGTTAAGTATCTTTCAGATAATCTTCCAATTCCTAGCCTCTACTGAAACCTGAATTCAGTGTGTGCCTAGATCCTAGCTGCCATAGCCCTACTCTTGAGATATGATATTGAGATCTTGCCATTGCCTTGGTTGATATTTTGGTGGTCATTTTATTATTTTTACAAACATAATTTAATACGATGAAAAAGCTGAATGCAAGAGGCAATATTGATTTTTTTTTTAAATCACTCTTAAGTTTGGAATTAAGACAATGCTGGGCACAGAAGACGGGATTTTGCTGTTAGCAAGAGCAGTAGATCGATCTGTCCCTGCGATGATGATTGACTCTTTGAAGCTGCTTTCTGCCCTGTGCATCCTCCCCCAGCCAGAGGACATGTAAGATTATCAAACCATTATTACCTTGTGCATCTTTCTCAGTGCTTCCTTCATGGATTATCTTCATTGATTTTGATAAACAGCTATAAAAGTCAAGTGAAAAATGTACCACAAAGCTATTCAAGGAGAAGGAAAGCTACCAAAGCAGTTTATTGCCAATAGATTAGCCCCAATAGTGCAAGATATAACACTATATTTATTCTGCAGAATGCTTTACCATACCTGCTCTATAAGCTCTCTGTTTGTTTAGGATAGCAGCTGCCATATTAACTTGGTGTGACATCACTTCCTGCCTGAGTATCTTTCTGTTTACTCAAAGCCCTGGGCTCAGATTACAGCAGGAAGGGGAGTTGGGAGAGAGGAGCAAACTGAGCATGCTCAAGCCCTAGAGGTTTAAGATGAAAACAGGAAGTCTGATACAGAAGCCCATGTGTACACAATAAAAGAAAAGAAGTGAGTTGTTTCTTTTGACAGAATACTGAGAGCAGTATTACTTTGAGGGTTTACTGGTGTATTTATATAGACCTTTCTGATAAAGCTTACTTCATTTTAGCCTTTCCTTCTCCTTTAAGGACTTCTGTTTCCTTTTTGAAAAAATATTAGGTTACTATTTAGTAGGGAAGCACTGAATCCAGGATTTGGTTCGGGATTCGGCCTTTTTCAGCAGGATTTGGATTCGCTATTCTGGATTCGGCCGAATCCCGAATCCTTCGTGAAAGGTTCTGCTGAATACTGAATCCGAATCCCCTACAAATTAGAGGCTGGGAGAGAAATTGCGTGACTTTTTGTGGCAAAACAAGGTAAAAAATGTTTTCTCTTCCCCATTCCTAATTTGCATATACAAATTTGGATTTGTTCAGTGTTCAGCCGAGCCTTTTGGGAAGGATTTGGGGGTTCGGCCGTATCAAAATAATGGATTCGGTGCATCCCTACTATTTAGGTTATAACATAATTATACAGGCTTTCTATTACAAGCAGTTTAGTCATGTACAAGTCGGTATTATCATGAAATATGTTGCTTTGAATCAGGTTCTCTTAAATTACACTTAAATTTCAGTATATTTTAATTGAATTACCAATAAGTTTTTTTTTTTAAGGCATGAACAGGTTCTTGAAGCCCTCACTGAAAGAGCAGAGATGGAGGAAATGGAACGATTTAAACCTCTTCTAGATGGGTTAAGCACTGGAAGTCCCGTGGCCCTGAAGGTATTTCTATTGTATATTGGGAAAAAAAAATCCTTTTTTATTTGTTCTTGATAAAAGGAAGCGTTGCTTATTGACAGTATTGAAGTCTTTATCACAAACTAGATATGTGGACGCACTCCTGCGACCACCAGGTTTGTAAAAATTAGATCTTTATTCCAAGGGTAAAAACAAACGTCCTGATGTGTTTCGTATCCAAAGATACGTAGTCATAGGCTCAGATTCAAAATAAACCGTTACACTTTTTAAACCTCAAAAGAGGAAATGACGTAAGAATAAATCTCATTAAAAACATTTTACCCTATGGTACAAAAATCCAGTGTCCATTATCCTAACACCATAATCATATAAAGTTTTCATTACAGAAATGGACATCGTTAATATTGAATCAATTTATAAACAAACGGGAAGTATAACTATAACAAGGAAAAAGATAAATATTAAATATTGATAAAACCATTGTTGTACATTCTTTGTGGTATGAGGTTTGAAGCTTTCAAATGTTAAGAATTTCAATTCTTACATTTTCAGATTTTAAATTTTCAGATTTTTAAAAATATATATGAATGGCTGCCCAAAAATGGGTTAACCAGGTAGCGACGGCAGCGCGTTTGGCAATCACTTCCAAATGGAAGTCTTCGGACATCCCATCACTTACAGAGGTTACATTCAGGCTTGAAAACAATAGGAGATTTGAGGAAATGACTGCTCGAATAAGTAATACACTACCACTACATGATAGAATCTGGGGTAACTGGGTTTTCTATATCACAACTAACAGAGTGGAGAGTGATTCGGCCTAAAACTTAGAAGTTGCAGGGGTGGGCCACTTATCTCACCTTTCTCATGTGTGTTCAGTATCACTTTGTGGGACTCATTCCTTATTTTTTGTTTTGTTTTTTCAGACTCTTGTTGCTTTCCTTTGTATGATTGTTTTGTTTTGTTTTTGTGACAGACTTGTTTATGTGTAAAACACTATGGCTAGTATTGTGCAATCTTATGCAAATGTGGGTCACTAACCCGATTGGATATGTCTGTATTTTATTTCTATTTTATTTATTTTTTTCTGAAAATCAATAAAAAATAAGTTACAAAAAAAAAAAAATATATATGAATGGAACCCATTAAATTATTAAATTAATTGTGCTTCATAAATTTAGCACCAACATAATTCAATTATTAAATAAAGCATTACACAATGATTTGATCATTATTAATTCATTTTTAAGTTCATCAGTCAGATGGGCATGGGAATTATTGAATCAATTCATTTGTTCACAAAAACGGCATAAACTTCATTAATTTATTTTAACACGTTAATCCAATTAGAGCAGGATGTTCTTTTAATAATTTGTGGATGACAGAAGCCATCCACTTGTTGGATAACAGGCATTGAAATAAATACCACTGCCCCCTTCCCCTTCATTGAGGGAAACATCAACTCTTACATAAGAGCATCTATACTAAAGCCAATAAACATGGGTATATTTTTATGAATTTTTTTGAATCAATGTTAATTCAAACGAAATAGTCCACACATACCTTGATTTTTCATTCACGTTCACATTGTCACCATTTTCTTTTCGAACCCCTTCCATCATCATTTCCATCCCACGTTATTGATTTTTTTAGCCGTTCATCATACATTTGGGGGCAGATTTATCAAGGGCCACCCCCGTCATCGGTGAGTGCAAGCATTTCCATATTGATTGAGATACATGTTTTGGATTAAACGGTTTATTAAATCTCACCCTTAAGAGACGGACTTCACGCGTTGCACCCAAGTCAATTTTATCACCGGGTGAGTTTTTTGCCCATTTGGCTTATAATTGCCATATAGGTGAAATTTAATTCACTCGGATAGAGCCGTGAGTGTTTTTTCTATTTCCATTTATCACAAACTACCTTGAGTTATATATAAAACAATATTTAGCTTCCTTTTCTCACCATACATCTGACAGTTTGAACTGTGACCTTGTCTTCTCTGTATTCTTCAAGGTTTTGGACCAAGTAGGGACGGCAACACATTGTTAAGATGTATTAAAATAAAAACAAAGTGCTCATGTAAGCACTTCGGAAACATCTAGTTCCTATTCGCCTGCACACTGCTTAACTTATGTACAAACACATATCTTTGACAGAAGCGAATATCATTGAAACCCAATTTTCTATACACTCTGCCAATAATTTTTATGAATTTGCTAAATTCGTTTTAGTAAAAGGGATTACAACCTCTTTAAATAAAGTATGAATTAAAGTCATTAAATACTACTTCGATGAAATACAATGCCGCTCTGACTTTCAGCGTTTAATTTCAGTATTTCAGTATTATGTTTTATCTTATCTGAAAAAGTAAATCTTTGCAGCCTTATACCTCTTGGTTTTAAAATGATTATTTTTGGGATTGCTGGCAGTTGTTTGAAATTGTTTGTAATGGCGATCTTTGCAATTTTCTCTTCATTAGGTGAGCTGTATGCAACTAATCAATGCATTGATCAGCCAAGGAGAAGAGTTAGATTACCGAGTTCACATCCGAAGTGAACTGATGCGCTCAGGACTGAACAAGCTCCTAAAGGTAGGAGTGATTTTAAAGGCACCTGGTTCATGTGCTTTCTTTTTCAAAATTTGTTAAAGTTCTAGAATGGCTTATTGTTTCAAAATCCAATATATCCAGCATTCTGGTGCGCTAATATTGAGCTAAAAAATAGGGATGCCCGAATCCACTATTTTGGACGGCTGAACCCCCGAATCCTTCGCAAAAGATTTGGCCGAATACCGAACTTAATCGGAATCCTAATTTGCATATGAAAATTAGGGATGGGAAGGGGAAAACATTTTTTTACTTCCTTGTTTTATGACAAAAAGTCACATGATTTCCCTTCCGCCCCTAATTTGCATATGCAAATTCGGATTTGGTTCAGCCATGCAGAAGGATTCGGCCAAATCCTGATAAAAAAGGCAGAATCCCGAACCGAATCCTTATAAAATACCTATAAAAAAAATCAAACTGTTTTACTTTTATGATGTAGTTTCTAGTTCTAAATGACACTGTTTACCCTGCAAATAATTCACTCTACAATATAAAATTTCATTCATGAACCAGCAAGTGTATTTTTTAACCTATCTGGTTACCTTCCCATTGTTCTGTTGTTAGGCTGCTGGGGGGGAAAGGGGGGGGTTGATATCACTTCAACTTGCAGTACAGCAGTAAAGAGTGACTGAAGTTTATCAGAGCACAAGTCGCATGACTGGGGGCAGCTGGGAAACTGACAATATGTCTAGCCTCATGTCAGATTTCAAAATTAAATAAAAAAAAATCTGTTTGCTCTTTTGAGAAATGGATTTCAGTGCAGAAGTCTACTGGAGCAGCACTATTAACTGATGAGTTTTGCAAAAACATTTTTTCCCAAAACAGTATTCCTGTGAAGACAAGATAACTTTGCTTTATATTGTACCTGCTTTATGATAGCAAATATTTTTATGAAGCTAACTTAACATTTATAGGATATTTAGTATTACACATAGCTGTATGCATTAACTTTATTTAAAACTGTGTTCATGACTAAATTTTCCACAGTACATGTCCATATTTTTGTTTTAAATGCAATAGCCCTTATCACTGCTTACATATAAGCTAATATAAAATACAAGAAGTATGCACAAGGCCACATAAACATTCAATCTATTAGATTAGAACTGCCTTTGCGCGTCTTTCCGTCTGCTATAATGAAAAGTCGACTGCGCTAAAGCACATGCTGCCCGAAGTTTCCTTGTGAGGTGGTGGCATATGGGGAGATTAGTCACCAAGCCACAAATCTCCGCTACTGCAGGCAACTAATCTCCCCCCGGAAATGCCTTCCTGCTGGCAAGAATGCGAATAGCTGGTGGGATGGCAAACGTATCGCTTTGGTAGACGCCCAAATTTGCCTCACGAGGAAACTTTGACATATATGCCATCCTGCCGGTGATTCGCAATATTTCTGGCAGGAAGGCATTTTGGGGAGATTAGTCGCCCGCAGTAGCAAAGATTTGATGCTTGTCGACTAATCTCCCCATGTGCCACCACCCTAATGCTCATAATGGTCTATCCTAAATGCAGATACGATTGTGGTGAGATAAACCAATAAGGAGAACTAAAGATAAGCTCTCCTGGGGGTGCCAAGTCTGTATGCCAGTCCAACACACTTCTTCTAAAAATGCACCAGGTTGGGGTAATTTTTAGGGCAGAGACACACGTGGATATTCGGGGAGATTTAGTTGTCCGGCAACAAACCGCCTCTTCTTCGGGCAACTAATCTCCCTGAACTGCCTCCCCTTCCTTCCCGATGGCTAGAATGAAAATCACCAGGGGAGATTTGTTCTCCAAAGTCGATTGAAGTTGCCTCAAGAGGAAACTTTGTGTGACTTCGGGAAATGAAGCACTTCGATTGCCATCCTGCCAGCGATTTAGATTCTAGTTGTCAGGGAGGCAGTTTGGGGAGATTAGTAGCCTGAAGAAGAGGCTATTTGTCGCCGGGCGACTTATCTCCCCAAATCTCCATGTGTGTCTTTGCCCTTACTCTGAATGCTGTGCCGCCATATTGTTATAATGTCACAGGCATTCTTTGCACCTAACAAAGCTCAGTGATCACTGCATGATGGTGCATTTTATCTCTGTTTAAAATTGCTTTACTGCAGTCTTTTGCTCCAATTTCTTAAAACTAAATTGAAATCATTGTGATTGAATCATTGTACACAGTAAATGAAAGTTATACTTACCTACAAAGCATTAAAAATGTGCCGTTCCAAAGAAACACTTTACATTAACAGATTAGGAAAACTTTGTAGGCCGTTCGAACTTCTTAATGAATTGTTTGCAATTAATCAAAAAATTGCCGTTCTGTCTTCAGGAATTACATAATACTGAAAACGAAGACCTGAAGGTGCAAGTTGCTATTTTTGAAGAGCATTCTGAACTTGATTCTGATGACTTGCGAGGACGTTTGGATGACATCCGCATTGAAATGGAATATCCTTTTGTGACATGCACGCAATGGCTTCTTTGTTACTGAATTACAGATTTCTTTTATTTTTTTAAAGACCAGTCAAATATTGGAGAGAGTATCTTTAAAGGGATACTGTCATGGGAAAAATGTTTTTTCAAAATGAATCAGTTAATAGTGCTGCTCCAGCAGAATTCTGCACTGAAATCCATTTCTCAAAAGAGCAAACAGATTTTTTTATATTCAATTTTGAAATCTGACATGGGGCTAGACATTTTGTCAATTTCCCAGCTGCCCCAAGTCATGTGACTTGTGCTCTAATAAACTTCAATCTCTCTTTACTGCTGTACTGCAAGTTGGAGTGATATCACCCCCTCCCTTTTCCCCATAGCAGCCAAACAAAAGAACAATGGGAAGGTAACCAGATAGCAGCTCCCTAACACAAGATAACAGCTGCCTCGTAGATCTAAGAACAACACTCAATAGTAAAAACCCATGTCCCACTGAGACACATTCCGTTACATTGAGAAGGAAAAACAGTAGCCTGCCAGAAAGCATTTCTCTCCTAAAGTGCAGGCACAAGTCACATGACCAGGGGCAGCTGGGAAATTGACAAAATGTCTAGCCCCATGTCAGACTTCAAAACTGAATATCAAAAAATCTGTTTGATCTTTTGAGAAATGGATTTCAGCGCAGAATTCTGCTGGAGCAGCACTATTAACTGATGCGTTTTAAAAAAAACATGTTTTCCGATGACAGGATCCCTTTAACCTCTGTGCTCACTGTATTCAGTAAAGTTATATATCCAAGCCACTTATACCCTTAATGGGACTGCACTAGGCAAATCCATTATGGAAAAGGACCTTGGAGTCCTTGTAGATGATAAACTTGGCTGTAGCAAGCAATGCCAGTCAGCAGCATCAAGGGCAAATAAGGTCTTGAGCTGTATTAAAATGGCATTGATTCACTGGAGGAGGGGGTCATTCTTCCACTGTATAGAGCACTGGTAAGGCCCCATCTAGAATATGCCGTACAGTTTTGGTCTCCATCACTCAAACAGGACATTATTGTATTAGAGAGGGTACAGAGAAGGGCAACTAAGCTGGTAAAAGGTATCGAAAATCTTAGCTATGAGGAAAGACTCGCCAAATTGGGGATGTTCACGCTGGAGAAGAGGCGCTTAAGGGGTGATATGATGACTATGTATAAATATATAAGGGGATCATATAACAATCTCTCTAATGCTTTATTTACCAGTAGGTCTTTCCAGCTGACACGAGGTCACCCATTCCGATTAGAAGAAAAGAGGTTCCACCTAAATATTCGGAAGGGGTTTTTTACAGTGAGAGCTGTGAAGATGTGGAATTCTCTCCCTGAATCAGTTGTACAGGCTGATACATTAGATAGCTTTAAGAAGGGGTTGGATGGCTTTTTAGCAAGTAAGGGAATACAGGGTTATGGGAAATAGCTCATAGTCCAAGTTGATCCAGGGACTAGTCCGATTGCCATTTTGGAGTCAGGAAGGAATTTTTCCCCCTCTAAGGCAAATTGGAGAGGCTTCAGATGGGGTTTTTGCCTTCCTCTGGATCAACTGGCAGATAGGTAGTTAATAAACAAAAAAAAAAAAAAAAAAGGTTGAACTCGATGGACATGTGTCTTTTTTCAACCTTACTTACTATGTTACTATGTTACTATGTTACTATGTTCCCTTCAGTAGTTTAAAAACTGTTAATAACACTGCACTGACATACGAACTTTGATATTTTAGTAAACTGATTGGGCACATAAACATTATGCCCTAAAATTAACATTTTGTTGCACACAAACAAAGTTTGTTTGTTAAATTGACCTTCCACAAAGACTCCACACAAAATATGACTTTAAGGGTAAGGGCACACGCTAAGATTGGAGGAGATTTAGTCGCCCGCCTTCCCGTCGGCAAGAATCGAAATCGCCGGCGGGATGGCATTCGGAGCGCTTCATTTTCCGAAGTCGTCTGAAGTTTCGTTGTGAGGGAACTTCGGAAAACTAAGCGATCCCAGTGCCATCCCGCCGGCGATTTAGATTCTAGCCGGCGGGAAGGCTTGTCGGGGAGATTAGTCGCTCGAAGAAGAGGCGATTTGTCGCAGACCACTCAAGTCAAGTGTTTCTATCCAGCTTAGTGAAAATGACTATTCGTTAGGTATGGTAAAAAAGTAGGGATATGATAAAAGTGAGAGAAATACATGTTTGCAGTTTAAATATATCTCACAGTGGCATAGCACATATATCTTTTTTCCACCTGGAAAGCCTCACACTTTAATGGAATGAAAAATAATTTAGTAACCAGACATTTGGCTTTAAATATAGCTTTTCAAAGGAGTTTAGTTTATATATTTTGTTCCCATAATCAGACCCATAATATCACCTACCTACGTTTTTTTTTGTATAATATATAGTGAATAAAGTACCCCCTCTTGTAAAATATAAGGATATTATAAGATACCAAGGAGTTTCATGACCTTTTATACAGGTCATGGAACTCCGAGGTAACTTCTAATATCCTCATATTTTGCAACTGGGGGAACTTTATTTATTATAATACACAAATTTCAATGAGTCATGTGACAGAAATGACATCAGAACTCACCATTTATAACTGATGACATCAGAACTCACCGTTTATAAGGATATAATTTACAGGATATTCATGGCTTTTGTGTATTATAGTTTGTTACTGCTGATGAGTGATTAGAGCCTTATAGTAAAATCTTTCACTACTTTTTTCAGCCAGTTTAGAAGGAGGACCCAGAGGAAGTGTCACCCTACTAAGTGGTGCTTTGAGAACTGGGTACCCCATTGTTGTAAGGATCAAATTAACCTTTAATATTTCTAGTACTCACCACTGCCCTCCTACTCCGGCATTATCAGGGTAAAGTCATGACTGGTGCTCTGCTCCAGGGTGCAAAGTACAGGTCATATCAACGAAATCCTGCACTTTGAGGATGAGGTGGTGCATATCTGGTGAGGGGTGCTCTGTCTTACAGGGCTGTTGGCATTTGGAAGTTACCCTGCAGCTATGCGCCATAAGAGAAGTTGATATAATGTGATGTAGGTTTGTAGCCAATTTTGTTATTGTACTGTATGTTCAGTTTGTATAATGACCGTGCATTGACGGAGGCTGCCATTTCTATAATTATATATTTGTATCTGTGTTACAGTCAATTATTATTTCTCCTTAACTCCACTGTACTGACTTCAGTGATGTTTTCCAAGTCTTGCTGAATACCGTCAAGGACTCTTCCGCAGAACCATTGTTTCTTTCCATCCTCCAACATCTTCTACTAATTAGAAACGATTACGATGCCAGGTAGGGCTCTATTCAAAACAGAGCAACAGTAGTTCTGTTTACCAGCATTATTATGCAGTTGACATAAGCTGTCGTGGCCTTATTGTACATGTGATATTGTTATGATCAGGGGATATAAATGGAGAAGGAGGGTGCTAAGGTAGAAATTGTTAGATCACGCCAACATAGTCCGTGGCACTTTTACAGAGATTATACAAGAGTCTATCTGTTTGTTTCCCAGTGGAGAGATCCTATTCATGCACAAAGCGTTCAGTTTTATTAGGAACCAGTCAACCTGCCTGAATGTCTTTGGAGTGTGGGAGGAAACCATAGTAGTAACAGGCACAAGAGCAGGAGGAACAAACATAAAGTATTTTGGCTGGATTCAAACCTAAGCCCCAGGTGCTGCATTCATGATAGAATAATACATTGCTGTATTATAGTCTACAAAGCGTTGGCTGTACAATACTCAACACTTTTAATGTTAGCACAAACAAGGTAGGTTTTTGCAATTGCTATTGTTGTAAGGTAAACATCTTGATGCCTTTGTAAATGAAACATTACTGGTAAAGCTATTGTAACTGGTTTGAAAGCTGTGTTCCTTAGCATGTAGTTATTTTAGTTACCAGTAGATGTCATTTGTATTCCACATCTGTCTGTAGGCTCTTCATTTGTGCCTGCTTTTAACATAACTTTTTTTTATGTTGGGGGGTTAAGTGTGTAAATATATAGCCTAGTGCAAAGTGTATCAAGCTTATTATACCATTTTATTTGAAGAAACTGCTTACTTCATGTTTTATTTAGATTTAAAAATTAGAATTGAAGTATATGAAAGAACATAGAACATGCAGATACATGTAGGCTCCATACATACAGATAACTCCAATCTGAACTGTACACTCATTATCCAGCACACAACAAAGTAATTAGAAACAAGACCATTGTTGGCACGCACACAAAATATGATGATGTATAATGGATATAAAGAAGGAATACCTGAAATGAAAAATAGTTTAAGGGGCCCATTTACTTAGCTCCAGTGAAGGAATAGAATAAAAAAAACTTCGAATTTCGAATGTTTTTTTGGCTACTTCGACTATCGAATTGGCGACTACGACTTAGAATCGAACCAATTCAAACTAAAAATCATTTGAATATTCGACCATTCGATAGTCGAAGTACTGTCTCTTTAAAAAAAACTTTGACCCCCTACTTCGCCGCCTAAAACCTACCGAGGTGAAATGTTAGCCTAGCATAGGCTTTCTAACAATTTTTAGGACGAAGGAAAATCGTTTGATAGATGGATTAAAATCCTTCCGATTGTTTGTTCGATCAAACTATTTGCGGTAAATCCTTCGATATTCGAAGTCGAATGATTTACATTCGGCAGTTAAATATCGAGGGTTAATTAACCATCGAAATTCGACCATATGTAAATCTGCCCCTAAGTGTGCTTTATATATCTATATGACCACCAGCTATTTTTAACACTGCATGGGTTATTTAAAGTCAGAATGCCAAAAACTCGAAAGTTTTTTTTACCATAAAATCCAAATTCTTTGTGGAAAAAAAAGTCCGAATGCCAAAAACTCGAAAGTTTTTTTTACCATAAAATCCAAATTCTTTGTGGAAAAAAAACCTAGAATTTTTCAGAATTTATTAACACAGATGGTGTTAAAAGTCAGAATAGAAAAGTACTCAAACTGAGACCTGCCTAGTTCATGTAGAAGTCAATGGCAGAAGTCCCGAAGATATCCTGATCTGCGCTGGGTTACGAGCAATAATCTGAAGAGTTTATGGTTTTCTGGCAAACATTTGAAAAAATCTTGAGTTTTCAACCGTCAAGGATTTGCATAAGGCTTCTGACTGGGCTGAGGTCCTACTTTGTTACTATGCAAGGTTTCATAGGTTGTAATTACTTGCCTCTGTTTCCCATAGGCCACAATACTATAAATTGATAGATGAAGTTATAGCACAGATAATCCTTCAAAGAAACGGTGCTGATCCAGACTTCAGATGCAAGCATGTAAACGTCGAAATTGAAAATCTGATTGGTAAGTGCTAGTGGATTTTTAAATTAAAGTGGACCTGTCACCCAGACACAAAAATCTGCATAAAATAAAATAAAAGTCCTTTTCAAATTAAACATGAAATCCAATTTCTATTTTTTATTAAAGCATTCATAGCTGTTGTAAGCTCATCTAAAAATCTCAGCTGTCAATCAAATATTGTCTGCCACTCCTCTATGCCTTAGGCAGTTACTTTCACTTTCAATTCAGCACTTCCTGGATGTCACTGCTCTCCCCACATTCCCCCTCTCTCTTTACCATTTAATTGTGTAGTCAGGACATGGGGATGGACATCAGGTCCCCCATTCTGGTGCACAAACAAGATTCTGAGATGATACAAGGCTTGTCTTAATAACAGTGTCCACAAAATGGCTCCTGCCTGCTTGCTATAATTAGCAAATAGCATAGGCTTCCACAACTGATGCACATTCATTCACTTTTTCATTAAAGGGATTCTGTCATGATTTTTTATGGTGTAGTTTTTATTTCTAAATGACACTGTTTACACTGCAAATAATTCACTCTACAATATAAAATGTCATTCCTGAACCAGCAAGTGTATTTTTTTTAATTTAAAATAGTGGTGTGTAGGCGCATGTCAGGTAATTGTGCCTGGTCATGTGCTTTCAGAAAGAGCCAGCAGGCTGTTGTTTCTCCTACTCAATGTAACTGAATGTGTCTCAGTGGGACCTGGATTTTACTATTGAATGTAGTTCTTAGATCTACCAGGCAGGGCAGCTGTTATCTTGTGTTAGGGAGCTGCTATCTGGTTACCTTCCCATTGTTCTGTTGTTAGGCTGCTGGGGGGGGGAAGGAAGGGGGGTGATATCACTCCAACTTGCAGTACAGCAGTAAAGAGTGACTGAAGTTTATCAGAGCTCAAGTCACATGACTGGGGGCAGCTGGGAAACTGACAATATGTCTAGCCCATGACAAATTTAAAAATGAAATATAAAAAAATGTATTTGCTCTTTTGAGAAATGGATTTCAGTGCAGAATTCTGCTGGATCAGCACTATTAACTGATGTGTTTTGAAAAAAAACATGTTTTCCCATGACAGTATCCCTTTAAAAAGAGGTTCAACCACAGGCTGGTTGCTTCTCACATTTAAGGGGGCCACTATATTATAACTTTTTACATTATGTTGTAATTGTGCAGAAAAACGAGCCATGTTGATTTGGTCATATACCTAATAAAAAAGAAAATTGCTTTGTTGGAAACTGGATTATTTTCATAGCTCTGATTTCTTTTTCGTTCTTTTTCTAATATATTGTTGCTTTTTTTTTTTTAAACTGCAGATCATTTAATTGACAAAAAGAAAGTAGAAACAAGTGAGGCAAAAGCACGGGATCTGGTGAAAAAGGTACACAATAAGGAGATCTTTTTGGGTTCAATTATTCATCAACACAGTTAGGGACCTTCTACCCTGGATAGAAAGGGATACTGAGGCACATATATGATATGAGTCTACAATTCTTGCCATTTGTAGAAGTAAAGAATAACATTGTAATACCCTTTTATGTTGATTTTACCTTTAAAGGGAAGTTTTCAAAAAAAACACTGATAAATAGGGTTGCCACCTGGCCGGTAAAAATGATGGCTGATCCCAATGTTATTAATAGGGGAAAAAGGTAAATATGTAGGAAGACCGGTATTTTTTTCCAGAAAAGGTGGCAATCCTACTGACAAGTGACTAGTGGATTATAATGGATTCACCGTTGCTTATCCCTAGGCTGTCAAAAGCTGTAGGTGTTCTAACACCTTTGGTTATCAGAAAGGACACACAGAAAACTAACACAAAAGAAGTGTAAAATATGCTCTTTAAATGTGCTTTGTGCAAGGAATATAATATCTCTAAGGCATCTCATGCTGGCCAGTTATAAAAAAAAGAGAACAGAGCACTATAAAGAGATTTCAGAAATTCATAGTGCTGGCTTATTGCTGGCTGATCTGCAGTTCAGTTCCGCCTCAGGCACCTTTACCTTATAATCTTTGGTTTATTTAGTTATTTTTTTTCCCCCTCACTTGGTGAGGATTAAAGCATCAATGTTTATTACTTGGGCAGCTCAGCATTTTTGACCCTTATCTGCAGTGCAGAGCTCACATGTTTACTTTTTCAATTTAAAAAAAATAATTTAGCTGTCAGCGTGAGAAGAGATAGTGCCGCGGTTGAGCTGTCGGGTGGCCCCACCCAAGAAATTTCATTCCCAAGCGCGATACTGCTGATGGGGTGGTCTCCATGCCCCAGGCTGATAGGGGATAATTGAAGTTGTGACTGGGATGTAATTAGAATGGCCAGCGGAGTGTTTGGAAGCTTTTCCAATATTTCTCATGTACTGGCCAAATTGTTTTTTTTTTCTGTTTGCTTACTGCAGTCTTGAAATTTAGTTTCTTACCAAATGTGTAACACTGCATCGAATGCCATGTGGGAAAACCCATAATACATTAATTACTTGATCCAAATGTCACTAGGGTTGCCACCCAGCGGGTATTTTACCGGGCTTCGCCCCTTTTGCGTCACAGACCGCCCCCTTTTGTTCCCAGGTATAAGAGGGTTGTGGGTGCACTCCTAAGGCCATATAAAAACATATTTAAATACAATAATCCCGTCTAAAAAAAGAAAAACAGTAAGCCCCCATACCACGTCAAGGTAAACCCCATACAGCGGTCCCTAACCTGTTTACCTGTGATCAAAATATAAAACCTTGGTTTCAATCTGTGGACTTGATCCTCCCCCGCCACCTGCATATGCGGCTTTTGAAGGGGAGACTGCCCAGACCAACGCCCATTTTTTAAAAAAAATAAAATGTGATTGTGAAGAGACTATAATTGAAACCAAGGTTTTATATTTTGATCACAGGTAAACAGGTTAGGGACCGCCGTATGGGGTTTACCTTGACGTGGTATGGAGGCTTACCAATTTTATGATCATAACTTTGTAACAAAAAACCCTGTTTTTCTTTTTTTAGACAGGGGATTATTGTATTTAAATATGTTTTTATATGGCCTTAGGAGTGCACCCACAACCCTCCTCTTGAACCCTTTTGTTCCCACCCCCCACCGGCCGGTAAAATTTCTAAGAAAAGGTGGCAACCCTAAGGGGCCGATTCACCAAGGGTCGAATATCGAGGGTTAATTAACCCTTGATATTCAACTGGGAATTAAAATCCTTTGACTTCGAATATCGAAGTCGAAGGATTTTAGCGCAAATAGTTTGATCGAACGATCATCCTTCGACCAAAAAAACTTAGGAAAGCCTATGGGGACCTTCCCCATAGGCTCACATTGAGTTCTGTAGGTTTTAGATGGCGAACTAGGGGTTGAAGTTTTTTCTTAAAGAGACAGTACTTCTACTATCGAATGGTCGAATAGTCGAACGATTTTTAGTTCGAATCCTTTGATTCGAAGTCGAAGCCGTAGTCGAAGGTCGAAGTAGCCCTTATTGCCTCCATTCTATACTAATTCATATTTATATTAGTTTTTTGTTTTACCGATTATTTAAAAAACCTGGGAGACTGGTAATAAAATGCAAGTTGCTGGAATGCGCTGATTGCAAACTAATTGCATTTCATTAAATGCAGTCAGTGCAGGTCTTCTAGCTTTATTTTTTAAGTGTCCACAGTTTTTCACCTGGTAAACTTGTACAGGTATGGAATCTGTTATACAGAATTCTTGGGATAAGGCATCTTTCTGCAATTTGGATCTCTATACTAGTGATGAGCGAATCTGTCCCTTCTCGCCGGAAAATTCTCAAAATGGCAAAAAAAATTTGAAGTCAATGGGCGTTGTTACATGCAACTTTTTTTACGGAACAATTTTACTTACTCAATGGACGTTTTTTTATGGCGGTCTATTTCTGTCCAAATGCATTAAAGTCAATGGGCGTTTTATTCTTTATTTTTGTGTTTCAAATGTTTTATTAGATGTTTCACAAAAAACAGCAAGGGAATAATAACATGACTGCTACTTTCCTGCAGGATCAAAATCACATAGCAAGTAACACACAAGTGTGCTAGTTCAAAAAGAACTCCAATATGAGATAAAAATTTTGAATAACCACACCAAATGTCTGCTGCAGTTTTGTGTAAAAATTCACACATGGCGAAATTCGTAATTTAGCCGCGAATCCATGGCTGGCAAATACATTTGCCCATCGCTACTGAAAAAAAAATCTTATAAACATGAAATAAACCCAATGGGTTTTGCCTTTAATAGGGATTAATTATAGCTCAGCCGGGATCAAGTACAAGGTGCTGTTTTGTTACATAGAAAAAGGAAATAATTTTTAAAAAATTTAATTATTTGATTATAGTGGAGTCTATGGGAGACGGTCATCCTGTACTTCGGAGCTTTCTGGATAACGGGTCTCCGGATAACAGATCCCATACCTGTATTACTACATCTTTTTTTTTTTCAACACAAAATTTACTGCTTACGCTGCATTTTGTGTTCCTTTGGTTTCTTACAGTGTTTTTACTAATCTGCCTTTCTGTTTTGCACAGTTGGATCTAGAGCTAACCGCACGCCATGAGCTCCAGGTGGAAATGAAAGCCAAAGAGAATGATTTGGAACTGAAAATAACAGAGCTGCAGGGGGAGAAAGAAGCTTTAGGTTCCGAAAAGCAACAGATCGTTGCTGACAAGCAAAAACTGGAGACAGAACTCACCCAGCTTGAAGAGAAGGTAACCCTTCTGTAAGACTTAACGGAACGTCCATGCCCATGATCGTAATCTCAGTTCATAGTTAGTTATGATTGCTCATTGCATAACTGGATAATTAGGAGGGGATTACAATCAGTAATGAGGTATTGGCACAATCAGAAGGTAGGTGTAGCCTTAAAGTGGACCTTTCACCTACACATAAAAAGTTGTATAATAAAAGTAATTTGCAAATTAAGCATGGAACCCAAATTCTTTTTTTTCATTAAAGCATCCATCATAAATATCTGAGCTGTCAATCAAATATTACCTGCTCCGCCTCTATGCCAGAAGCATAGAGGTGGGGCAAACAATTACTTTCACTTTCTATTTAGCACTTCCTACATGTCACTGCCCTCCACACATTCCTCCTCCCTCCTAATACTCTATAATTTGGTAGGGTACTGTGCATGGTCTTTAGGTCCCCCATTCTGAAGCATACATAAGGGGGGTGATACACAATTTGTCTTAATAACAGTGTCCAAAAAATGGCTCCTGCCTGCTTGCTGTGATTGTGTAATTCCAAAACCAAAGGAAACAAAATGTAAATAATAAATGCAGTGTCAGTACATTTTATTTTGCTCAACTAACATGATAGAAAATAATTTGGAATTATTTCCCAGGGCGACAGGTCCCCCTTAAGGAAGAGGTGGAGAAAGGTTAGCGGTGGTTTATGGCCAGAAGGTTGGAAAGGCCCATTGTAGCAGAGTGTAAGGGATAAAAAGAATAAATAAAACAAAATGAAAAAAGGCCCAGTTATACATTCAGAACGGTGGGGGGCATTTATTATTAAACAATGAGTCGCCTTTATAATAGGGATGCACCGAATCCAGTTTTTCAGATTCGGCCGAACCCCCGAATCCTTGTTGAAAGATTCGGCCGAATACTGAACTGAATTCGTGTGCAAAGTGCGTGGCTAAACATATTTTTACTTCCTTATTTTGTTTGACGAAAAGTCACATGATTTTAAGGATTCAGTCCGGCCAGGCACAAGGATTTGGCCAAATACGAATCCAGCTGAAAATGGCCGAATCTTGGCTAAATACCAGGATTCGGTGCATCCCTAATTTATAAACACTGGGCAAATTTGCAACCAATCAGATGTTTACCCTCGGTGTTCAACTTGCAGCTGGCCATAAAAAAAAGCTAATCACTGATTGGTTGCTATGATTTACTGCCCAGGTGCAAATTTGCGCAGTGTTTATAAATGCGACCCATTGTTTATTCAACCAAAGGGTAATATTTAGTACAGTATGGGTAATATATTCTTACAATAATTGTATTCTGTCACAGTAACAAAACCTCTCCGTTGAGAGTAAGGGCAGAGACACATGAAACGATATGGGGAGATTTAGTCGCCTGGTGACAAATCGCCTCTTCTCTGGGTGACTAAACTCCCCAAACTGCCTTCCCGCCGGGTAGAATCGAAATCACCGGCGGGACGGCAGTCAGAGCTCTTCATCTTCCGAAGATGCCTCACAAGGAAGCTTTTGGCGTCTTCGGAAAACAAAGTGCTCCGACTGCCATCCTGCTGGCGATTTCGATTGGGAAGGCTTTTCGTGGAGATTAGTCGCCGCCGAAGAAGAGGTGACTAAATCTCCTTGAGTCCTCGTGTGTCTCTGCCCTAAGAATAAGCAATCCACAAACTTTAGTTGCATATTGGCGTATCAGAACTGTTAAATTATTGTTGAAACTGGTTTAAAACTTCACAAGCAGAGTGATGCAAATGAGGAAGGAAGTTAATTAAGAAATTCTCTTTTCAGTATGGCTGAGACAGATTAGCTTGCTGCAACATCCGTGATAAACCAGAACAATAACATCATTTTCTATTTGCCTGTGTATACTGTGTGTGTGCATAAATTAGAGCAGCTGCTTTTAGCCCAATGATGCAGAACGGGCAAGTACTTTAACTATAATGTCCTGTCTCAATTTCAGACGGGTAGAATGTGAAATGTAGCGTTCAAAAATGTGAAGTTGGGTTGTGGAAGATTACAGTAAATGTGCATTGCTTTTAGAGCTTAAAAAGCTTAAACGCCTTCTCGGCAATGGAATGCACTTGGAACTAATGGTTTGGCACAGGAAAGCCTGCATGATATCTGAATATGCTAATGCATTTATGGCTGATCTGCAAGAAGAACATTACATATACTTATAACTATCTCTTTATATCAAGGCCAGAGTAGAGTAAACTCAAACTATTCCCTTCCTGCATTTAACTGACAATATGTCTAGCCCCGAAGATTCGTACGACCGGATCTTTGCGTCTGTGGCCAGCTTTACAGTGGCATAACTAGATATTACTGGGCCCACAGCAAATTATTTCTCAGGCCCCAAAAATGTTTAGGGTTTTACTTGTTTTACCAATATTTATTGAAACAGTATATGAATTAGGGCCTTATGGGACCCCCATACCTTCTGGGCCCCCCTGCAGCCGCTTCCTCTATAGTTACGCCACTGCTAACTTATAAGGGAGTATATAACTTAGTTTAAAGGGATACTGTCATGGGAAAACATGTTTTTTTTTAAAAAAACGCATCAGTTAATAGTGCTGCTCCAGCAGAATTCTGAACTGAAATCCATTTCTCAAAAGAGCAAACAGATTTTTTTATATTCAATTTTGAAATCTGACATGGGGCTAGACATATTGTCAGTTTCCCAGCTGCCCCCAGTCATGTGACTTGTGCGCTGATAAACTTCAATCACTCTTTACTGCTGTACTGCAAGTTGGAGTGATATCACCCCCTCCCTTTCCCCCCAGCAGCCTAACAACAGAACAATGGGAAGGTAACCAGATAACAGCTCCCTAACACAAGATAACAGCTGCCTGGTAGATCAAGGAACAACACTCAATAGTAAAAGCTAAGTCCCACTGAGACTGATTCAGTTACATTAAGTAGGAGAAATAACAGCCTGCCAGAAAGTAGTTCCATCCTAAAGTGCAGGCACAAGTCACAGTACTGGGGGCAGCTGGGAAACTCACATATGTCTAACATTAAATATAAAAAAATATAAAAAAAAGGTTTGCTCTTTTGAGAACTGGATTTCAGTGCAGAAGTCTGCTGTAGTAGTACTATTAACTGATGTGTTTTGGAAAAAAACATGTTTTTCCGTGACAGTATCCTTTTAAGTAGAGATAATGACCTCTGTGTAAACAAATTAGTCCCTACTAGATGTTGTTGTCGCCTCTGGCTTACATAAACAAATTAGTTACAGGGGCCTATCCATGCATAGCTGAACTTATCCATCCCCCTTCCCTTTCATGCTGTTGCTGTGAAGAACCAGGAATTTTGAAAGTGAAGGTACTTTAATTTTCTCTAGTTCAACAAATAAATTAAGGCCATGCATTTTACTATTAAAAACAGCAGGCAAAATGTATGATCAGCTCAAGTCCTGTCCAGGGAACACCTTTAGAACAGTGAGCTATACCTACTAACCATTTAAGGGCATATTTTAATAAAGTTTGCAGATGGCACCTTTCTCGGGGTTCAGGTATTTCATCTTATAATTTTTGCCTTTGTTTTCAAGAGGTTGTGCAAAATCACCGGGTCCACACTGCCACACAATTTCAACATTAGTTAATTGCAAGTGAGAGGGCGTTTGAACAGAGCGGAAAATACAGAGAACAAAATGCCATGTTTGCCATAAGCATAATTTCTTTAAGCCTATAAGAATTGCCACTGTCTGAACTGGGAAAGGGGACTTTCCTGTTGTGCTGAATTAGGTGTCCATTTACAATGCCCTGCAAATGTATTCACCCCCTTGGCTTTTTACTTATTTTGTTACAGTCCAACCTATAATTTTAAAGTTTCTTACTCTTATTTTATGTGATGGATCTGCACAAAATAGTCTAAGTTGGTGAAGGGAAATGAGAAAAATATATTTAAAAAAAACCACCTGAAAATTGGCATGTGTATATTTATTCACCCCCTTTGCCATGAAACCCCTTAATCCTGGTGCAACCAATTACCTTCAAAAGTCACAAAATGAAGTCCACCTGTGTGCAATCTAAGTGTCGCATTATCTGTCAGTATAAACACATTTTCTGAAAGACCCCAGAGGCTGCAACACCACTATGCAAGAGGCATTACACCACGAAGACCAAAGAGCTCTCCAAACAAGTCAGGGACAAAGTTGTTGAGAAGTCAGGGTTGGGTTATAAAAAAAATTATCCAAATCTTTGATGATCCCCCGGAGCACCATCAAATCCATCATCTTTAAATGGAAAGGACATGGTACCACAACAAACCTGTACAGCAACAAATATATCTAAGCATAAAACTTCACCAGTAGAATAACTCAACGAATTCAACAGGTGCTCCTGCCCCAGGCCCTCATCCCAAGGGAGCAGACAATCCATATGTAGGTAAACAAAAAGTTGGAGCAAGGCACTCTGATAGGTCAGACATAGATCAGACTGATGATAAGTAAAAATATGAAAATTTTATTTATATAAACATCTCTTGCCTGACGTGTTTCATGTCACTGGGACATTTAGTCATAACAAACCTGCCAAGAGAGGGCCACCCACCAAAACTCACAGACCGGTAAGGAGGACATTAATCAGAGGCAGCACAGAGACTAAAGGTAACCCTGAAGGAGTTGCAGAGTTCAACAGCAGAGACTGGAGTATCTGTCCATCGGACCATAATAAGCCATACACTCCATAGAGCTGGGCTTTATGGAAGAGTTGGCAGAAAATCATTACTTAAAGTTAAAAATAAGAAGGCACGTTTTGAGTTTGCCAAAATGCATGTGGGCGACTCCGCAAATGCATGGAGGAAAGTGTTCTGATCAGATGAGACTAAAATTTTACTTTTTGGCCACCAAGGAAAATGCTATATCTGGCGCAGACCCAACACATCCCATCACCCAAGAACACCATCGCCACAGTGAAACATGGTGGTGGCAACATCATGCTGTGGGGAGGTTTTTCAGCAACAGGGACTGGGAAACTGGTCCGAGTCAAGGGAAAGGCGGATGGTGCTAAATACAGGGATATACAGGTGGGCAAAACCTGGGTCAGTTTACTTGTGATTTGAGACTGGGATGGAGGTTCACCTTCCAGCAGGACAATGCATACTGCTAAAGCAACACTCGAATGGTTTAAGGGGAAACATTTAAATGTGTTGGAATGGCCTAGTCAAAGACCTCAATCCAATTGAGAATCTGAGGTCAGACTTGAAGATTGCTGTTCACAAGCAAAAGCCATCCAACATGAAAAAGCTGGAACAGTTTTGCCTTGAGGAATGGTCAAAAATCCCAGTTTTCAAGATGTGGCAAGCTCATAGAGACTTATGAGCAACAAAACATGAAAAATCCCAATTGGGGTGAATACTTTTGCAAAGCACTGTATATGGTAGCAGTAATTATATATGTACCTGAGATAAAGCTTCTTCCTGCCTATTTAAGGTATGTTTGCTTTAAGAAGCCCTTATTGATTTTTGTAGGTCGTGTTCGTTCCCCAAGACAAGGTTGTGTATTAAAAAATCTAGAGGGAAATAAGCAGCTGGAATTGCGTAATCTCAAATGTTTTCCAATTGGCTTTGGGTAAATTCTTAGGGCAAACACTAGTTACCAAAGATGCTGTTGTTTCAGTTGCTACAACACACGGCCAACCTTGTTCCAAAAGTACAAAAAGAGTAGTGTCCATGGTGCATTGCAATCTTTTCACTCTAAATTAGGGATGCACCGAATCCACTATTTTAGATTTTGGATCCCCCGAATCCTTCACGAAAGAGTTGGCCCAATATCGAACAGAATCCGAATCCTAATTTGGGGTAGGGAGGGGAAACATTTTTTTACTTCCTTGTTTTGTGACAGTCACGCGATTCCCCTCCCCGCTTCTAATTTGCATATGCAAATTATGATTCAGGTTTGTGCCGGGCACAAGGATTCCGAATTCCGAATCCTGATGAAAAAGGCCGAATCCCGAAGCGAATCCTGGATTTGGTGCATCCCTACTCTAAATCAAGAAAGGGATTGTTTCAAAGTAAAAAGATTTTTAACATCCTAATGGTCTCCATTTACTTACATAAATTTGCACCAGATCCAAACTTGCCATTTGGGATGAATTGTATTAGTTACCAAGGTTAAAAACAATGTAAAAAAGCTATAGGTATTGTTACTGGCTGTAGAATACATTCTATTCAAAACTTGGAAGAAACTCTTCTAGATAGTGGTTAATTGTTACTGTTTTTCTGCAGGTTGAAAAATTGTCAAAGGAACTTGAAGTTACCAAAGAAGAAATGGCATTGATGTCCACATCTGCTGTTTTAATCCCTGTACCTCTTTCCTCTGGAAATGTGCCACCAGCACCTTCACTTCCTCCCTCCACTGCCAATCCTCCGGCACCCCCTCCTCCACCACCACTTCCAGGTGGAATTGGTATTCCAGCCCCTCCCCCACTTTCAGTTGGTACTTGTATTCCTCCACCTCTCCCACTTCCAGGTGGCACTTGTATTCTTCTACATCCCCCACTTTCAGATGGCACTTGTATTCCTCCAACTCCCCCATCTCCAGCTGGCTCTGGTATTCCTCTGCCTCCCCCACTTCCAGGTAACTCTGGTATACCTCCCCCACCGCCATTTCCAAGTGGCCCTGGAATTCCTCCTCCCCCTCCCCTATTTCCTTCTGGTCCAGGAGCTCCACCTCCACCACCATTTCCTGGTGGCCCTGGTGTTCCACCTCCACCACCAGGATTTGGAGGTTGGGGGGCACCAGCACCCTTACCATTTGGCTTGGCTCCTAAGAAGGTTTATAAGCCAGAGGTGCAACTGAAGAGACCCAACTGGTCAAAGGTATGTGTACTGATATACAACCTATGGGTTTTGTTTTGTTTAATGTATGTATAAGGAGGAATAAATGTATTCAGTGAGTGCTTTCTGCTATTGTAGTCTAGTTCTAAGGATATAAAATTGTCGAACATCAGAGAAGTTCCAGTGCTTGCCTTTTTCTGCCTGAAGCATCTGATTAATGGACCCTTGCCTTTAATTTCACTTAATTTCATTTTTTTATTGTTTATTTAATGTTTTCTGCCCTTTGCCTTGTAGAAAGCCATCCCCATGGCAACGCACATGATAATAATCACATTTCATTTAAAATATGCAAGCATTGGATAATTACCTTGCTCTGTTTTTATTATATTTTAGAAGAACTGGGACAAAGATAATGAATGTGCATATCTGTGAAATCCTTATCATACACTTCCCCTTCATGAAACTCTCTACACTCAGTGTGAAAAGTGTTTTTTTGGGACACAGGAAAATTCTCAGTTTCATAGTTAATCTTGCTTTTCTGTGCTTCTGTGAGTGTTGCAAAGCTATTTTCCTGAAAATTACATAAACACATGTTCTAAACTTCCTAATCCTTTGTGCAGAGAATTCTTCTTTAGGGTAGAGACACGCGCTGCAATTCGGGAGAGTAGTCGCCAGGTGACAAATCTCCACTTCTCCGGGGTGATAATCTCCCCGAACTGCCTCCCTGCTGGCTAGAATGAAAATCGCCGACGGGATGGCACTCGGATCGCTTCGTTTTCCGAAGGCACCCGAAGTTGCCTCACGAGGAAACTTCGGGCGACTTTTGAAAACAAAACGCTCCAAGTGCCACCCCGCCGGCGATTTTCATTCTAGCCAGCAGGGAGGCAGTTAGGGGATAGTAAAGTCATCCCGAAGAAGAGGAGATTTCTCGCCAGGCGACTAATCTCCCCGAATCTCAGCGCGTGTCTCTGCCCTTACCAGTTGCTCATTTGGTGAATCTTTGAAAGGTGCTTGTAGCCTGCACTTGTTCCATCAAAGCAATATGTAATTACATTTCCAGATCACTCCTACTGAGCTCTCGGAGAAATCTTTTTGGACTCAGGCAAAAGAAGGCCGTTACGAAAAAGAAGAGCTGTTTGCTAAACTAACCCTCACGTTTTCTCAACAAACCAAGTGTGAGTGTTCCAAGTTAAAGTGTATTTCCTTTATATTTTACTCCTCAGCTCTGTATTTGTTCATACTGTATTATATGTGTTTGATTCTAAACTGATACTGGTTCTGCATACGTACAATAATGCCTCACTCTATCTTTAGATGACATGCCTGTATGTAGCAATTATCCAGAATGCTTGGGACCTGAGGATTTCTGGATCAGTAACTACACCTCATTCCTGTACAGAACTGTCCTATAAGTAAATGTAATCCAGGGTTAAGAGAATTCATTTAATTTTAATTCAACTCCAAGGGGAAAACAATCCCAGAAAAAGAAGAAAACCCCACAAGAGAAGGTTAGGGAACCCCCTTACAAGTGACCACTCAGAACTCAATATGGGAGCCTTTCAAAAGTTAATGGAAAATGAACTCGACGAATGAATGAATCCCAGGGACGCCATACTTGCAAACTGCAGCCGTTTTAAAATGTTTTACTATGCAGAGAAAACATTTCATGGCAGGATATGTTCCCCATGAACATAAACTGCTTCTTTAGCTATGCATTGGATCTCCAGGTGGTAGTGTGTGTGCGGCTGTATAACAATATTGTTTCTGTATCACTTTAGAGATGGAAAATAGTCTGTTCATGAATGTTAATGTTTTCTGTCCCCTTCTCTTTTCTTTGACATGTATGAATATTTCCTGTCACGTCTACAGCTTCTAAAGGTGAGTTCAACCTTTTTCTTTCCCTATCCAGTCTATCCAGTCTATCAAATCATTGGAAAGATACTGACAACGGTCTCGAAGGAGAGACATTCTAAGCTGACGTGACAAGACTGAGTGAGTTCATTCCTGTGCAAGAAAAATTCCTATAGAATGGAGTTAAAGTACTCTTCAGTTAAAAGTTTGCGTTGTAGGCACCTGTGCGATTTGAACTTGTTAGGCAAGTTTATTTTACAGTTAATTTCCCCTGACCTTATGTACTAAAGCATTCCGCAAGGCTCAGGGAGCAGTATGAGTTGATTGGGGAAAATGAAACTTCAGCCGTCACTAAGCTCTACGTCGCACACAGAGAAACATTTTCTTTACCCTATACTATTATCAGGCTCATAGAATGAATAGTTGAAGTGGAGATGCCACACACAAAGCTACTGGGATAGATTAGTTGCCCATCGACAAATCGCTTCTTCTCCCTGAACTGCCTCCCCACCGGCTACAATCTAAATTGCCGGCGGGATGGCACTCGGAGCGCTTAGTTTTCCGAAGTCGCCCAAGTTTCCTTGTGAAGCAACTGGTCAGTTTTGGGAGATTAGTCAAAGCCGAAGAAGAAGCGATTTGTTGCTGGGTGACTAATCTCCCCCAGTAGCTTCATGTGCCCCTGCTCTAAGGGTAAGGCCAGACGAGGAGATTCGGGGAGATTTTGTCGCCTGGCGACTATCTTTTGCGCGACTATCTCCCCGAACTGCCTCAGCGTCTTTTCCACATATGCTACAGCGCAAAATCGCCTGCGCTAATGCACACGCGGCGATGCGTTCTCAATAGGCACCCAAAGTTGCCTCAGTGAGGCAACTTTGGGCGACTATTAAAAACGCATAGCCGCGTGTGCATTAGTGCAGGCGACTTTTCATTCTAGCCTATGCGGAAAAGATGCTGAGGCAGTTCGGGGAGATAGTCGCGCAAAAGACATGACGATAAGTCGCCAGGCGACAAAATCTCCCCGAATTTCCTCGTCTGGCCTTACCCTAAGGGTAAAGACACACAGAGCTACCAGTAGCAGCTACTTGACATGGCTACAGAACAGACAATAGTGATAATTGGCTTTGCTAAGATGCTACATGTGTTTTAGCAGAGGCCATTCTCAATATTGTCTACGGCAAGGTATTTTGTAGCCATGACAAAAAGCCGCTACTAGAAGCTCTGGAAAAAATACCCTACCATAGACAATACTGAGAATTGCCTCTGCTAAAACACCCGTAGTGTCTTCGCAATTATCCCCAATGTCTATTTTGAAGCCATGACAAGTAGCTGCTACTAGTAGCTCTGTGTGTCTTCACCCTTAGCAGCTGTTTGTTTTAGAATTGCAACTTGAAACCCACATTATACTTTTATTTGTGTCTGTTATAATTGTACATTGTTATAAATATTATACATATAATGGACGTGCAATGGGCAATGTTAGGCTTTTTGTCATCTTACTTTTCTTTGCTGAACCTCAAGGGAAGCCTTGTTGCAAAGTGCATTGCATATTTTGGCTCAATTTTAGAGCTGAACTAAAAGCTGTGGCTTTAAGACTTCATGTACTCAATCAGAGTAATTTACTTCTGAAGTGGCTTCATTGCACCTGAGATAACAGTTCATTCTGCCTTGTGGTATAACTTACAGGGTATGATATACCTTTCATTATAGGTAATATGCCTAATGTTTGATACTGCCAGTAGTAGGACATGAATAGAACCCTTTGACATAGATTCACATATGGTTGTTTACTCTGATAATGTAGGTGAAAGGCTTTATTCCTCTAAATAGAAGCAGAGCATCCATAATGTAATGAATCAAATACACAAAAACAACAAAGTACCCTCTACAGATGACTGTGGTGATACCTGAATCCCTACAAACATGGAGTTCATAGAGCATATATGATTGAAACACATCCCTTTATTTTAACATCATTACAAATAAACACATGCTCACACTTAGCACAAACATCATAAAAAGCCACCATTGAAAAGGGAAGCTCCCCAACTGCACACCCTGCTCTCTCGTCTGCATTCTGCCCGATGCTCAGTAATAACGAGGGATCTGCACCCTCGCCAAACAGTGTGTGGCAATTGCAAGTAGGACATCCGCCCTTGTGTGTTTATTTGCAGAAGAATGTAATGCTTCAGGGACCTGTGAGCCACATTCAAATGTAAAAAGAAAATACCCCTTGGGGTGCCAAATAATGACTGTAATTGGTTTTTGGTAGCCCCTATGTGGACCGGCAGCTTACAGGAGGCTCTACTTTGTATTATACTTGGTTTTTATGCAAATAAAACTTGCCTCCAAGCCTGGAATTCAAAAATAAGCCCCTGCTTTGAGGCCACTGGGAGCAACATCCAAGGGGTTGGAGAGCAACATGTTGCTCATGAGCTACTGGTTGGGGACCACTGCTTTTATAACAACATCATTTAATTCATTAGCATAATATACTTTATCCATTGGTGAACATCATCCAGTATAGAGTCCAAAATGCATGGTGTAGTGTAGTTTTTTTTGTAAGCTATGTGGTAGAGCAACTCATTTTAACACTTCAAAATTGTAACAATTTATAAACAAAGAAGCCAAAATTGGACAACATATTATTGCTGCCTTTCCCTACCAAACGAGGATGTGAGAGCCTTCCCTGGTATAGTGAAATCAACCAATGCAAGTTTAAGAGACTAATTTGGGACTTTATGACATGTAAATGCTCTCTGAGACATGGTGGAGAATCACTGTCTGATATTTATCTCTGAGTTGGATAATGTATGGCCTATTGCACAATGCAACTCCTAAAATAATGATTTATATTTTTTTTTGTACGTTAATAGACTGGCAATGAAGAGGGATAAGCATAAGTATTATTATCTTGTCTTGCAGGTAACCCACACAAAAACATACATTTGTGGAGTATACTTTTCTGCAAAAAATACAAAAGAGGAGGGTTGTGGGTGCACTCCAAGACTAAGTAAAAATGGGTTTAAATACAATGGAAGTGCTACTGATTTGGCCAATTAATCAATGTACATCCCCTTGTCCCCTGACTCATAAGTAATTCAGTATATATTCAAGTGCCCATCGTACCACCGTACACGCTTTACCTTATCAATATTATGATCATAACTGTACGTTACTAAAAAACCCTGTTTTTCTAAATACATGCACTTGCATTTATACTGAGGGACCAGGGAATGTGCATTGATTAATTGACCAAATCAGTAGCACTTCCATTGTATTTAAACACATTTTACTTAGCCTTGGAGTGCACCCACAACCCTCCTCTTTTATATTTTATACATTTCTGCCCCAAAATCTGACCTGTGTTTGCGCCAACAGGCAGATCCTGTGCCTGTTCAAGTTCTCACAGATAGAGTGAGCGCGCCAGGCCCTGGATCGGTTTTTGTATGCCGCCATAGCTGCGCCAGCCAAGAGAACTACTTATGTGCCATTAGCCTAAGGAATGATTGCTAGCTACGTACTTAACCAAATGAGTTTTTTCCAGAACCGTGAACTATTTAATTAGCAGACAGTGCTTTAGCGCAATCTGATGATAAGACTTAATAAATGGCACAACACGTTTGACCTCAGGAATGGATGGGTTTGTAGTATGTTCTTGTCAGAGACGGAGCCATAATGTCTCCTCGTTGAGCTGCATCTAAATGAGTTGTTTTGACTCACACTTGATTTGGGAGAACTTTGAATTTTAAATGTAAGCGTTGTCTTATTTGCTTCCAGAGAGACACACCCCTGCTTGACCAGTAATCCTTCTCCTAGTGATTCTTTGAGGTGATATCTCCGAAATGAGATAACAAATGGTTCCTTCTTTTAAGGGCAGTGACATGCTAAGGATCGTGGAGATAAGTTGCCCAGCGAAAAAATCTCATCTTCTTCGGGCGACCAACTGCCTTCCCGCCGACTAGAATGTAAATCGCCGGTGGGATGGAACTCTAAACCCTTCAGTTTCCAAAGTCGCCTGAAGTTTCCTCGTGAGGCAACTTCGGGCGACTTCGGAAAACGAAACGTTCCAAGTGCCATAGTTCGGGTACATTAGTCGCCCAAAGAAGAGTCGCTTGGCGACTAATCTCCCCGAATCTAAGGGGCAGATTTACATATGGTCAAATATCGAGGGTTAATTAACCATCGATATTCTACTGCCGAATGTAAATCCTTCAAATATCGAAGTCGGAGGATTTACCGCAATTAGTTCGATCGAACGAAAAATCGTACCATTCGAAGGATTTTAATCCATCAATTGAACAAATTTTCTACAACCAAAAAAACATAGGAAAGTCTATGGGGACCTTCCCCAAAGGCTAACATTGCACCTCGGTAGGTTTTAGGTGGCGAAGTAGGGGGGTCGAAGTTTTTTTTAAAGAGACAGTACTTCGACTATCGAATGGTTGAATATTCGAACGATTTTTAGTTCGATTAAAAGTCATAGTCGATGGTCGAAGTAGTCAAAAAAAACATTCGAAATTCGAAGTCTATTTCTTCACTCGAGCAAAGTAAATGTGCCCTAATAAATGAGCATTTTGTCTTTCTGCTTTCTTTCTGCTGTAGTTGGCTGTTCATCTAACCCCCTGGTGAGTGAAACTAATAAGGGTAGCTTCAAAACACTCCAAGCTTTTCCCCTCGTCCTCCTCCTCTCTGCCTGAGTGGAATTAGCATATTTATGGACATTTTAATTTTCCCTCTTTAGCTGATCTGATAGCAGTGGGCTGCACTTTAATTTGTTTCAATAAAAAGCTCCGATTTTTGAGGCAGTTTGAGGGAAGTGATTCACGCATTTGCATAATATGAATGTGCTGCTAATGGTCCTGCATTGGATGAATTATCTTTCTTTTTTAAACCTTTTTTCCCCCTCCTTCTTCCTTTTCATTAGCGTTTTATTCAGACCTGTCTTGCTGTGAAAGGTATCTGCCGCTTCCATTGTGTAATTATCTCCTGATGATGTTGTACAGAAGCGCCAGTTGGAACCAGCTGTCCTTAATTCCTATCAATGTATTAAAATGAGATCCTTGGCTGTGAATGCAGATTTTAACCCGTGGAAGATCAATAATAGGGGATGTAGGAATGATTACAGTTGGAATGTCCAATTTACCACATGCCTCGTGTGCTCATTAGTCTCCAGTTCAGGAGAGATGGATTCATCTCTGCAAATAAATAGGTGTCAGAAAATGACACAGCTGAGCGCCATACCTTAGAATTTTAGTTTTAGGCGGTTCCCTTTGTAACTGCTTACAGACATGTATAGAAAGATAACATTCTGCCTTCCTCTTAGATTCCTCATAAATGTTTTTTAAAGCTGCCCTGACAATTATAGACTTGAATGATTTGAGGTACTGCCTAGTGGGTGGGAATGAAAGAATGCTAGACCCTTCATAATGGAACTTCATTTGCAATCTGATCATGCTTTCACATTATACAGCGTCCCCCACAGTTGACATGCAAAGTGGTTTTTCCCTTGACAATTATCTTTTAGAATGGTGTAAAGAGGGAGATTTTGAGACAATACGCAATCGGTCATCACTTTTTATTATTTGTGGTTTTGTAACAGTTTCTTTTTTGTTCAGCATTTTTCCAGTTTGGAATTTCAGCAGCTATCCAGTTGCTAGTTTCTAAATGACCCTAGAAAAGATTTGAATGAGAGACTGGAATATGAACACCAAGAACCATGTAACAATAACAATAAAACCGTATCCTCACAGAGCAATAGTTGTTTGAAACCTGGAAAGAGTCAAAAGAAGAAGGCAAAAACATTCAGGAACTATACTACAAAAATTAAGACCATCTGAAAAGTTGTTAAGAATGAGCCATTCTAAAACAAACTAAAAGTTAAAGGTTAACTCTTTAAACCATAAAGGAACAGATTTATATCTCTGATTCAGCCCTTTCAAACCACATGGGCAACTTATCTGTCCAGGTATGGGCCAACCCGATCGATATCTGTCCAGAACTACACCAACTGCCATCCAAGTGTTTAACCTTGAGAGTATAATTGGCAAGACAACGATCTGTGCGTGCTTTTCATTATGAATGCCGTTTCCTTCTTCTCAAGGTGCTGATCTGAATAAGCTGTTGCTAAACTGCAGATGATGTAAGGCCGAACACTTAAGTTATGGATGTTCTAAGAGGACATGTTCAAGAGTTGTGTTCAGTTATGGGAAGCATTCCAGACTGGAAAAAAAAATATTAACTAGTTATAAGTCTATGGGTTTGATTGTTTTGTAGGCAAGACCAGCAGCTGTTGCCACTACGTAGTATTTCAGTATTAGATATATATTTAATAAGTATGTAAATATTTACATTTCTTCCAGTTTTCATCCATTGTTCACATTTCTCTGCTTCATTCTTTTCTCAATATCCATGGGAACATGTACCAACAAAGATATCAAAGATATCCTCCATTTTTTTGCTACTTGATCTGGTTTCTGCTACATTATTTTAATATTAAGAACTGCCAGTGCAGAGAACAGCAAGGGACAGACAAATACTACTTTTGACAGCAATTATACAATGTATAAGGGAATGTTGCTCAGAACCGCATTTTTTTTTCTTGGAAAAACTGTATTTATGGGTTTAAATCCTTTGTAACCTGTCAACACAGGGCCAGTCCTTAAAGTAGAACCAAAACTTTTTTCTTAAAAACCAATACCCCCTATCCTACATAGCCCTCCCTCCCCCCCCAGCCTAGGTGTAAACTTTGTTAATCAACCCTAACTACTTACCTCTCTTTACAGATTTAGTGCAGCGGAGCTCACATTTGCCATCTTTTGCTCTCCGGTATTCTTCGGGTCTTCTTCCAGCACTTTGTGCATGTGCAAACTGATTTCACCTGACACGACTGTCGGATAAAGACGCAATGTGCAGCGTTCGCATCCGACAATCGTGTCGTGTCAGATGCAATCAGTTTGTAGTTGCGACATTTGTATTACTTACATTAGATTCGGGGCATCCGACGTGATGCCTGCGCCTCCTCTCATCGCGTCAGATCGGAAGGACGCGCACCGTGTAGTTCCAGCCAAACAGGTCATTCCGGACATTGTTCAGACGAACAACATACTTTGATTAGAAAATATCTAAAGAAGTGCAGAGAATTATAGGCTGCTCAGCTAAAATTATCTCAGTCTTAATGATCGCTTTAAAATGGCAACCAAAATGGTAAACCTTTTAAAGGGATACTGTCATGGGAAAAAACATTTTTTTCAAAATGAATCAGTTAATAGTGCTGCTCCAGCACAATTCTGCACTGAAATCCATTTCTCAAAAGAGAAAACAGATTTTTTTATATTCAATTTAGAAATCTGACATGGGGCTAGACATTTTGTCAATTTCCCAGCTGCCCCTGGTCATGTGACTTGTGCCTGCACTTTAGGAGGGAAATGCTTTCTGGGAGGCTGCTGTTTTTCCTTCTCAATGTAACTGAGTGTGTCTCAGTGGGACATGGGTTTTACTATTGAGTGTTGTTCTTAGATCTGCCAGACAGCTGTTATCTTGTGTTAGGGAGCTGATATCTTGTTACCTTCCCATTGTTCTTTTGTTTGGCTGCTGGGGGGAAAAGGGAGGAGGGTGATATCACTCCAACTTGCAGTACAGCAGTAAAGAGTGATTGAAGTTTATCAGAGCACAAGTCACATGACTTGGGGCAGCTGGGAAATTGACAATATGTCTAGCCCCATGTCAGATTTCAAAATTGAATATAAAAAAAATCTGTTTGCTCTTTTGAGAAATGGATTTCAGTGCAGAATTCTGCTGGAGCTGCACTATTAACTGATTCATTTTGAAAATTTTTTTTTTTCCCATGACAGTATCCCTTTAAGTTGCCTTCTCCTGTAGGAAAATAAATATCACTGCATAGCATCACGGGCATCCTCCTCAAGAGAATTACCTGGTGACATTTCCCCCCTGTGCAACCCGTTCCCTAGGGCTCACCAAATTTTTATTGCGTACAAAAGGCGTTTTGATCCACTGTAAGTTTTTCGTTTACCTTTTTAAAAACAGATCCCAATTTTCCTTTCCAAAGTTTCCTTTCTGCATACAGTCTCATTAAACTTTATAACCCAGCGCAGATGCTGAATTCGTTTTCAGTAGTAAAGTTTGATTGCTGTTACGAGGGGATAATTAGGTTGATTGTACGTCAATAATGGGAGTAGAGGAGCTATACGGTAATGTGTTTTCGATGGTTCATGTGACCTCCAGGCACTTCATCGAATCCAGTAATACCCAGCACTTCCAGGCCTTCTTTGCCTTGGATTTTGTCTTTGCTCTAGGGGCTAGATGATGCCCAAATCCAGGGCAGGCATCTGAATCCATGTATAATCTAATTGCTTAAGTTCAGCAGACTGCAGGAAACAATCTGTTTTTCTGGGACAAGTAGTGGTTTTCCCTTTGCCAAAGTTTCCTCTGAGGAGCCTGTAGTGGTCCAAATGCTTCTTCAGTATATCTCAGCCATACAAAGCATAACCTATTTACCTCAAAGAAGAGTGTCATTAAAGGGGAACCCCGGCTTCCAAACCAAAATAAGATAAAGAGGCCCACATAACACAGAAACCATTAATATACTATCACAGTTACCTGTGTCTTTAAAAAGTATGAATAAATGCCATTTTCTATGCTGAAATCCAGCTGTTTAACAGTTCTTCTCTTTCTGCATCATTTGAAATCCTGGCAGGGAAGGAGGGACTAAACACTGATGATACAAATTGTAACAACATCTCCACAGCTTACAGACAGCATGTAGGAACTACATAACCCACAATGCATTGCACGGTGCATTGTGATGTTCCTTTCCTTAATGAAATCACATGTGCAGGGAATAGTGGGGTTTGGAGGATGCAGTCTTAGGACAGATGTACGGAACACATTTTAAGAGATCATCAGGAGAACATACTGTCCTGCGTTCGCTCTCCTAACGAAGAAGTATGCAGACTCGTCTCTTATTTTGCTCACTGATCCGAAGAGGCTACAGTCACACCTTTGTGCTGCCCACATATCCTATTGCAATCTCCCCGTGAGGAGGGTGGGCTGAGGAGGAAGAGCTGAAGGCTGAGGAGGGAGGACCCAGGACGGAGGTGTAACGTCAGCCTTTGAGGATTGGTGAGAGAAAAAGCAGGCAATGTTGCATTCCTCTGCCTTATGAGATTGAATGCAGGAGAGCGATTTCCCCGGAAGATGTCCTAAAAAGCGTTCTGTACAGATGGCTGTTGATACAAAGTAACAGTAGTCAGTCAGGTCAGCAAAGTAGTCAGACAGATCAGCAAAAGTGCAGGGGGCTAGGCTTAGGGAACTGACAAAAACCATTAAAAATCATGAAAAGTCTGCATATTTTTTAATTGATGTATATTGCAAAGTTGCCTGAAATCATGTTTACTATTCAAAAAGCTTATGTTTTTGTAGAGTTCCCCTTTAACAATTGTTTGCATTGAAAAGGCATTTCCTCTGCTTCTATCATGTAAAAGCTGCACAGATAATAAGACTTTCAGCTGATAATCACAATTCTAAATGAAATAAAAGCCCAGTCTTGTGCACTTCGGGGGAAACAGAGAACATCTGTGCTGGGTTCTGGTGACCATCTAAGTCATTTCATGTGCAGCACATGCCAATAAGCTTGATTAAATAGATGCCAGTAAATACTACAGGTAGTTACTGTAGCTTTACCACTGATGAATGTTATAATAATGATTTAACATTGTTCAAGCACTAATGAACAAAAGGACATAATACAGTATAATTAGCATTCAGCATTGTCACAAGGAAAAGGGACAAGTACAAATAACTCTTTATTTATGCAGTGTTTATAAAAGTGATGGTGAAGGCTGGTGGATTATACAAATGAATAGCAGCAGAACACAGACAATAAAAGTACACTAGAAGTGTTTGAAACACATATGAAACATTTTCCCACCCGATCCATAGGCTTATAGTTATGATCTCATAATTTCATCATCTTTCAAGGAGAAAATAAGGTTAAAACTTACTTGTAAGTAGAATTTTTCTCCTACAAATCAGTCTTTTTTCTTTATTTAAATTAAATGTATACCCTAATGTATTTTTCTGCCAAGTGTAAAAATTTTATGTATATTTAACTATGTATTTGACCTCATGAAGATGTCCATACTCAGAGTTCCTGGCTTACTTCCAAAAGCCGTTTATATCACATTATCAAATCATAAGTGCCTTTATAGAAAGGGTTAGATGGGTGACTTTCCTCCTGCAGGACAAAGTCACTGAAACTTTATTGGATTTTCTTAGGAATTTAGAAACGTAGCAGCAATCTCTCAGTTTGTGAATGTTTCCAGCAAGGTAATGGCCTTTCAACACAACTAGATCAACACAGGCTACACACACAAACAGGGCAACATATTCATAAATCTCATTGTGTTGGGGCCCATGCCAGGACTAGAGGCCCTCTTACCAACACGGTGAACCTTAAAGGGATACTGTCATGGGAAAAATTTTTTTTCCCAAACGAATCAGTTAATAGTGCTGCTCCAGCAGAATTCTGCTCTGAACTCCATTTCTCAAAAGAGCAAACAGATTTTTTTATATTCAGTTTTGAAATCTGACATGGGGCTAGACATTTTGTCAATTTCCCAGCTACCCCAAGTCATGTGACTTGTGCTCTGATAAACTTCAATCACTCTTTACTGCTTTACTGCATGTTGGAGTGATATAACCCCCCCCCCCCAGCAGCCAAACAAAAGAACAATGGGAAGGTAACCAGATAGCAGCTCCCTAACACAAGATAACAGCTGCCTGGTAGATCTAAGAACAACACTCAATAGTAAAAACCCATGTCCCACTGAGACACATTCAGTTACATTGAGAAGGAAAAACAGCAGCCTGCCAAAAAGCATTTCTCTCCTAAAGTGCAGGCACAAGTCACATGACCAGGGGCAGCTGGGAAATTGACAAAATGTCTAGCCCCATGTCAGATTTCAAAATTGAATATAAAAAAATCTGTTTGCTCTTTTGAGAAATGGATTTCAGTGCAGAATTCTGCTGGAGCAGCACTATTAACTGATTCATTTTGAAAAAAAATTTTTTCCCATGACAGTATCCCTTTAATTATCAATTCTCATTCGCCTTTCACCTTCTTCCAGCCTTGTATTTTTGCTTGTTATGTTGCTTTTTGCCACTTCCCACACTTGTGCCCAAAGGCTGTTGTATAGGCCTACCTTTACAACATGTCCTTGATAGCTAGGAGCCCTTCATATTGTCCTTCACAATCAGTAATGTTTCTGCTATGTCCTAGCCTCACTGCACTTATACACAGTGTTGTGATCAGTCCTTGGCCATGGTTCTGTGGCTTTCCTACAGAGGCCTGGTGCATCTTATTTAGGTTTGTGAGTTTATAACTTTGCCATAAGGTTTATGTACTATAGGCTTTAATGGTTTTTTATATGTCAGTTATCTGTACACAATGTTACACAACGGTGTAGCACCTACTGACTTTTCTTCTAGAGTATGTAACATAAACATAAAAAAATTGGCACATACCAATAGGCAGTATTTCTCTGCGTTTTTTTCAGTTGCATGTATCCATTATTTGTAAGATCAAACAGTATGTTGTGCCTTCTGTTGTTGCTTAATTATGCATATTTCATACTGGATTCTGCATCAATTGTTTAGGGTAAACAGGGCCAGAACTAGGGGTAGGCAGAAGAGGCACCATCCTAGGGCGCAATGCTGTGGGGGGCGCTTGACAGGTTCCTGTTCAAGATTCTTCTGCCTACCCCTAGTCCGGATTCACTCCACTCTGCAGGTCTCCCCTACCCCCTCTGTCACTTTCTCCTCTGTCCGTCCCTCCCTTCCTCCACTGTCCGTCTGTCCCTCCCTTCCTCCTCTGTCCATCACTCCCTTCCTCCTCTGTCCCTCCCACCCATCCTCCTCTGTCTGTCCCTTCCTCCTCTGTCCCTCCCTTCCTCCTCTGTCAGTCGCTCCCTACCTCCCCTGTCTGTCCCTCCCCACCTCCCCTGTCCGTCCCTACATCCCCTTCCTCCTCTGTCTGTCCCTCCCCTTCCTCCCCTGTCCGTCCCTACATCCCCTTCCTCCTCTGTCTGTCCCTCCCCTTCCTCCTCTGTCCGTCCCTCCCTTCCTCCACTGTCCGTCCCTCCCTCCCTTCCTCCTCTGTCCATCACTCCCTTCCTCCTCTGTCCCTCCCACCCATCCTCCTCTGTCTGTCCCTTCCTCCTCTGTCCCTCCCTTCCTCCTCTGTCAGTCGCTCCCTACCTCCCCTGTCTGTCCCTCCCCACCTCCCCTGTCCGTCCCTACCTCCCCTTCCTCCTCTGTCTGTCCCTCCCCTTCCTCCTCTGTCCGTCCCTGCCCAAAAACTGCCCCTCCGCAACCACTTAATTGCACCTATGTTATGGTGCGCACGCGCTCATACGCAAGCGCGGGGGCGGGGGTTAGCCGACCGGGTTGCCTAGGGAGCCCAGTTGACTTGACCCGGCCCTTGGGCTAAGTAAGGATTTCTGAAGACTTGTTCAGCTGCAACTGCTCAAAAGCCTTGTTGTGGAATTGTGATTGGAAATGCCGGGGTCTCCCTTTGTTTTCTGTAAAGTGTTCTAATTTCACATTGGCTAGATGTACTATTTATTGTGAATAGGTTGTATTATAACTGCTAAAATGTGCGTGTTTGTTTCAGAAGCACTGCTATAGTTTACATAAATAATGTTGCTGTGTAGCCATGGAAGTGGCCATTCAAGTTCGACAATAAAACAGAAACTTGTCTCAGACAAAATAGAACAATTGTTGCCAAGGAAAAGTAGTAGTAGTGGTAGGTCTGGATTAACAGATTACAACTACATGTAAAAAAATAGTTTTGCTTTATGCCGCTACCGGTCCTTTATTTTGTAATGACTGTTATTTCCAAGAGCCGTTTTAATCAAGATATCTGTACTGAATGTTGCCCTGGCAACTTTAATAATGGTACCTTTGGGTCATAAGATTACCAATTTAAATGCTAAGAAGTTGAAACGGACACAAAAGGCAGCGCAAGTCTGAAATTTCCATCAAGTGCTTTTTAATCTGCATCTACATTTGCATTTAAAAACTCTGTCCATTACAAACTTGCAGAACTCCCATTTACTGCACCATTGAAGTCTACATTTCTATTTTTTTTTCTTCCTTTTTCCTTGTCGTAGTTTTAAAAAAGTGCTTACAGTGAAAGGGAAAATATGCTGCATATTTAAGTATTATTTCACTTTATTTTAAAAGGTGCCAATATGTTCCTCAGTGCTGTATGATTGGGCAGATAGATTGCATCGCTGAGGGTGTATAGATTATTGCATGCTGAAGACAAGACTAGTTTGCCATGTTTTAAACTGTTGAACTATGGCTGATGCAGTTGGATGCGTCCTATGTTGGTGACTGGTTCCTGGACTTACCGACAAACTAACGTATTATTCTACTCTTTTTCACACTGAGGGGCCTATTTACCATTTTTTTTTTTTTTTTAATAAATTTTAAAAAAAATTGTGTTTTTTCTGTGTACATTTAAAACTTGAGATTTATTAAGATTTATTAAGTGTAAAAACCACAAAATAACCCTCTAATAAAAAAAATTACCAGGTAAAAGTTGTCAAGGTCCTATAGAAGTCAGTGGGAGTTATGCTGATCCTATTGGACCTTTTTTAATCAATTCTAGCTTTTAGAGGCTTTCTGATTTTTTTTCCCACGTGGAATTGTCCGAAAAACTCAAACTGTTCATGGATTTTTTTTTCTTTTGTGCTTTTTAGATTCTGATCTCTTAAAGGAGAAGCAACCCCTTTTTATTAAAATCCCCTACCCTACATAGACCCACCTCCCTGCTCCCCCCTAGGCCTAGGTTTTACCTTTGGTAAATGCCCCTAACTCTTTACTGACCCCTCGGTGCAGATTCAGGGCATCGGAGTTCACAGTCACCATCTTCTTCTCTTCCATAATCTTCGGGTCTTCTTCTGGCGCATCTGCAATTTACGTGACTTTCGGTTCATGCGCAGTTATCGCGAACAAGAAGACTGCTCCAACTGCGTGGATACGGCACTTAGTTCCCGAAAGTTACTGAATAGAAGAAGATGGTGCCTGTGAACTCCAGTGCCCTGAATCTGCACTGAGGGGTAAATAAAGAGTTAGGAGCATTTACCAAAGGTACCACCTAGGCTGGGGAGGGGGTATATGTAGGGTAAAGGGGTAGGGGTTTTTATTAGCAAGGGTTTGGTTCTCCTTTAATAAATTCCACAGCAGACATGGCTTTAGATACACTGAGTTTTTTTCGTGGGTTCAAAAAACCTCTAAAATCACTAAAATGAGACTGTTGATAAATAGGCCTCTAACTGTTGCAAGGTGTTACATTTAAGGCTTAAAACTGTGTTACTTGTATCCTCCACTGTTCCTCGAATCGACTCTGTCCCCTGCATGAAAATCTCTGTGAGGCCACTTTGCACTTTTATAAATTTGCCTGTAATGTGTCTTCTTGAGAAGATGTGACCTTTGTGCCATTAGCCACATGGCAGGGAGAGCTTCAGTTTTCTTTATCTGATGGAAGTTCCAACCTTCATTTAATATGTGATTTTAAAGCTGAAGAAACTTATTCTAAAAAGCTGCATTTGAGTTAGTGGACCAGCCCATGCAGTGGGGAGACTATCTGCTCTAAGGAATATGTCATTTGCTTCTCTACCCAGAAGTAAAATGTAGCAACTATTTATAAAAGAATTCTCATGAGCTCATGACTTATTCAGTTAGTAAGAACTGGAGAGTCTGCATAAGGAGACAGTAGAACATTTGGGTCTGTATTTTGTATTTTTTTGTCTCCAGAAGGGAAATATGATGCGATTACCAGGAAATTCAAATCTCTTTGAAAACCCAACATTTCATACACCATTCTACATTACATAGTACTGCTCATTGTTTTCTGATTTAACAGGCTTGATGCCTTCAGTGGGCTGAATTTTTACATTAAAGTGGACGTGTCACCCACACATAAAAAACTGTTTAATGAAAGTATTTTGCAGATGAAAACATGAAAACCAAGTTGTGTTTTTTATTAACATCCATACCTGTTATAAGGGCTTTAAAGGGATACTGTCATGGGAAAACTTTTTTTTTATTCAAAACGCATCAGTTAATAGTGCTGCTCCAGCAGAATTCTGTACTGAAATCCGTTTCTTAAAAGAGCAAACAGATTTTTTTATATTTCATTTTGAAATCTAGACATATTGTCAGTTTCCCAGCTGCCCCCAGTCATGTGACTTGTGCTCTGATAAACTTCAGTCATTCTTTATTGCTGTACTGCAAGTTGGTGTGATATCTCTCCCCTCCCTTCCCCCCTCCCCCCACCAGCCTAACAACAGAACACTGGGAAGGTAACGAAATAACAGCTCCCTGGTAGATATAAGAACAGCACTCAATAGTAAAATCCAGGTCCCACTGAGACACATTCAGTTACATTGAGTAGGAGAAACAACAGCCTGCCAGAAAGCAGTTCCATCCTAAAGTGCTGGCTCTTTCTGAAAGCACGACTGGGCAAAATGACCTGAGATGCACCTACACACCAATATTACAACTAAAAAAAATACACTTGCTGGTTCAGGAATTACATTTTATATTGTAATGTGAATTAGTTGCAGTGTAAACAGTGTAATTAAGAAATAAAAAATACATCATAAAAATCATGACAGAATCCCTTTAAGGATCTGAGCTGTCAATCATATATTGCCTGTCCTGTCTCTATGCCTGAGGCATAGAGGCGGGGCAGTCAATTACTTAAACTTTCCATTCAGCACTTCCTAGATATAACTGCACTCCCCACACTCAATAATTGTGTAGAGCACTGCCCATGGGGTAATTTCTCCCATTCTGCCACATACGCAAGATTCTGGGCTGATATACCAAAATAGCACCAGCCTGTTTGCTGCAATTGGGAATTCCTGAGACCGAAGGAAACTACATTTTTTTTTTTTAAATAATTGTTATTGTTTTCAACAAACATGTCAAATACAGAAATAAAAAGAAAAAAAGGGAAGGAAACTAAATTTAAATAATATCAATAGTCTAAATTACATTTTGCTCAACTAACATGATTTGAAATTGTTTCTTGGGGTATCAAGTCCCCTTTAACTGGTCGGGGAATAGAAGTTTAAAAGAAAACACATAGTACAAATACTTAAACATTGCTCTATGTTCTTGTTCTAGTTTACTGCAGACTATAAAAGCTCATACATTCTCTTAATGCCCTGGACAGAAATAAAAAATGAGACTAAACACAGCCCACAGTTTTCTTTGACTGAAACGCTCTTGTTTTGAGACATTTGCAAACAAATGAAAGATAATCTGTTTGTTCTGGCTGTAAAATCATTTTCAGCAAAATATAAGGACCCCATAAGCTGTCAGATTCACATTCATAGAAAAGAAATGGATGGGAAGCATCAAGGGAACCCAGGGAGCCTGGAAGGAGTATGAAAAGGAATATATAATTAGATCAGAGAATGTGAAGAGCCTTATAATGCCAGGCTTGTCTTGTATTATGCTTTCCAGTTTGTATCTGGCATCCTGCACATAAATGTTCCATAGGTATGGGGCTTCTAACTGTCAATTTCATGCTTTAATATTATCCAGCTCTTTTATTATTCTTTTTTTAATCTCTGTCCTTTACATTTCAACAGATCTGGAGCTATATATACCCTCCTTTGCTTTACATTATCTGCCTTCTATAAAAGAACAACGCTAAATACGTATCCCCGTCATTTGCCTCACAGTTCGATTTTTTTTCAACCTATTCAGCTTTTTTTTTTGGCAACTTCAAAAAAATCAGCCTTTTTTTTTTTTAACCTTACCCACGCTTCATGGAATTGGCGCTTTTAACTTTTATAGTTCTCTTATTTCAAAGTTTTTTTCTTCCTCTTTCCTCGGAGGGTTTTAGAAACTCAGATTCTCTCTTTTCCCCTCTGTTTAATTTAAATTAGAAATTAAATGTCAGTCGTCTGACTGCCATTCCTTTCCCCCTAATTTTTCTTTCCTTTTCATGCTCTTGATCTAGCTACCTCCGGTTTTCTTTCAATTAGTCCATCAAACCAATGGTGGCAGTTCAATTATTCAAATACTGAGTGGCTATTTTTAATATTGCTGAAGAAATAAAAATGTCAGAGTATTAGAAAGAACAGGCAGTTTCAAAGAGGGACAAAAGCATCTACCTTTTGACATTTAGCAGCAGTTTCCCATGTGTCTTTCCGAATGTCATTCCACAGTTAATCAGCTCGGGTGGCCCACTGAATATGGATGGCTTGAGCGTTCAAAGGCTCTTTATTACCAGCTATTATCTAAGTGTTCCTGCAGCCCCATTGACAGGAGTTTAAAGTGTCTTCCTTCATTTGAAGTTTTTGGGGTTTTTTTGTTTGCGGACATTTTTTTACTTTTTTTATCCATTCACTAATCAAGTTAAAGTTTGTGTTGCCTAAGTGCATGGTCAGACATGAAGAATGCTGTTTTGATGTCAGGATTTATGTGAAAAAAGAGATATTGATGTGGTTCATTATGGCCTGTGGTTGCCTCCAGTGATGTCCATTCAGCCTGGAAATGTCAGCGTTGTCAATGGTGTTTTTTGGTCTGAAAATGCTTGAAATATGAATAGTGACTGTAGTCAATCCTTGAAAAATATCCTTAGCATGTCAGTCAGATATTTGTACAACTGGCCACACAAGTAGATGGCCTGGCAGCCAGTTGGTTGTATTACTGTATGGCCCATGCTTGGCTAGTTGTGTCCATGGCCCCAAAATTGGGTTAATAGGTGACCTCTTGTTTGTCCTGTTTGATTGAATTCTCTAACACTGACTGACCTAATTGCTGAGTGAGGGACTAAAGTTTTGTGTATCGTACCGGTTTGTTGGAATTATCAACTTGTATGTTCATGAGCAGGTAAATCATAATCCTGGTCAGGGGCAAGATACTCTTGTAGACAATCTGAACAGACCGTAGAGACAGAGGGGTAGAGTGCAGCCTAAACTCACAAGCTGTATCTGTTGCTAGTACAGCAGATAGCCTACAACAACACAGACTATCACAAGCAACAAACAATTGTGCCTTAGAAAAAAATTCATTCACAATTTATTAGCCTCTTGGCGCTAAAGGTGGCCATACACAGGCAGATTCAAGCTGCCAATATCGGTCCTTTAGACCAATCCGGCAGTTTATCTGTCCGTGTGTGGTGGTTCCCAGCGGGTCCTCCAGATCAATATCAGGCCAAAAATCAACCAGATATCGGTCAAGTTTGATTTTTTTCCACGATCCAGGACTGCATTAGCTAGTTGATGCGGTCCTGCGACCTGTCGGTGCTCATTCGTAACATTGTAATCTGATCCCCAGGGCCGAATGTTCGGATTCACCCGATATCGTCCAGCCGATAGTGGGCATATCGGGTTAAAATCTGCTTGTTTGGCAATCTCACCAAATGAGGGGAATCTAATAGTGTATGGCCACCTTTACGCTTGTCTCTGGAGCAATAGGGAACATTTTTGTGTATTCTCTTAAATTTAGATTTCTAAATGTATGTTGCAAAATATATTCATGTAGTGACAGACAGAATATTTTATACTTTACCTTTAACACAACTAGTGCCCCTTCGTTGACTTCCATGTTATTGCCTCTGACCCTGCCGGTGCCTCCATGGGTCAGGTGATTGCCATTTGGAAATAAATCATTCAGTGTTTTTGGGTGCTAATGGCCAGCAGTGTCAGAGCTATTACTCTTGAATTCTACCTAGTCTGCCATAGCCCTTAAAGGAGAATTCAACCCCTTATAAAAAAAAACCTTACCCCCTACCCTACATAGACACCCCTCCCTTCTCTCTCCCCCCGTGCCTAGCTGCTACCCCGGGGAAATGCCCCTAACTTTTTACTTACCTCTCGGTGCAGATTCAGGGATCGCAGTTCACTGCAGCCATCTTCTGAGTCTTTGTGTCTTCTTCCGATGCTTTTGGCACATATGCAGTTGTTGCAAACCGGGTAATTGCTCCAACTGCGCATGTGCCACTACGACGGTTCATTCTCAGATTTCCAAAGACCTGGAAGATGGCTACCGCAAACTGTGATCCCTGAATCTGCACCGAGGGTCAGTAAAAAGTTTGGGGCATTTCCCCGGGGTAACAGCTAGGCTGGGGGGGGGGAGAGAGGTCTATGTAGGGTAGGGTTTTTTTTTTAATAAGTGGTTAAACTCTCCATTAAGCATTAGTCTGTGTTCCCATAGATAATGTCCCTCACAAATAACTGAATCACTTGGTAGTGCTTGGCCATTTTGAAGTGCTGTATAGTTGAAGGGGACAAGTGACAAAAGTCTACTGATAGAAAAGCTTTCATTTCAGTGTTTTTACTGATTTTAGTCTTGGGCACGATAGAGGGGAAATGCAGTTAAAAGCCTTGTAAGTGCTATGCATTTCTTCTAAACACTCAGTAGGGAATAGTTACAACCCCCTGGCTAACCTGCTGTATCTATTAAACAGAAGATTGCCATTCAGCACACTGGAGCATACATGTTCTTCGCCTCGTTTAATTCAAGAGTGTTTAGCCTTAAACAAGGTAATGCACTTTGCATGAAGTTAACAACATCTGAAAAATGTATTATTTTATGCCACAGAGAGCACCGATGTAACATGCAGCAACGAGTCCTAATCTGCTCAAGGTTAAAAAGAAAGAATATAAAGAATTCTAAAGAATAATCAGCCATGCCATTCTCCCTCCCTTACTCTCAATGATTTACTTTGTCCATAGAGCATTCTAACCTCTGCACATTGCAGGAGACATGGCACTTCATCTCAGCACATCACTATTACTCCAGGGAATGCACAGACAACAACAACAACTTGACTAGAAAGAAACATAATAAAGAAAAATAAATAAAAAGATTCATCAGAACAGATGGCTTTCCATCTCTGGCAAAGGCCTTGTATACCAAGTTGGATAAACTCAGATTCACAGTTATTGTATCAGCTCATTGTTTATATTGTTTAATGGTTATTTTTTCCACCCAGTGATTAACCAGTGACTTTTCCGTGGAATGAGCCAACATTATTTTGGTTTTGGACTCTCCTTGATCAAGATGGCTGATGTGCTAAAGCTGGGGTTACAAGAGCAAGTTTGTCTGTGTAGCTCACTCTGCTACAAATAGGGCATTAGGTGCATCCCTAACTGAAACTGATCCCAGGGATATAATATAAATGCCAACACCATAGTATAAGAAACATCCCCATAGCATGATGCTAGTGCCACCGTGCTTCACTTTCTTCACATTGTACTGTGACTTGAATTCAGTGGTTGGAGTCGTCTAGAACGAAAAAAAAGATCAACCCCTTTTTAGTGCCGAATGAGATTGGGCAATGTTGCCAGTGATAATAAACAATTTTTTGTTCAAATATATGCTATTTTCTCTGCTTTGGACTTTGTGAATGACTGGTGTAACTGTAGCTGTGCATCGATAATTAAGAGTGACTGGCCTATACAAACCATGTCTGTTCTTTCAAGTAGATCAGTTTTAAGTGCTGGAGAAGTTCCTTTCCCTGACTCCCTCTTGTACCCTGGAGCTGATTTTCCATTTCATTGAGTGCTCAGGCAGAGAACTTGCCTAAACCCATTCAATTGCAGATGGTGTCAGTCAAAATGACAAACCATCCTCCATACCTCTGCACTAAACTGGATAAATTATTTCTCTAAGGGCACTGCCAGTTTATGATTTGTTTCTGTTGTTTATCCAGGCCCAAGATGGCATGGGCTATTTTTGTTTAATTTAGGGTAACACATAATTCTTCCTTTAAAACAGGTTCCTCAGCCTGTGCAGATATTACTCATTGTATACTTACAATTAACCACACTACAATAAAGAGCCTAGCTTTTCCAATAAGCCTTTTCCTGCTGTTCCTAGCAAATTAAATTGCACAATGGCTGCAATATTCACCCAAGGCTCAGCATAGCTTTAGCAAGCAGCGATATTGTTGGTGCTCCTTTGAACTGACACAAAGACGGAGAACTAAGCCGTAATAATAGATGGCCAGTATAGCTGTAGAAATGGATGTCATAACTATTGTTTCTAGGATAATCCTTTCCCGCATGAAACCGGCTTTCAAACCCTGATGGAAATATAATACTGTCACAACGTTTTCTGTTTTTTTTCCCCCATATGAGATTGCTTGAGATAATCCAGGATGGATGCTGTTACCAAGCTACCAGTCTATGCCATTTCTTTTTTCTACTGAAATACATAAAAATTAAATACTCCATTTTAACGCTTTTCTCTCTAAAGCTGACCATACAGCGGCAGATTGAAACTGCCGATTAGCCCTTTTCAGACCAAGTCAGCAGCTTATCTGCCCATGAATGTGCCCTGCTCAGCAGCCAACCTGATAAATGACTACATGGTTTTTTGCAAGATGCCTATTAAGCCGGTTAGAAAATTCACTTGAACAGGGACCTCTTCCATCGGGTCTGCATAGGGACCCATTATGATCCTATCTTTGGTCCGATGATCAAGTGATCAGGTCAGCCTGAATTGGCCAAGAATGTATGTGAAAAAAACTTTACTACTCAACTGCTGCAGTCTATATAGGCCTGTCAAAAAGGGCCAAGTGCTGGAATATAGCCCCCAACTCCAAAGGGCACTCAATTCAAAAATTCAAAGATATATTTCCAGTCAATTCTCAAAGTTAAAAAATCACTTTTTATTCATCATAAATATTAAAAGTAGGCATACAGACCAACCGATACTCCGCCCAGGGCGGAGTATCGGTTGGTCTGTATGCCTACTTTTAATATTTATGATGAATAAAAAGTGATTTTTTAACTTTGAGAATTGACTGGAAATATATCTTTGAATTTTTCAAGAATGTATGTGGGCAAAGATCTTGCCAAACAAGCGGATCTTTATGTGTATGATCATCTTGACACTGACGCAGCCAATCTTCCTATTGATTTCCACCTGCCACTTTCCTTTTGGAAAATGCAGAGATCAGGCAGTGGACCACCAAAGGCTGATTGTTAGAGAAGTGACAGTTTGAGAGTCAGTCATGTTTCAAGAACAGTTTTTTTATCCATGTGACTGCACCCGTAGCTATCATACAAGATTTCCCTGTTGTGTTGTATCTGTGGAGGATGTCTGTCATGTTACACATGCATAATTTGTTTCATAGTTGCTTTTTTTGTTTTGTTCTATCTCCCCCACCCCCCGTTGTCCCCTTTGATCTCTGTCTGTTTGGTTTACTCCACTTGTCCGGTAGTATATGTTAGGCTTCATTTTAAACTGCATCTATATTGCTAGAGTGGTTCAAATTATAATCTTTTGACCTATCCGGAGGTTCACTGTGATCAAGATCTTCACAGTTTTCAAATAAACTACTCAAATGATCTTCAAGGTGCCATTCTGATTGAGTTCAACTGTCTGCTGAAATCCCCGAGGTTGTAAGTTATTACTATCTCAAGACAACTTGATAAGTTAAAGAGATCACACTTTCAATGCTTAGAAAGGGAGGCAGAACAATGTCTTTGTTGAGTAAAGCTGGCCATAGACGCAAAGATCCGATTGTACGAATCATTGAACGATCGGATTTTCCCATCTCCAGACCTGCCACTAACCATTCAGATCAAATAAAGTAGAAAAGAACAGATGAGCCGATGCTCTGCCCCTGACAGCAATCGTACGAAAGTTATGTCCAACCAAAGCTGGTCACAGTCTCCCTCAAAAATCGTCAGATTGACAATACAGGCAGAGATATTACCCACAGCCGACAGAAATCTTTTAACCTGTCCTAGCGACCTAACGACCGACCTCTGCTGGACAAAAAATGTTGGGACTCTCCACCTACGGTCCGAAAATCGTACGATCAGATCTTTGCGTCTATGCGGAGAATAGAATCTTCTGTGTACACTGTAAGCAATACCTTTCCTGGCTATTTAAAGTGGACCTGTCACCTACACATAAAAAACTGCATAATGAAAGTCCTTTCCAAATTAAATATGGAACCCCGAAAAATGTTTTCACTAAAACATCCATACCTGTTATAAAGGTGTTTAAATATCTAAACTGTCAATCAAATATTACCTGCCCTGCCTCTATGCCCGTGGCATAGAGGAGGGGCAGGCAATTACTTTCACTTTCCATTCAGCACTTCCTACATGTCACTGCTCTCCTCACATTACCCCTTCCCTCCTCAGGCTCTATAATTGTGTAGGGCACTGCACATGGACATAAGGTCCCTCATTCTGGTTCATACAGAAGATTTTGGGGTGATACACAATTTCCCTTAATAACCGTGCCCACAAAATGGCAGCTGCCTGCTTGCTGTGATTGTATAATTCCAAGACAGAAGGAAACAAAATTTAAATAATAAATACTGTGTAAGTAAAGTTTATTTTGCTCAACTATCATGATAGAAAATAATTTGAAATTATTTCTTAGGGTGACAGGTCCCCTTTAAGTAATAAACATTGATTATAAGGAGGATATATTCTTGATATAAGGTACTGATCAGTACCCCATTCAATGTGTTTATCACATGGCAACTTGGTGCCTTATATTTTTTGGAAGAATAAGTAGCCTTGCATTTTCAGGTTGTCCTTGTGCGCTCTCCATAAGGAGGATGCTTTTGCGCTGCTGATAATGGCAGTAGCCGTCTTCAGTGCTGTTTGCCAATAACACGAAAGATGATTTTTATTTTGCTGAAAGAGAAACTCAGCCCAGTTCACTCATGCATTGAAATATTTGTGTCTTATGAGAATTCTGTGCTTGTGGAATATACATGACATCTGCAAGCTTAACCAGACGTGTTTTAACATGTACCTCTGGGAAGTGCCTGTGAGTGCGTTCCCATCCCGCTGGTACACTCATGGGCTATTATTTCTTCCATTCTCTCTCTTTCCAGAGCCTTGCCACGTCTGCAGTTGGGAACTGTAATTGAAAATGCATGTATAGTAAATCACCTTTGTGAAAAAAATATGCCAAAATATTAATGTGCAATGGGAGTGCTTATACCCATCTGCGTGGCATTCTTCTAGCCTTTCTTTACCCTTCCTATACCATTATTCATTATTTTTTTTTTATCATGTTTCATTGTATTCTCCAGTAGTTAAGGCTCTTTTTGCAATCATCGGCAGCTTTGCTTTCCAGCCTCCTGATGAAATTGAATAGTTCTGCTTTTCTGCTCAGCATGGCTGTATTTGGTAATCAGACCTGACAAGTATGGATGGGCAAATATTTACGACTTGTTTCGCCGCGGAAATGACGCTCATAGACTTGTATGGCATTGCTCCTCAAAAAAAGATATTACGCGTCAAAAAAATTTTGACGCCCATAGGGGCAAATTCACTAAACGACGAAGCGCCTAACGCTTGCGTGAATTCGTCAGCGTAACGCATTTTTGTTAATTCGCCAATTCACTAACGGACGCTGGCGTAAATTCGCTAGTGTTACTTCACACCCTTACGCCTGGTGAATTTGCGCAACAGACGTAACAACGCAAATTCACTGACGCGCGAATTATTCTGAACGCTACCTTTTACACCAGAATTCCTTCGCCACCTCAGACCAGACGAAGTGCAATAGAGTAGATAGTTTCAAAAAAGTAAAAAAATTTTCTAAGTCCCAATAAATGCTGGCGTTTTTTCTTTTTTTATGGGTGAAAAAGATCGAAAATTTTTTTGGGGCATCCCTCCTTCCCCCCTACATTTCCTAACTCATGGCACCTTAAATATACAGTGGGCACATGTGTAGGGCAAAATAAAAATTTTATTTGATGTTTTGAAGGTTTCCCAGGCTTGTGTAGTGATGCTACATATACCTCCATTGTAACTTAAATTTGGCGCTGTATGCAAATTAACCATCGCTAGCGTAACTTCGCTTTTCTTGGCGAATTAACACTAGCGCAACTTTGCAACCTTACGCTTCCCCTCAGCGCAACTTCGGATTTTAGTGAATTTGCGTAGCGCTGGCGAAAATACGCCTGGTGAAGTGTGGCGAAGCGGACACTGGCGCAACTACGAATCTTAGTGAATGTCCCACATAGACTTTAATGGGCGTCTGCAACATTTCGACCGTGGCAGATTTTTGGCAAAACTAATCAAATTAGCCCAAGCCTACTGACAAGCAATCTGTATTGGAAAAAGTTCAGTGGAAAGTGACATGCAGAACTGTATCTGGCTTTAAAGGGGTTGTCCACCTTCCAAACATTTTTTTTTTCAGTTTTCAGATTGTTCACCATCAACAAAGATTTTTTTCAGTTGCTTTCCATCTTATGTTTTTTCCGTCCAGCCCGATCGACTAACCGACCAATATCCAAGTCTTCTGCCGATATCGGTTGGCTCTTTTCCCACCATACACACACTGAATGTTTCTACCTGTATATCTGACTGAACTGAAAAAAAAGTACTGTATATACTCGAGTATAAGCCGTCCCGAGTATAAGCCGAGGTACCTAATTTTACCTCCAAAAACTGGGAAAGCTTATTGACTCGAGTATAAGCCTAGGGTGAGAAATGCAGCAGCTTCTGCTAAGTTTCAATCAAAAAATTGAGGGTTTCTGCTCCCATTGGAGGTGCCGGCATCTCGTTTTTGGATGCCGGTGACCATTCTTGGACGCCGGCGAAGATATTCTTGGAGACTATTCTTGGACGCTGGCGACTATTCTTGGACGCCGGCGACTATTCTTAGGCGCCGGCGACTATTCTTAGGCGCCGGCGACTATTCTTAGACCGTTTTTGCGCTTAACCCGAGTATAAGCCGAGGTAGAGTTTTTCAGCATATTTTGGGGGCTGAAAAACTCGGCTTATACTCGAGTATATACGGTATTTGTAAGGTGTACAACCCCTTTGAAGCCAGTTCTTCATGTCACTTTCCACTGAACTTTTTCTAATACAGATCGCTTGTCAGTAATTTGGAGCATTGTGGATAACGGCTTTCCGGATAACAGATCCTTATACCTGTACTCTAAGGTCTGAATCGCAAGTACTCTACAGAGTGTGTGAGGGAAACCAAAATACTGCTCCATGCTAGCTACCAAGAGCTTGCCTCATCCATAGACTATGTACAAAAACAAACCCTCTCTACTTTTCCGTCCATCGTGAACCAAGGAGATAATACAATAACACAATACACAACACAATTTATGTGATGTCTATGGAAACAAATATTCTAGTGCATCCTGCCAATCAGTTTGCAAGTAGCTTCATGTCCTGCCCTTCATTCTTTTCTTGGATACAGCCTACCCTTTAAACCCTGCGGCATTTATTATTATGTATCTGAAAACTTGTTATCCAGAAAGCGCCAAATTACAGGAAGGCCATCTCCCACTTTAATAAAAAACAGTAACTTGTACCAATGCTCCCTCTAATTCTTTCTCGGTTATGTACGCACATTTTAAACTTGTGTCTGCAGTTTTTAGAAAACTGTGTGCACCAAAACTATATGCACCATAATTTGTTGTGTTGGCCTCAAAAATTGCGCACACCTTGGAGGGAACATTGCCTTGTACTTAATCCTAACTAAGCCACATACATTTATAATAGAGGCAAAACAATCGTATTGCCTTTTAATAATGTGCAGATTAATTTTTAGTAGACAGAGTATGGTGATTCAAATTACAAGACCCATTACCCAGAGCATTCTGGATGACGTGTTTCTTGGCAGAGAGCCACTGGTATGCTTTTAATTTAATGTATATTCATTAACAAAAAATATACAGAACTATAGATATAAGGTATCTGATCTCTCAAAATGCATTTCTTCTTCTTAAACTTTCTTGGAAGCTTTCTGAAAAAGAAGCAATCGATCTAGTAATAAATGTCCAAAAGAGACTCGGCCAGGCAGGAGTCCTTCAAGCAGACATCCAGCAGAATTATGCATTGTTCTTTCATTGCTCTTGGAAGATTTCAGCTGGCTATAAATTTTGATCGTGCCTCCACAGATATCATAAACAATACACTGCAAAACCCTTTCTAATAAATCTCGAGACACATCCACATCATTCAGTAGAGCGGCGCAAGCGGAGGGATCAGATAATTGCCAGATGGAGGGATATTCAGTCTTCAATGCAAAAGCAAGATATATGAATGTGCTGTATTGCTGTATGGGGGGAAAAAAAAACTCAAGCCAAGCACATCACATAGTGATACAATGCAGTAGTTATTTCTTAATGTACTGTAGATCTTGGCTTCACTACAAATAGGAACGGACCTGCTGTTAAAAACAAACATTACTTGTGCTGATGTTTGAGTAGTTCAGTAGATGGGACAAACAAAAATAGAGACAATCTACTTTTCTTTCATACATGTGCCAATAGTGCTTGAATAAATAGCCAATACAAAGAAGAGCATTGGACAAGGCAGATTGAACTACTAGAGCTTTACCAGTCACACACCAAATTTTGGGGCCAATTGTGCCCTTTATCAAGAGGGCATTTTTGGGACAGAAACATGGCAAATGTATGACAAAGCTTTGTCCAGCGTAACTCCGAATTAGAGTGCTCTCACCCATGTAGTGGTGTGGTGATCATCCGTTGTGATGATAGGTGTTCACTTGTAGGTCTCAAGCCAGCAACTGGACACGTATTTATAGACAAACCGAATTTAAAAAATTAGCGGCACACTAGTAGTTGCAAAAAGTAAAAACATTTTATAAAAAGTGAAAAAAATTGAAAAGCCGTGTCCAGCAACTTGGAGCAACCCAAGCCTGTTCATGTGACAATACCTGTGTGGCCGGCCTTAAAATAATTTTACAATATTTAAAAATGATTACATCCTAAACAAAAAACATTGTAATTGCTTTTGCATCCAAGAGATCTCTCCTGTGAATGATAGGGGTGTTCCAGTAGCTGAGAGGTGCCCAAAGAGACACAAAGATGCAAATTCTGTGCCGTGGTGCTTGGGGGAGACGGTAGGCAAGATTTGGGTGGGTCACCAGTGCAGTTTTGGCATAATGGAACGTGGCTGGGAAGATTATGGGCATTTTTTAATTAGGGCACATTATGTTTGCTGCCCAGGTGTCCTCTATCTTAGCAGTATGGGGCTCCAGAATTTCTTATAGTTGCCCTGTATAACGGGTGAAGGTAAGTTCCTAGTTTGTTCAGTGCGAGCAAGGTACAGATTTATAGACAAACAAAGCCTTTACTAACAAGCATTTTGTTGGCCCTGCCCTATTGGCTGTTTATAGACTTTCCATTTCTGTAGAGGTAGCCAGCAGCAGATATGCATTTAGGTGAACTATAGTAAGGGAAAACGGTTTGTTTGCAAGATAATCTTTACATGTTGCCACTCTCTGCACTATGCTTTTGCTGCAATTTGCACATTTCTGTCTTAATTTAACATGGCTTAATGTTTCTGTGCTTTCCATGCTAATGGGAATAAGCAGCTGATGCATACTCTATAATGGCTTTATTGCCATTTCTTTATAAGACAGCGTTGACTTTCAGGGTTATTGGAGCTTTGAATTTGAACAGCTGCCACAAATGAAGAATATTTTATATTTCTGTTGTCAGCTTCAAAAGCTCCATTTGGGGTGTATAAGATCAGCTCGGTAGCTGGTATTTTGCTGTGAATTGCAGATCAAAATATTTGCACACGACAATCAAATAAGAATGCTCTTGTCGAAAATTAAACAAAACCCATATTGCATTGGAAATGACTGTATTTATGCTTCTTACGAGCAGTTGTTAAGACAATGTAATTAAGATTCGTCTGCCATCCCAGATGGGTTGTTTACTTCTGGTGATTGCATTATGGAAAAGAACAATATACGTATCACTGTATGGTTGTGGATGAACTGATGAAAAAAATCCAGGTTCTCAGAATTTATGTTTCTGGCATGGGTGGCAGGGAGCCTTACTAATGCAGACTATAATGTCATTCTCTTAGAAACATCTCATATTGGATTTTCTGGTCCTTGATGTAGTCATATTCCCTGACACTTTTCCTCGATTGAATGGCAACCTATTGAAAAGACCTTCATTAAGTTTTGCAATCTCCATGTTCTAATTAGTGCATTCTCTTTTTTTAATGTATTTTATTCCTTCTATTTTTCTGCAAATGTCAAACTTCAAGTGAGACTGTTGGCTGAAAAAAGCTTAATGCATTCTCCCATCTGACAGCTGCTTGCAGGAACAGCTCAGATCTCATGGCAGCAGCTTCAAAGGTCACAAAAAAGTGATTCACTCAGGTTTTCCCTTTTTGGTAGTCTCTTATTATTTCTGAACTAATAATACAGAGCTGAAATACCACAAGAGCACTGGGTGATCTGAAAGATTTCCTAAATTCATACTGTGTTGCTTGTGTTACTGTCAGCTGCGTGTTATTGGCATCATGGTTTTGCATGACTACAAGGGCACCTGAAAAAGAAATGATATGCTATGGCATCTAACATCCTGACACCTGTTATCCAGAAGGATCCAAAATACAGCAAAGAGAGTGCATAGCTATGTTAAAACAAAGCAATGTTGATTTAAAAACAAATAAACAAAACAAAAAAACGTAGCCTTAAGGCATGTCTTCCACATAACAGATCCAAAGCCTTCCTAAACTTCATGTGGACTTGCTAGCAGTTTCTCTCGACCTGCGCCCAACCCCCCAGAACCCGCATTTACCTTAATCCGCAGTGTGCTCCTATTTATATACCTATGCCTGCCCTGCTCTGATTTCACGGACGGGGCGGAGCATGCCAACGTGAAAAGTTCAACCCACTCCCGTTGGTTTATTTAATGATTACATGATTTTCTAGTAGACGTAGAGGTATGAAAATCCAAATTATGGAATGATCTGTTATCAGGAATTCTGAGCATTCTGGATTACTAGTCTCTTACCTGTATTGAATTCAGAGTGGACATCTCTACTAGGAAAGTGATTGCATTCAAGCCTGGCCATTGGGGTAACATGGACATCTTTTTGGGTTCACAGTGAATAGTGGGGATATTGAAGACTGTGTTCTACAAGTCACATTTTGTAGTGAGTAGTGCAGTAACTTTTGTTTCTTCATGCCAAAAGGTTCTGTGTCCCTAGTGATATCTCTATTTTAATCTTCTCAAAAACTCCTATATTTCAGCTATGTCCTATATCAGTGATCCCCAACCAGTAACTCATGAGCAACATGTTACTCACCGACCCCTTGGATGTTGCTCCCAGTGGCCTCAAAGCAGGTGCTTATTTTTCAATTCCAGGCTTGGGGACAAGTTTTAGTTGTATGAAAAACAATGTACTGCCAAACAGAGCCTCTTGTAGGCTGTCTGCCACATAGGGGCTACTAAATGGCCTATCATAGCCCTTATTTGGCAACCCAGGAACATTTTTCAGGCTTGTGTTGCTCCCCAACTCTTTTTACATTTGAATGTGGCTCATGGGTAAAAAAAGTTGGACCTTTAGATTAAACACAGGTAAAACACAGAACAATGTAAATCCACAGTGCCTCTGTTTTGTCTGATTCCCCTAGGACATATTCTATGCCGTATATATTTCAGAAATTGTGATCAAAGTCCAAATGTGAAGTGCCCGCGATTTTATTTGCACAACTTAGCAAAGGATAATGGCCAGACTTGGTGGCAGCACATATTTTGTTTGGTAGTCTCCGAGAAATTACTCTGCCTTTTAAAAACGCACTCAAAAGACACAGCTTTCTTCTCCCCAATCAGTGTATTGGGTTTTTAGATGTTTTCGTGAATGAACTTCCGATGGAGCGCTTATATTAAAAGCCTGCTCAGAGTGGGCCCAATTAGAATTCCAAAAGCATAACCTACATAAGACACAGCAGGCAGAAGGAAACGTTGCACAAATCTGCTCTCCAATGTAAGTGTGTACGATTGCCAGCGCTAGACTGCCATAGATAATGAAAAAGATTTCAATAAAAATACTTTTTTTTTTAGCAAATGTGTTTTGTGGTCCCCAGCCATCTGGCAAAACTGCAGATTTTCTTTCAATTCCTATAACACCTGGCACAGTCCTTCTAAAGAGGACCTTCGCTGTGTGTTGTGTAGCCGTCATTATCTGCAAAATGTGACATTATTTTCCATGAATCCCAAGCCGGAAAACATCTAGTGACTATAAATGCACTGAAGGACAAGAGAGGGGTTTCATATGGAAGTCGTTGCAAGCACCACTTATTGTTTATTGGGGTCATCTAAATTATATTCTTGCTCACTTTCTCTCTCCCTCGCCGCTCCCTTTTAACTGAAGCTCATCTTTTATTCTATACATGGCGGTTCTGCAAGCCTACAGCAGCTTTTGTCCAAGGGCAAAGTTAGTACCTTCTAAGTGAAGCCGCTTTGTCTTTTCAGATAAGGCCACTCACGCGGTTCTGAGTTATTATTGTTATATTTCATGGTGAGCTGACTTAGACTTTGCAAGGACTGTCTGCAAAAAGCCATTCATTTGTCTGCTGCTGTGTCCTTCAGTCTGCAGGGGTCATTGGCTAATTGGTGCAGTCCTATGCGCTCACTTGTTTTAATGCATTATATGGTGATAGAGTGGCACCGTTTCCATGAGCTGGCTAATTTGTAACTTCATTATCCAATCCGCTGTAGGAAAACTTTAGTGGTCATGTAAAAAAAAAAAAGTCAATAAAAACAAATACTTCAAGATCGTTACCTGTCTAAGGACATGGAGGTTGCACTTACCCCTTCTAAAACATGCTGCAGTGGATAGTGATGAATCGTATGGGAATTGAAGGTTTAAACACAGCTGGAACTATATTGATGAGAACTGTGACATATGAAATTGAAAAGAGGTAAAGGTTTTAACAAAATATAGGTGGCGTCGTATTTAAATGAAAATATGTATCATGGGTAAATATGCTGAATAGTGTGGCTCAGTAGGAAAGTGTGATTTAAAGTTATGTGATCTGGGCTTAGGGTTGGGGAAAAGCACAATATCATATTAAAGTACTGCTCTGTTTTGCAAATGCTAAAAGCCATCCATTTTCCATCACAACTGGGATTCAGAATTACTTTTCTCTGTCTACATTTTGTTTGAGTACATTTTTCTCCTGAAAAAGTGATCAATTAAAGGCCCTACTTTTAAGGCTAGTGCCACACAGGGGCCTGAATCTGCAGGCCAAAAATCAGCCCCTATGTGGCCATTAGCTTTCCCTACTGCCTTCACACGGGACAGTTGTTTTGGCTTGGGTGCCAGCACCCTAGGCTGATTAATTTAATGATTGTGCAAAATCTTCTATTTCTTCACCAAAATCAGCCACATGTGCCTCTGTACAAGCCAACACCATGGTTCCAGGTGCAGGCAGGAGGGGAGGCTAAAGTTTGGAAATCGAAGCAAGTGCCATTGCGCTGGTGTTTTCTCACTATAGCAAAGGGAAGGCAGTTCAGGGAGATTGTCGCCCCGAAGAAGAGGTGATTAGTGGCCAGGCAACTTAATCTCCCCGAATCTGCCCATGTGCCCCTGCCCTAATAGATTGTTTCTGCTAGTCCTGAATGACCTATGTCACCTTATACAGTTCGACTGCATATGCTTCTGGAATAGTAACTGATCATGGATTTGTATTAAACAAACATTTGCTTAGGTCTGACACCAATTGTCTTTCTTGTGCATATCAACTATCTCATTGAGGGTGACCTTTCGAAATACTAAATTATGATCTGATATCCATCGGCACACTCACTTGTATCTTAACTCGTCGGTATCTGATCTAACTAATTATACTTCTAAGGCCGAATTCAAAAGCCTCTGATCGCCAAGATGCCATTAAGGATTTCTTTTCTGAATTGCTTTTCTGAATAATTAATAAGGCATCTTGCATTGTTCTTTCTAAAAGACCTTGCACAGGCATCATGACATGCCAACGTTTTCTCCCCATCTGTGTCACAAAGCAACAGTGGGAAGTAAATTCTTAATTTCCAAGGAATTAATAGCAGCTTTAAAAATAAATGTTCTCATTAACCTTTAGAGAGGGAGTTGTGAAACTATCCATTTTGTACTAAGTAGCTCTTTGCTATAAGAAAAGATGATTGTTTGGAAAATCGCCATCCTGGTTATATATGAATCTGTGTGTGAAGTACATTTAATGGATCACACATGTCTTGATTAACCAAATGAAACCTTGTGTTTTCAGTTTTGTAGTGTATTATTTTCTCTATATTTTAGGGAAAGGGTTGCACATTGACATTATGGGCATTTATGAATGGCACATAGAAATGTCCAGGACTGTAGTGTAATATTTCTGGTAGCTAAGTATGATAATAAAGATTTGCAAAATATGCATATCCCCTGCAATCTGCTTTTTGGAACCAAACTTCAAATAGGAGGAATGGACTACTGAATTGCATAGACCACTATTTCACTGCCTTTTGGCTTGTTGGGTGGAAGCATTTAGACACATCTATCAGCCAGAACTGAGAAAGAAACCATGACATGGGCTACAGGTAGGGTTACTGGCCTGGGCGGTAAAAATGGTTGATCCCAATGTTATTAGTAGGGAAAAATAATAAAATATAGGAAGGCCGGTATTTTTTCCGGAAAAGTTGGCAACCCTAGCCACAGGCCATGATGATTCTGCTTGGGGAGTTAAGCTTACTGCTAACTGGGTCACACCCACCTGCATTAAGGGTAGAACTACACGGATCCAACGCGCTGCGACAAAACGCCTGCGACAAGTCGCATGCGACGAAAGTAAGGTGAGATATAGAAATGTCGGATGAAGTCGCAGCGTTGATCCGACGTGACACAAATGTTGGATGCAGATGAAGCGTCACGTCGGATCAACGCTGCGACTTCATTCGCCAATGCATGGATCTCGCCTGAAAACGTCTGTGTAGTTCTACCCTAAAATCAGAACTGGGAGGGGGAATTTTGAGGGTCCCCCGTGGTTTGGACTCCTAACATCAGTAGATCATTGTGTTCCATATAGGGCTAGAATTTAATTGCTCTGATTTGTTTGGCAACTTCTTGAGAGGGAGAAATTTTAAGGACCCCCCTCCCAGTTCTGACTGCTGTGCACCAAGCTCTGGCTTCTCTTAAAGGGGAACTCCGGCTTCCAAACCAAAATTTGATAAAACGGCTCACATAACACAGAAACCCCTAATATACCTATCACAGTTACCTGTTTCTTCAATAAGTATGAATAAATGTAATTTTCTATGCTGAAATCCAGCTATTTAACAGTTCTTCTCTTTCTGCATCATTTGAAATCCTGTCAGGGAAGAAGGGACTAAACACTGATGTTACAAATTGTAACAACTACTCCACAGCTTACAGACAGCATGCAGGAACTACATAACCCACAATGCATTGCACTGGGATGTTTCGTTCCTTATTGAAATCACATGTGCAGGGAATTGTGGGGTTTGGAGGATGCAGGCTGAGGACAGATGGCTGTTGATTCAAAGTAACAGTAGTCAGCCAGCTCAGCAAAGTAGTCAGACAGATCAGCAGGAGAGCAAGGGACTAGGCTTAGGTAACTGTCAGAAACCATTAAAAATCATGAAAAGTCTTCATATTTTTCAATTGATGTATATTGCAAAGTTGCTTGAAATTATGTTTACTTTTCAAAAAAAGTTTATGTTAGGGATGCACCGAATCCAGAATCCTTCTGCCCGGCCGAACCAAATCCGAGGGAAATCGCGTGACTTTTCATCACAAAACAAGGAAGTAAAAACATTTTCCGCTTCCCACCCCTAATTTGCATATGCAAATTTTTGTTCGGATTCGGTTCGGTATTCGGCCGAATCTTTCACAAAGGATTCGGGGGTTCGGCCGAATCCAAAATAGTGGATTCGGTGCATCCCTAGTTTATATTTTTGTGGAGTTCCCCTTTAAATTTTCTCATTTGCTGATGCCAACATGGCACCTTGCTGAAGATTTCACTTTGGACAGATCATTTACGATCTGACAAGATAAAAGAATGTTCTTGTGAAACCAAGCTGACATACATCCTAGAGAGTTGGCAGGTACCTCGCATGTATGTCCAGTTTGCTCAGATGAAACAGTTTTATTTCCTTCATCCCGTGTCACTTTAAAGCAGCTGTTAGTTCCCTTCATGCAGGACTTTAGCCTTTCTTCTTGACTATTGATATCCTTCCTTATCAGCGCACCGGATAAATCCCCTTGTGTCATCCTGTCTTTTTTTTCTGTCTCTTCTGAACAGAAGAAAATAAGAGTCTCTTTATTTCACCTTGTAGATCTTTATCTTAAATTACATTTTGGCTTTTTTCCCTTCACGGCTCTTATTTTTATCACTGATTTCCTAATATGTGTTAAGGGCTAGTCCACACGGGGAGATAGCCACGCGTTTGCGGTCGCGGCGACAAAGCGCCGCGACCGGCGCAGGCGACAGTTTTGTATGGGCGCCTATGTAAAAACGCCTGTGCTAACCACACGAGGCGATGCGCTTTTCAACAGTCGCCTGAAAAAGCCTGGCGAGGCATTTTCAGGCGACTGTTGAAAAGCGCATCGCCTCGTGTGGTTAGCACAGGCGTTTTTACATAGGCGCCCATACAAAACTGTCGCCTGCGCCGGTCGCGGCGACTGGCGCGGCGCTTTGACGCCGCGACCGCAAACGCGTGGCTATCTCCCCGTGTGGACTAGCCCTAAATGTTTCATTGTAAGCGGAAACAATTCACTTCAGGGATGGAAATCTGATATTTACAATTGGCATTGGCTTATTTCCCCCTGGGGTCTGGGAACTTTATTATTAGCTTTATTAGCACCAACATTTTCAGCAACGTTGTACAACAGAAAGGTCCAAGTCCTGAATTAAACAGGAGGTAAAGTGACTGTGTTGTAGAGAAAAAAAGAAGTTATTTTCTTAGAATGGAGTCTATGGGAGATTGCTTTCCTGTAATTTAGAGCCTTCTGGATAATGGGTCACCAGATAAGGGATTCCATGCCTGTATTTCTTTTTTCGAATATAACGTGTCAGTCCGTGCCAGTGCAAGGGAAGGGGATCATTTTGTATTTTATAGTGTTCTGGTGATGCCCTTACATTGTTTAAAGAGGAAATCATTAAAATGAAAATGTTTCTCCCTTAGAAAATAGAATAAGGCTAGAAATGCTGTATTTTCTATACTAAACATAAACATGAACTTACTACACCGCAAGCCGAATCAAACAAATGATTTATGCTTTCAAAATTGGCTACAGAGGGGTCACCATCTTGTAACTTTGTTAAATATCTTTGCAAGACCAAGTGTGGTCTGGGCTGCTTAGGGATCATCATGAATTATCAAAACAGCACAAGTCAAATAATATCTGCCAGAAGCTGATACAACAAGACTGATTAATAATCAGAATATACAGACTGCACTGGGTCCTGTGTTGTCATGTAATCTAATGTGGATTTTATAGGTTTTGTATTGTTTACTACAAACTTTCTCCAACTTTCCAGAACCAGCGGCTGCAGCAAAATAATCCTCCAAATAGAATCCCAGTTTATCTGTTTAAATCTGGTTTCATGATCTTTGTCCCTGCAGCTGGAGTTGGAAATAGTAAAGGGGATGTAAAGGCAAAAATAAAATTCAATACATTCGCCGACTGCTCTAGAGGGAAACAAACAAAGCTTCTTGAGTTCTGCATGGCTGGGAAGTAAGGCGGGGGCTCCCCCTGCTGTTCATAAGTATGATTGTTTCCCTGCAGAGCAGTTAGGGACCGTCTGACAATTCCTATCCACAGCAGTAAATGAAGGGAGAATTTCACTGCATGCAGTCAGGTTTCTTACAAAAACTGTACACATTTTTTCAAGTATATTGGAGATACATTTATTTTTCATTAAAGAAAGTAAAAAAGGGATTTTATTTATTTTTTTGCCTTTACATGCCCTTTAATGGAGATCCAAATTACAGAAAGATCCCTTATCTGGAAAGCCCCAGCTCCCGGGCATTCTGTATAACAGGTCCTATATCTGTATTAAGATAGTTTAATGGTACACAGAAACCACGCGCACTCTCAGGCCCTTCGTAAATTAACGCTGGTGCCCAAGACCTAAGGGAGACGGCACTCCCAATGGACCAATGTAAGGAAAAAAGGCCTGGCACACGGAGCAAATTAAACCGGGGTCCTACCCCTGGTATGTTTATTGCGTCAAACAATGTTTCGAAACGTTGGAAACGTTGTTTGACGCAATAAACATACCAGGGGTAGGACCCCGGTTTAATTTGCTCCGTGTGCCAGGCCTTTTTTCCTTACATTAAGATAGTTTAATACATATATGTTAAATTGACAGCATTTAGCTGGTGTCAGACATTATTTCCTGTATCCCATTTCAATGGTTAAAATCGGCAGTATACGTAAGGCTGATCATACATTCTGCTGTAAACATTGACAGTTCTATCTAATCGATAAAGTATTTTCAATTTACAACAAACAACCTACTGCAGTGTATATAGCTGCTTGTTAAAAGTAATGATGGCATTCCTGTTGCTGGTGCAGATAGTATGTTATGAAAAAAGGTGGTTCAGGTTGTTGGTTTATTGACATTTATGTGCCATCGATGCCAATGGACATTAAGCAGCTGCTGTAAAAATAGAAACCGTTGATATTTAAAAGAAACGTAGTTGTACTGGTTCCAAATACATTCTGTGTTGCCTTTATTGGCTGATAATGCGAATGTTATTAATATGCTGTGTAGAGTATGGCACTAGACCAAAGTAGTAAGACACAACAATGCCCACCAGGATTTATATGAGGTCTTTCAAAGGGGTGGTCTGATCTTTTATGAACAGATTGCATTTGAAGTACGCAGCCAGTGATTAACATTATTCTTTCATGATGTAAAGACTTTGGGTAGATACTGGGGGGAAGCCTTTGTGGCTTGATTTCACTCAGAAAAGTTGGTGGAACAAACTGGGTAAAACATGACCACATCAGTAGGCCATTTAGTTCCATATGTGGCTAGAATTAGTCACAGGTCAATGCCATGCTCGCCAATGCTCAGTGGTTTTATGGCAGAGGGAAGTTGATCAGCGTTTCTTCTGTTTTGAGGCCACTGGAAGCAACACCCAAGGGGTTGGCGAACAACATGTTTCTCTCGAGCCACTGGTTGGGGATCACTGTTCTACCTGCAGCTGAAAATACCCAGTCGCTGATTGCTTTCTATGGGTTACTGCCCAAGGGCAAATTTGCCCTAACACTGAAACCTTGTTAGGAGCCAAGGAAAAATGAACCAAATGTTTGGCCGAAACTGGGCCCTGAATCCAAAAAGTCAGACGACTATCATGGCGTTACTCTTTTGAATGGTTAATATCGTCATCTCACATCACTTTCAATGCAGGTTACATCTGTTTTAAAACGTTGGCACAAATCGAGATCACATCACGGGGGCTTTAATAAATTACTTTTGAAATGATACGACTAGCCCCGTCCTGCTCTCTGTCGCTGTGAGTGGCACCATTGATTTATGATGCCATTTTTTGAAATTGGGTAAGATCTGAAAGATTTGAGTTTAATAAGTTGTTGTTTTTTTTTAGAGATTCCTCTGGGTTTTGATGCGTCTATAGCTGCTATATCCCCCTCTTGAGAACTCCAGCGCGCTGCAGTTGTCTGAGATAAAGGAAGATGTGAGATTTGATGTTCTAGAAAGATATACCATTTTTTTATTATTTTACAATCAATTGAGCTTAGTTTCCCTGAGCAGGGCTTTCTGTCAGACACGCACTCTTTCTCGTATGTATCAGTGGGGCAGATTAACTGTCTAGGACAGGAAAAACAAAGATATATCAAACCGCAGCTTTTGACTGGCTGAGGATTATGGGAGTTGTTGATGCCACCTTGCAAGTTACTGCTTCGCTGTAGCACATTTCAGGATTACATCTGTTTATAGCCAGACCCATTTGTTACTTCAGCAAATTTAGAAGTTCAGTGAGCAGGATCTATGCTAGGAACTCTGATTGTAGACAAAACTGCACAGTAACTCCCTTCAAGCATTTATTTATGCAAATTCACCAAAGCAATTAAATTACAAAATAATGATAAATTCATATCTTACCACATGGCAGCGTCTCACCCCTATCTGCATACCTCATGGAAACCACTCCCTCCTGATGCGTTTCGCACCATTGGGTGCTTCATCAGAGGAGGTGTGGCTATTACTGGTCATATCCCTTATATACCTGAATAATTCTTGTATGCATATTACAGGGTTACCCATTCAATATAATTTAATCTATCCAAAAAGTCACGAAATTTCCCTCCCCGCCCTGTACTTTTATATTCATATCTATATTTATATGAGCAGAAGAATTTTGGTATGAAGAATGTATAGTTTACTATCACAATATGGGTTGTATAAATTATTACCACTATATAAAAAGGGGTTGGACAGTGTTTAGCAAGTGAGGGAATACAGGGTTATGGGAGATAGCTCATAGTACAAGTTGATCCAGGGATTAGTCCGATTTTGGAGTCATTAAGGAATTTTTTCCCCCTATGAGGCAAATTGGAGAGGCTTCAGATGGGGTTTTTTTGCCTTCCTCTGGATCAACTGGCAGTTAGGCAGGTTAAAATAGAGTTCAAAGGTTGAACTTGATGGACGTGTGTCTTTTTTCAACCTAACTTACTATGTTATATAGTACATGTATTTTAGAAAGTGAAATAGTTTATTAATTACAAATAAGTTTATTACCAATATTTGTAGATATACAGGTCGATATTCATTGTGAACATACCATGCATAGATTATAGGTTGCCATAATGGGTGTGAAGTAGGGATGCACTGAAACCAGGATTCGTTTCGGGATTCAGCCAGGATTTTTAGCAGGATTCGGCCGAATCCTTCTGCCCAGCCGAACCAAATCCGCATCCCAATTTGCATATGCAAATTAGGGGCGGGGAGGGAAATTTCGTGACTTTTTGGATATATTAAATTATATTGAATGGGTAACCCTGTAATATGCATACAAGAATTATTCAGGTATATAGGGGATATGACCTGCAATAGCCACACCTCCTCTGATAAAGCACCCAGTGGTCTGAAACGTGTCAGGAAGGAGTGGCTTACATGAGGTATGGAGACAGGGGTGAGACACTGCCATATGGTATGATATCAACTTATTTATCACTATTTTGTAATTCAATTTCATTGGTGAATGTGCACAAATAAATGCTTGAAGTGAGTTACTGTGCATTTTTTGTATATAATTATTTGCTTAGTGCTTATGGACCCAGGCCTGGCGCTCACTTATAGATCGCAAATATCCATTCATTTATATCTAAACTCTGATTGTGCCACAATTGCAATGGTTCCTAGGCTCCTCAGGCTGATAGAAAGCCTCTCTGTTAGAGCGATGGAGCCAGGCACCAGTTACAGAGATTGGGATCAGTGTTCATTACAATCTTTGCTTACAATCGCTTTTAATTAATTGGGCTCTTCGTTTAGCTGCGGGCCGGGCACTTTCCACTGATTAGACACAGGAAAGAAGAGCAGACGGCTGGGTGGAGCGATAATTACATCCTTTTTAATATCTTTATTCTCCGAATCTTATTGTAAAGAGACTTAAAGAGAAAATGTGCCTTGCTTTTATAAAAAGGAAATGAAAGAAGTGGATTGTGTTTGCTCGAGAAATATCCATAAAGCTGGGGTTATGGTTGATGTGAGGAATTATTTTACACTTTACTTTTAGGTTAGGTTTGATCATATATAATTTAAGCACATCAATTCATTTCCCATTATCTATGATCGGTACAGTTTTGAGACAGTTGCGGAACCACTGCTGTACCACAGTTTGTATTGTATAAAGATGGACATACACCCATTGTGTGAAAACATATCATTTTGAAGTACACAAACCAGTTTTTTAAAGTGCGCACGTGATTCTACAAAGTGTGCACAAAATATTATTTTAGATCAAATGGTTGAGCAGAAATTAGAGGGAACATTGGCTACGGGCCCAGCCTATCTGTGGCCGAATAGGGCCCAACCACTTGTTTGCCATCGTTATGAAACAATCTTATGTTGTAGTGCATAGCCAGCATAAGCTGCTGATATAGTACAAACGTATTTATATAAAGCCCAATATATATTTTACCCATCCAGTCTTATAGCCTCCAGTCGCCCTGACTGTACCAGGAAGCCCCAGCCTCTTTGGAGGTAATCCGCAGATATATATATATATATATATATATATATATATATATATATATATATATATATATATATATATATATAGCCCTTCCCAGCTATAATAAGGTGATCCACACTGGTGGCCAATAAAAGGGCAACCGAGTTTGGGAGTTTTACTTTGAAAGCAGCAAGTAAGTTGCAGGTAAAACTTAGTCCCTGTGTAAAATGTATAATGAAGCAATAGAATTCTTAATGAATCAGATGAAAATTAAGCGTACGACTGGCCAGATATGGGATGACTTTGACGTAGTTGTTCAGCTTAAATATATTGCAATATATGGACAAACAATCTCTGTGTTGTTTAAAGAGTAAGGCATTTTTCAGTAGCAGTATGCACAAAATGTCTCCGTCTTAAATATATTGATAATGGGTTGAGTGCAGAGGACTCTTGTAGTTGTCTATACATATATTTATATAGTTCTTTGATTCCGAAGGTACTTTAAGGCTAGATTGCTGTTAGAGACTATAAATTAGTGTATAGAATACTCTTGTCTTTGTTGCCGGTCGTTCCTACTTCTTATGTTGAAAATATCTTTAACAGTTACTGCTCCATCTGCTGTTCGCAAAAGAGAACTAAGAAATTGGCTTAAATAAAAAGATGTGCTGTAAGCAATGCTTCAAAAATTCTCTTTTATTTCCAATTTGATTTACACTTGGCCAATAATTATGTACAGATATGCAATCCCTTATCCAGAAACCCGTGATCCAGAAAGCTCTGAATTACAGGAAGGTTATCTCTCATAGACTCAAATTTATCCAAACAATCCGTATTTTTCAAAATTGCCTTTTTCTCTGTATTAATAAAACAGTACCTTGTACTTGATCCAAATTCACATATATATATATATATATATATATATATATATATATATACTGTATATATATATATATATATATATATATATATATATATATATATATATATATATATATATATATATATATATATATATATATATATACACAGTTCTTTTATTCAGAAGGTACTTTAAAGCTAGATTGCTTTTGGAGATAAATTAGTGTATTGAATACTCATGTCTTTGTTACCTGTCATTTCTACTTCTTATGTAGAAAATATGATCTTTAACAGTTCTGTTTAAATGCTAATAATGAATAAAAGCTTAAAAAGCTTTATTTCTTAACCTCGGGTCCCCAGATGCTGCTGGACTTCAATTCTGCTCCTGCTCAGTGCTTATTACTTCAGGATCAGAGTGGGTCAAGGGGAGCTGCATCACTATTGCAATGAGTGATAATAGTGCTCCCTGCAATAGCAGAGCTGAATTTATCTTTTAAAACACAGAAATTTGTCTCTTAAAGTTACAGGAGGAAGCTTTTTGCCACCCCCTGGTAACTGGCCGCTCACTGCCACATAAGACAGGGTTCTCATCTTAACTCATGGCAGGAGCTGCCCTGGTCGTGGTTCAGCAACATTGAGGGACCCAAGGATAAGAAACAGGGTGTGTGAAAGGCTAAAATATTTACTGAAAGGCAAAAAGTACTTACTGAAAGCTCCAGTTATTGCTAAAGGTGACAATATATCAAGTAAAAGCATTAGTGTGAAAAACGTATGTACATACATATACAGTGGCAATAAAAACTTTTATACAAACTCTCTACATATTCATTTTCAGATTTGAGTCTGTACCTGCATTTATCCACAAGGTGGAGTAGTTGCCTAAATTTTTGCATCCATCTGTACTATTTCATGGCAGATTATTGCCTAACGCAATGCCTCATATATGAATTGGCATTTCTCTTGGCTGTACAAACACACAGTTCTGTATGTACTTCTTATTCAGGAAGAAAGGGTCTTGACCAAAAATTAATTATCTTCTAAAACTTTGAATCACAGAGCTGTGTACATATTGTAATTGTAAAGCATGCTCCTTTTACATACCTCCCAACATTTTGGAAATAAAAAAAAGGACGAAAAAGTTGCCGCACGTAGCGCTGCAATTTCTGACCACTCCCATTTTTGTGACCACACCCCCTAATTCCCATGTTCGTTTTACAAAATTTGTCAGGGTATGAAAGTTTGAACATATTTCTGTATTTCAATACAGTTTTGCTAATAAAGGTGAATTGCCCTTTAAGCTGTGCGTCTGAATTCCCCCAAGAGACCTGTTATCTTATATTGTTACAATTACTTATTTGCTTATCTGGAAATTGTTACAAAAGTATCTTATCTGCAGCTGTGGCTGTTCTGGGCTTTCTGCCAAAAGCCAATTAAGGTAGCAACTTTGTTTCTTTTTCTGGCTGTTCAGTGCAGAGAAAAACGGGACTTTCCAGTACAAACGAGGGGCTGCGGGTTGAGCTTTCAAAAGTGGGACTGTCCCTCTGAAAACGGGACAGTTGGGAGGTATGCTTTTATAGTGCAATTCCTTATTCTCAATCAACTATACATAACTTAACAGAGATTTGCTTGATGAAATATCTATATAAATATATATCTAAAATCATGTAAACATTAAATAAAAGTCTATGAGAACCTTCCTGTAATTCAGAGCTTTCTGGATAACAGGTTTATGGACAAGGGATCCCATATCTGTACATAATTATTGGCCAAGTGTAAATCACATTGGAAGTAAAAGAGAAACTATGAAGCATAGCACACAGCACATCTTTTTATTTGTCAATTGCTTAGTTCTCTTTTGCGAACAGCAGATGGAGCAGTAATACCACAAATAGCTTTTGTCATTCCGCCGTCATGTAAACATGTTTGTATAATATATTTGCTATGTTAGGCCTCTGTTCTGACAAGTAAACTTTATCTAATGAGACATGTGCTTGATGGTTGCACGTAGGCCTCTGTTCTCTCTCCCTTTCTTGTTTGTGTTTTTATTGACTCTTCTTATCAAGGACGAATTCCCATGTCACCTACTGGTGCCTGTGCCTCGTAATGATGAGCCAGGCTAAAATTGTTCTCTATTTGAGGCTGATTATCAGATATGAATCAGACACCTGCAGGACTAGCAGAATCCTAAAAACGTGCAATTGCTGCATCAATAGGTTCCCTCCTGCTGCTTGTGCTGTTTGATGTGGAGGCTGCTCAGTGGTGAGAACAGAGGGTGGCAGACTGATGCTGATCAACATGGCACAGCGTGGCTCTGAGCTCTGCTTGTGGTCCTGCTGTGAGACAGTAATTGTGGAATGATGAAACAGGACCTCCTGCTCTCACATGCCTGCTGGATGTATGAAAGGACGCCCTTGTTTCTACAGCTGCTAAAACATTAAAAAGATGTGTGTCATATTCCTGGGACCCGATTTATGGGTTACATATGTAGCATATAATGATGTGGCACCGATTAACTATCTGTGTCTGCACCCACAGCCAACACAGTGGCTCAGAAGATTGCAGGTATGTGAAGAAGATCACAAATAAGCTGCTTAAGGTGGCGATACATGTAGAGATCCACTCGTTTGGCGATGTCGCCAAAACGAGCGAATCTCTCCCCGATATGCCCACATTGATGCACCTGCGATCTGACAAAGTTTTTAACCCTGCCTGATCGACATCTGCCCGACTTTTAACCAGATACCGGGAGGGCCCCACACACTGGCCAATAAACTGTCGGCAGCTTTTATCGGGCCGAGTATGGCCAGCTTTAGTGTAATGGTTGTCCGACTTCTTTGGTTCAAGACCCCCCTGAAGCAAGAACAACCTTTGATCAGAGGTCCCTTAGCGTACCGGAAAGTTGCATACATGAAAAACATTCATTAAGTAATTGTATATACAGTAGAACCCCCATTTTAAGTCCCATGATTTTAAGTTTTCATTCATTTTATTTTTTTTAACACATTTCCTTTCCACATTGAGGTGGACGATATCGTGCTGATCCGATCATGGGCCCTAGGGCCCAACAATCGAATCATAAAGTTGTCAACATGGGTGGTCGCATTAACGAATAGATGCAGCCGCAATCCAATGGAATTTTTAATTCTGCCCGATCTACATCTGGTTGACTTTTGGCCAGATATCGATCGGGAAAGCCCGTCTGAGGGCTCTACACACGGGCCAATAAGCTGCCGACTCGGTTTGTCAGCAGCTGTTATCGGCCCAAGTATGGCCAGCTTTAGAACCTTAGTACCAAGAATCAAATGCCATGGCTCTTGGCTCACCTATGGAATGAAAACCTTTTCACTCAATATATTGATAATGGGCCATGTAAGTATCTTATTGGCAGATACAGGCCATGCAGATATATAATCTTTAAAAAACGAAGTACCAATATGTTAGGCACTTCTACTAAATCAGATTCCGCAAGCAGGTGCTCATTTTAAGGAACAAAATGAACCAACCCATGGGAAAAATGAGTGCAACACTGGATCCCTACTTTGCGTAACTTCCCAAGGCACAGATTTAGAGTCATGCAATCCTAAAATTAATGGAAACATTTTAAGGCTGCGATTCTCAGCCTGTGGGAAGATACAGTCCTACAATCCACTTATCCAATAGCATCCGCTTGCTTCTGTGTCTGCAGTGAAAGGTACTTTGTTCACCTGGGTGCAGACACATGGGAACAAATTCAGTAAGGAGCAAATTTTTGGCAGCAAAGGCTCTGCCACAATTTGTGCCACTTAGCCAGGCGTAAATTCATTAACACTACACTAATTCACTAAAATGCGACGTTGCATCTCTGTAGCCGAATGCTGGCAAAGTTTTGCTAACGTTAATTCATAGCGCAAGCATTTCTTAGCGAACTTTCGCTAGTGTTCATTTCTGCCTGGAGAAACTTCATTAGTACTCTTACGCTTAGATCAATTTGAATAGGGCGGGTACATATAGGTCGTATAGACGTCTTTATTAGAGATGTTGGTACAAATGCTTGAAGTGGCCACTTATTATTACAAATGTCCAAGGAAGCAAAATAAAGACAAAAAAGATCCTCTAATGTCCTAGACATGAGCCCACCCTAAAACAAATGTGGCATGCCCCTCAAATATAATGTAGCGCTATAATAAAGACTTTATAGAAATCTGTTTTAGCTACTTTCCTGGTGGGTTAATACCACCCATAAGACTCTTTTCTCAGGGGTAAGCCCTCGCAGCAGGGTGGAGGCAGGGCGCCAGTAGTTTTATTTTGGGCGCCAGTAGTTTTATTTTGCTTAAACATAAACTGAGTTTATTAACCAAAACCAGAGTTCACAATGGAGTATGGAACACAGAGTAACACATAGATCAACCAATATAACAAGACATACTCACTGTACTGAACATAGAATGACTCTCTGCAAAGTAGAGAGTACACATAGAGAGTTATGCAGCTTGTGAGAAGGTATTTCCCCAATCTTCAGCATTACTTTAGGTGGAACTCAGAAGACTACGTATTCCCCTGAGTCTAACACTTAGGCCCTACTATGGGGTCAGTAATACCCGGGATCTTAATCCCTCTAATATCCTCGTCGGAGCGTTGAGCTGCTCAACTACATACCCTATCTATCACTCCTAGAGTGATCTATTAAACGGTATAACTATCACTTCACTATACTCAGTTCCACCACCCCTAACCTCTGCTGCATAACAGAGGAAAGGTTCAGCAGCAATGGACGCTGATCTCATGGTTTTCAAGCCTTTTATATTATGCCACAGTGCCATCTAGCATCCACTGTGAGAACTGCAGGGATTACATAAGCACAAAGCCCCCATAAGGACCCACTTAGGCGTCCATATCACTAAGGATGTGCCTGTCAATAAAGGGTAAGGGTGTCTAAATTTTCACATCCCTACAATAACAAATATTAACACAACAATCTTTAGTAGTTAGAACTTTTAAAGACAATACCACTTTAAAATATGAAAACAATATGAGTGTTTTTAGAACTTTTATGACTGTCCGGCATACAGAATATAATGTCACTGACATAAGATCGAGAAGGGTGAAGCTTCATCTTATCAGTTCGCCAGTCTAAGGCGGCGAAGGAAACTGGCGAAAGAGGTAATGTTCGGTAAAATTTGCATTTTAGTGAATTTGCAGAGTAACAGTCGTTCGCCTGAGCGAAAATTTGGTCTCTTTAGCTAGTGAATTGTCCTCTTCTCCTCTTAGTAAATTGCCGATGTCCCTGCGGATGAGATTTCTGGCGAATTTTCGCTATCACTGACCACTTTAGTAAATCTGCCCCCATGGAGTGAATTTTGGTGCCAAAAAGCATGAGTTTTTTTGTACCAATCTTTATTCATTGTGTCTGTACCCAGGCCTGAGTGAGTTTAGCCTAAGGGGCACATCTATTCAGGGAAGAAGAAACCATTTCCTACATCATTCACTAATGAATAGTTATGCCCACTGATATTCCCTTTGGCTTTTGTAAAATGTCTAGATTTTAACAAAATACTGAAAGTAATGGGTTGTATATATCTGCTGCTACTTAATGTAGTACATACCCACCTAGTAAGGTTTAAGTCTATGCTACATACTGTAGTACATACCTGCTTCCAATTCCTCAGAGAAAAGCATAACTACCTCTTTAAGGGGACATATTGATGTTCCCAGTATAATTTTGTTGGCAAAATCATCAGATTGTAAGTTGGGTATTTGACTCAGCAGTATATTCATAAAATATGACCCTGTCCTTTATAGCTGATAAATATATATGTATCTCATCTACTTAAAGACAAGCAGAGCACTTCAAATTGTCACAAGTCAAATTGTGAGCTCACAGGATTACTGTATACTCTTTCTACTTGCTACAGTTTGTTATGGTCATTATGCTTTAAAATTTGGGGACTGAAAATACCTAAAAATATAATATATTTACCATCTGTTCCATGCTGTAACATGCCTGCAGTACTGCTTTTTGTACACCAGATGGCACAAGGACACACGTTTCCATCTCGTGCCCCACCCTGAGTGATTCAGAAGTGCTGAAACAAGAACAGCTTATTATCTGAGGTTTGGCTCCCAAGGATTAAACAACAATTTGGAATCCACAACAATCCTTGAATAAATGATGTGTAAGGTGCTCACACCCACATTCCCACACAAGTCAGCATTGCTGGTTTCACTGCGAGTTCTTGTTACTCTTTTATTCGTAAAAATGGAACAGTGTGTGATATTAATACACAGAATTCCTTGCATTACACACACCTTAGGTTCTGGCAGTGAACTATCCTTATAATGTCGTTTGCTAGTATGTTAAAGGAACAGTAACACCAAAACATTAAAGTCTTGCAAGTAATGCAAATATATTGTATTGTTGTGCTGCACTGTTAAAACTGCTGTGTTTGCTTCAGAAACACTACTATAGTTTATATATAAGCAAGCTGCTGTGTAGCCATGGGGGCAGCCATTCAAGCACAGGATACACAGTAGATAACAGATAAGTACTACTATAGTTTATATAAACAAGCTGCTGTGTAGCCATGGGGGCAGCCATTCAAGCACAGGATACACAGTAGATAACAGATAAGTACTACTATAGTTTTTATAAACAAGCTGCTGTGTAGCCATGGGGGGCAGCCATTCAAGCACAGGATACACAGTAGATAACAGATAAGTACTACTATAGTTTATATAAACAAGCTGCTGTGTAGCCATGGGGGCAGCCATTCAAGCACAGGATACACAGTAGATAACAGATAAGTACTACTATAGTTTATATAAACAAGCTGCTGTGTAGCCATGGGGGGCAGCCATTCAAGCACAGGATACACAGTAGATAACAGATAAGTACTACTATAGTTTATATAAACAAGCTGCTGTGTAGCCATGGGGGCAGCCATTCAAGCACAGGATACACAGTAGATAACAGATAAGTACTACTATAGTTTATATAAACAAGCTGCTGTGTAGCCATGGGGGAAGCCATTCAAGCACAGGATACACAGTGGATAACAGATAAGTACTACTATAGTTTATATAAATAAGATGCTGTGTAGCCATGGGGGCAGTCATTCAAGCACAGGATACACAGTAGATAACAGATAAGTACTACTATAGTTTATATAAACAAGCTGCTGTGTAGCCATGGGGGCAGTCATTTAAGCACAGTATACACAGTAGATAACAGATAAGTACTACTATAGTTTATATAAACAAGCTGCTGTGTAGCCATGGGGGCAGCCATTGAAAGCTGAAAAAGCAGAAAAGGCACAGGATACACAGCAGATAACAGATAAGCTCTGTAGTATACAATGGGATTCTTCAGAATTTATCTCTTGTCCATTGTGTATCCTGTGCTTGAATGGCTGCCCCCGTGTCTACTGTGTGTAGATGAACCGCACCGCTCACCCTTCTTTTGATGTTTCCTGCCCTGGTTGTGCAGATCTCTTTAGACGGTCGGCACTCATCAGTATAATGTAGAATATTTAAGAGAATTGCACAACGCCATGTATGTTGCAGGTGGAGAGCTTACCCTTTGTATTTAAAGTGACCACCTGTGCATCAACGTTTCAGGGGGGATTAACCCTCCCTTCGTCAGCATCCTGACGAAGGGAGGGTTAATCCCCTCCCCAGTAACGTTAATCCCCCCCCGAAACGTTGATGCACAGGTGGTCACTTTAAATAAAATGGGTAAGCTCCATACATGGCATTGTGCCTTGTGCAATTCTCTTAAATATTCTACATTGCCCCCATGGCTACACAGCAGCTTGTTTATATAAACTATAGTAGTACTTATCTGTTATCTACTGTGTATCCTGTGCTTGAATGGCTGCCCCCATGGCTACACAGCAGCTTGTTTATATAAACTATAGTAGTACTTATCTGTTATCTACTGTGTATCCTGTGCTTGAATGGCTGCCCCATGGCTACACAGTAGCTTGTTTATATAAACTATAGTAGTACTTATCTGTTATCTAATGTGTATCCTGTGCTTGAATGGCTGCCCCATGCTTACACAGCAGCTTGTTTATATAAACTATAGTAGTACTTATCTGTTATCTACTGTGTATCCTGTACTTGAATGGCTGCCCCATGGCTACACAGCAGCTTGTTTATATAAACTATAGTAGTACTTATCTGTTATCTACTGTGTATCCTGTGCTTGAATGGCTGCCCCCATGGCTACAGATGTCGACAGCACCAGCCATAGATCACTTTGTTTAAAATGCCTTTATTGAGACATGGGTTTCTGACCCCAATACACTTGGCAACGTTTCAGACCGCCATCGGTCTTTTATCAAGCTAAGACCGATGGCGGTCTGAAACGTTGTCAAGTGTATTGGGGTCAGAAACCCATGTCTCAATAAAGGCATTTTAAACAAAGTGATCTATGGCTGGTGCTGTCGACATCTGTAAATTGTGAGTGAACGGACACATGGTGGAAACCGTTGGACGTGCATCAGGTCCTAAGAATTGGGAGGCACAGGTGCTGACTGAGAAATCTAATTGATTGCCCCCATGGCTACACAGCAGCTTGTTTATATAAACGATTGTAGAGATTCTGAAGGAAACACACCGGTGTAGGGCAAGACTACATTATATTGTAAGACACTTTCAGTTTTTGGTGTTACTGTGCCTTTAATTGTACAGTAAACATTAATTGGATTTTTCAGATTTCCTTCAAGGACACATATAGCCACGTATATTTTACTGCATATTATGGGGCCAGTCTTCTGTACTTGTGTATGGTGTAGGCAAGGGAAAGATCAACTAAAACCCGACAAAGCCTTTATTTATTCAATCAGGTACATGTAATCACGCCTAACCAATATTGTATGGAGAGAAGAATTAGTAGTTGGAGAAATAATGATGTTTCTGTGTTACAGCTCAGTAGTAACCAGTTTCTGGGTGTTCCCAGTGTGATCCCCAAGTTACCCCGGTGGTTCATTTCTGTTCCAAAACTCGCTCCTTATGTGAAGTAACAGCAGGCGCCATTCCACTAACAGAGACAGGGCAGCATCCGGTGATATTCATGTTGGTCTGAGGCGGGTAGATAGAACTCCAGAGCTGCCCCATGTGTGTAGTAACAGGCCATCAATTTGTATGTCAACACCGTATAAGGACCAGGGCACACGCTGCTATTTCGGGAGATTAGTCACCCAGTGATAAATCGCTTCTTCTTCGGGCGACTAATCTCCCTGAACTGCCTCCCTGCTGGCTAGAATGTAAATCACTGGCGGGGTGGCAGTCGAATCCATTCGGCTTTCCGAAGTCGCCCGAAGTTTGCTCATGAGGCAACTTTGGAAAACGTAGAGCTCCGAGTGCCATCCCCCTGGTGAGTTACATTTTAGTCAGCGGGGAGGCAGTTCGGGGAGATTAGTCGCCCGAAGAAGAAGCGATTTGTTGCTGGGCGACTTATCTCCGGAAATAGCAGTGTGTGCCCTTACCCTAATGTAGGATCACGCAACAGAAATATATGGTGGCAAAATATTTGCAGTTTAACGCTGCTGCGCTTGTGTGCTTTTCTACTGTTTTTTACTGTTTTTTTACTGTTTTGTACTGTGAGGCAACTACCTCAGTTATGAACCAGTCTCTGATTCAGGGGCAACCTAGATTCTTCCAGCTGCAAATCCTCAAACAGCTTAGTGCGTGTTTATCTGAGGGGTGAAACGTTTCATAGTTGGCTCTGGGGGTGCAGCAGAGAGAATACCCATACAATTAGCAGCAATGAGGGTCGTAAAGCAACTTTCCAGTAACAAAATCACGTAGATGACAAATAATACTTGTATAAACAACGCTGGTGCTTTTATATGATGGCTGAACTCCTCTGAGAGGTCTTATATCTTCCTAATGTTGGCCATACACAGGGAGATGTCTCACCAAACGAGCGGATCTCTCGCCAATATGCCCACATTGAGGTGGGCGATATCAATCTGATCTGAACGATCTGATCAGAATGGAGGGAATACGGGGGGTCGGATTCTGCCTGATCAATATCTGGCTAATTTTCGGCCAGATATCGATCGGGGACGCCCGTCGGATGGCCCCACATGGGCCAATAAGCTGCTGATTTGGTCTGTCAGCAGCTTTTATCGGCCCATATATGGAGGCCTTTAGGTACAGAAAGCAATATAATAGCCAGGGGCTGATATGTGAACAAAGCTACTACATTTTGGGGCTGATTCATCAAATATTGAACTGGATAATCCTGGAGGACTTCCAACTGTTTCTTACTTTACCCATTTATTTTAGGGTCAGGACACAGAGAGCTGGCTTCCCTTTCCCAGCTCAATTGACCTACACTTAAAAGTACAGCTTGTGCTCTAGTGCCGGTACATGGAGTGGAGACCGGCCTGAATGGCTGCTTTTGTGTTTTTGGGCCGACCTCTGCTCATACCTGCACCAAAGTAGATGCTGTACTTTTAAGCGGGGATACTTGGACCTGGGAAAAGGAGCAAAAAAAAAAAAAAAACAACACAGGCTGAGAGCAGCAGAGTCAACACTCCATGTGCCCTGGCCCTAAAAAACCTTCCCAAAAACATTGAACATGAACATTTTCCTGACCCTGAAAAAAGAATTAAACTGACACATTTATGAAACCAGATAACTGTCATGTCAGTGTATGTGAATGTGTTTAGCTGATATTGCAGTGAAATTGCTGTTCTGTGTCTGAGAGCAAGCATTTGGGCAAATTGTTATAATTGTTAACTCTAAAACCGTAGGCAATGTTTTAACGAGTGATAACTTCTTTACTGGTCTGTGGGAATCACTAATAGGTTCATAAAGGGGCCCCAAGGCCTTTATTTTTATTTTCAGCCTGTTGGCTTATTGGTTGCTACTTGCAACTCCCATGAGCATTTTTGCGCTTGTATTATTATTATTATTATTATTCTTTATTTATATGGCGCTGACATATTCCACAGAACTTTACAGAGATTATACATCAGTCCTTGCATCAGTGGGGCTTATATGTCAGACGAGTACACGGGGGTTTAATAATAAAAGTATCAAATACTGGTATAGTCTGGTGTAGCAGTGCACCAATTATAGTAAACGCATTAGCACATTGTTGAATCTTGCAAGTTATACCAACATACGCTGCAACTTTTGGAGCAAACATTTTATGCCTACGCATCATCTGCCACTTGTTATGTCCCAGCCCCTGCTCTGGGTGCACCAACAATACTGTTTGTACTCATAGATGAGGGCACAGACAATGTATGATCAAGTAATATTGTAACATAAACTTTCCTACCAGTTCCAGATCCTCCAATCACGAGGTTTCATGCAGAATTGTAGCACATTTTGCCGAAGGCCTCTTGCTCCTTGACTCTGTTCCCTCAACACACTTTGTGGGACATTCACTAAGATTCGTAGTTGCGCTGGCGTCCACTTCGCCGCACTTCGCCAGGCATAGTTTCGCCAGCACTCCGCAAATTCACTAAAATCCGAAGTTGCGCTCAGGGGTAGCTTAAGGTTGCAAAGTTGCGCTAGCGATGGTTAATTTGCATATTCAAATTTCAATGGAGGTATATGTAGCAGCACTACACAAGCCTGGGAAACCTTCAAAACATCAAATAAAATTTTTATTTTTCCCTACACATGTGCCCACTGTATAGTTAAGGTGCCATGAGTTAGGAAATGTAGGGGGGAAGGGGGGGAGCCCCAAAAAATGTTTCGATCTTTTTCAGCCTATCGCCCATAATATAGAAAAAACGCAAGCGTTTTTTGGGACTTAGTAAAATTTTTAACTTTTTTTGAAAAAATCCCTATCTACTCTATTGCGCTTCGCCTGGTCTGAGGTGGCGAAGGAAGTCTAGCGTAAAAGGTAGCGTTCAAAACAATGTGCGCGTTAATGAATTTGCGTAGTTACGTCCATTGCGCAAATTCGCCAGGCATAAGGGTGCTAAGTTACACTAGCGAAGTTACGCCAGCGTCCGTTAGTGAATTTGCGAAGTAACAAAAAAAACCAACACTAGCGAATTGACGCTAGCGTTAGGCGCTTCGGCGCATAGTGAATTTGCCCCTTTGTGTTTCATATTGGGCTTTTATGACTTCTTTTTGCCCAAAATGGCACATGAACAGTCCTTTTTTTTCATTTACTATGCAGGTTATTTATCAAAGGTCAAATTTGTTATGTGATTTTTTTAACAACTTGAATGGGAGGTTATGTTTGAAAAAAACTCGATCGAATAGGAGCGACCCGCAAATCCAAATCGAATTCGAATTGAGTTTTCCTCCGAAAATGAAACTTGAATGTCAGCAAGGCAACTAACAACTTTAAATGGTTCAACGGACCTCTGCCATTGACTTCTACGTGAACTCGGCAGGTTTTAGGTGGCCACGTATCGAATTAGAACTGTTTCCAGGGTTGAGGTGTGATAAATCTTGAATTCAAATTCGATTTGGTGGTTTTAAATTCGAAATTTTGAACAACAAAAAAAATATGAAAATTCTAATTTACCTTTCGAACCTTAGTAAATCTACAGTTAGACCCATAAGGCACTGCGTTTTCATCCGACAGTCGGATAAATGTAGTTCTTACCTTCTTTAGAACAGGGGTTCCCAACCTTTTTTACCTGTGAGCCACATTCAAATGTAAAAAGAGTTGGGGAGCAACACAAGCATGAAAAAGTCCCTAGGGTGCCACATAAGGGCTTTGATTGGTTATTTGGTAGCCCCTATGTGGACTGGCAGCCTACAAGAGACTCTACTTGGCACTATAGTTCATTTTAAAAAATCAAAACTTGCTTTCAAGCTTGGAATTCAAAAATAAGCCCCTGCTTTGAGGACCCTGAGAGCAACATCCAAGGGGTTGGAGAACATGTTGCTCACGAGCCACTGGTTGGGGATCACTGCTTTAGAACATCCGACACGTTGCATGTGTTTTGACGCATAGCGACATGTCAACTCCAAACGCGTCGTGGAGTTCTAGTCTTTGAGTCAATTGTCCAATTACTTTTGAACCCTGAAATGAAGTGATATTGTTAAAAAAAAGGCTTTAGGGCTCTTACAGACGAGCGTTTTACCTGCGCTCCCCTGCGTTCTGGTTTGATGCGTTCAGCCGCAGGGGAGCGCAGGAGAAGACGCACTGAATTCTTTACAATGGGGCTGTACTCACACAGACGCGTGTAAGCGACAAACGAAGGAAAAATGCAACATGTTGTGTCCCAACCTGCGTTTGTTGTTTACATGCGTCTGTGTAAGTACGGCGCCCTTTGTAAAGAATTCAGTGCGTCTACTCCTGCGCTCGCCTGCGGCTGAACGCATGAAACCGGAAGCAGCTCAAAACGCTCGTCTGTAAGAGCCCTTAATCCCTTACAATTTTATGCAATTTTTTTGTTCAACCCACTGAATTAAAGCTGAAAATCTGCAGTTCAACTGCATCTGAGTTATTTCATTTAAAATTCCTTGTGGTCATGTACAGAACCAAAATTAGAGAAGAATATTGTCTCTGTCCAAAGATTTATGGGCCTAACTGTGTGTGTTTTTATTACACCTGGGGTGGAAGGTGCAGTTTTTAGTTCTAAAAATCCTTTTATTGCCTAAGGGCCCTATAAAAGAATTTTATATAAATTTATGACCGGGCTCTAATCACTGTACACAACAGTAATAGTGTTGTTTTTCTGTTAACCATTTTGCACATCATTAAAACCTACTTGCAGGTTAAATCCCTTGTGCTATTTTTTTTTGTTGCTATTATTTATTGTCTCCTCCACGGGTTTGTATCCTGTGTTTTCTGTAATTTTTATAAATACTTTATGAATGAGTATTTTGTACAAAAACCCGGGGTTCCTTTCATTTTATCTACAACTTTTTCATAGGAAAGTCCATTTTTCAGTTCTGCCTTGCAGTACCCATTTTTGTCCGCCAGATGAGCGCAGTTGAGCTACGGTCGGCTCGGATTACCGCAGTGAGGTCAGCGCTCTCTGATTGGTGGGCGCGTCAGCTGACCTTTCTGTAATCAAGGCAACGGCCCAGCCTCCCTTTCCACCGAGCTGCTTCACCCCCCTTCCTCTGTTCTCCACCCTGTCCTTTCCTCTTGCGCAGTGATAAAAGGCAGGCGCCATGTTTATTGTAAAAACAATGAGCTCTGCCTGGAATTCTTCCGGCCAGAGAGGCTTCATATTACCTCACCATCTGCTGCTTTTTATCAAGCAGTTTCCTCTATATTGTAAATCCACACGCTTGTTTGTGTCAAGCCTTTGCGGCCCTCTGAGCCTCTCTCTGTCGCATTTTCCTGAGTTATTTCTGCCTCAGCACAGAAGGACTCGATTGCAGACTGTAATAAATCACCTGACATTTGTACATACACTAAATACTGTCTAAATAAAGATATTACAGCTTCAACTTTAACTGCCTCTCCTGGCACTAAAATTGCTTCACACGATGTCCCCCTCACAATAAAATCATTCCATGCTGGGCACGACATATATAATAAAGTAAAAACCTGTGGCAATAATTCCCCCAATCAAATGAAACCTTATTTATAAATAAAAGTGGCCTTAATATGCTTTTCACCGCACCAAAAGGATATATTTTATAGGCAGACACTAGGCCTCTGTAATGGGGCAGGGAACAGGGTCATTCAAAGTATTTTTATGGCAGATTGAACCAAAAGGCTCCCACAGTCCTAAACAAAGAATCCATTATATTCTATTGACCAGAATTGTTCCTTACATTCCCTCTTTCAAAAGTGACACAGGGTCAGTGCTCTTGTTTTGAACTCAGCCCCCAAAATGGCACCCAGATATTCATACCTCCCAACTGTCCCTTTTTCGGAGGGACAGTCCCTCTTTTGACAGCTCCCTCATTTGTACTGGAAAGTCCCTCTTTTCTATACACTGAACAGCCAGAAAAAGAAACAAAGTTTCTCACTTAATTGGCTTATAACAGAGAGCCCAGAACAGCTAACAGGTGCAAATAAGATACTTTGTAACAATTTTGAGACACAAAAACACAGCTTAGATAAGGAGAAATATTTTCAAACTTTCATAACCTGCCAAATTTTGTAAAACAAACATGGTAATTAGGGGGTGTGGCCACAGAAAGGGTGCGGTCAAAAAAATTGCTGCGCTACGTGCGGGAAAAAAAATTTTGTCCCTCTTTTTACTTCCAAAATGTTGGGAGGTATGGATAGTTGATGTACTTCTATCCAGGCCCGGACTGGCAATCTGTGGGTTCTGGCAAAAGCCACAGGGGCTGCTGTAAGTTGCCACAGACAGTTACTGTTTATTGGGCTGGTGCGGGAGCTGTTTGGGCCTCTGTGTACCTGAAATGGCAGGGCCTATTTTGATTCTCAGTCCAGGCTAAGGGTTGCCACCTTTTTAGGCCTTCCTATATATTTATCTTTATTCCCTATTAATAACATTGGGATCAACCATCATTTTTACCGGCCAGACTGGTACAACACCGGCCGGGTGGCAACCCTAGCCCAGGCCTGCTTCTATCTGAATCCCAGGGAATGGCAAATAAAATAAAAAAAATCCCTGTTATTTTTGTAAATGTAAAACAGAGCCTGTACTTCATGCGTATGAGCAGCAGGCTGTGCAATTGAGCTATTTTTGGGGAGATGGCTGTATTTTTCTATATACTTTTTGTTTTCTCCCAGCTGCAGGCCATTTTAAGCTCCTGCTCTCCATTTTGTGCGAATGACGCAGATATGTTAAAAACAAATTTCACAGGGAAGCTGCCCAGAGCAAGTCGGCTTGTTTTTTTTGCTGAGTTTGCACAGGAAAAGCCGTGGTGTTACTTATAAACGATAGATTCCTGATAAAATAGAGGGGCACGGGAGAAATGTCGGTGCATCACAGATAGGGTTGCCACCTTTTCTGGAAAAAAATACTGGCCTTCCTGTATATTTATCTTTTTTCCATATTAAAGAAGGACTAAACCCTAAATTTGAATAGGGCTAAAAATGCCATATTTTATATACTGAACTTATTGCACCAGCCTCAAGTTTCAGTTTGTCTATAGCAGCAATGATCCAGGACTTCTAACTTGTCACAGGGGGTCACCATCTTGGAAAGTGTCTGTGACACTCACATGCTCAGTGGGCTCTGATTGGCTGTTGAGAAGCTAAGCTTAGGGCTCGTCACTAATTATCCAGCAGAAAATGAGCTTCCCTGGCTGTAATATAAGCTGATGCTACAGGTTTGCTGATTATTAAATTCTGATGCTAATTGCACTGGTTTCTGTGCTGCCATGTAGTAATTATCTGTATTAATTACTAATCAGCCTTATATTGTGACATTTCTATTCTATGTGTACTGTATATTGTGAGTGGGTCCCTAAGCTCAGTAAGTGACAGCAGCACAGAGCATGTGCAGTGAATCAGCAGAAAAGAAGATGGGGAGCTACTGGGGCATCTTTGGAGACACAGATCTTTACTGCTAAAGGGCTGTGGTTAAGCTTTAATAACTTTGGGATCAACAATAATTTTTACCGGCAAGGCTGGTAAAATACCGGCTAGGTGGCTACCCTAATCACAGATAGAAGCAGCACCACCATAATGACATGCATTTACGCTATATAAAAGCAAAATGGTGTCGAAGACTGCATTTTCATTTTTTACGTTGCAGCAGGAAATATCCTGACTTACATAAGCTAGTCACATTTTCAAATTTTATTTTCCATGGGAAGGATTTGCAAATGGAACTGGAATGGTTACAGATATGGTGTTAAAATGAGAAATGCAGTTGCTTTGCAAATGTTCATAATTTTGTGTAAAATCATTCATCCCCTACCTTTGTTACTCAAACCAAAGAAATTAAGCCCATTATAATGTGCATGTGAGAATTGTACAGGTATGGGATCCGCTATCTGGAAACCCGTTATGCAGAAAGCTCCGAATTAAAGAATGCCTGTCTCACATAGACTCCATTTTATCCAAATTTCTAAAAATTATTTCCTTTTTCTCTGTAATAATAAAACAGTAGCATGTTCTTGATCCAAACTAAGATATAATGAATCTTTATTGGAAGCAAAACCAGCCTATTGGGTTTATTTAATGTTTACATGATTTTCTAAGAGACTTAAGGCATGAAGATCCAAATTACGGAAAGATCCATTATCCGGAAAACCCCAGGTCCTGATCATTCTGGATAAGAGGTCCCATACCTGTATTCCCTGGTAGTCTAGAAATCTACCATAACACATGACAAAGGGCGCTGGTGGACTATAAGAAATACAAAAATGTGTCACATCGTGTACAAATATAAAAGTATAAAAAATATATAACGATTATTATGAGATTCTCTATTACACAATAAACAGGCAGCATGTTGCTTAAAACTCCCAACAGGTTACATCAGCCAGTGCTGGCTTTCTTAAAGGTTATAGCATAACATTTGTGAAAAATTGGGTTTTTTGTTTAATGTATCCGTGGAAAAAGCACATTTTCTCTTGCTTTGTCAGAGTAACTGGAGAGTCTAGATCAGTATTTCCAAAACTCTGGAGCCGATACTTACGGGGCCTGGAGCAGTGGCTTTTTTTTTTTTTGACAACTAAATATTTGTAAAAGCACAAGGTTCACAGTATAAACATAAAGCTTTATTATCTGTACCCTTTGGAGTGTGGATCATTTAAATAATACATTTATAACAAACAAACTTGATAATAAGTTCAGTCCCTTTTTTGTGTGAGTACGAGGACATTTCCTTTAGGCAAGATTTGATCACTTTGGGCAACTGCAAGGATTTCCAGATGTCCATATTTAGCTATCCACACATCAACAGTCTTTCCGGCACCTGTCAGTCTTAGGAAGGGATCCTTCCGGCTCCCTGGTTAGACTATTAGTCTATTTCTGAATGGCTTTTGTCACGTCCTGCTGTAGGGCATTCCCAAGGGAAAAGCCCACACACATTTCCTGAGAGGATGAGAGATACTTGTACACATCTGTGACCTTACTGTTGAAGTGTTGAATCTGTTTTTTAGCTCTCGAGGGCTGCCAATTGAATTATCGGCATCTTTTCATGGTCGTGTAATGTTCTCTCATAACAGAAGAGTAACCATTGTGCCATATATATTGTACCTCTTTATAATCTTCTGAATAAAACTCATCACCCACAGGGAAAGAAGCTTTTAGTAATAGACAGTCACTACCTCCCCAAAAAATAAATACTGTATACATAGGGGCAAATTCACTAACCGGCGAAAATTCAACAGCGATGGTGTTGCGCACATCACAACACTTTGCCAGGCTTAAATTCGCCTGGACAACTCTAATTCACGAAGATCCGAAGTTGCGCACAGGGTACTGAACGCTGGTGAAATTACGCTCAGCAGTTCGAAGTTACGCTAGTGTTGGCTAATTAACATATGGCGTGCAGTTAAAGTACAATGGACGTATATGTTGCAGCAAATACATTACACTTCACAAGGCCAGGGAACCTTAATAAAATTATATAAAGTTGTTCTAATGCCCTACACATGTGCCCACAGTATAGTTTAGGTGCCATATGTTAGCAAATGAAGGGAGGAAGGAGGGTACCCCAAAAAAAAAAAATTACGATCTTTTTCAGTCTATCACCCTTTAAGTAGAAAAAAACACCAGCATTTTTTTCAACTTTTTTTTGAGGAACTCCTATCTACTCTATTGCACTTCGCCTGGTCTGAGGTGGCGAAGGCAAGTCTGGCGATAGAGGATTTAGTGAATTTGTGTAGTAGCGCTCTTTTACCAGACCGAAAATTTGCCTGGCGTTAGGGTGCGAAGTTGCGCCAAAGTGTATCTTCTTGGCGAAATTACACCAGCTACCGTTAATAAATCGGCCACTTCGCCCTTTAGTAAATTTGCGCCATACAGTAAATGTATGATACTGATAAATGAGTCAAGGATGATCAAGATACAAAATTAGCAAAACCTGCAGAATAATGTATTCAGCACAGTTCAAAACTTGATTTATTTAGCTTTACAATAAGAAGCTGTCTGCACTCTGTCCCAGGAAGGAGTCGGATAAGGTGTCTGGCAGGAAAAGCATTGGAACAGCAATACATCAGTCGATTGTTTCTCCATTAATATGTTCTAAATTTAAAATGTCATTGGGGAATTTAAAGCATCCTGTTCCATATGGAAACCTCTGTTGTATAATGCTGCTTCCAATTCTCCAGTATTGGAAGCATTTTGTTTTTGTGTTGCTTTTATACTCAAATCAATAGATCACATACCACAGTTCTTTTGACTTGTATTGAAATATATATATATATATACCTATACATAATTCAAGTGAATAGAGATGATTTTTCTAACACTTTGATAGATATGCCCATTGGAGTGTGAGTCACTTTTTCAGTTCAACTAAATGTATCCATTTAGAACAGTTTATAGGGTCGGCGACCCCCTCCCAGGGCTGCTTCAGAAGGTGAAAAATGCTTTACACTGCAATATTAGAAAAACTGTAGCAAATAGAAAGTCATTGGAAAAAGTCATTATTTCTGGTGATCTGTCTGAAACCAACTAGTTGTTTGAAGGTGAACCGCCCCTTTAATCCATACTAATTTTGGGTAATTGCTATGGGTTTGTGCACTGGGGGAAATCTTCTTACTATTTCTTCATAAACCCACATGAGCATAACATTTACCTTACTAGCACCCCAGAAGGGGGTGATTTCACAGGGTGACTTTTGCAGTAAAATTAATTTCTAATCAGCTGAATTTTGTTTGCAGCAGTTGTATAGGTATGCGGATGTCATTGTCTTAGAAAACAATAAATACCCGGAGGATCAGCCTCCTTCTTTAAGTATCATTTCTGTTCCCATTGTTTTAGTTCTTATAATCTTATTTTTGTCTTCTAGCAAAAAAAGGTGAAGAAGGTGATGACAAAAAAGCTGTACAGAAGAAGAAAGCAAAGGAACTCAAAGTGTTGGATTCCAAGACAGCCCAGAACCTGTGTAAGTCCTAATCCCAGAGATAATTAGCAGTCTGGGAAGCTGTAACACCATAGATCACTAAAATCAGAATTAAAATGACTAATTTTGGTTATTTTTGTAAATTATTTTAAACGTCCCCCATGGTTACATCTATGGCATTTGGTGAAATTCAATACACCCTTTAAGTTGTGGTATAATGGGTCTGCATTCTGTTACACAACTTTATGGGGCACATTTACTAAGGGTCGAATTTCGAAGTTGAAAAACTTCTAAATTCGACCATCAAATTTGATACTTCGGTAGTCGCAGTATTTTTTCCGGGCATTTTCGATCAAAGTAAAAATCATTTGATTGTTCGTTACAAACAATTTTTTTTTTTAAAAAAAAAATTTGACTTCGAAAAACTTAGCTAAATATTAAGGTTTAAGGTGGCGAAGTATTGAAGTCGAAGTTTTTTAAAGAGACAGTACTTCAATTTTCGAAGTCGAAGTTTATTCAAATCGAATTTTGGCCTATTCTATGGTCGAAGTACCCAAAAATTACTTCGAAATTCGCAGTTTTTGAATTCGAAAATTCAATTCGACCCTTAGTAAATGGGCCCCTATGTTTTGTGTTTATTCAAAAATGATGCTGTGCAAATTGGCCTGACACGGGAGCATTCATGAACTGCTATACTTATCTCAGTAGCCCCAAAAAAAAGTGCAAGGAAAAGCAACTGATATCAAACGGCCACTAATACTAAATGTAAACTGATTTAATATGGAATAACATTTGCACATTTTTTGTGCACATTTCTGAATATTCGTTGATTCTGTTTGACTTTAAATTAAAGAATACTCTTGCTTTCTGTACCCCTCCCTACTTTCCCCTTTTTGTTAAAATTGCAATAAAGAAAGAATTTACAAAAAAAAATTAAAGAATGCTACTTGCTCACAGTAAGCGCTAGTTAATAGCCATTTCAGGGCTGCCATGCTGGGGGTTGTCGAGTTTTATTTATTAGGTACTACTTTGTAGAGGTGACAAAAACATGTGCTATTGCTTTAATAACCGTTTCAATTAAAGGAAAGTAAACCTACATAGTCGGGTTCAAGGCGGAAAAACACTTGCAGAGCATGTGCAATTGTACCGTTATGTGTGTCCTTTACTGGTGTTGAACTAGCCATACACATTAACATCTGCTTGTTTGGCGAGGCCAAACTCGGGGTTTCACGCTGAGGCCAACGATTGTATGATAATGGGACAGGATTTCATCAAGTGCAGACGTGATGTTTGCCCAACAGGATTTCCAAACCTGCTCAGTATGTGGCTGATGTTTGGCCAGGAATATGTTGGGGAGGGCCCACACACCAGCAGATGAGCTGCCAGCTCGGTCTTTAGGGGCCAAATCGGCAGCTTAAATCCACCCACATATAGCCAGCTTTATTAGCAGAAGTCTATTGGAAATAAGGCAACGGCTTCATCATTGAGTTTATAGGTTAAATTAGTCATGAAATATTATACACAAATATCGATTACATAAATTAGTTTGAGATTTAGCAGAGTTTTACAGATAGCATGCTCTTAGCATCACAATGATCATCAAAGCACAAAAAAATTAAATGGTTTTTTTTTTAACATCAAGAACTGTATGTCCAACTTGCAGCCTTTGTACTACAACTTCCAGCTTTCCACCAGCAGCCAGGCCTACAGTTGCTCAGCAGGAGGAAGCACATGTCATGGGTTGGACAATGAGCTAATTTTTCATGCTTTTTCTTTAAAGGATATCTAACTTGCTTTCGGTAATTTTATCAGAACCTCTTTTGAATGAAATAGAAGAAGTCAATAACCATGTATGCAAAAACAATATGCAAATATGTCCTGTGCCGTGTTTCTCAGTTGCAAATATGCTACTGGCTCAGAAAAATTCAGGAAACAAGCTGTGCAGTTACTAATAACGGAAAACTGAACAGAGAAAATCTTATTTATTGAAATGAAGAGCGTGAATACATTTGGGGCATCAGAATTTAAATATGGGATCTAAGGCCTAACTCATAGCTTTTTTTTTTAGGAGACGCAGTGCCATATTGCATCTATCCAGATGCAATAAGATACTTGACTCCATACATGCACTAAAATCACTGGTTTGGAAATAATATACATGCATTTTGCTGTCTTGTAAAGTACTTTATGAGATCATTGCATATAAATACATATTTAGAGAAAATCTGTAGTGGCACTGAATTTGATGCACAGTTAAGGGCAAACGTTTTACTGAAAACCTTGGCACTGTAGATTTATTATACCCCTACTATACAATAGCATCATTTATATTCCTCAAACTCCCCCTATTTAGCTGACTCAAACAGATGCTGATGGTCTCCCATGTTAAATATGTTTGCACAATATTTACTGGTGGTTTTTTTTTGCCTTTGCAGCAATCTTCCTTGGTTCGTTCAGAATGCCGTACCAGGACATCAAAAATGTCATCCTAGAGGTGAACGAAGAAGTGTTAACTGAATCAATGATTTCAGTGAGTACAAAAAGCCATTATTATGTTCTAGTGTCTCTTGAGAGGGTGATCTGATGATGTTGTGTCATTTGTCCTGTTGGAAGAAGCTCTAGTAGAAGAGTTATGCACATTTAGTGCACCATTCGCCAAATCAAACATCGGTTGCTGGAATATAAAAAAAAAAAACTGATTGGCTGCCCATAAAAATTAGCATGTGAAAATGATTACTACGCAATCATCAGTATACATTCTAAAACAGATATTCAATGTAAAATCAGTTCGCAAAGATCGTTCTTACCCAAAAACTAAATTTTTTGGAAACTGCAAAAGAAACAAAACATGATAGATATGAAGGAATTACCTCTATACATTACTTAATAGCTGTATGGATAAAGGCTTCTAGCAACAATGCCTCCAAAAAATGCACCCTATTTAATTTGTTTTTACTACATATTGGCTTGTGGTGTTTGGTTAGTGATGGTCGCATTTGCGGTGTTTTGCTTCGCCGAAAAATTTGCAAATTTCGCGAAACTGCAAAAAATTAGCTAAACGGCGCAGGCGTCTTGTTTTTTGACATCGGCGCCCGTTTTTTGACGCCGGCGCCCGTTTTTTTTTGACGCTGGCGCCCGTTTTTTTGACGCTGGCGCCCTTTTTTGACGCCAGCATACGTTTTTTCGGAAAAAAAATTTTGACGCCATCGATTTTTTGCAGCGAATTTTCGCGGGCGTTTCGTGAATTTATTCGCTGCCGGCGAATCTCACAAATTCGCCACGAATTTGCGCCTGGCGAATAAATTCGCCCATCACTAGTGCTGGTCTTAAGATATACAGTGAACATTTTTGTAAGGAATCCCAGGAGGACATTGGAATCTCATTGTTGGTCTTTGGCTGTAGCACAAAACAGAACACTCTAGATCTATGTCTTCTCCACCTCCAACCCTGTAAAAGTGTTTACTGGCTTTGTGAAATTATCATGTAGAAGAAGGTTCACTGGAGAGCTGTATTTTCAAGTGATTTTAGTCCAGTTGCAAGCACAACATGTTTCGGACCTCAAGGGTCCTTCCTCTGGTGCAGTATACCCTTGAGGTCCGAAACATGTTGTGCTTGCAACTTGAATAAAATCACTTGAAAATACAGCTCTCCAGTGAACCTTCTTCTACATGATACTTTTTCTCTGGATATGGCAAAACCAGATCACTGTATGATAGAGCCACCAACTGATGCCTGAAACAGATTGTGGATTCAAAAATATTTGTCTTTGTGAAATTATGTCTTTTCTGTGTTTGTTGATTATGACAAAGTCTCCAGCAAAAGCTGGAGGCAGCCATTTCTCGTAAATGTATTGATAAAAACCTTAAATAGAACCTTAAATAGAACCTCACACAAATGTAATGGAATATTACTCAGAGTACTGTTCTGTGCAATTTTGCAGTTCCAATATTTTTTTGTCTTGTTTTCATGATTGTAACAGTTTACTATACAAGTTTAATAACTGTATGACATGGTTGGGTGCAACTTTGTCTGAGCAGGGTCCAAACATCTCCAGAGGTTTAAGTTACTGATGAACGAATATCTCCTGGTGCTTTTCTGTTCTGTTACAGCAACTGTTCATGTTCCTTATTTCAGCTAAAAAGTGATTTATGATGACCCGTACCAAGGATGCTCCTCTAACTCTACTATTTTGTTTTCTTTAGAATCTGGTCAAGCAGTTACCAGAACCAGATCACTTACAGATGTTGGCAGAGTTCAAGGATGAGTACAAGGATTTGGCAGAGCCAGAGCAGTTTGGAGTAGTGGTAAGTATTATTCAACATTGCCATCAAATATTTGTGCAGAATTATAGATTTTGGAAAGTGATTGGGGGGGGGCACAAGACACAGAGCTAAAGTTAATGTTTACATGGCTAAAGTTAATAGTCATGTCACTAGACTTGTAGTCTTGTGTTGTTGTTTGTATTGAAGCCTGTACCATCCGAACTCCCTCAGATGGTGGCAACTTTTTGCTGTGGGCATCACAAGAAAGCTGTAGAATGCAACTGTACCTGAGTAGCTGGTTAGCCTACGTGATTTAAACCCTCATGTCTGTAGAAATGCATTAAAACAAATACAGAAATGTTATGAAAAATATAGGCAGATAAAACTCTTGTTTCACATTTTCAATACTGCGGCTACGTTAATAGCGAAATCCTGGAAACAAAAGGAGACTCCTAATATACAGCACTTACTCCAACAATTGGAATTCAGGGAACATATGGAGAGAATGATTGCAAGATCATTGGAGTCCAAACTCAAATGTAGCCAAATTTGGGACCCATTGCGCCCTCTATGACTCTTGTGAGGTTATGCCCTCTGCCATTGCTGCTTCTGGTGGTAGTTGGATTATGGGGAATAGGCTACATACCCTGTTACCTTACCTAATATGCCACATATGCCATGTACTACCTAAGATTTTTCTTTTATTCCATGACGCCTTTATATTGCTTTATTTTACTTTCTTTTCTTTTTACTTTTCTTCCTTCTTTCATGTACCAAACAGTTTGCATATTGTTTGTGTTTAAATGTGCTTTAATTATGTACAATCAAGTTAAGTGTTTGTTCTGAACTCGTTTTTTACATAATAAACATACAAGTTTAAAAAAAAAAAAATATAGGCAGATACATTTTATTTGACAATATACATTTATTTTTAACAATCACCAGGAAAAAGAATACCAACACTTCTTCCCCCTTTACTCTTTCAGATGTGCAGTGTCCCCCAATTGCAGCCACGACTCAATGCCATTCTCTTTAAACTTCTCTTTAACGAGCAAGTTGAAAATATTAAGCCAGACATTGTGTCGGTGACAGCTGCTTGTGAAGAAGTGCGAAAGTGCCAAAGCTTTGCTGGTCTCCTGGAAATCATACTGCTGGTTGGGAACTACATGAACGCTGGATCAAGGAACGCTGGGGCTTTTGGCTTTGACATTAGTTTTCTTTGCAAGGTTGGAATCAAATAAGCACCTCTCTTCTACAGTATTGCATTTAAGGGTTAGAGCAGTGACATATTGCATAGTAGCTGGTCTATTCATTTGCATGACTTGTGACTTAAGGTGGCCATAGACGTAGAGATCCGCTCGTTTGGTAATGTCGCCAATGAGTGAATCTCTCCCCAATATGCCCACATTGAAGTGGGCGATATCGGGCTGATCCGATTGTGGGCCCGACAGGATTTTTTAACCTGCCCGATCGAGATCGGGAAGCCTGTCGGATGGCCCACACATGGGCCAATAAACTGCCAATACGGTCTGTCACCAGCTTTTATCGGCCTGGGTATGGGGGCCTTTACAGAGGGGCCTGTTATAGGATTATCACATCATACCTGATGGGGGCCATACACGTAGAAATCTGATCGTTTGGCGATTTCGCCAAACGAGCAGATCTATCCCCAATATGCCCACATTGAGGAGGGCGATATCGGGCTGATCCGATCGTAGGTCCTAGGGATCGCGGAGCCACATCAACGAACAGATGCGCCCGCGATCTGACAAAATTTTTAACCCTGCCTGATCGACATCTGCCCGACTTTCAACCAGATACCGGGGAAGTCTGTCGGAGGGCCCCACACACTGGTCAATAAACTGTCGGCAGCTTTTATCTGCCCGAGTATGTCTTTAGTGTAATGGTTGTCCGACTCCTTTGGTTCAAGACCCCCTTGAAGCAAGAACAACCTTTGATCAGAGGTCCCTTAGCTTACCAGAAAGTTACATACATGAAAAGCATTCATTAAGTAATAGTATATACAGTAGAACCCCCATTTTAAGTCCCCTGATTTTAAGTTTTCTCTCATTTTACATTGTTTATTTGTGGTCCCTTCTGTATATTATGCACAATACATTACCCTGATTTTAAATTTTCCTAGATTTTACACCAATTTTTTCTGGTCCCCTGAAATAATTAAAATGGGGGTTCTGCTGTATTAATTAGAATGTGCATTGTGCAACGTAGAGCATTGTGTCAGTTGTGTTTCACTTAACAAACAATTAAAACCGATAAATGGCCTGATCTGTAAATTTGAAAACAATAGCTATATCTCCATCTCTTTCTGCAAGTTAAAAGATACCAAATCAGCAGACCAGAAAACAACGCTGCTACATTTCCTTGTTGAGACTTGTGAGAATGACTACCCTGATGTATTGAAGTTTCCAGATGAGATGGTTCATGTAGAAAAGGCCAGTAGAGGTACCTTTTCCCTGTTATTTGTAATTTATTAATGTATGTAAAGGTAGTCTTTCACTTCCCAGTTGCAATATATTGTGGCTCTATAGCATTCTATACTTCCAGCTATAATTTGCCTTCAGCGCTGCACTGTACATCATTTCTTACCTTTTCTTCCAGTGTCGGCTGAAACATTGCAAAAGAACTTGGATCAAATGAAAAAGCAGATTGCAGACCTTCAGACAGACATTGAGAGCTTCCCACCAGCAGAAGATGACAAGGATAAGTTTGTAGAAAAGATGGCAATATCCTTTTTAATATATATAGCTTGACAGATGGAAAATAAAACACAATTAATTCAAACTAAAGGGTGATTTTACCACGGAAAAATATAAAGTAAAGATCAATGTTGAGTGTTATCTCAAGAAGGTCTTAAGATCATTGCCTTGATGGCTAAACTTCTTTACTAGTGGCCAAAATGTCCTATCCACCATGATCCAGTTGTTTAGGCAGTTGATTGTACAACGACCATTGTCTGAACTGATTTAACAGCATGTCCATTGCAAAATCTGCATGATTACAATTGGAATTCAGTTGGACCTTTTTTGTACCCAGCTTTAATGACTGGCCTACAGATGTTCTAGAGCAACAGGTTATTTCGTTAAATGACTGAAAATGTTGGGTGTTTTATTAAGGCTGGCATTTAGTAACATAGTAAGTAAGGTTGAAAAAAGTCACATGTCCATCGAGTTCAACCTTTTTTTTTTAATTAACTACCTATCTGCCAGTTGATCCAGAGGAAGGCAAAAAAAACCCATCTGAAGCCTCTCCAATTTGCCTCAGGGGGGAAAATTTTGTATTGCCTTTTTTTTTTTAATTCATATTCATGGGAGTTTTTTAAATCTCCCATAAACTCCCACGAGCTCAAAATTTGACCAATCGAAATGTATTAAAAAAATCTAATTTTCAAAGCTCAGGTGAATAGGATCGGCCTGAAAACTCGATTCAAGTTATATCTCCGAAAAAAAATTTGAATGTCAGGAAGGTTGCAAACAACTCCAAATTGATCCCAGGACATCTTCCATTAACTAAAACAGCAATTCAGCAGGTTTTCGGTGGTGAATAGTTGAATTTGCGTTCTTAAAGGGCTAGTGTATGATAAATCTCGAAAATCTAATTTTTTTTTTTTAAAAAACTCAAATCAAATTTTAATAATTCCCTAGTCAAATTTGACAATTGTGGGCATAAAGAAATAAAAAATTCTAATTTGAATTTTGAATTTTCACAAATCTGCCCATAAGTGTTTTTCAATAAATGGGCACCTTGTTGTTGTTGTTCTTATTGTTATCATTAGTGTTACAGTTAAATGAGTCATCTATGACATACAGCTTTTAAAGCTGAAGCCCATTCTCTCTTATTTAATACTATCTTTTTGTTTATCAACCTTGACCATTGTTTATACATATTTGTCAAGGAAGCTCAAGAACAGTATACAAAACTTTGCATGATGCACGAAAACATGCTGTCGTTGTTCCAAGATTTGGGGAAATACTTTGTGTTTGACCCCAAGAAAACTTCCATTGAAGAGTTCTTCTCAGACCTGCAGAATTTCAGAAACATGTTCTTGGCAAGTGAAAATAACATTGGCTTATTTCTGATTTTTCATCTTCTTTCTCCCACTAACAATATTCTCAGTAATTCTTTAGCGTTTCAAGTCTTGTGTGAAGCTTGGGGAGTTAAAGTTGCAATGGAGAACAAGAAAAGCAGCAACAATGGATAAGTAAAAGGCAAATGGAAGCATTGTCTTGATTTCTGGGTCAATTCATTTTGGCACTGGGAAATTTTCTCCATCTCCCTATGCTTAAGAAACGAAACTTTCTTTGTTGGGCCTGGGTCATTTAATGCAAAGTTATTTGTATACAAATGGGGATTCAGTATCAAATAGAACAAATGGGGCAATCCGGCACTCAAAGCAATACACAGGGCCAAAAAAATGAATAAATCCATAAACATTTTTTTTTTGGCCCTGTAGATTGCTGCTCCCTGAAGCAGTTATCTACTCTGTAGCACCTTTTTCCTCTTTATTCCTCACACCTACCCATCCTTAGATTACTCTGAAGATAGATTATATTATCTTCATGCAGCAAGCTCTCAAAGATAACCAGAAGAGACGGGAAACAGAGGAGAAGATGAAAAGAGCCAAACTTGCCAAGGAGAAGGCAGAGAAGGAGAGGTTAGAGAAGCAGCAGAAGAAAGAACAATTGATTGATATGAATGCAGGTAAGAAGAACATATAATACAGTATATATATATTTATATATATATATATATATATATATATATATATATATATATATATATATATATATATATATATATATATAAAGTTCAAAGTGTATATATATATATATATATATATATATATATATATATATATATATATATATATATATATATATATACACATACTCAAGAAAGGGCATTGGACCGTTACACCAGTGATCCCTAACCAGTAGCTCGCGAGCAACATGTTGCTCACCAATCCCTTGGATGTTGCTCCCATTGGCCTCAAAGCAGGATCTTATTTTTGAATTCCAGGCTTAGAGGCAAGTTTTAGTTTCTTAAAAAACAAGTGTACTGCCAAACAGAGTCATGTGTAGGCTACCAGTCCATATAGGGCTACCAAACAACCAATCACAGTCCTTGTTTGACATCTCCATGGACTTTGTCATGGTTGTGTCGCTCTCCAACTCTTTTTACATTTAAATTTGGCTCACGTGTGAAAAAGATTGGGGACCCTTGCCTTACACTAATTAATGTATGGTACATAGCAATTGGTCCTTTTTTGGGGAGGCTAAATCTTCCTTAATCTTCATCTCTGATTTCCACATGACCAGTATACTAGCCCCTCCCTTCACCCTTTGTTGTGACTGTTTTGTTAGCAGAAGTCCGTCTTTGTGATCCAATCGTTTGGCCTAGGGCCTCAAGGTCTTGCATTGCTATAAACAAGGAAAAGGCTGGAAAAAAAGCACATGTAGAATGGGAATGGGAGGAAACAGTGCATTTTTTCTAGAGAGTTTGCATTATAGAAAGGTTCTAACTCTCATAGGAAAGCTTTAAAAGTTAGCTTTTTGTTATTTGCTTGCTCTATTAAAATGAAATACTGTAGCTAAAAAAAAATAAATACCTGAAGGATGTAACAGTTGCCCAAATAGCAGAATTATTTAAATCAGAGTACTATTACTTAAATAGTTTTTTTTTTTTTGCTCCATTAATTTGGTGCATCCGATTTGGCACAGTGAATGCTTAAGATGTTGGTTACTATCAAAGCTTAAGCAGAAGAACCTCTTTAAATCTCTCCATTTAAAGGAGTTTCTTACCTTCAGTCCAAAATCCTGGATTGTAATTGCAGATTTGCTGCAGTAAAGATCAGGCAGGGGTGGACTGGTACATTGAATGTGTGAATCATTTCTTATAAGAATAGGGTGTTATTTCCATCTTGTCATTACATGCTGACTTAGATTATATAATTCACAGAATAAACCAGGTCTATTTAAAACTGTTATTTAAATAGACTAATAAAATATCCTGTTCTCTTTGTACCCAGAAGAACAAGAGCATTTATTAAAATCATACTGTTTTCCCTAAAATAAAAGCAATAGTCTTCCTGAAATCTGCAAGTTGGCTGAACTTGGAGCCGTGTAGCTTTCCTGCAGGTTCCATAGTCACCATTTAACTGGCTCTAGCTTGGGCACTATTTTTCTAGTTGTTGACAAGGGTTCCAGTACAAGCATGATATCTACTTCAGCAGGACAGTATGTGTGGATCTTTCCTCTTTTTGGCACAGGTCCCATGTTCATCCTGTACTTCTAACCTTTACAATGGCGTCCCTCCCATTCTAGCCACCTGCTGAGTTCAGCCAGATCCACTCAAATATATGAGCTGGCTGAACTGGAATAAAATACCAGTACCCATGGGCCCACATGAGTCAGTAATAATCTGGTCTGTAGTACAAAACCAAGCTTAAAGGAACAGTAACACCAAAAAAAATTAAGTCATTTTAAAAGAATGACAGTATTATGTAGTGTTGCCCTGCACTAGTAAGACTGGTGTGTTTGCTGCAGAAACTCTATAATAGTTTATATAAACAAGCTGCTGTGTAGCCATGTGAGCAGCCATTCAAAGCCGAAAAAGGAGAAAAGGCACAGGATACACAGCAAATAACAGATACGCTCTGTAGTGTACAATGGGATTCTTCAGAACTTATCTGTTATCTACTGTGTATCCTGTGCTTGAATGGCTGCCCCCATGACCACTCAGCAGCTTGTTTATATAAACTATAGTAGTACTTATCTGTTATCTACTGTGTATCCTGTGCTTGAATGGCTGCCCCCATGGCTACACAGCAGCTTGTTTATATAAACTATAGTAGTACTTTTCTGTTATCTACTGTGTATACTGTGCTTGAATGGCTGCCCCCATGGCTACACAGCAGCTTGTTTATATAAACTATAGTAGTACTTATCTGTTATCTACTGTGTATCCTGTGCTCGAATGGCTGCCCCCAGGGCTACACAGCAGCTTGTTTATATAAACTATAGTAGTACATATTTGTTATCTACTGTGTATCCTGTGCTTGAATGGCTGCCCCCATGGCTACACAAGAGCTTGTTTATATAAACTATAGTAGTACTTATCTGTTATCTACTGTGTATCCTGTGCTTGAATGGCTGCCCTCATGGCTACACAGCAGCTTGTTTATATAAACTATAGTAGTACTTATCTGTTATCTACTGTGTATCCTGTGCTTGAATGGCTGCCCTCATGGCTACACAGCAGCTTGTTTATATAAACTATAGTAGTACTTATCTGTTATCTACTGTGTATCCTGTGCTTGAATGGCTGCCCTCATGGCTACACAGCAGCTTGTTTATATAAACTATAGTAGTACTTATCTGTTATCTACTGTGTATCCTGTGCTTGAATGGCTGCCCTCATGGCTACACAGAAGGTGGTTTCTATAAACTGTACTAGAGTTTCTGAAGCAAACATACCCGTTTTACCAGTGCAGGGCCACAGTACAATATACAGTCATTCCTGTAAAACCCATTCATTATTTGGGGGCATATTTATCAAGGGTAGAATATTGAATTTGAAAAACTTCGAAATTCGAATTCAAAAAGACAAACCGAAATTAAGTTTTTTTTGGCCGAATAGGTCCGTTTTCAGCTAAATTCGAATCATAGGAAGTAAATTTCCCAAAGAAAGTCCATCAATTGACTCCAGATAGGTTTTAGGTGGTCCCCATATGCTAAAACAGCAATTCGGTAGGTTTTAGATGGCGAATGATCGAAGTCGAATTGTTAAAGAGACAGTACATGCTAAATTTACACCGTTTAAGCAGCATTGTACAAAGGGCTACATCAACACTTAGACAACTTCAAAGTTACAGGCCAAGAACCGAGACGATTGCCGTTTTGCACTGCTTTTTTCAACGCTTAATACATTTTCCCCTAAATGTTACTTTGTAAAAAGTATAGAAATGGCCAGGGAACCAACGAGCAAGGGAGACTAGTGTGTGATGTGCTTTCTATCTCCAGCTGCTGGGAAGTTTTATATTCGGATCCAGATTTTCAGAATATGGTTATGAAAATGTGACCTTTAGCAATAATTTCTGTTAAGTAGCAATCTTTTATTTTCTCAGGATTTGGCAGGAGTGGGCTAGGAATTCCACAACAGCTATTGGTGCAATAAGTGACTAAGCATATTTCGCTCTGCTCTATGTGTCCTGTGTGGGCTTTTAAAGCAGAGCTGGACCCATTTATGATCATTTGTCCCAGTAGAGACGCTTATTAAATCCGTTTTTGTGACAGTTTAGCTGAAAAGCATGTCCTAGGATACAACCGAACAAGAACTCGAGGCATTACGCTGATGTTTGCCGTGCAATGACTTAAGTACAGGTATGGGACCTGTTATCCAGAATGCTCAGGACCTGGGGTTTTCCTGGATAACCGATCTTTCCATAATTTGGATCTTTATACCTTAATCTACCAGAAAATCGTGTAAACATTAAAGAGATACTGACACCAGATTTTTTTACATCTATCATAATATTGCCTTTGAAAGCAACTTTGCCATAAAGTATTTGCCGGATGTTTTTACATTACCCGTCTGATGCCCCATGTTCCTGTATGAGGGGGCTGCCATATTATCCGGATAACGGATCCCATACCTGCACTAAGAATCTCCCAGAATTCATCTGGGAGAGCTGTATTTTATATCATGGCTCATAAAAAAAAAGTGTATTACCTCTTTAATTTATTCTCCAAACTTCAACTTTTCCAAAGAATGTGACTTGTGTATTTTGAGGATATCCTGCAGGGCCAGTTGCTGATTAACTCCAGGTGGCCTTCGTGGCTCCGGCTACAAAACAGAGCAGTGCTGTTTGGCCCTACAGTTTATACAATAACCCTTTGTTATGCACTTCATTCATGCAGCCAAAGAAGAGCCTGCACTAGTTATCTGCCCCGAAAGCCCCGTAGGCCTTGTCTTTTTGCAAAGTTTGAGTAAATATAAATACTTGATACATCCTATTCTACAAATTAAGATATGCAAGATCTTTAACTCCCAGTAGTAAGGCTGTGATTGTTATGGCATGCATGAAATGTCTACAACCTCTCTTCTCTGATAGTTATATAGTGAATAAATTACCCCCTGTTGTAAAATATAAGGATATTATAAGTTACCGAGGAGTTCCATGACCATATTATACAGGTCATGGAACTCCAAGGTTACTTCTAATATCCTCATATTTTTCAACAAGGGGTACTTTATTTATTACAATATACACGTCTTAGTGAGTCATGTGACAAAAATGACATCACTACTCACCGTTTATAACTGATGACATCACTAGTCACTGTTTATAAGGGATATAATTTACAAGATATTCATGCCTTTTGTGTATTATATAAGTATATACTCCCAGGGTCGGACCGGGGGGCCTGGGGCCCACCGGGGCTGATTTTGTCTGGGTCCCCTTCCGATCCCCATCCATACTACAAAGCCCATTCTGGGGCCCCAGCCTCGTGCGCACACGCCCCCGGCTCTTGTACTGGAAGTGATGTGCAAGGTCGCTCCAATGAGAATGTAATCCTTATCCTCGTTATTGGATACTAAGCACCGAACGGGTTTGGTGCAGCATCAACCTGCACAAAGTCCGGCTTAGCATCTCCAACGCTGTGCGAATTGCATCTTTGCTAAGTCCCTGGGATACCGTAAGAGGGGACGCGCACGAGCACTAACCAGCACGCACGCCCCCCTGTGCTTGCGCTTTCACCTTTCTGACCAGAACCAGCAGAAGTGGGTCAGTGCAGCAGGGGCAGGGAGCAGGTCTGGACTGGTGGGGCCTACGAGAGCCGGGCCCCCCGGGTTTTTTCCCAGTGTCCCGCCGGCCCAGTCCGATACTGTCTAGTAGGATCTATAATACTCCATTTATTGAACATTTCTTTGGAAAAACTGCTTCAAACTGTGCTTTACTCCCATAATTAAGCTTTATCATTAAGTACTGAATACTTCTAATACCTTGGAATTCAATGGCTCTTACACGTTTCCTTGAGACAGAAGTTTTTTGTGTTCCACCGTAAGAGAACGCACGAGTTTACGCTGCCCAGGGTTTCCTATTTGGAGGTGGAAATCATTTCATTACTTTTAACTTGTAATGAAATTTGCCTGGTGATATCAGAAAATCATGTAAGCAGCCCTATAAATATATACATATTTGTATTGATGTAAAACTCGCCTTTGTTATTGCTTATTCATATCTAGGTCAAGTTTTAAAAGCACCGCTCCTCCACCAGATGGCGCCATTAATAGCAATAGATGCCGGTAACGCAATGACAGATGTTCCAATGTGCTTTTATAGATTTAGCTCTCATTGACTGCTTGTTGCTGTAGCAACAGGGAGGTAAAACACTGATTAAATGGCTTTTAACCCTCTGCTTTCTGGGATGGAAGCTAAGCACGCACTCTATTGGTTTTCCTTTTCCCATCTGCCTTTTGAGAACGGCAGCTGCTTTTTGTGTTTTGGGGTTGTCTTTGCAGGGAGGGGGGTGAGAAGATTATCGCAGCCATACAATTTCACTTTCTTGTGTAAGGGAATGTGATTTGTTAGGCATGTGTTCTGTAAGAAGCTCAACCAATGGCTGCATTTGTTTTAAAAGGTATCGTCTTAGCAAATGCAACAAATCCAGCTGATCTCAGCCCATAGTTGAGCCCATGTTGGCTGTAGGCATTAAACGCTATATAATCTTGAAAGCACATAACACAGGGAAACATAAAGCATTTATATTAAGTTTAATGCTGCAGCACTTTGTGATTATCAGGTTGGTATATAGTAGGCCTTTCTGTTTATATTGCAGTGCAGTGACATATTTATGGTATAAGAGTTACCGATATTACAGAAAAGAACACATTAAGTGATAAAGAAATCCCCCCCACACACACAGTTTAGATGTATTTATCCTTTAATGAATGAATGAATAAATAAATGTGGTTGGAGGAGTCTGATAGTCAGCCAGCAGAGGGCGCATGGAACCGCCCGAGTACAGTATATGACTGTGTTTGCTTCAGCCTCCTGTTTACTTGTGCAATGCAGAGAGACACAGGGAGGGCAGGCCTGCACTGCGGTGAAGTAATGAACGTAAGCAAGAAGTCACTGTAACACATGCTTTATTTATCTTTTTTTTATTTATTGTTCTCTGGTTATGAATCCAGACACACAGCTTGTTGTTTAGAAATCCCAGGCATTTGCTAGTTCAGATGATTTCTTTAAGCTTTAAATGAATTGTTCAGTATAAAAATAAAAACTGGGTAAACAGTATAAAAATAAAAACTGGGTAAATAGAGGCTCAAAAGAGGCTGACACAGGCCTGGACCCATGAGATAGTAAAGCCGGAGTCAGATGGTAAAAGGTGAAACAAGTTTACATTTTATTTTCCATAAAATAAGAACCAAGGCCTGACATGTTTCGTGTCTACCAGGGACACTTAACCTGGCCATATACGCAAAGATCTGATCGTACGAATCGAGGATTTTCGGACCGTGTGTGGAGAGTCCCGACATTTTTTTTCCGGCGTAGGTCGTCGTTTGGTCGATCGGACAGGTTAAAAGATTTCTGTCGGCTGCCGATAATATCTCTGCGTATATTGCCGATCGTACGATTTTCAGAGGGAGATTGTCACCAGCTTTGGCCGGACATAACTTTCGTACGATTGCTGTCAGGAGCAGAACATCGGCTCATCTGTTCTTTTACTACTTTATTTGATCTGACTGGTTAGTGGCAGGTCAGGAGATGGGGAAGTCCAATCTTTTGAGGATTCGAACGATCGGATCTTTGCATCTATGGCCAGTCTATTTACCCAGTTTTTATTTTTACACTAAACTGTTCCTTTAAAAACAGATTTATAACTATTAAGATATGATTTTCGAATTAGAAAAAGCATAGCAATCTCTACATAAAAGTCAATGCATATAATTCTTCTGGTGGAAAGCCTGATGCAGGCGGTAATGCTTGATACAGTGATCTATGCCATAAGGCCTCTCCCATTAAAGTGGACCTGTCACCCAGATGTAAAAAGCTGTATAATAAAAGTCCTTTACAAATTAATCTTGAAACCCAAATAATTTATTCATTAAAACATCCCTACCTGTTATAAATGCATTTAACGATTTCAGCTGTAAATATTGCCTGCCACTCCTCTATGCCTTAGACTTTTCATCTTCATTTCCTAGATGTCACTGCCCTCCTCACATGCCCCCTCCATCCTCATCATCTCATTGTGTAGCCAGTGCATGGGTATCAGGTCCCCCATTCTGGCACTGGCACATGAGGTTTTAAAGGTGTTACGAAGCTTATCTCAATAACAGTGTCCACAAAATGGCTGCTACCTGCTTGCCGTGGTTGTGAATTTCAAGGCAGGTGGCAACAAAGATTTAAATAATTTGTATAATGTAGGAAAAGTTTATTTTGCTTAACAAACACAATAGATAAGAATTTGGAATTATTTCTTAGGGGGACAGATCCCCTTTAATATATTGCAGTCAGCCAATCAGGGCTTATTATTCTAGTAACCTATTTTCTTTATATGGCAGTTCTCTGGGGGGATGGTTTATATCCTCTTTTGTAAAAAATGGCAGCAGTGCATTCATTTATACTATCTGAGTTGGGTGTCTGTTTGTGAGAGGTTCCCATGAGATTCATTACTTATTAAAGCTTAGTGACCCGGTTAAAGGATGCTTTACAGGACAGGGCAGGAGAGAGCTGTGTGTTTCTACAACCCAGGTATGAACTGATTTCCCTGAGGCCACAAGCACAGCAAATCCTTTTACAGCCCCCCTATCTACTGTAAAAGCAGCTTAGCAAATTCCAGTACTGATACGTTACTGTACATGACTCGTTGCAATGTGACATTTATATTAGGAAAGCTGGCGTTTCTGTGTATGTATAATTGAATAATTTGTGATTTGTTGACCATGCATTGTTTTCCATGGAAATTCTTCATTTAAAATGGGTTTGTTTCTTTCTGCAGAGGGTGACGAAACTGGTGTGATGGACAGTCTGCTTGAAGCTTTGCAATCGGGAGCCGCATTCAGAAGGAAAAGGGGTCCCCGGCAAGGCAAGTTCTCCATAATCAGCTACTAATGCACATTAGTTGTGTGGGTCGGCCCCATACCTGAAGGACCCCCTCTTTGTGGGTCACGGGCAGGTTCAGTTTGAGCCTGCTCTCCTCGCCACTGCCAGCTTCCGACTTCCGGTTTTATTAGCGCCTGCCTGTCCACCCCGCCCCTTATGTGACTTCATCAGAGGGGCGGGTCAGCACGGGTCTACAAAAGGAAGGCGGAAGTTGGGGTTAGGGTCGGGAGCAGGTCAAGTTTTTCTTGACCCACACATCACTAATGCACATCCCCAGTGTTGCTTGTGTTCTACCGAGAAATTATATTCAAATTCTTTTTCAACTGAATGCGTACTTGACATTGAGTTTGTATGCAGTATACTAAAGATGTACCGGTAGGTGTTACTACAATTGTGTATCCAGCTTTAGTTTTGATGCAGAAATGCTTCTCTTAATTCAAGCAAGTGGGACCTGGTGGCAAATTCACTAAGATTCGTAGTTGCGCCAGCGTCCGCATAGCCGCACTTCGCCAGGCGTATTTTCGCCAGCGCTATGCAACTTCACTAAAATCCGAACATGCGCTGAGGGGAAGCATAAGGTTGCGAAGTTGCACTAGCGTTAATTCGACAAGCAAAGCGAAGTTGCGCTAGCGATGATTAATTTGCATACGGCACCAAATTGAAGTTACAATGAAGGTATATGTAGCATCACTACAAATGCCGGGAAACCTTCAAAACAGCAAATAAAATTTTTATTTTGCCCTACACATGTGCCCCCTGTATAGTTAAGTTGCCATGAGTTAGGAAATGTAGGGGGGAAGGAGGGTAGCCCCAAAAAAATTTTCGATCTTTTTCAGCCTATCACCCATAAAAAATGAAAAAACGCCAGCGTTTTTTGGGACTTAGAAACATTTTTAACTTTTTTTGAAGAAATCCCTATCTACTCTATTGCACTTCACCTGGTCTGAGGTGGCAAAGAAAGTGTGGCGTAAAAGGTAGCGTTCAGAAAAATTCGCGCATCAGTGAATTTGCGTAGTTACGTCCGTTGCGCAAATTCGCCAGGTGTAAGGGTGCGAAGTAACACTAGCGAATTTACGCCAGCGTCCGTTAGTGAATCAGCGAATTCACGCTAGCGTTAAGCGCTTCGTCATTTAGTGAATTTGCCCCCTTGTCTTTGCACAAAAGATTCTGCCAAACTGACTAACAAGCAGGGATAGTTTGTCCTTGTTACAACAAATTGGTGTGAATTCCCAAAAAGAAAAAAAAAACTGAACATGGAAGAAAGAGTTAATTGTAAATGTAATGATAATCTGCATAGGAATTTGCCTATTTTTTACCCTTATTTCTCCTTTCTAAGGGCAAACTGTTATAAAGTGCTTTGTGGCTTTAAATCCTGCATATTGGTGTCCTAACATTCCAAGAAATTGCATTAATTATGGAGACTGGTTGACACAGGTTTTTCCTTTTTAATTGATACAAGTTGTATGATTTTTTTCCTGAAAATTGTGATGTCTTCTTTTCTTCTGTATTTTCTTTTGTATGTTCTTCTGTATCTTCACACCCTCCTCCTGCCCCTCAGTTACTTATCTGGCTGTCCCCAATGATGGCAACAGGGAATATCTTCACTTCTTTCACTGAGCTTGCTTTTGTTCCTTCCTCCTACATGCTTATGGGACACAGTGGGACGAAACGGGATGTCTGTTCATTCACCCACATCGTGACACTCATATGAATTCCTCTATTCCTGGGATGTATACAGTATTTCTAATCACAGTGTTGTTTTGTTACCAAGAGAAGACTCTTTCATCATGACTACAGTTAGCTCTATAAAAATAAACATAATTTCAACTACTTGTGAGAAAAGGAAACGTAAAAATATTAAAGAAATTGGTGGGCAGTGCCAGTAACTATACCTTTATTTATCAGAAAGAATGTATCAAAAAATAATTAATGAAAGGAGAAAAATACTAACAGTTCACCCAGTCCATGGGTGCAAAAATCCAAAACAGCAAAAAGTTGAGTTTTCTCCTAAAGTAAAGACCAAAATTAAGATAAAAAATTCAAATGATTTATTAGGACATACAGATGACTGCCTAATGCGTTTCGTGCCTATTGGGCAATTCCTCATAGAATATGAGTAAGTGCCCCAGTAGGCACGAAACACGTTAGGCAGTCATCTGTATGTCCTAATAAATGATTTGAATTTTTAATCTTAATTTTGGTCTTTACTTTTGGAGAATACTCAGAAAAGGAAATGTCAAAGTCTACTGATATGATTTAAAGGCGTGCCTTACCCCAATTTTTTGTACCGTAAAGGAAAATGTAATTCTAAGCTGCTTTCCAGAAAAAAACATTTTTCTGTTATTTGGAAATAAAATAGCTATTAAAAGCAGTATTTATCCTTTTGCATTGCTTGTTCTGACTCTAACCAGCAGTGCAGAAAAGAACATACAATTAATATTTCAATATTACAGATAATTTAAAAATTGTGTTTCGTTGATAAATGCTAGGACGTTGCTTAGAATTACATTTTCTTCCAAATTAGGTTGAGCTAACCCGTTACAAAGTAAAACAACACAGGGAATCCATAATAGCAAAACGTTGCACTCCATACATTTTTTGTTGCTCTGTGACTATTCCCAGAATATATGTTGTATTCTCCAGAATACGATGGGGAAAGTGATAGTAGTACTTCCTGAGCATGCTCCGAGTGAAGTGATGAAGAGATGGCTTATGCCATAAGAGACTTATTCAGACTGCATTCTTTTGCAAAACTGGGTTCCAGTCGGGTAGACTAGAGTCTGTTTTATCATTCAGCATCAGTGACACTCACTTACTACAACTACATTATCTGTGACTCCAACCTTGGCATGCTATGAACAGTAGTCTGACTTCCATCTTTGTGCAGCTGCATGAGAATCTGATGGCTGGATGTTCACATGTCATCTTGGTACCTTATATGATTCCCCAGTGCATTTTCTTTTAAATGCAAAATTGGATCCTGCATATTTGATCTTCATGCAGTCCCATGCAGTCTGAATGAGCCCTTTTTATATTTTTTTTTTTTTACTTTTCCTTGACTTTGACTCTTGACTTGGTTCTTTGCAAGGGTAAGTTGCAAAGAAATGTTTCCAAAAACCAAGTAAAAAAAGACTTGTTCTATTCCCCCTGTTAATGGACACTTTCTTCTCAATAGACTCTCTCCTGAGGAGCGGGCAGCGGATTTGGTAACTGTTGGGTGCCTTTACGTGTCATGTATTTGTGCTAACAACCCCCTTTTAACAGCACACCCACCATTTCCCTATTCATTTTTATATTCATTTCACCAACTATATCTTACGTTACTTAGTTATCAGTCCATTTAATGGATTGAGAGATGGTTTATGGTTGTCAGTAATACATGTTCCTGCAGCCACAATTCTAAAATGTGCCTGCATCTTAACAAGAACACGTGGAAATGTGTTAAAACAGACCTTTATTGATGAATCTGACCTTGGGTGATGGATCCTTGAAGGAATAGTTAGTGCCTTGAAAATCACTGCCCTGATACAAATATAGTATGAGGCTCACACCGTAGTATTTAATTATTTTAAAGGTAAATAATTTCTTGATTTCACTTTAATTGGGAAAATGTTATCAGAACCAAATACATCTCTCAAACCTGGTGTTTTGCAGTAAATAGGAGCTATTTGTCCTTTGTTGTTAACCACGTGGAATCGACCAACAATAACATTATCGTTAAAAAGAAATTGTTTTGATTATATTGATTGAAGCAAGGTCAAGCTTCAAGGGGATTTATAAAGCTGTAAATCTGTATTGCTCCCACCAAGTTAGTAATACAAAACCTATGCACAGATGTTCCAAGGCTATTAATGTACTTTATAATTTTTATAATATACTGTACATTCCCTTGCTCTAATGGCTAGTGCCATCATACCTAAAACATAGAAATATTCCTTTAAATAAGTGTATATGTGGTGCTGCAAAATATTCTGCCTCTTGGCACCATTCAGCTAATTTAATAGACACTTGGAGCTGTACTTAAATATTTGGTTGTTGTTGACAGTAATTCTGAAGCAGGGTGCTGATGTGCTGCTCCCTATGAAACCGCACTCTCTATTCTCCCCAAACCTGTTTGTCTGGCACGATAATAAGGCTGCTTAGCTTTTGTACTGTGGTGCAAAAATACAATACAAAATGGGGTAAAATTCCCCACCATTGCACTGACTGAGTATATTCTCTCTTGGGTTGGAGAACAGTCAGATCACTTGCAGTTCATTGTGCCCAAGGCCCTAGGAGAATAGTAATAATGGGTGTTTCTAATTTTCTGAACTGCGGTTTCTGGCAAGTTGATAATCCCATCAGGTGAGGACCAAATGCATTTCATGGTTGACAGCTGTGCCTACACTGTAACCCAATTGCTGGTCTGAGGGTCAGACATTTAGATTAGCCTTGGGTGGCCATGCGGGGGAAAATCCTCATGTTTGGCTCTTTACCTAAAGAACTTCAGAAGTGCTAATGGGCTGGTGGGCAGGAAGAGATCTTTATATACAGAAGCCTATGTTCTATGAGTGATAGTACATAGAATTGTTTGGGATCAGAGCCCATGGCTGAATAAAGGCTTTTTAAAGAAAAAGAGAATCGTGAGTGGTGCTGTCCATTATACAAGTATTTGATAGTACATTATCCTAAACAGTAACACCAAAAAAATAAAAAGTTTTCAAGTAATGAAAATACTGGTAAAACTGGTGTGTTTGCTTCAGAAACTCTACAGTAGTTTACATTAATAAGCTGCTGTCTAGCCATGGGGGCAGCCATTCAAAGCTGAAAAATGAGAAAAGTCACAGGTTTAACAGAAGATAAAATATCATCTCTGTAGTATACAATGGGAATTTATCTGTTATCTACTGTGTATCCTGTGCTTGAATGGCTGCTCCCATGGCTACACAACAGCTTGTTTTTATAAACTATAGTAGTACTTATCTGTTATCTACTGTGTATCCTGTGCTTGAATGGCTGCCCCCATGGCTACACAACAGCTTGTTTTTATAAACTATAGTAGTACTTATCTGTTATCTACTGTGTATCCTGTGCTTGAATGGCTGCTCCCATGGCTACACAACAGCTTGTTTTTATAAACTATAGTAGTACTTATCTGTTATCTACTGTGTATCCTGTGCTTGAATGGCTGCTCCCATGGCTACACAACAGCTTGTTTATATAAACTATAGTAGTACTTATCTGTTATCTACTGTGTATCCTGTGCTTGAATGGCTGCCCCCATGGCTACACAACAGCTTGTTTATATAAACTATAGTAGTACTTATCTGTTATCTACTGTGTATCCTGTGCTTGAATGGCTGCCCCCATGGCTACACAGCAGCTTGTTTATATAAACTATAGTAGTACTTATCTGTTATCTACTGTGTATCCTGTGCTTGAATGTCTGCCCCCATGGCTACACAGCAGCTTGTTAATATAAACTATAGTACTACTTATCTGTTATCTACTGTGTATCCTGTGCTTGAATGGCTGCCCCCATGGCTACATAGCAGCTTATTAATATAAACTATAGTAGTACTTATCTGTTATCTACTGTGTATCCTGTGCTTGAATGGCTGCCCCATGGCTACACAGCAGCTTGTTTATATAAACTATAGTAGTACTTATCTGTTATCTACTGTGTATCCTATGCTTGAATGGCTGCCCCCATGGCTACACAGCAGCTTGTTTATATAAACTATAGTAGTACTTATCTGTTATCTACTGTGTATCCTGTGCGTCAATGGCTGCCCCTATGGCTACAAAGCAGTGTGTTTATATAAACCATAGTTTCGTTTCTGATGCAAACACACCAATTTTACCAGTGCAGGGCAACAGTATATTATATTGTCCTTTTAATCACTTTCATTTTTTGGTGTTACTGTTCCTTTAACACAGTCTTACATCCCTAACAGGAAGAAGGTTATGGAAGGTGTAAAATCATATATAGAATTCAGCATATTGGTTTGTTGCCTGGACTTCCCTCTCACTAAACCTTCTCTAGAAACTGATAGCATTAACACTGCATATGATTTCTCTTCAGTCTCTAAAAGTCTAATACATACCTATTTCTTTACTGAAAACATAAATCGAAAACATATATATATATCTAGCTCTCCCATTTGATCTGCTACTTTGGGCTCATACCAAAAAACTGATTTAGGAGGCTTTTAGGTCATGTGGCTGTTTATCTGTATCATATACACATACATAATATACATTATGGGCCTTTGACAATGCACCAACGTAAATAATATACTTAGAAATAGATTATAAACGATAATATAACTTTAGCATTCAGGAAACCTTTATCAAAGTGTTTGGACTGTGCTCTCATACTTTTGTCTTGACTAAGATCTCCATGGGGACTTAAAAAAATATTAGGGGTACATTGGGTATCCTTTTCCATTTAGGGTCAGCTATCAGCAAGATTTTGTTTTACCAAAACACTTTATTAAAAACATTTTTCTCTACCTTTGCAGCTAACAGAAAGGCCGGCTATGCTTTCACCTCACTGCTAGCGGCGGAGCTCACTAAAGAAGATGCAATGGCCCCAGTGGCCGCTAAGAAGCAAAAACCCACTTAGACGGATTTGATAGAAAAGGACGTATGACTGTATGAAGATTCCCAAGATATGCTTACACGAGCAAGTTAACGGGGCAGCTTACAACCACGTTTAAGCTTATGTATAGGAAACCTTTGTGGAACTTTGCAGATCTCAGAATATGATCAACACTGAATCACTTTGGACTGTCATTGAGGAAACAAGCATGGCACTTTGTTCCATTAGTAGTTTAATAATTTATATGCAGAGGTGGGGATCATCGGTGGTATTTCTTTTCCTTTGTATGCTTCGTTTCAGAAAGTGAATGGGACAGGAGCTGTGTAACTTCAGCTTGCTATGTATTACAGACCTAAGTGGAGATTGGCTGCGGTTCACATGCCAATGAAGGAAATCCTGGGCTGGTAGGTTACAGGGTGATTTTTAAGACCTGTATACAAAGTGAAAATAGCTTCACTCACCAAAGTCTTAGATAGGATATTCTGCCTTAAATACAGTTTCTTTGTGATGGAGTCTCACACACCGAGGACCTTCATATCGGTCACTGTCCATTTTACTTGATGACACCATGGATTGTTCAAGCTTCTTTGCTGTGCCCCCATAACGTTTCTAGGTCAAAGGAACAAACATTTAGCTTTAGTTGCTTTGAATTTTGAGCTCTTCTTCATTGTTCACACTGGATCCTTCTGTTGGTTGATAATGTCATGCCTCAAGACCGCAGCCATATTTGTTTCTACATTGTATGACATAGGATTATACCTCCAACCAATCTCTCTGACATATCATTTTAGTATTACCTCTGATATACGCTGGCAAACTCATTTTTATACAAGTACGTTTGTCATGAATGTTGGGGCTTGGGAGTATTCACACAATGAGGTTTTACTGTGTTTCGATTCAGGGTTTTTTATTCTGTTAGGATTCTTATCAATCCCTTGTTGAAATTGATCTATTTTTGTATTTTATTTTTAATGAATGTAAAATCAGAATCTGATGAGGTAACTGCAACATTCATCCGTTTTACCATTTCAATCAACGTTCCTGCTATATTGTATGGGCAAGAATGGAAGACCAAGAACAAAAATAGACCTATATGGTTGTGGTCTCCAGTGACATGGAACTAGCCACTACGAACAACATATGAACATGGAAAGCCAAAAACACCAGCAGAGATCTGTGCAATGTAGTAAATCCCGACCTGAACCGGCCCTCCCTCCACTCGCACTTGCCCAAGCCCGACTCCCAGTTTCCTTTTATAGCCCTGCCGATGACATCACAAAAGGGGCGGGGCAAGCAGGTGCATGGCTATAAAACTGGAAGCCGGCAGTGTAAGGTGGCGGGCAGGGAGAGCAGGAAGAAGAGCTCAACCCGGACCCTCCACCTGCAAATGGGGGTGCAAAGTTGGCCCGAAACCAACCCACCCGCGTGTATCGGCCCGGCCTGCACATCACTAGTGCATTTTGCAGGTCTACAGAACAATAAATAATTGTTGCAACTCAGTGACCACCCCCTCCAAATAAAAACAACTTGGGTGATTCATGGCCTGTTTTTGCAAGGTTGCAATTTAGCCGATACCAACTGATTCCAAATTCATATTAGAAGGTTTTCTGCTTTGGTAACAAAGCTTTGCTCAGATACATTTGGATTGTGTTTAATATGGAAACTCAATCAATTTCAGTATTTGGTCATCTCTTTTATGGAGGGTTCTGTACTTAGCTGCATCCATACATTAATAACATGGTGTGTCCCTTTAAGGCTTTGATGATAATAGCGAGAGTATCGCCAGGACCGTATAATGCAGCCCCAATTTTGGCCCTGTGTAGGTGTCACTGTTGATTTTCATCCTTCCGGAAAAAAAAACAACTGTACCATTAATATGAATATTTAGTCACTGCAAGGGCGATGTTTTTCTTTTATGATTATGCAGATGTATTTCTCAAATGCTGGAATGTATTTAAACTTGTATTTTGTTCTATACACTATACATTATATAGGTTCAGATTTATATGTTTATTTTATTTTAGGGGGAAAAAAAGCTAGAATCAAACTGGAGTAATTATTATTATGGCTTATTATTGCCCATCTTGAAATGATTGCCCAATTTGTACTGTATCAGTACCAGATAAAATGGAAGGAGAAGAGAGGCACTGTGCTGATTGGTACATATACGCATTCCTGATGGAAGGGTATTAAGAAGAAGCAGAAAAATAGCCAGTAATACATGTATTTTATTATTTAGCACCCACTCTTATGGCGCATTCACACATTCTGTGCCGGTATTACTGTATTATGATTCCCCGTCTGTTCTGTCTTCATTTATTGTTCACAAGGTTTACATTGGCGGCAACTGGAAAAGAACATGTGTTCCTAGTAAAATAAAAGACATATAAATCCATAGTTGGGGCTTTATAGAAGTCCTTGACAGTGGCTATAAGGTCTCAAAAGCCAGTGGCACTGAACTTTGTATTGAATGTACCTCTTCTGGGGCAAATAAGCCCTCCAATGAGTGTAAAACTCTGGTGAGCCAGTTGATTGGCTGCTTGAGCACCAGTATTGAATCACTATAGGTAAGTGATGTGCGGGGAGGTTTGAGCTTCGATCGCATAACTACTACCTTCAAGCACTTTCTTTGTCATGAAACTTGTTTGACGCAGCACTATTCAGTTTGGCTGCTTACATTTGCCTAAAGGTGGCCATAGACGCTCATATAATTTTGTACGAAACAAATTTTCTTACGATATTCTGTGTGTGTATGGTGGGAAACGAGCCAAACGATATCAGCAGAAGACTTGGATATTGGTTGTCTCGTAGATCGGGCTGGATGGAAAATTTTGATTTGGTGCCTTCATCGGCACCCAAACATCGGCCAAGGTGGCCATAGACGTAACAATTACCTTTCTTGGAAAAGATGTTTCCAAGAAAGATCGTTCATTTCAATACACGCGTGTACAGCTGAATCGTCAGATATACAAGTAAAATCAATAGAATTATTAACTGTATCTGATGACTCAGCACTAACAATGGCCAATGTTTGGGTGCCTTCAACGGCATCCGATCAAAATTTTCCGTCCAGTCAGATCGATGAGTGGACCGATATCCAAGTCTTCTGCTGATATCGGTCGGCTCATTTCCCACCATACATGCACTGAATATCTATTATATATTATCTGTACGTCTATGGCCACCTTTAGTGTTGAATCGTCAGATACAGGTAGAATTCTATTGTTTCCACCGATATATGAGACGATTCAGCTCTACACGTGCGTGTTGAAACGAGCAATCTTTCTTGGAAAGATTGTTTCCAAGAAAGATTGTAATTGTTACATCTATGGCCACCTTTAAAGGCTTTTCAGACTGCTGCTGCTGTTGCTTTGCTGTTAATTGACTCAAAATAAAAATCTGCCAAAATCCATTTTTCATTAGTCTGGCAAACTGCAGATGTGTATGTTGCACAGCCTTTGTAATCGTTAATAAATCTGTATGGAAGTTTTTTTCATAGAGTCTTGCTTGTGTTTCTTCTTTATATTGAGGCAATGGAAACCAGTAACTTCCCAGTGTTATCCAAAGTCCTGAAGGCCTGATATGAAGGCTTGGTTTAGTTCATTGGATCAACTGATGTTGCCGCATTACAAATCTCAGGTCCCTTTATAAGTAGTTACATTTTGGGAATTGTAGTCCAGCAGCATCAGGGGATGAGGAAACCCCGTCTTGGGCAATGGATAAATGATCTGTCTGTAGGCTAAATCTATCCCACTGCAGTACAGACCAGGAAAAAGTGATGTACCTTAAAACTTCCATCCTCTAACTACACTTCAGCCCATGCCTACTAGACTGGAGTACCCAACTGTTTTTTTATATTTGAATCGGGCTATTCATCTTTGACTTAATGTTTGGGGGCATAGTTATCAAGGGTCGAATTTAGAGTTTATGGGCGAATAAATTCGGCAGGCGCGAATTCGCAGTGAATTTCCACGTTTCGTTGGTGAAAAATCCACCGCATAAAAAATGTTGCTGCGCGTCAGAATAGTCGAGCGCATAAAAACTCACTTCAAAATTATTCAGATGCCCATTGACTTTGATGCATTTGGACAAAATAGGCGCGCATAGAAAAATTGTTGCTGGCATCAAAATTGAAAAATAATTTTGACGCCCATTTTTCACTGTTTTGTGATAAATTTGCAAATTTTTCGATAAAGCGCAACAGGACAAATTTGCCCATCACTACTGCTTAGCATTATAATAATAACAACTGAACTTCGCTGAATCTGAGTTTATATTTTAAAATCTCCGAGACATTTTGTAATACGATTTTTATTACATATTATAAGTGGATTAACCCCTTTTTCTACATACCTCTATGATTCTGCTCCTTTCTTTATTATACCCCCAACAACTGTCCATCAGGCCCATTAATTCAGTGCATGTGCAGGAACATGTGCAGGAACATGTGCAGGAACATGTGCAGGAACATGGGCACAATACAACACATTAATACCAAGGGATTCCTGGGTGCCAATACCCAGAAGCCAACACTGTGAGACATTACATTTGTCTTTGTTTTCACCTACTAATTACACCATCACAATGTCTGCTTGGCTTAAATAACGGCAGCGAGATAATTATTTACTTCATTTGTGCTGCCAAAGCACTTTCCTTGTGCATGAATTATAAATGCCTTTAAGTGGAATATAAAAAAAAGACATCCAATGTGTAATAATACAAATGCTACTGCTTAAGGTATGGTAGGGTCTGTTTTTAGCACTGTACAGTATTTGAATTTACTCTTATTTTCTGTAACAGCACTGAGTTTGTAGAAACCATCACCGCCCCGGCCGGGTGGCAACCGTAACTGGACAGTGGCTGCAGTTCTGTAGGGATGGATTTAGTGGAGTGTAACAAATATAATGTATAATGCACCCCACAGTGACATTACTCTCTTCTTATTCACATAGACACAGCGTTTGTAATCGCAGCCAGGCTCTTCACATTAGTGGGGCCAGCTAGGGGCAAATCATTTACTACAGATGTTTTACTACAGAAAAAAAAACTCTAATGGTCATTTTGGGATCCTACAAGTTGGGGTTTGGGAATGAGACTAATAAACTGGTAGTGCCTCTTGTATTTGGGCCCATGGACCTCTCCTACTCCTTCAGCCTCTTCCCCAATAAACTGGGATATGACCTTTCAAGATTCTAATGTTTCTCCTGATCTTCATACTACAGGTATGGGACCTATTATCCAGAATGCTCGGGACCTAGGGCTTTCCGGATAACAGGTCTTTTCGTAATCTGGATAGTCATACCTTACATCTACAATTAAATCATGTAAACATTTAATAAACCCAATAGGCTGGTTCTGCTTCCAATAAGGATTAATTATATCTTAGTTGGGATCTAGTACAAGGAACGGATTTATTATTATAGAGAAAAAGGAAATCAATTATTAACATTTGGATAAAATGGAGTCTATGGGAGACATCCTTTCCATAAATCAGATCCTTCGGGATAACAGATGCCATACTTACATATTGGATTCAATTAGAATTATGTTCTTGCTTCCCATTTATACATAGAATGATTGTATTTCTATATAATTAGCTGTTCTGCCTGTGACCATTGCAATTCCAGTCTTAAGTCATGGCTGTTATGTTTTAGCAAAATAATATATCTTGGGATTGTGGAGCTGTTAGTACTTATTTTACTGGTCAAACAGTTCACACAGACAAACAAACAAACACTCTCCTGTCTCAGGATTTCCACACTGGCCCCTCTCCTGCAATTCTGAGCCAAGTTGGTTGCAGGGTCAGACTGGACTGGTGGGATACTGGGTAAGAACCTGGTGGTCCCAGGCCCACCTGGGCTCCACTGACCCAGACAATGCGGCCACAACTAAAGAACAGGTATGTGTGGGGAGGTTGTGGCTGGGGAGGGGGCCTAGAGGGGGGCTACAGCTGAGGTGTGGGGGATGGGGACCCCTGTGGCTGAAGTCCAGAGCGGGCATCAGACCCTCCAGTCCAATGCTGATTGGTCAGACCTCTTAAGGACATTAATGACATCCAGTAAAGTTTTCTCTGCCTCTGTCAATGAACCCTACGTTGCAGTATGTTGTAACTTTGATCAATGCTGACGGAATATGGACACAATTCCATCGACTTGGATAAAAATGACAAAACAACTAAAAGTATGCACGAGACTTTATCACTGGAGAAGGAATAAATATGGGATGGGCAACATTCCTTACAGCAACTCACATCATTTCTCCAGTAAGCAAGCAAGCATTTTAGGAGTGTGCAAAAATCTATGCTCTAAGTCTAAACATATATTTAAAGGCAACTCGGAACATATTTATACTTAAAAAGGAAAAACTGTGAGTGCTTATGTCTAAACAAACCCCAGTCTAGCAGAAGCTCCTCACAGTTCCCAGCAAACCATTCCCTGCACAATATTCAGACTGTTTCACCTAAGAATTTGGTTTATAGATTAAAGGGCTACCCCAGACCCTAATTCCTTTTTAAATATTTAAGTTCTAATCTTTTGCTTTTTTACATGTTTGATTGGGCAGGTCTTTGCTCTAAAAGTTACTCAGTTTTCATGGATGGATACATTGGCAACCAAGTGAAAGCACAGGAGCTTGTTTGCATCAATATAAACTCTCCATTGTGTCCATCACCTGCACTTTTGTGTGTGTTTGTAAATGACCACAAGGGTATTTTCTATTTACATAAACAACATCATAACTATATAGACAACCCCTACATCTTCCTCATGGACAAATCAATACTTAAGGCGATTCTGTTATGTAGTTTTTATTTTTAAATTACACTGTTTACACTGCAAATAATTCACTCTACAATATAAAATCTAATTCCTGAACCAGCAAGTGTATTTTTTAATTATAATATTGGTGTTTAGGCACATCTCAGGTCATTTTGCCTGGTCATGTGCTTTCAGAAAGAGCCAGCACTTTAGGATGAAACTGCTTTCTGACGGGCTGTTGTTTTCTCCTACTCAATGTAACTGAATGTGTCTCTGTGGGACCTGGATTTTACTATTGAGTGCTGTTCTTAGATCTACCAGGCAGCTGTTATCCTGTGTTAGGGAGCTGCTGTTCTGTTGTTAAGCTGCTGGGGGGTGGGGAAGGGAGGGGGTGATATCACTCCAACTTGCAGTGCATCCGTAAAGATTGACTGAAGTTTATCAGAGCACAAGTCACATGACTGGGGGCAGCTGGGAAACTGACAATATGTCTAGCACCATGTCAGATTTCAAAATTAAATATAAAAAAAATCTGTTTGGAAATGGATTTCAGTTCAGAAGTCTGCTGGAGCAGCACTATTAACTGATGTGTTTTGAAAAAAAAAATTCCCATGACAGTATCCCATTAACAGGGCTATCTCTTTTCATCTGTCACTTGAATTGTTTCAGTTACTTTTATCTTGATTCATCATTCTCTCAAATTTACTCTGTGTGATTTCATAGCAGTTGGTAATCATGCCATCTGTTCCTTGGCTGCCATCATTTTCTCTTGGCAGACCTGTGTGTGAGAATATAATATTCTTATCATTTATCTGTTTAGAGTTTTATATTACCAGTTATTTTGATAAATACTGTGCTAAGTCACTAAAGAGTTTTCTTTGTTTCTTAATTATTTAAATGTCCTATTGTGTGTGTTATGTGGGTATAATGCATGCTACACGTACATTTATTCTACTAGCTAATAAGTTCATGTTCAGGTCTGGTTAAAATGGGAGTCAAAAATGTATGTAAAACATTAGTAAATTGGTTACAAAACGTTGGTTTTGCTAAAATTGTACAGGACACTTGGGCGATTTGTTTATGAATTAAACAGACCTGACGTTTCATTGTTCAACTTATAAATACTGTATTTATCCAGAATGCCAAGGTACAGGGAACCTCATCTCATGAAGCTGTTGTCAATGGGGCACTGGGCAGAAAGTATAATGCCTACTCCAGGATTTCCATGGGAGGAAACAGAAAATTTGCCTCTGCAGGGTCAGTAACAATATACAGACTACAAACTATGAGGTCATGAGCTGAACATATAAAATCCCTAAGATGTATTGATCTAAGATCAGTATAAAGCTGGCCATACAGTAGATGTTGAGATTTTTAAAAGATCAGATCCTCATCGTGAGACCACGATTTTCTCGGAACGATCAGACGATCGTACGAATTTACCATCAACTAAAAAGACCAATTTGCCCTGCAAACATAGATAGATTGCACTGGGGCCAACAAAGATTTTTTGACCTGGTCGATCAATTTCCTGACAGATGTTGGACGAAAAATCGTAAGATGTACGATCGTTCGAATCCCACTAACCACACGATAATTTTGAAGGATTGGTCAGACTTCCCTAAAAGCGTCTATGGGGAGCTTATCCGCACTTCTCATTCTTATCCCTTTCTGGCAAATCTTAGGACTCTCAAGAGACTCTTAACTTCCCTCTATGACACTTTTAGCTTGGGTCTCTTACACTGATACTTATAAAACGCGGTCTTTTCTTCTACGACTTTCCACAGCCTTGTCTGATCTCTCCTAAATAATTCAGAAAAGGACAAATTGTCTTTATAAAGGCAATATTCATTGGCTTTTTAATCCAGACTTGCACCTGAAGCTGTCTGCTAAAGACTGTTTGGCATGGACTTGAGGGGATTCCCAGAGACTGACTACTGGATCCCCACCTCCCCACGTAGTTTCAGAAGTCACTTGATACTATCTATCATATATTTTTTCCTACCAGATCCATATCAGCAGTACTTTAGTATTCATACTTCCAGGGACATACGATTGCCACCCAAGTGGCTATAAGGTGGGTTTCTTCTGCTGTTTCTCTCTAGAGATATTTTCCAAATATTCTTTTTAATTACAGAAAGTTTGAATGCATTTCCAAGGGAATAAATAGTTGTCTTGTCCAAAATGTTCCTTTGTTTTCCCTACTTTAGAAGTCTGTACAAACTCACAATAACTTTAGCTGGGCCCGTGCTGTGACTATCAAGAGACTTACATCTCAGCTGATTCACCCCGATTCACTGGTGTTCATCCCATTCCATTACCGGGTGAATGGAGGAGGCATTAATTGTGGATACTTGGTTTTAAGGACCGTTTCAATGCCAGCATGACTTCATTGTTTCTTTCTCAAAGACTTTGGGGAAGTTTCTGCTGGAGAGAAGCATAATTGCAAATTTCCATTTATTCATACTCTAAAAAATGTTCTGGATCGTCTCTGTTTAAAGAAAGTATTGTATTTAGGAACTTGGATGGTTATAAATGTAACTGGTAACAACCATTGTATGGTAACCTTGAGTTAGGGAACTGAAACAAATTGTTATTTGAAATTTTGGAGGTGAATAAAGACCAAAAAAATACAGAACAACAATAACATTTTTTTTTAGTTTTCCAGTGGTTTGGGGAGTGTAAAGAAACTATGGAATTGAACATAATAATTATCCAATAATACATCTGCAGATCCTCGGTAGGTAAAATAATTTTTTTTTTTTAAAGGTAAGTTTTATTTCGTTTTTGAACACAAAACATACTCACAGAACAAACAGTCAAGCAGACCGGTTCATAAAGATTATACATAGGTACAAAAAAATGGCAGAATGTACAAGTCGACTACAAGCACAACAAAATAAGCATCGACATGAGACAATAATGGACTTTTGGGATAAGCGAACACCCGAGGGACCCAAGAGGGGATTCAGGAGGAGCGGAATCACCACTAGTATGACCCAGGCGGTCTGTGCAACTACCGTTCAGTCAGGAAGATTCGGATCTATGTCAGTCCACGAACCCCATGTTGTCAAATTTAGTAGGCGAGCCCCTAGATTCATAGGTAAGTTTGTAAAGGGGTAAGACATTATTAACTAGCTGCACCCACGCTCTAAGAGAGGGTGGTAAGTTGCCCATCCAGTGCATTGCAATGGTTTTTTTTGCGTAGAAAAGGAGGACACGAAAGGCAATTCTGGGGTATTTGGCCGGGACCAGTTCCTCTAAGACCCCCAATAGACAAACGGACGGGGTGACAACCCTCGGGAAGTCAAGGTTATCAGCTAGAAAGTGAACCACTCTCGTCCAAAAGTTGAAAATCAGTCGACATTCCCAGATTAGGTGGAAAAAGTCAGCGCCTGGTTGCTGACACCTCGGACAAATATCAAGGGGGATTCGGCCCATTTGCTTAAGACGTACTGGGGTTATATACACATGGTGTAAAATTTTATACTGAATCAATGATAAAATCATTTTTAGATTAATCTTGGGGGGGTTACTTGCCCTTGAATGTACAACATTATCCAAGTCACGAGGAATTAGATAAACATTTAGGGGCAAATTTATGTAAGGCCGAATATCGAGGGGCAATTAACCCTCAATATTCGACTGCCGAATTGAAATCCTTCGAATATCGAAGTCGAAGGATTTACCGCAATTCGTTTGATCGAATCGTTCGATTCGAAGGATTTTAATCCATCGATTGAACGATTTTTCTTCAAGCTAAAAAAGATAGCAAATCTTATGGGGACCTTCCCCATAGGCTTACATTGACTTCGGTAGCTTTTAGGTGGCGAAATAGGGGTTCGAAGTTTTTTTTAAAGAGACAGTACAGACTTCAAATGAGACAGTACAGACTTCAAATGGTCGAATAGTCGAACGATTTTTAGTTCGAATCGTTTGTTTCAAAGTCGTAGTCGAAGGTCGAAGTAGCCAATTCGATGGTCGAAGTAGCCAAAAAAAATTTGAAATTCTAAGTTTTTTTTCCTTTTTTTACTTCACTCGAGCTAAGTAAATGGGCCCCATAATAATAAAAACCATTTGAAAATGAGCTTAGATTGTAAGCTCCACTGGTACAGGGACTGGTGTGAATAATGTATAATCCTGCAAAGCATTGCAGGCATGTGTCAGCACTGTATAAATAACAGGATATTTGAAAAAGAATGAGTTAGTGTGATTTCTGGTTCAAAAATAAGAGAGTGCCATAAATACTGCAGAGGTGATAGAGTTATTATAATTAAGTTATATAAATAAAGAATAAACACCAACCACTCCAGACCGAAGGAAATAAAAGCAAAGAAAATGCCAACTGGTTCTTATACAGCTATTTTTACTTAAGAGCAATCTGTGGTTTGACAAAGGCCAGGAAGCCTAATTTAGCACTGAGAGTATATTATTATCTGCTCTAAACTGACAATTTAGTGCCTATGTTATTAGACAGTGACGCATCACTGCTGTATATACTTTATATTCTATACTTTTTTCTCAACACCTTTACATTTACAGGTATGGGACCTGTTATCCAGAATGCTCGGGACCTGGGGTTTTCTGGATAACGGATCTTTCCGTAATTTGGGTCTTCATGCCTTAAGTCTACTAGAAATTCATTTAAACATTAAATAAACCCAATAGGCTGGGTTTGCTTCCAATAAGGATTAATTATATCGTAGTTGGGATCAAGTACAGGTTGCTGTTTTATTATTACAGAAAAAAAGGAAATCATTTTTAAAAATTTGGATGAAATGGAGTCTATGGGAGACATTCCGTAATATATATGAAAAAGGTCCCTGTGTGGACCGAAACGTCACGTCTGCTTTACATGTGATTTTTTAATACACTTTTGATTATTCACAAAATACCTCGGTGTTGATGGTCATTTGTCTTCATATATATATATATAGATAGATAGATAGATAGATAGATAGATAGATAGATAGATAGATAGATAGATAGATGATAGATAGATAGATAGATAGATAGATAGATAGATAGATAGATAGATAGATAGATAGATAGATAGATAGATAGATAGATCATTAGATAGATTGATAGATAGATAGATAGATAGATAGATAGATAGATAGATAGATAGATAGATAGATAGATAGTTCATTATTATATTTGACATCTTTATGGTTATGCTGTATATTCTGCAGAAAATGTGGTTCTAAAAGAACTCTGCAGAGCACAGTACAATGTACCTGATAGCTTCAGTGCATTCACCTACTAACTTACCCCTATACAGTATGTAATAAAAGACACAATATTTGCCCAGGTGCAATAACCCATATCAACCAATGAGATGTTTGGGTCTGACTGGGCCAGGTGGACACTGGGAAAAAACTCAAACTGATCCCTGCTGGCACTCCCCCAGGCCGCTGATCTCAGGGGTAGGGCAGGTGGCAGGCAGCCAATGTAGAGGGGTGTGAGGACATTGTGGGGGGCCCTTGGCATGTGTGGGGGGCCTTTGGGACGGCGGCTTGGTGACCCTGCACCCACCAGTCTGACCCTACTTATACTGGTCATTATTTTCCTTTGCAAAGCACTAGAAAGGTCCCATCTAGAATATACTTTGCTGATTTGGTCTCCAGTGCTCAAATAAGCTATTAGTTGATTAGAACGAGTCCAAAGAAAGTATGGAAAGTCTCCATTATGAGGAAAGACCGGGCAAATTGGGGTTGCTAACACTGTAGAGGCAATTAAAGGAGATATGATAAAAATGTATAAGGGGATGCTTTATTTGCCAGTAGGTACTTGCAGCTGACTTGAGGGTATCCATTTGGAATAGAAGAAAGCAGGTTCCATCTTAACGTTTAGAAAATGTTTTTTACAGTGAGAGCTGTGAAGATGTGGAATTGTCTCCCTGAATCAGTGGTACAGGCTGATACATTAGATAGCTTTAAGAAGGGGTTGGATTGCTTTTTAGCAAGTGAGGGAATACAGGGTTACTGAAAATAGTCAGGAACTGAATTATCAAGCACATATAAGAAGAACAGCTCAACTAGGAACTTACAATGCTGATTCGTACAATAGGGCATTGAATTGTTGCCAGTCCATGGCATGGTGGCATCTCTCTCTGGAACATCATTTCAGGCCTGAAGATCAGGACAGCAGGATTGCAGAAGGAAGATACCACAACTATGTGTGTTGTGATATTGGAAACCTCAACCCCATCGAATGTAGCACTGACTAGCTCTCTGATTTCATTGCTTTGCATATATACAGTAGAGGTGATGGAAAGTGTTTTAAACTAATGACAGTTGTGGTAGAGTGACAGAGGAATTGGTTAAAAAGAGGTGTTTTTCCTTTGATTTCTCCCCAGAAGAAGAAATAGGCACCAGGAAGGGTGTTAATAAACAGAGAAGAGTTGCTCTGTTTATAGGCTGGTGGCCAGGTCCTGAAAGCTGGAGTATTGTGGAAAGAACAGGCAAGCCAGGTGCTCCGATTCAGTAGTCCAGCTCATGGCTACACAGCAGCGTGTTTATATAAACTATAGTAGTACTTATCTGTTATCTACTGTGTATCCTGTGCTTGAATGGCTGCCCCCATGGCTACACAGCAGCTTGTTTATATAAACTATAGTAGTACTTATCTGTTATCTACTGTTTATCCTGTGCTTGAATGGCTGCCCCCATGGCTACACAGCAGCTTGTTTATATAAACTATAGTAGTACTTATCTGTTATCTACTGTGTATCCTGTGCTTGAATGGCTGCCCCCATGGCTACACAGCAGCTTGTTTATATAAACTCTAGTAGTACTTATCTGTTATCTACTGTGTATCCTGTGCTTGAATGGCTGCCCCCATGGCTACACAGCGGCTTGTTTATATAAACTATAGTAGTACTTATCTGTTATCTACTGTGTATCCTGTGCTTGAATGGCTGCCCCCATGGCTACACAGCAGCGTGTTTATATAAACTCTAGTAGTACTTATCTGTTATCTACTGTGTATCCTGTGCTTGAATGGCTGCCCCCATGGCTACACAGCAGCTTGTTTATATAAACTATAGTAGTACTTATCTGTTATCTACTGTGTATCCTGTGCTTGAATGGCTGCCCCCATGGCTACACAGCAGCTTGTTTATATAAACTCTAGTAGTACTTATCTGTTATCTACTGTGTATCCTGTGCTTGAATGGCTGCCCCCATGGCTACACAGCGGCTTGTTTATATAAACTATAGTAGTACTTATCTGTTATCTACTGTGTATCCTGTGCTTGAATGGCTGCCCCCATGGCTACACAGCGGCTTGTTTATATAAACTATAGTAGTACTTATCTGTTATCTACTGTGTATCCTGTGCTTGAATGGCTGCCCCCATGGCTACACAGCAGCTTGTTTATATAAACTATAGTTGTCTTTCTAAAGCAAACACACCCGTTTTACCAGTGCAGGCCAACAGTACATTATATTTTCATTACATTAAAACATTTTAAAATTTTAAACATTTTAAAAAGTTAAATTTTTCGGCTTTACTTTTCCTTTAAGCAGTTCCATATTCACTGAATACAGCATTAGTGCTCATTACTTTCATATCAGTTGCACTGTATTCCGCAGTTGAGAACATGCCCTAAAGAGCAGCCAATAACATGAAAGAATGCATTCATTGTTAGAGTTGCCTTTGAACACACAATTAAGAAGATTGGCTGAGTTTGCAGAAGAGAAATAGAGATACGTTTATAATTTAAACACAGGTGAAACCATTCTCCTTTGCCCTGTATTATAAGAGGCTATACTAACAATCTGATTATACATGAACCACAGATTGTCTCTTAGATCTAAAGATAGGAACCTTAAAATAGCAACCGCACAGATCCACACACGCCTCAGGCAACGGAACAGATGTCGCTCTCAGGAAAAAAAAGATAAAATAAAGAAAGTTGAAATTAAATCTGGCTTGAAATAGATGCATAAAAAGGACGCAGATGAAGTTGTTCAGCCAACACCCCCCGCTCATACCTGACCATCTCCTACATGTTTTCCAGTTCTGTTTTTGCTCAAAGTGTATTCCAGGAGAAATGTTCCAAGGAAGGTTAGATGTTAGTTTTTTGCGTTGGCCTCCAACTTTTCATGGATGACCTGGCTGGAAGGAATCTGTATTCCCAGTTGGAACTAAATTTCCCACATTGCTGTGAAAGTAAGAATGTATGTGCAAAAGTACAGCACAAAGCTTTACTGTTAATACATGGCAAATAAATTGCTGGTGGGAATGGTGAGGAGATGGTAATCACATGAGAAACTTCAGATGCACATTGAGGCCAATCAAACTAGAGGGAGGGCACCCTGCAACTCCAGCACTTTCAGTACAACAGAATGCTGATCAATAGATAATGATTTATAGTTAAAGAAGGATAGGCAGCTCAATATAATCCTTGATAATGAGAATGTTTTATATATGGGGTATATTCACTAAAGTTGGCTCAAGTGTGACATAATTACCAAATGCATTTCAACCATTATCTATTTTTAGATATCACATAATTCATTATGCTCTTGTGCTAATATGATATCATTTTTATTATAAAATAATAATCACCACAAATAATAATAAAACATTAGTTATTTTCACCAGGGAGCAGTATCCCTGGTTTGTGCCTTGTATTGTTTCCTAAAACATTATTTCACATCTCTTTGAGCTTCAATATGGGAACCTTATTAAAGGGGTGGTTCACCTTTAAGTTAACTTGGGGAGGCCCATTTATCAATGGTCGAATTTCGAGTGCATGTGAATCTTTTTTACTCTAATACATTCGAATATATTTGAAATTCGAATGGGAGGTTATTTAAGAAAAAAATAACTTGAATGAATATTACCGACTTGAAAATTTAAATTGCATTCAATTCAAATTTGACTAAACTCGAATTGAGTTTTTTCTCCAAAAAAAATCGAATGTCAGGAAGGCTATTAACATCTTCAAATGCATTGACTTATACATGAACTCGGCAGGTGTTAGGTAGGTGGTGAATAGTCGAATTCGAATTGTTCAAAGGGTCAATATTTGATAAATCTCGACTTTCGAATTCAAATTTGAATCGAGTTTGGATTATTCTCAATTAGAATTTCACAGTTTTGACCAAAAATACAATTTCTAATTTACTATTCAATCCTTAATAAATTTGCTCTTAGTATATTGTTAAATGGCTCATTCTAAGCAACTTTTCAATTGGCCTTAATTTTTTTCTTTATTATAGTTTTTGCATTATTTGCCTTCTTCTTCTGACTCTTTCCAGCTTTCAAATAGGGGTCACTGACCCCATATAGGGGTCACTGACTGGGCCGCCAATACACCGGGAAAAAACCCGGTTGGCCCCGGCTCTTTTAGGCCCTGCCAGCCCAGATCTGCTCCCTGAAGTTCCTCTTCCTGCACTCCCTACCTGAAGTTCCTCTTCCTGCACTCCCTCCCTGAAGTTCCTCTTCCTGCACTCCCTCCCTGAACTTCCTCTTCCTGCACTCCCTCCCTGAACTTCCTCTTCCCGCACTCCTTCCCTGAACTTCCTATTCCGCCACTCCCTCCCTGAACTACCTCTTCCTGCACTCCTTCCCTGAACTTCCTCTTCCTGCACTCCTTCCCTGAACTTCCTCTTCCTGCACTCCCTCTCTGAACTTCCTCTTCCTGCACTCCCTCCCTGAACGTCCTCTTCCTGCAATCCCTCCCTGAACTTCCTCTTCCTGCACTCCCTCCCTGAACTTCCTCTTCCTGCACTCCCTCCCTGAACTTCCTCTTCCTGCACTCCTTCCCTGAACTTCCTCTTCCTGCACTCCCTCCCTGAACTTCCTCTTCCTGCACTCCTTCCCTGAACTTCCTCTTCCTGCACTCCCTCCCTGAACTTCATCTTCCTGCACTCCCTCCCTGAACTTCCTCTTCCTGCAATCCCTCCCTGAACTTCCTCTTCCTGCAATCCCTCCCTGAACTTCCTCTTCCTGCACTCCCTCCCTGAACTTCCTCTTCCTGCAATCCCTCCCTGAACTTCCTCTTCCTGCACTCCTTCCTTGAACACGGTCGCGCTGACGTGGCAAAGAGTTACGAGCGTGCGGGGGGGGGGGGAGTGCAGAGTGAGTCACATTAATAAAGACCTGTTTATAATGAGTTCCCTCAGCGAAGTGCAGATCTGATAGACATGCTTCCTGCCATCTGTCTCACATAATGAAAGCTCTATTGCAAGAACTCTGTGAGATCTGTGGCTTCTCCATGATTGCTAATGATATGATTTTCACTGGAAAATAAAAAAAGGAAATTCTCTTGCTGGCAACTGCTTGTGTTTTATGGAGGCAACGTCAGTAGATACATTCACTCAGTTGCTCAGTGCAGCCGCCCAATCCCAGTAACACTCATGTCCTTGCTTCGCCCTTCAGGCCAGATGCAGCATGTGCTGAACATCATGTGACTCAAAAATCACTAATTGCTCATTCTTATGTTATGAGAACTAGGAAATTAATCCATAACCGAGTCAGTAAATTAATCAGTCAATCGGCTTGTCTTGGGTTAGGCCGTGATAATTCTAAAGAGGTCTCTCTGGATTTCCTTCATCTTATTGTGTTGCCTGCACTCTCTGGTTGTTCTTTAACTCACTTCTATTTACTGTATATTTTAGGACACATTTTGGAAACAAAGAGACAATATGGAACAATATGTGTGTTCAGATGATTCAGCAGACAGACACGATTACTGACACGATTACAGACACGATTATTAAGAACAGGTCACAGTGTACTGGGGTTTTTCCTTCAACTTTGCCTGTAATATTATCACAGTTATTCACATAATATGTTTTTTTTTTTAATTTGACATATAATTAGTTCTCTACTTCTACTAATAGCATTAAATCATTTAAACATTTTAATACATAATTCAATGACATCGAAAGAACCAATTGACTGCTTTGCTTGCCCTCCCTAATTATCCAACGCAACTCTAGCTGCACTGTATATTCCCTTTACATGATCACCTTCCATGTTTTATGCACTTGCTACTTTATTGTACCCACCACCATTAAGTCTATTAGATTTTATTTGGTGCCCTTTGGTTTTTTTTAATAATTTCAGTCTCCTTAAATTACTTTAATATTTTGGTTAGTTTCATTATTTGTCTGTTGCAGTTCTGCTGAAAGTTACATCTGTATATGTATATCTAATATCACGTAACCCCCTTTATTTCTTAGTGTATAGCCTTCCTTCCTTCCAGAACATGTTTCTCTTTTGATAAATCATAACATCCCAAAGTATCCCCATTTTCATCCCTCAGTATAACATCTAATAATACCATGACTACAGCAGGATACCATGAAAATGTCAACCACTTGCTATATATGCAGGTATGTTATCCAGAATCCAGAATGGTATCCAGGGCTGGATTCCTCGGGCTGGCAACCCTAGGCCTCGCGGTCATATCACTCGCCCGCAACCCCCGCCGCTAGCACATGCAGGTCCTAGCGCCTGCACTACTCCCCTCTGCAGCGCACATGCATGTAAGCGCCAATGAACAGCGCAGTTGAACGGGAACGAACAGGTCCCCATATTGCGGCTGGGCGGCATGCCGCCCCTAATTTTTTGCCGCCCTAGGCCCGGGCCTTTGATGGTATCATGTTATCCAGAATGCTCAGGACTGGAGTTTTCCAGATTTTTCTGTAATGTGGCTCCACATACCTTAAGTCTACTAGAAAATCATGTAAACATTAAATAATCCCAATAGACTTTTTACTTCCAAAAAAAATTAATTATAGCTTAGATTGGATCAAGTACAAGGGACTGTTTTATTATTATTGTTTCATAAAAATTTGTATTATTTAGATAAAATGAAGTCTGTGGGAGATGGCCTTTCCATGATTTCCATGTTTTCTGGCATTTTATAGTGATATAGACAGATATTCATCATATTATAACCTGTATTTTATGGCCATTTATCAGAAAGGCTTTCTGTGCAAACCTACCAGGCATTCCTTTTATTGTTTCAAGATGGCTGACATGCAGGGAAGACCTCTAAGATTTATATATGGATACTGAAGGCTGGAAAACCTCAATACATGATGATAACCATACTAAATCTAGTTCTCAGAGAGCAGGAACATCCTCTAGGGGGAGTGCCAAGCCAACAAATCAACTGCTTTTATTTGTCATCTATGACGCACACTCTATCATGCTGCTGGTAAAGGATAAATGGAGCTTTGTGGGCGGTAATTGCCTTGAAGTAAATTAAGATGCCCTACTTAGGAAATAATCTTTGTATAAAGACTGTACCATTGACAACAATTACCCAGTTCCTGTCCCCAATAACACATAAGTCACCCAATATAGAGAATGTATCAAGTCTCTTTTTCCCATACCTGTTTCTTTCAAATCTACAATAAATAAATACATAAAAAGCTACTTTCCCAGATGAAGTAGTGATGTTGTAGTAGTCTGTAATGCTGGGCCTGAGGATCACAATATCTTATCTCTCTTTCTGCCTTTAATCATTTTTGTGTCACGTTCCATAGTTTGTGAATAAAGTGCAGACTGACACACACACTTCTTGCAAGAAATACCAGGCTCGCTATGTTAACAAATGGCTCTTTGAAAACAGAGAAGACACTGACATCGTTCATGAAAATGTATCTGCTGCAGCAGATGTCTATGCGTATATATATTTCGGCCATACCAAAAGGCAGCTGCAAGGGTCTGATGTACAGTGAATGTGAGGTCCAACCACAGACTCCCAGACATGCAAGGGCACTGGCAACGTAGTGATGCCAACGCAGTAAATGATGCTCATGGGTAATTAGCAAATTTGCAGGTCATTTACAATATGTATACTGGGCTGTCAGAGGCCAATAATCTGTATTAAGGGACATTTCCCATAAACTCTCCATCGTTATGTTGGCGCTATATAAATACATGTTAATAACCATTTTCTGGGTCAAAAATCCTCCCGTGGAACCTTTCAGGCACTAGTAAATGTCATGTTGCTCAGATACTTCTTTATTACATGTAAACGGGAATGTTCAGCTCATGTTCCTCCAACTAACACCAGTAACATCCCAGAAGTATCCATCATAGTTAACAATTCCACTATCTCCCCCTCTGCCCAGGCCCGGTGCCTTGGGGTTATCCTAGATTCTGCCCTGTCCTTCACTCCTCATATCCAGTAACTTATTAAATCATGTCACTTCCACCTAAGGAACATATCCAAAATACCATCATTTATCACCCAAGATGCTGCCAAAATTCTTATTCACTCTCTCATCATATCACATCTAGACTACTGTAACTCTCTTTTAATTGGCCTTCCGCTCCAGAGACTGTCTGTCAGTCCTCTGGTGCTGATGTCTGCCCTCGCGAGAGGTCGCGTCATTTTCGCGCATCGGCGCGTCCGCGTCGAGTTGGTCGCGCGCGCGCGCGGACGAAGGTTCGCGGGCGCGCGCCCGTTTTTGACGCATGCGCACAGCGCGTAAAAGGACGCCGAGGCCTGCAAATCACTGCGAAGTGATCTTGCCTTGACACTAAGCGTTCCTGAACTTTTGACTGTCTGATCCATTGGTTTCCTGAATATTTTGGCCTGTTTATCGACTCTTCTTTCGGATTCTCCCTCGGTACCGCAGATCCTGTTTCCTGACCTTGCCTGGCTTGACTACGTCCTCGTTTTACCCTATTCGGCTACTTCGACTCGGTTTCTACACAAGTGCTGCTGAACACCTACTACCGGCACCTCTGTTACTCTCTACCTGGACTTATTCCTGTCTCCATTCGGGCTCTGAGTTCCAGTAAGAGGCATAGGGGAGGCTATTAATTCGTCAGACCTACCACAGCGCCTGATAGTATCACTTCGCCAAGTATGGAGTCTGACGGTGATCAAGCCTCTAAGCCATTTGATGCCCTCGTGCAGCAAATCACTTCTCTCACCAAGGCGGTGCGAGACCTCCAAGGGGGTTATCAACAGATCCAGCTGCAGCTACAAGATCTTGCTTCTCCTGACAACCCTCCTCCAGCTCCCGCATCTCAAGCTCTACCTACCGCTTCTGCTCCTGCATTTTCTGAACCCAAGGTGGCGCTACCTGAAAAATTCGCTGGAGATAGAAAACTTTTCCGGGCTTTTTTCCATGGCTGCCGCCTGGTCTTCTCCTTAAAGCCACAGACCTATGCCTCCGAACAAGTCAAGGTGGGAGTGATTATTTCTCTACTGTCTGGGGAACCGCAAGCTTGGGCACATCGTCTCATGGAGAGTCAAAGTCCACTCCTGAATGACTCTAGTACTTTTTTCCAGGCATTGGGTCAAATCTATGATGACCCTAGACGTGACGTGTCTGCTGAAGCAGCTATTCGTTGTCTTCGTCAAGAAAGACGACCCGTGGAAGAGTACATCTCAGACTTCCGGAGGTACGCTGCAGACACGGAATGGAATGATAAAGCTTTAAGACATCAATTCCGTATTGGTCTCTCTGATGCCTTAAGAGACGAATTGTCTCGTGTAGCAATGCCTACTGATCTGGAAGGCCTTATTGATCTGGTGATTCAGATGGATCAACGCCTAAGAGAAAGACGTGCTGAAAGATCTTCTTCCTGGCTCCTTCCCAAGGCTCCTTTGCTCCCTCGTTTTTCTTCTTCTTCATCTGCTGTGGAATCGGGTGAGCCCATGCAAATTGGTCTTTTAAGATCGGCCATTTCACCTGAAGAAAGACTTCGTAGACGCCAATTAAATCTCTGTCTATACTGCGGTTTGTCTGGCCATTTCTTGAAGGATTGTCCCACTCGTCCTTCAGGTAAAACAAGACTGTCTTTTTTGTCCGTTAACACCTCATCTAGGGGAGTTTCACCATTAATTCTTCCCATTTCTCTACAGTGGCTCCAAGGAAGAATTAAAGCTTCTGCCATCATTGACTCTGGGGCTTGTGACTGTTTCCTTGACTCTGAGTTTGTTAAGAATCACGACATTCCCATTCGTCTTAAACAAGATCCCTTTTCTGTAAGAACAGCCGATGGGTCACCACTTTCTTCCGGGCCTGTGACACATGAGACGATTCCCCTGAATGTTTTGATTACTCCCTACTATTCAGAGTCTATTGTATTCAATGTCATTTTTTCTCCTTTGTTCCCCGTTATTTTTGGATTACCCTGGTTGAGACGTCACAATCCTTCAATAAATTGGTGCACTGGTGTTCTGCAATTTAACTCAAAGTTTGGTGTCACTCATTTAGCCACTAAGAGTTGTGAAAATACTTCCCTAGCCCTATATACACCCGGTGATGTTCGTCTAACGACAATACCTTCCTTTTTGCATGAATTCCTAGACGTTTTTGATGAGAAGGGGGCTGACAAGCTTCCCCCTCATCGGGTTTATGATTGCCCGATTGATCTTCTTCCCGGAGCGGCTATTCCCTTCGGACGTATCTACCCTCTTTCAGAACCTGAACTACTGGTATTAAAGAATTATATTGACGAGAATTTAAAGAAAGGATTCATCCGTCCGTCAACTTCGCCAGCTGGGGCTGGCATATTTTCGTAGAGAAGAAGGATCACTCTTTACGTCCATGCATTGACTATAGGCAGTTAAACCATATAACTGTCAAGAATCGTTATCCTCTTCCTCTTGTTCATGAACTATTTCAAAATCTTCGAGGTGCAAAGATATTCTCAAAGCTCGACCTACGAGGGGCCTACAATTTGGTGAGAATTCGGGAGGGCGATGAGTGGAAGACAGCCTTTAGATCTCGCTATGGGCATTTTGAATACCTTGTCATGCCGTTTGGTCTCTGCAATGCCCCCGCGACGTTTCAGCACTTCGTCAATGATATTTTTAGAGACATCCTCGATCAATTTGTTATTGTCTATTTGGATGACATACTTATTTTTTCTGCATCGTTAGAAGAGCATATTCAACATATGAAGAGGGTTTTCAACAGACTCCGGACCCCTGGTCTTTTTGCTAAATTGGAAAAGTGTGAATTTAATAAAACTTCCATCGAATTCTTAGGCTTCATCATCTCTGATCAAGGAATATGTATGGACAAGAAGAAGGTTGCGACGATTCTTGAGTGGCCAACGCCTGACAGTCGCAAAGCAGTTCAAAGATTTGTGGGTTTCGCCAATTTTTACAGAAAGTTTATTAAAGACTTTTCTAGAATCATTGCCCCCATTACAGATTTAACCAGCTCTTCTAGACATTTTTTCTGGACTCCTCAAGCTCAGTCTGCCTTTCAAAGATTGAAAGAATTATTTGTCTCGGCCCAGATTCTTAAACATGCAGATCCTGCTTTGCCTTTTGTCCTTGAAGTAGATGCTTCTGAAGTCGCGGTAGGGGCTATTCTTTCTCAAAGGTTTGGATCCCAAGGTTCTCTTTTTCCTGTAGCTTTTTTTTCCAAGAAACTTTCATCCTCTGAGAAGAATTATGATGTTTCCGATAGGGAACTCCTCGCAATTAAGGCTGCCTTTGAAGAGTGGAGACATTTGTTGGAAGGAGCTGCACATCCTGTTTTAATTTTCTCGGATCACAAGAATTTGGAATATTTGCGTACAGCCAAACGTCTCAAGCCTCGACAGGCGAGGTGGGCCTTATTCTTTTCTCGTTTCAATTTTCACATTACTTACAGACCAGGAGCCAAGAATGGCAAGGCTGATGCCCTTTCCCGTATGTTTTCCGAAGAAGGTGAATGCCCTGAACAGACCCATACCATCCTCTTACCACAAAACTTCCTTTTGTTACAGTCTGAACTTATGTCTAGAGTCAAAGAAGCTTCTTCTGCCTCTGATACCGCCCCGGATCTAGAACCAAAGGATGGTTTTCTCTTCTTCAAGAATAGAATTTTTGTTCCTGAGAAACTTCGTGTGGAGGTTCTTCAATTTGTTCATAATCATCCTTTGTCCGGGCATTTGGGAACAAAGAAAACCATTGACTTAGCTAAAAGACTTTTTTTTTGGCCAGGGATAAATAAGGATTGTAGGTTGTTTGTCCGTTCTTGTGAGACCTGTGCTCGTTTTAAATTCTCTCGTTCACGACCCATGGGACTTCTTCATCCTTTACCAGTCCCTGACAGGTTTTGGGGATCTATTTCAGTGGACTTTATTGTGGAATTACCTCCCTCACAGGGTTTTAATACAATTTTTGTTGTGGTTGACCGTTTATCCAAGATGGCGCACTTTATTCCCCTCACGGGTATTCCTTCTGCTGCCTCTACGGCTGAGGTCTTCATTAAAGAAATCATCAGACTACATGGAGTTCCTGATGAGATCGTGTCCGACAGGGGAGTTCAATTCACATCCAAATTCTGGAGAGCACTTTGTCAGTCCCTGAAGATTAAACTTCTTTTTTCCACAGCTTTTCACCCTGAAACTAACGGGCAAACAGAAAGAACAAATCAAACCCTTGAGCAGTATCTTCGTTGCTTTACTTCCTTCCTACAAGATGATTGGTATCAACTTCTTCCATTTGCTGAATTTTCATACAATAACTCTGTGCACTCTTCTACCAAGGAGACTCCTTTCTTTGCCAATTACGGCTTTCATCCTCAGGTATTACCCAACCTACCCAGAGAAGTAACAGTACCCTTACTACAAGACCGACTTGCCTTTTTGTCAAGTAATCTTCAAAAGATCCAGCAAGCTATGACTTTGTCACAGAGATCGTACAAGTTTTTTGCTGACAGAAAGAGAAGAGGAGGTCCAGAATTTAAGGTAGGGGATCAAGTATGGTTGTCCACTCAGCATGTTAAATTAGACTGCCCTTCCAAGAAGTTAGGACAGAAATTTCTTGGCCCATTTATCATCACTCAACAAATAAATAAAGTGGCTTTCAAGCTGAAGTTACCGGCATCCTTCAAGATCCATCCAGTATTTCATGTGTCTCTTTTCAAGCCAGTTGTCAAGAACACGTTTCCTGGTCGTTCTTCTTCTCCTCCAGTGCCAGTGTCTATCCAAGGGGTCGAGGAATTCGAAGTAGGTGCAATTCTGGATTCCAGGTACCACAGAGGTCAGTTACAATATCTTATACATTGGAAGGGGTATTCTCCTGAAGAGAGGTCTTGGGAACCAACAAACAATGTTCATGCTCCTCAGCTTATTAAGCTGTTTCACAAACGCTATCCTGCTAAGCCTGGGCCCGTCCTGAGGCCGCGCCTTGAGGGGGGGCAATGTCAGTCCTCTGGTGCTGATGTCTGCCCTCGCGAGAGGTCACGTCATTTTCGCGCATCGGCGCGTCCGCGTCGAGTTGGTCGCGCGCGCGCGCGGACGAAGGTTCGCGGGCGCGCGCCCGTTTTTGACGCATGCGCACAGCGCGTAAAAGGACGCCGAGGCCTGCAAATCACTGCGAAGTGATCTTGCCTTGACACTAAGCGTTCCTGAACTTTTGACTGTCTGATCCATTGGTTTCCTGAATATTTTGGCCTGTTTATCGACTCTTCTTTCGGATTCTCCCTCGGTACCGCAGATCCTGTTTCCTGACCTTGCCTGGCTTGACTACGTCCTCGTTTTACCCTATTCGGCTACTTCGACTCGGTTTCTACACAAGTGCTGCTGAACACCTACTACCGGCACCTCTGTTACTCTCTACCTGGACTTATTCCTGTCTCCATTCGGGCTCTGAGTTCCAGTAAGAGGCATAGGGGAGGCTATTAATTCGTCAGACCTACCACAGCGCCTGATACTGTCACCTCTCGAATCCATAATGAACACTGCTGCGAGGCTCATACACCTCAGCAACTGCTCCTCCTCTGCCTCGCCATTCTGTCAATCCCTGCACTGGCTTCTGTTACCTTTCAGAATCAAATTCAAATTAATGACACTGACATTCAAAGCACTTCATAACTCTGCCCCACCCTACATCTCTGAACTCATCTCTATATACTCACCCAACCGCTTACTATGCTCCTCTACTGACCTGCTACTCAACTCTTCTCTCATTACCTCCTCACATGCCCGCATTCAAGACTCTGGAATTCTTCCCACGGTCTGTCCGACTTTCTCCCAACCTTTCTGCTTTTAAAAAATCTCTTAAAACGCACTTCTTTAAAAAAGCCTACCCTCACTCTGTTTAACTATCAAATGCAACACCACATACAGTACCACATTTCTCACCCACTTAATTCAATCTTGCCCACTCCCACACCTTGTGTATTACTCCCTTCCCTTTAGAGTGTAAGCTCTTTTGTATAGGACCTTCCTCACCTTTTGTATCGTTATTGATTGTGATGTATGTAACTCCATATGTTCTATGTATATAATTCATGTGATTTAGTTGTATAAACACATTTACTTTACAGTGCTACACAATATGTTGGCGCTATATAAATACATGTTAATAATAATAATAATAATAATAATAATAATGTGCATAGGAAAACTGACTGGCAGTGACAATAGCTTAGCAATGATCTACCAGTCTGTGCTTGTTCTGTTCTGCTCATTGGGCTGCCTTCCAACGCCAGGCTGTAAATGGCTGAGATCACGCCTTTTCCAAGAAGCATGGCTACACAGGAACATTAGTTAAAGCAAATGACACAGCAATCCAAATATTCTCCTGGGTTTAGATATTTGCTCTTTTTTGGTCACAATATTGAACAGCTTGTGAGCATACATTTATATCACTTATCAATATCATTCAAGGACTGTTTACAGTTAAGGGGTTGTTCACCTTTGCAGTAACTTTTAGGGGTTATTTACCAAAGTCCATATTTATCTCAACATGTTCTGCCAAAAACTCCGATTACATCTGCACAGTTTTTTTCCGCTTATTTTTTATTAGGTTTTCCCATAAATGTGGTTTGCGGGAAAATTCGAATTTCACATATTTTTTTTCAGATTTTACAACGGATGATTTTGTATGTTTTTTCTCAGAAATCTTCAGGGTAATGTACAAAAGCCAGCGCACATCGAAAAATCATTGGGACTTCTCCCAATGACTTATATGTAACATTGACAAGTCTGAGATGCCGGATTTTCTGATTCAGACTTTTTCCATCCTCGGTATATAATAAATTCTGAAAAATTTGTCGGATTTTATACTAAAATATCACAAATTTTTGCATTCAGAGTTTAGTAAATAACCTCCTTAATATGTTTGTGAAGATTCCCATACATCCAGGTCATGGTATATCTGTAGAAATAAGTCATATCAACTGGACTTTCTGTATTTTTTTTCCTTGAAGAAAATAAAACACACATGCACAAGTTATTCTGAATTGAGAAAGCCTGGTGAGAAAGACTGGTGAAACGTCTTCAAGGAGAAATAAACACAGCAAGTCCAGTTGATATGACTTATTTCTACAGATAACCCCCTTAATACTATATGTAGAAAGTGATATTCTAAGGCAATTTGCCATTGGCCTTCATTTTTTATTATTTGTGTGTGTGTGTTTTTTTCTTTTTTAAATTATTTTGCTTTTTGTTGAGCAGCTGTCCAGTTTAACATTTCATCAGCTGTCTGGTTGCCATGGTCTGATTATCTTAGCAACCAGGCAGTGGTTTGAAAGAAAGACTGGAATATGAATTAAAGAGGACATGAATAAAAAGATACGTCATAAAAAAGTAACAATAAAATTGTAGCCTCACTGAGAAATAGTTTTTTTGTTTGGCTGCTGGGGTCAGTGACCCCCATTTGAAAGCAGAAAAGAGTCAGAAGAAGAAGGCAAATAATACAAAAACTGTTGCAGTTGGGCTCATGGACCTCTCCTATGCCTCAGCCTCTTCATCTATCTGGTTCCCTAATAAAGTGGGATATGACCTTTCAAGATTCTATTGTTTCTCCTGATCTTCATACTCCAGGTATGGGACCTATCATTCAGTATTAAAGCCAATAAGTTTATATTCTACCTTACCTAATGTCTTACAGTTTTATGGACTGTGACTCTATAAAGGGACAACATATACTTATAATCCACAGAAATAGGACATGTAATATTCTGCCTATTATTGTAATGACTAAAATCCATATTTTCTTATTATATAAGTATGACATACAAAAGTAGAAATTTTAAATGAAAAAAAAACAATAGGCAGAAGCATGATCAGTATTTATTGAATTCCTGAAATATATGCTAAATGTGTATAGCCCTTTAAATGCAGTATTTCTGTTGCTTTGGCTTTATTGCATCATGTTATAAGGACCTCAGATGAATCTGCAGCACCTTGTATCTAGAAGAATTTTAATTCTCTCTATTTAGACATTTTTCTATAAATTCCCTTTTTGTATTTGTACTTTAAACAAGTCCCGGCATGGGCATAAAAGCAGTCAAATAATTGTTCTAGCGTCCTGCTTTAACAGATAAAGGTGTTAGATTATCACACATTTGTCCATTCATTAGTCCCTTGCATTAAATTTGTGTAGGATTAGATGTCAGTAAATTCACACTTTACTGGGATATTATGTAATCTGTTAAACCCATGTGTAATACAGCATGTGATGCAGCTATTTATCTAAATATGTAGTATGGGCATGGGATCCGTTATCAGAAAACCTGTCATTCAGAAAGCTTTGAATTACAGAAAGACCATCTCCCATAGACTCATAAGGAAAGGACAAAACCTATTTACTTGGTACTCTTTAAAGAACCAGTAACATCAACATTTCTTTTTAAAAAATTCGTTAGTATACAACGAAAAAAAAACACAAAGACAAATTAAACGTTGAAATCGCTAAGTCTTTATTAAGAAATAACTTACCGAAACTCCGCTTGCGCTCCTCTTCAGAAAAGGCGATCCGGCGATCCATCGTGCGACGTTTGGTTTCTCCTCCCTGCCTTCCTTATAGGAGAAAGCCAGGGGGTCGTCTTTTCTGAAGAGGAGTTTTGGTAAGTTATGTCTTAAAGGGATACTGTCGTGGGAAAAAACATTTTTTTCAAAATGAATCAGTTAACAGTGCTGCTCCAGCAGAATTCTGCACTGAAATCCATTTTTCAAAAGAGCAAACAGATTTTTTTATATTCAATTTTGAAATCTGACATGGGGCTAGACATTTTGTCAATTTCCCAGCTGCCCCAAGTCATGTGACTTGTGCTCTGATAAACTTCAATCACTCTTTACTGCTGTACTGCAAGTTGGAGTGATATCACCCCATCCCTTTCCCCCCCAGCAGCCAAACAAAAGAACAATGGGAAGGTAACCAGATAACAGCTCCCTAACACAAGATAACAGCTGCCTGGTAGATCTAAGAATAACACTCAATAGTAAAAACCCATGTCTCACTGAGACACATTCAGTTACATTGAGAAGGAAAAACAGCAGCCTGCCAAAAAGCATTTCTCTCCTAAAGTGCAGGCACAAGTCACATGACCAGGGGCAGCTGGGAAATTGACAAAATGTCTAGCCCCATGTCAGACTTCAAAATTGAATATAAAAAAATCTGTTTGCTCTTTTGAGAAATGGATTTCAGTGCAGAATTCTGCTGGAGCAGCACTATTAACTGATTCATTTTGAATTATTTTTTTTCCCCCATGACAGTATCCCTTTAATAAAGACTTAGCAATTTCATAGTTTAATTTGTCTTTATGTTTTTTTTTCGTTGTATACTAACGAATTTAAAAAAAAATTGAAAGTTACTGGTCCTTTAAAGGAACACTAAAAAATAAAAAGTATAAAAATAAAAACTGGTTTCCACTGGTTACCAGGAAGTAACCAATCAGTGAGTTGTTAGATTAGTTATGACATGGGTCATAACTGTTGCTTTTGAATCTGAGCTGCATGCTAAGGATAAATTGCAAACTTTCTGCCAATATTTTGCACATTACAAATGTTTACATATTTATTGTGTATTCTAAGTGCCTTTTTGTGATATTCACTAGCAGGAGCCACTTTGTCTCACTATGTATTCGTATACTGCTGAGATGACAATAAAGTTCACTTTGACTTTGATGTCCCCTTCAAGTCGCAGACTAACTCAGAGTTAGAGAACTGAAAAGCAAGAAGTAGTGTTCTGGCTATTATGTTACACATCCAACTATATTAGAAATTTATTTTTATTTTGCAAAGCCTATTTATTTACCCCGTTTTTAGTTTTAGACTGAACTGTTCTATCAAAGCAGGTGCTTCTTTTTTAGTTAATGGTTTGGAGGCAAGTTCTAGTTGCATAAAAACCAGGTGTACTGCCAGAGTCTCATTTAGACTGCCAGTCTACATACGGGCTACCAAATGGGCAATCACAGTCCTTATTTAGCACCCCCTAGAACTTTTTTTGAACTTTATTTTACATTTGAATGGGGCTCACGGGTATAAGTAAGGTTGGGGATCCCTGCTTTAAAGTACTGAAAATATAATGCAGTGTTGCCCTGCACTGGTAAAACTGATCTGTTTGCTTCAGAAACTCTACTATAGTTCATATAAATAAGCTGCTGTGTAGTAATGGCGGAAATTGCAAAAAGTCCACATGGCACAGGTTAAATAGTAGATAACAGATAACACCATTATGTTCTACAGAGCTTATCTGCTGTGTAACCTGAGCCTTTTCTCCTTTGAATGGCTGCCCCCGTGGCTACACAGCAGCTTATTTATATAAACAATAGTAGTGTTTTTGAAGGAAACACAGCAGTTTTACTAGTGCAGGGCAACATTACATTATATTTGTATTACTTTAAAACACTTTTTTTGATGTTACTGTTCCTTTAATTGCTGTGATCCAAACATCAATCAGCATTTACACTCTCATTGAGCACATTTTGCAAACTTGGCAGTAATAGAATCATGTCGCCCATCCAAAGATGTTGCAGTTTCTTAGAAATATTTCCTGTGGGTTTTGCCCAATGCGACTATTGCTTTATTAATCTGGACAATTCAACCTCAAGGTCTCCTTCCCCATGTGAATCCTTTTTTTTTGCAATAGCTAGTATTAATTTTAGGTCTAGTTGCAGGATTGGATTGGCTTCTCAGGGGGGCCATGAATATATTGACCCCAATTTATTACGTGTCTTTATGTAAGGAAGAACAGATTTAGTTTCATGTTACTGAAGGTTGGGTTAGATCTTCTTCTCATCCTGTCTTTTTTGGAAGTTGCACATATTTCTTTCCAGTAGCTTTAGTCATTTTAATCAGGTATAAATATCTCATCAGAGGGAAGGATGAATAAACCAGATTATACAAGAAGCACAATAGCTTTATTAAATCTGATTCAGTGGGAAATAATAATAAATAATTCTTTTGATGCACTTGTTATTTCCCCATGAACCACCGTCTAGAGGTTTTTCACATATCCAGTTGTATGGTCGTTCATTATAAAAATGGCAAAAATGTTTCTGGATTGCTGTGCAAAGGCTCTTGGTTCTTGCAAACAATTGAGCATCCAAGGGAACCTGTGGTACCTCCATATGCCAAACCCAAAGGAGGGGACCTTGTGTCTGTGGTGGGAAGCAACAATGTAGAGGTATGGGATCTGTTATCCAGAAACCTATTATCCAGAAATCTCCGAATTACTCAAAGGCTGTCCCATAGACTCCATTTTATCCAATTAATACTGATTTATAAAAATAATTTAAAATAATTATTATTAAAATAATAACTTTTTCTCTGTAATAATAAAACAGTCGCTTGTACTTGATCCAAACTAAGATATAATTAATCCTTATTGGAAGCAAAACCAGCCTATTGGGTTTGTTTAATGTTTATTTGATTTTGTAATACGTATGAAGATCCAAATTACGGAAAGATCCATTATCTGGAAACCCCCAGGTCTTGGGCATTCTGGATAACAGGTCCCACATCTGTGCTTAACCTGTTGGAGATGCCTAGGCTTCAATTCACTTGCATTCATTTACTTTACCTTTACTTTCTCTAATATTAACTCCTGAATATATTTTATCTACTTGAGGCCACAATTGCTAGTCTTCCCTTCTATACAGATAGGACTGAGCCTTTCTTCTTGTGCAATGAGGATGGTCCTGTGTACATCGGTGAGACTCCTAATGGAGCAAAACATATCTATGGCAGTCTGAATGATGCTGAGTAACCCAAACCTGCGGACAACAGAAACGGAAATCCAAATAAGGAAAATTTTAATAATTACGGCTATGGAAATTTAGACGTCAAAACAGCCATTAAACTATATCAAAAATCTTACTTTTTTTCCAAGGTTTGATCAACAAATTAAAAAAAATTCTGAGAAATTTCTGAGAAAATTAAAGTATTTCATGGAAAAAAATAAAAACAAAGTTGAAAGAATTCAAATAAAATGTGAAAAAGTGTGTTCTGCAGGAAGAACGCATGGACAAAAAAATCTGAGGTTTCTTAAATCTGCCTCTCTGGTGTGGGGGAGGGCATAGAGAAACAGCTGGTTAGGGAGGTCGGAGCCTCATGGCTGAGAGAGGGTTTCCTAAGGGGCAGAGCCCTTGATTGGGGCAGCATGGCTGATCCCAAAGGCAGCCACAAGGTGTCACTGTGCACCAATATAAAAGGAGAATGCCATGTGCTCACAGCCATTACAGTTTTACAGTTTTGCTGTTGTCTTGCTGCTGAACCTTGTTTCAATGTGGAGATAGTGAATCCTATCTGGCAAAATGTAGGCTAAAAGGGAGTTCGATAGGAGTGCCCAGGCTGGGCAGGATCCTCCAGTGCCTGAAAGCTCAACCAAGAAGGTTTGGAGTTTGGATTTCCGGATTTTCATGTTCACACTATGGAGAGTGTTGAGAGCTGCAGTTCAGCAATGGATGTCGGGAGAGCTCATGCTATAGACAGTTTTGGGAGCAAATACCCGAAGGATTCAAACCGTGTTATGTGCTTGACTGGGAGAGTCTGGAGCCTATAAAGAGATCATCGCTGTGGATACCTGTCAGCTCTGTGTGAGACTACCCATCTGTGTGACTCGGTTGGAGTGAGCTCTTACCTGAGGGAAGTGGTAGGAAAGGATGAGGATCCAGCTATCTCCTGTTTGGAGAAACAGGCTCTTTTTGTGACTGCCAAGTGGGAGCAGCACTTTGACCAGTTGGGAAGAGTACTGGGGCAGGTAACGCTACCTAGGACATTGTACTTTTTGGGGAAAGGAAATTAAGACTCTTGTCTGCCGAAGGAGTTACGGGACTTTGCCTGGCAAGGAGGGCCAGGATCTTGGACTGTATATATTTCCCAGGGGATGGGTAATGAGAAATATAAATGTGTTTACTTGACCTTTAATGTTATATAAAGTTATTTGTTACACAGAATAAAGTGTGTAAGTGAATGTTTTTCCTAATGGGCCAACGACAGGTTTATTCCCAGATCCCATTAGGTGGAGGCACTGCCAGAGAGGAGTTTACCAGTACCTTTCACTTAGCAAAGGGGACTCAGGACCTTCAATGGTAAGAACTGGTGTGATGTATAACCTTTGGCACAGGGGGGTCGCCAAAAAGGGGTTACGCAGCTATAAAAATAAAAACATAATTTCTGTGTACTGCAGCCATAGGAAAAAAACTGCATTTCTAAATGAAATGAAAATATGAGATATTTATATTAGATCTTATTGTTTTGTTGCCTCTGGTTCTATTTTTTAAAACTTATTTTTGGCTTAGATTATTTTCCAACGTTTAGAATATGAAACTATTTGATATTTGATCAGTACAGCATATTTATTCACTCTAAGGAGGGCTGAAAATAAAATGAATTAAATGGAAGGGAATGAGAGAATTTTCAGTAGTACTTGTACATAAAGGCTAAATCATGTCACTGGGTCATCCTTATAAATAAGTTTTAGCATGTGTTGGTCCTGGAGGGAGCAGATGGGCTGCCAGATGTAAAATAGATTTCTTCAGTGTCTCCTGGAATGTGGCCACAGACTCAAAAGGAAAGAGAGAGTCTTAAAGAAGAAAAAATCTGCTGCTTTTCTAAAGCAAGGACATACTATACTGGCTGATGGATATATGTGTGTCTTCCTCTGAACAATCCTTACAATGGGACAAAGTACATTCTTCAGTCTTTTCTCATCAGCAGATTAACATTTAGAACTTGATTTTCACTCCCATCAATTCCCTATGGAGCAGGATTTCACTCATCTCTGTAGAAGTGTTGCCCATATAACGTCAAACCTGCAGCTTGCATCGTATAAATATAAGGTTCTCTTAAAAATGACACTTAGATGTGTTCTTTAGCAAAGGAAGAGCAAAGCTTTGCAAGTGAAGAAAACTTCAGCAATGGTCCTATATCTGGTTTCAGCTCATAACAGAACAGACACAGGTTTCTCTTGCTGCACTTTATTATTAATGAGTCCAGATTTATTCCCCTTCTTCCCCCCATGCAGCAGCCTTGGGGGTGTTTCATATCCCTCTGTACATCTCACTTATATTATCTTAAATTAATAAAGTAGACATTCCATGGCACAAATATTTGAAATAAATAACTATAGTGTATTATTCTTGTAACCCTAAAAAAAGTGCCTTTATTCAAACACAGAAAAGATCTTTCACAACTATTAGTTGAGGTCTGACTAAATGTCAGAACAACAAACACAGATATTATAGGCGAAAATCAATTACTAGAGGATTACTAGGAACGCCGACGTACGTTTCTCTGAATAGCTTTGTCAAGGCGAAAATCAATTTTCGCCTTGACAAAGCTATTCAGCGAAACGTACGTCGGCGTTCCTAGTAATCCTCTTGTGCTCAAATTGAATCTTTTTGCAAAATCGATCTACCAATAATAATCTGGCTGGGTTCTTTCAACGGAAGTGGGGGCAAGAAAGCTTTGGGTCAAATCCTCTCTTATCCTATACAACCTCTGTTAATCTTCCTTCTATTCTAAGGGGCCGACGGTTTGTGGCTTTTTAGGGTTATCTAGCCTCTTGTAAACATCTAGGGCAAGCTAAAATACCAAGGCCACAGCCCCGGTTACCCTGTCCTGCCTTATCTTTGTGGTGTCCCAGGCTCTAGAAAAAATCAGGCAGCTAGTTTACGGGACAACTCCACCATCTATTCTTTCCAATTTCTACCATCTAATTCTTTGGATTGTGACTGCATTTTTTAACCCACTACCATGTTTGGTCATTTTTTATAAAATTTTTTTAAACTAAATCAAAATCCTTTTTGGGTCTAATATTCTAAATTATTGCACTGCACTTTACTTAAATAATGAATTTTTCTATCTTTGGATGAATTTATAGCGGCACTGGCACTTTATAATCTTAGTATAATTCTTTAGGAACTATTGTTATTAAATAATTGTGGTACATTATTTTTTAGAATTTTTTTGGACAACTTTAGAATCATAACTATTGGTGGGGTTTCTTTTTCTTTCTCTCAAAATTGAGTGTATTATTCTTATCTTATTGCTATTCTTTAAGCTACACTCAGTGGAATGTCGGGAATTTTGTGTCAGAAGGGAAATGAAAATAAGGCCCAAGGACACTTGGTTCTCTATTCCAAGCACTTTATTATAATTCTGTTCATCTTTAAAGGAACAGTTTTGCTATTATTAAGCTGCTTTTAACACTTCCCAACTCTATCTATCTATCTATCTATCTATCTATTATCTATCTATCTATCTATCTATCTATCTATCTATCTATCTATCTATCTATCTATCTATCTATCTTTCTATTATCTATCTATCTATCTATCTATCTATCTATCTATCTATCTATCTATCTATCTATCTATCTATCTATCTATCTATCTATGCGGTTCTAGGGATGGCACAAGACAAACAACGTTGCCCTAGTGTGGGTCATTATTCATTGGACGCGAGTGCAATCATACCTCTTAAAGGAGAACTAAAGTCTAACTAAACAAGTAGCTAGAAATGTTGTACATTATGTTTTGAGCTTCTGTACCAGCCCAAGGCAACCACAGCCCTTTAGCAGTAAAGATCTGTGTCTCCAAAGATGCCCCAGTAGCTCCCCATCTTCTTTTCTGCTGATTCACTGCACATGCTCTGTGCTGCTGTCACTTACTGAGCTTAGGGACCCACTCACAATATACAGTACACATGGAATATAAATGTGATTAGTAAATAATTTAGATTACTGGCAATCTATATATTAAAAAACACTTTCCTCACAACAAGATGCTGACTGTACTAGTGTTTGCTTCCTTCACTAAAGCTAAAGTTCTCACCCTTGGGGGTTTATCAATATCTGGGCTGAAATATTGTCTCATTTTTACAGGTCACAATTCCTATTTGTAGTTTATTTGTTTTGGACGTGTGAAGTGGATAAGTTCTAGTTCCATATGTTAATCCAACTAGTGGAACGCTTACCTGTATCTCCGGTTTTTTCTTGTCCAATTCCTAATTGTGCACTGTTGTGTTAACCGTACCCTATTCTGTCTTGGTCTAGTTCTGTAACTTTCAAATTTAAACCCTTTTTCAGTGATCTAACACAGGTCATTAACAGTATATATAATGTGCCTTTCCAGCTTTCATTTGCATTTGGCCTGACGAAGGGGCCTGGGTGCTCCGAAATCTTGCAATTATTACTTATTGTAAGGACTCACCCTGGTGGTCTAATGGGCGGCGGGGTGCCCCGACGCATCTCAGCCGGGGACATCCGCCGCATGCTGCCTGCTCCCTTCAGCGCCGGTCTTCCTATGGTGCTTCCAGGTTTATGCGCCAGCGTGATGACATCATCGCGCAATGGCGCAAAATTCAAACTATTGTTTGGTTCAATTAGTTTGTTCCTGGTGCTATTCCTTAGGGATTCCTATTGATCCTCTGGTTATTGACCATTGCCTTGCCTGACTATTCTGAACTCTGTATCCTGACCCTTGCCTGCCTGTTTATTCTGACCTCTCCAAGCTGATCCTTGTCTGTCTGACTATTCTACGCTCTTCAATTCTGATTCCGGCCTGTCTGACTATTCTACCTCTGCTTGTGCTGGCCCGGTCTGCCTGTTCCAGGCTGTGTTGACTGGTCTGTCTTTCAAGTTGTGTTCTTCCATCCAGTATCCTTGGTGAGACGATCATGCCCCTTTGCTTGTCCAGAACCTTTAGCTTTGCTCCTTTCTTAGTAAGACCTGGCGGCATCCAATTAGCTGAGGGCTCCTCCCAAGAGAAAGGCGGCTGTTAAAGGCAGAAGCAAGAGCCGAGACCATGGAGCCTAGCATTGGTTCTGGATATAGGGTGCCGAATGTGACACTTATTCTGTTAGCCAATAAAAGGTATCACCAAACTTAACTTTTTCTGCATTGTCTTCTGGTAAAATTGACCATAGTGTTGTGATAAATGATACGGACCTCAGACTTTAATCTTCACTGGGGCACTTTATCTTCTGAAATCGCTGAGAAATAAAAACGTAATAACCATAGAGTGGGCCCACCTGAGAGAGAAGAGATCATGTAACACGTGCTCTGCAGGGGGTTGCAGCTGACAGAAGTGGATCTGGGTAAGATCAAGTAAGGTACAAGGTGCCAATTTCAAAAACTATAATACCTATAACTGATCCATCATATGGGCTATTCATGAAGATACACAGTAAACTGGATCATCTTTGCTCACCAGAGCAATCTCTTTTATTACGATCAAGGACAGGGGTTATTTTGCCATTTTGGATTACAAATATAAATGTAGGTGAAAGCATCATTTTTTCTGTAAGGAGATTAAATATTAAAGGGCACATTGTATAATCTGTGCTACATATCAATTACAGGGTTTCTTCCTCCAGGGGAAATCCCTTGTTTTAAACATAAACATATGATTATATCAATAAATAAATGTCATATACTGAGCGGTAATTTTTGTGGAAGAAAACGTTTTATTTAATTTTTTTTTGTTCAAAGAAAGGAAAGCAATATAAATATCAGAGTATAAAACTTGCATGTCGTACATTGACATTAGCCTATACGCATATAAGGGTGAAAGCATTTTTTTTCTCTATATATAAGTACAGTTTCAGTATTAGACACATTGAAAGAACAGGTGTATTTACTTTCATGTACATTTATATCACAAACCACACAGAAAAGATACAGGAGGAATTAAATTACCGCTGTCCACAAAATCTCTAAAGGGGGGGGGGTGAAAGTATCACATTACTATGTACAACACCAGCTCAGCTACAATGAATGGTCGTTAGAAATTAAATTGCAAAATGTATTCTACAGCTAAATGGCTTAAATGACATTCTTGGTACTAGCGTTAACAGCCGTGAAAAAGGTTATTAGTGCACTCATGTATTTACCCTTGTTCACCTTGCAGGTTGGGTGGCACAGGAAGCAGAAATGGGTGGTTTTGGGAATACTACCACGAAACAGGTTCATTGATTTGCAAGACATTGGTTTGGTGAATACGTCGCTTTCTTATCAGAGCATTTGAAAAAACCCGAACAAGAGGAATGGAATATTTAAATGTATAGAGTGACTATAGATGATATATTACAGCTCATTTATAATGTATATACATGTAGGGCAAAAAGCAGGCACAAGATAACATTTAATTTGATCACTGTGCACCCAGTGTTGGAATGGGCTGGTGGAACACCGGGAAAAATACCTGGTGGGCCCTGCCGACACAGACATGCTCCCCACTGAAAACTGACGTCCCCCCCTGGACCACCCCAATGGCGGCCACAGTGGTTAAGTATAAGGTACGCATGGGGTGGGGGCAGTTGAGTTGAGTTGCTATATATGCGACTGGGGCAGGGGACCTCTAAGGACAGTTCCAGCCCAATGCTGGGTGCACAAACCTCCTGGCAGATATATCTCTTACTGATGCGCACAATTCTTTGTGTTCCTGGCATACATGCTTGAACTGGCACAAGGGCATAGATCAATAGGCTGTGTGTAGATTATGCTGATGGGTTCAGTTTTTGACACCTGATAAATGAGCCTTAATATATTAGCTATAAAACCCTTCAACAGACCCCCATGATAAATAAATGTAACATGATACAGGTCTATGCAAGAGATGCTTTCAGACTTTCCACACATAAGGAGCACAAGCGCATTCCCAGCCTCCATAGACTTCCACCAAATAATGGCTGATGGTTGTGAGATTTAGGGAGACTGGACATGCACCAACATGCTTTCAGTGCAGCCAAACTGAATATAATATCTGTACAGAGCAGAGCTAATCGCAAATTCTGCAGGAACTTTAAATAACTTGCTTCAACCCCCTCCAAAGGTTGTCTCTGTCCTTGCACCCTGATTATATGTTATGCGGTTGAAAATATAAGACATTCGTCACCAAAATACAAAGAAAATAAACAGTGTTCAGACAAACAATACATATAAAAGGAAAAAAAAGATAGCCGGCATAGGAAGGAAATGTTTAAAGAAATACATTGACTTAAACAGGATTAGTCTAAATATCTATAATGTTTTTCTGTAGTGATAAAAGATTTATGTGTTTTTTTTCCAACAGATTTTCCCATCTTTATTTATTGATACACAGATCATCTATTTCATATTCTGCCAAGGTATGTATCCTTTTATAGTATCCGTGGCCAATCAGCAGCAGCAACATGTTTTGGCCAAACAATCTATTTTAGAAGCCATCATATTCATTTTGTTCTAGGTCTTTGCCCAACATCATGCCATAAGATGCTGTGCCATCCAGATCTCCTAATCTCTGGACATTTGATGACTTTACAACCACAAGCATATCTGACTGTGCCAAGTCGGCACATTTTGAAGAGTGAAAGTATTGTAGCTATTCATATAAAGCTGTGGGTTTCCATCATGACCAAGCACTTACTCAACGGTCAGATGATTCAAGATCAATAGGATGATTCATTTGCTTCTGCTGTGAGGCTAACCGCTCTCTGGAACTCTCAAACCTCCCAACCCACCTCTTCCCTCCCTCCCAGACCCTACTAATTATCTTCCAAGCCCTTTATATTTGACCTGCACTAAACAGGCTCACTCCTCTAACATTCCATACAAAGAATGAACGACCCCATGCTGATTATGCACATGCAGTTTAACTGGCTTCCCCTTCCCCTTCCCCTTTGGAAATAGTGGTGCTGAGTGACCATTACACATGCATGTATATGTGTACAAATAGAAATTATTCTGTTCATTACTCAGAGCAGAGGACAAAAAAAAAATATTACCCCAACAAAAATGTCTGTGCATAGCAGCTTTTGGTTCTATTCTCAGGCTCAGAGAGATATTTCTCCCTTGTGCCACTTTTAGGTAAGATCATAACTTTTTTCAAGTTACCGATTCCAATAAGCACTGAACAGGATTAGTGGCTTTATCTTTTCTACGTGTTTGTGTGAACGCCACTAATACGATGTGTGCCTGTCTCTCATTAAGATGGCAGCATTGCAAGTGCAAGTGTTCCATTTCCATTCAGTGCCCTGTGGTGTCCTAGAGACTTTCTAGAGAAATATTGCAGCATAAAAAAACATCCACAGTGTCTGAAAAAAATAATAATAATCATATGTCTCTATCTAAATATGAGCTCTGGACCTGCAATATTTCAGAAACTCCCTAATGAGCATAAATTATAAATTAACTATTTAGCCATAATTATATACACTGGAAAAGATTGCACAGCTATACACGTGGGAAGTTAAATTTATATAGAATGTAGTAAAAAGAGAATGTATTTAGCTAAGAAATAACTCCGCAAAATATAGATGTGACTGCAAAATATTGGCTACTATCGACAGGGCCCTTTACTCTTATAATTATCGACAGAACCATGAGTTTCTCCCACCGCTTGTTCTGAAAAATGACACATAAATTCCAATTATCATTCTTGTTTTCCAATTTCTCTCCACATTTCTCAAGGATTTAGGCTGGGGAAAGGTTCTCGGGGGGCTTCTGCCCTGTTGGTGTCAGCCAATCCATCTTTACTTCTTTTCCTTTTTGCCCGATTTCTTCTTGTTTCCTCCCGAAGGTGCAGCTGATTTCCCTTTCCCTGCAGCGTTTGTGAGTGTTGCTGTGGTTCCTGGAATGTAGATGTTCTGCCTGTAGTCGGGTAGATGTTGAAGGGTAAATTGGGGTCCATAGCGGGCGCTGAGTCCCATTGTTCCAGTCCCACCTCCAAGGGCTGAACTTCCTTCAGCAGCTTCTGTGAGGAAAACGAATGGAAATATTATTACAATGATGGTATAACAATGCATTGCAATGGTTACTTAATGACAGCCAGAGAGAAATGTATAGGTGCAAATTTTAAAGAAAACATAATATAATATGAAAAGTCATAATGTAACATTCACAAATACTTTTATAGAAGAATCCCACACACTGTAGAATATATTCATAGTGCTCAGTAGGATTTCTAGTTTACTAATAATTATGCAACTTTAACCCTGCAACTTCTGGGGTAATATAGTAAAAGGCTTAAAGTTTGCACTAGCATACCTCCCAACATTTTGGAAGTAAAAAGAGGGACAAAAAAATTTTTCCAGCACGTAGCGCAGCAATTTTTTTGACCACACCCCATCTGTGGCCACACCCCCCAATTACCATGTTCTTTTTACAAAATTTGGCAGGTTATGAAAGTTTGAAAATATTTCTCCTTGTCTAAACTGTGTTTTTGTGTCTCAAAATTGTTACAAAGTATCTTATTTGCACCTGTTAGCTGTTTTGGGCTCTCTGCTAAAAGCCAATTAAGTGAGAAACTTTGTTTCTTTTTCTAGCTGTTCAGTGCAGAGAAAAGAGGGACTTTCCAGTACAAATGAGGGACTGCGGGTTGAGCTGTCAAAAGAGGGACTGTCCCTCCGAAAAAGGGACAGTTGGGAGGTATGGCACTAGGCCTAGTAACTCATAGCAATATATACAGTATTGATGACCTGTTTGAGAACATCTATTGGTTGCTGGTAACTAGCCCAGGTGTGACTCTATTGCACTGTGCTTTAGACAGTGCCGTCCAAGATTTTATTATGCCAAGGACCAATTATCTCTTCCTTTACATGCGTGGGGACTGGATTATGCTTAAACTACTATGTCATACAATAAAGTGTGTTGTGATCTTGGACATAGTGAGGGATAATAAAAATCTCTTTAAAGGAGAAGGAAAGGCTAAAAGTAAGTAAGATTTATCAGAAAGGTCTATATGAATACACCAGTAATCCCTCAAAGTAGTGCTGCTCTGAGTCTTCTGTCAAAATAAACACAGCATTTCTTTCCTTCTATTGTGTACTCATGGGCTTCTGTATCAGACTTCCTGTTTTCATCTTAAACCTCCAGGGCTAGGGCTTGAGCATGCTCAGTTTGCTCCTCTCCCCTCCCTTCTTCCTCCTACCTCCTCCCCTCCCTGCTGTAATCTGAGCTTAGAGCTATGAGAAATTTAGGTAGGAAGTGATGTCACATCAAGCTAATATGGCAGCTGCTATCCTAAACCAACAGAGAGAGCTTCTACAGCTGTTTTCTCAGGTATGGTAAAGCATTGTACAGAATAAATGTAGCATTCTACCTTTCACTATTATGGTTAATCTATTGGCAGTAAACTGCCTCGGTAGCTTTCCTTCTCCTTTAAGAGTCAAATCTGGCACATAGGCCTCCAGTTACACATCCCTGTATTAAAGTGACTTTCAAGGAGTTTTTATTTTAATCCTTTGTGGTTTTTCAATGATTATCCCTTTTTTTGCAGTTCCAAGCTGTTTTCTGAGTGCTCGTTACCCAGTGCTTTGAGTGGCAGCCTCACAAATGAATTGTAGAGACTCTGAACAGAAAGGTAGGTCATAAAAAATGCATGAAATTCAATTGGCCTCTGGACTGATTTGCTTTGTGGTTACTGTGTTGAGTTGTCAAATAAATCAAAAAGAAAAAAAGGATTATAATGCCTTGTGGTATTTCATTCATTTACCCTGCAATCGAGTAACTGTTTTTAAATGCGCATCTTTTATTAATTTCTGTTCCTGTATACCCCAATCTAGATCACTGTAGCCTCCTATAGGAGTAAATGTCTCTGCCCTGTATTCTCAAAACCTCATTTTAGCTTCTGTGCACACAATGTGGCAGCTCCCTAATTTCCAGTTTGTGCATGCCTAGGCCAGGCTGACCTATTCCTTTCTTGTCCAATCAAATGCATGCAGGTGGTGTGCCACTCCAAAAGTGCTGCTGCTCTAGGACCAAGTCTTTGTGGCCTTTACACAAACCTTTTCCAGGCAGCTTTTAATCAAATTAATAAGTGGCTTGAATAATTTTTTTATTTCAGGTGTAAATAAAAAATTATATTGCAAATTATATAAATCCGTATTCTGAACACAAGATCAAAAATATATCTCCATCATGCCTTTTCTCTAACAATGTTTTTGGGGCATGTGAAAGGGGCAAAAACATCATCCTGGAAATCTGATATTCAGTAGCAAGCAGCATTGAAAAGAAGAGGCGCAGCGAGTGCAGTTTACAAGCTTTTACTCAAAACGGCTGATTGATTTTGTGATAAGGTTACAGTGATCTCTTCTTTCAATCCATTTCTTCACAAGGTTAGATTTTTGCACAGGGCAGGTAAATACAATTGCTGTCATTTAATTAAATTGTCAGAATCAACCTCATTATGTATGCACTCCCTCTTCATGTATTACTGTTTCATTCTTAGCTTCTTGGAAAGAAATGAGCTATAGCAAAACTTTAAACTATAGTTGTTTACTATCATAAAATAATTTAGCTACGTGTGAAGGGCTAAGGCTATGGACACAAATACGTTTTTAAAAAAGGCGACTGCTGCGTAAATACGCTAGTGGAAGTGCCACAGCCCTAACTTGAAACCGATACACAGCGGTCAGCTTTTTTAAAAACCGCGGAAAATGTATGTATGTCCATAGCCTACTTCTGTGTCTGTATAACTATGTCCATTGCTAATGTGTCTGTATAACTATATAATACACAAAAGCCATGAATATCCTGTAAATTATATCCTTATAAACGGTGAGATCTGATGTCATCAGTTATAAACGGTGAGTTCTGATGTCATTTCTGTCACATGACTTGCTGAAATGTGTGTATTATAATAAATAAAGTACCCCCAGTTGTAAAATATAAGGATATTAGAAGTAACCTCGGAGTTTCATGACCTGTATAAAAACACTCGGCCTTCTGCCTCGTATTTTTATATGGTCATGAAACTCCTCGGTAACTTATAATATCCTTATATTTTACAAGAAGGGGTACTTTATTCACTATATATTCATCTAATTATGACTGGCCATTACATAATGCCTGCACTCTCTTTGCCATTAGACCGTGCCCTTTCTATATTATTTTAAAGGACTATACCGTAGTAGGAGGTGATAAGGAAGATTATATCCTGCCAACTTGAGACAATGCCAGAATAAATCGGCAGGCACCAGAGGAAGGACCAGATGGGTCCGAAACATGTAGTGCGATAATAAAACTACACACTTGCAAAGACTCTCCAGACTTTCTTGTTATTTCATGTTACTGAGGTGGAGATGGCTACTCCATTGGTCTGTGGAAGAGTCTAACTTACTAAACCAATTGGCGGTTCACTGAGGAATAATTTCCAGTTTACAATGCCAGAATAAAGTAGCAAGCTGGCTCAGTAGCACCCAGCCAGGGGAAAAAAACAAGGCTGATGATTTACATCAGACCAATCAGAAAGGGAAAATAAAAAGTAAGGCTATAGTGGCCCTTGATATACAACATCCTGAGGTTATATATATATATATATAGTACATCAGTGGGACGTCATTACTGGTATTACTGCCCTCATTTTGTTCTGATTGTGCCAATTGCTCCAGATTTCTGTGAATGTTACACCACAAACACTTCACTTAAATAACAGATTTTCTCATTTGGCTTCGTCTTATGAGTGATAGGATAAAAACGGTTTCAGAAAACAACTTGTGCATTTACCATGATGAAAACTGACCATTTGCAGATGCCAAAATCATGGCTTGCAGTCTCTCCGTTTCAAACTGGTTGTTTGGCCACACTCCAGATTCCTCGGCTGGCTGAGCTCTAAAGAGACCAAATGATTTTTAGTAAAGCACAAAGCCAAGTGTCAGCGAAAAAAATGCAAACAGTTCACAAATCTTTGTCCTGAAATGTGAGACCAACAGGAAGGCCAAGAAATCCAAGAGTTATAGAGCCAGTCATGTATTTAAATACAAATTCCTGCTGAACTGTGTGTTTGTTTTCCTGTTACACAATAAGACTAACGTGGATAACTTACTTGGTGAAAAACATTCATTTTCTGCACAATTGCATATTTATATACAGTATACAGCAGATTCATTTCAGCAGACGTGCTAGAGTCAGTTCCACTGTTCCTTTGTTGATTGTGCAGCATATTATATAAGGCATGCAATATAGCAACATCTCCCATAAAAATATAGAGAATGGCTCTTTGCACTCCTGCAAAACTGTTTAATTACATAGTAGTAATTACATAGTTACATAGTTAAATTGGGTTGAAAAAAGACAAAGTCCATCAAGTCCAACCCCTCCAAATAAAAACCCAGCATCCATACACACACCCCTCCATACCCTCACATAAATTCTATATACCCATATCTATACTAACTATAGAGTTTAGTATCACAATAGCCTTTGATATCATGTCTGTCCAAGAAATCATCCAAGCCCCTTTCAAAGGCATTAACAGAATCATATGCCTATGAAGACCCCATCATTGCCTCTCTGCCTCCTCCCTAGGAGGAGGTTATTAACCAGTGTTGAGTCATAAGGCCAAATGGGGATCAATCTCAACCTGTGGAAAAGTGCAGGATGAAAACAGCCCAAGGCTGACATTAGCTTTCTTCTTTGCCTGTACCCGGAACCACTGCATCAGCCCGGGTGCAGACACATCTTGCAGGTTCAATTTCTGGATAACGTGTAAGTTTAGTATTGCAGTTGTTACAGTCAAATTGTATGATAACTTCACCATGAGACAGGGCTGGCGGGACACCGGAAAAAACCCGGTGGGCCCCCGGCTTTTGTGGGCCTCGCTGGCCCAGATCAGCACCCAGTAACTTCTTTGTGCCACAACCTGAGTAATCATTGAAGACGTTTCACTACTCATCCGAGCATCTTCTTCAGTTCAACAGACAAGTATGGGAAATCCTCGGCATATAAATTCTTCCACTCTTCCCATACCAGTCAGTTGAACTAAAGAAGCTGCTCGGATGAGTAGTGAAACGTCTTCAATAATTACTCAGCAAGTCCAGTTGTTTTAGGAAAGAGCCGACAGGCAGTGAAGGAGAAATCGCATTTAAGAACTACATTTATCCAACTGTCGGATAAATGTAGTTCTTACCTGTGATTTCTCCTTCACTTCCTGTATCTTCAGGACATACATATGACACGTCTCGTGCGTTTCATCGATTGGCGACGTGTCGGTTGGAGCTGCACCGTGGAGTTCCTCCCTTAGAATTACTTACATTAGATATACCTTGACCTGGATGAAAATCTTTATAGTTATTTCACCATCAGATGTTTTGCACTCCATCTATAACTTTTTGGCTTTACCACTGCCATCCCCAAGCTCAGTGTCTCTATTATATATTATAAAGAATGCACTCACCCGCTAGGTCCTGGTCTCTGAGCCTGTGAGATTCGCCAGTCTGCGTTAGGTTGCGCCTGCTGAGAAAAAACAGAATTGGGTGTTTGACGACTGTTCTTCACATTTTGGGAAACGTTACATTTATTCATAAAATATTTTCGCACTGCAAATATATTTCCAAAATGTCACGTTTTATCAGTTTATGAAAATATAAATCAGAAAAGGATTTCCATTCACTGTTTAACAGACAATTAGATTTTCATTGCAAATCTGAGGCTTTATGAATTGCTAGTGGCTCTTTAGGCTGAAAGCCCTTACAGTAATCCTTTTAAGCAAGACAATACAAACAGTATTCCATTGCACATTACAGCATATAAACAGCATTCATTACCTCCTCTTTGGCTGTAGCATTCCAACGTAAACCACAGTTAGTTCAGCCTAGTCACAAATACTTACTCTGAGTACCTTGTGTTAATGACCAGTAGCTAATAAAATGCACTGTAGATTCACTCTAGTGTCTTTAAACACTACTCTATTTAAAAAAAAATATATATATATTCCCTGGGCCTCCTTGACAAATATAATTCTATTGTATTTTCTCATCTATATTGGCAGTATAGTTATTGTGGTTTCATAGAAGCACATTGTTTTGTATCAATTCATTCAGTCTTGTGCACAAATTACCTACAACCTTTCCACCAAAAAAAAAGGTTTAATAAGCCACAGGACATTGTTTTTCTACTATACAGGTTTGGGATCCGTTATCCGGAAATCTGTTATCAAAAAGCTCCAGATTATGGAAAGGCCACCTTCCATAGACTCCATTATAATTAAATAATCTGAATTTTTAAAAATGATTTTGTTTTTCTCTGTAATAATAAAACAGTAGCTTGTAGTTGATCTCAACTAAGATATAATTAATCCTTATTGGAGGCAAAACCAGCCTATTGGATTTATTTAATGTTAAAATCATTTTTTAGTAGATTTAGGGGGTTATTTATCAAAGTTCAATTTTATCTCAACATTTTCTGCTACAAACTCTGATCAAATCTGCTCCGCTTTTTTACCCTTATTTATTTTTTCCCGAAAATTTGCTTTGCAGGATCAAAGATTTTTTTCAGATTTTTCCTAAATGCTTTTTTGCCTAAACCCTCTGAAATCTTCAGGGTATCGCACAAAACCCAGAGCACATCAAAAAATCACTGGGACTTCTCCCTTTGACTTATGCAACCTCGACAGGTCTGAGATGCTGGATTTTGCATCCTCTGGGTTTAATAAATTCTGAATTTATTCTTGATTTTTTAAAAGTCCAATTTTATAAAAAAAAATGCAGATTTTTTCAGGATTTTTGCATTCAGAGTTTGGTAAATAACCCCCTTGAAGTATGAAGATCCAAATTACGGGAAGATCCATTATCCGGAAAACCCCAGGTCCCAAGCATTCTGCACAACAGGTCCCGTACCTGTATTAGATAGTTTTATACTTGTTAACAAGTGCTACAATTGACTCCCACAGCAACATGTACTTTAAAGACTTTCCTAAAGCATTTCTATTAGTGAGTTTAGTGCTCTTGCTATTCAGAACAGCTGGCTGGGTCACAGGATCACTTTCCATTCTAAACCAGTTTTCTATTAATATACCAGCTTCAAAGGCCTCCAGTCTAGCCATACCATTCCCTGCACATGTCACACACTGTTGTTGAGAGAGACACACGGCCCAACAGGTTCATACAAATCATACGTCTCACTGTAAGGGAAGTTTTAGTTCTAGTTACAGTTATGTATCTATGTCTTCATCACCTTATATCTACATTATATTAGTGTTTTATTCACTACAACACATGCAGTTTATCATACCTTGCATAACAAATATTTTAACTTGTTCATTTGTTCCATGTGTGGCATTTTACAAAAATGTCTGTTATTTAATCTACCCAGGATTCTCTGTTTTACTGTTATTATTGTTCTCTTTTTTTGCTACAGACAGGCTGTAGTTGCAAAGTTCTCTGACTAGCACTTGCTTTTATATTTCCAGGCTGTTCTTCTACGATTGCTTGAAAATGATTACATGTGACAGCCTGCAGGCTTTTCGGAAATCCCATTAAGGAAAAGCTCTTTCCAGAACCAGCATCTCCTCTAACCCAGGAAAATGATGCACTTTACATTATTAAGAGATTCTCCGAACTGGATTGGTACAAATAACATTAAATTACATTATCAAGCAGGGGGGCATGGAGACAAGTAGGCTGTTTGCTTCTTTTTCTCTTTCAAAATGCAATTATCCAGTGGAATGTACAATGAGATGCAACATTTTAAAAGAAGCAAGAATCGCAGAAATCACAGAAACTAATGAACTCTCTGGAGGTAATGCCATAAAATTCACAATGTCTGCGTCATCCCTATTAACCAATATCAACCAATCAGTAAGTAGTGTTTAATGGTTACCTATTTTATAGCACATTTCTGATTGGCTGCTATGTGTTACTAGGCCTGGAGCAAATTTTCCATTTTATTATAGCAATAAAACATGTAATGCATGCATTTTTTTTTATTCTGTTGCATATTCCCTTATCTAACAGAGATTCATTAAAAGATTAAATTGAAAGCAGAAAAAGGCATGAACAGAATTAGAAATCATTGTAGTGTTGGCATGGAGGAACATAGAAAACCTTCATAATCTGTTGTGGGCCTTGCACCTTTTGTTTGCTAAATGTTTTGAAAAAACATAACCTTTGACTTGGGCAGACCACCCCAGTGTACTCTATATGGAGTAACATCTTATATACTTCTATGTATCTTAATGCTTCCTGTTCTATGCATGATTCACACCGTAATCTAGAATAGGGAAGCACTTCTGCACTGGTGCTTCTCCTTCTACACATTTTATGGCCTTATACATATACAGGATCAATAACATATCAGTCAAAATTACTGCCGGGCTCAAATCACATTAGTAATCATAATTTTATATGCATACTGACCTAGGATGGGGAAAAATGATCACAAATCTTGCCATGTGTGGAAAACGTTCAATAACAATACAGATTGGTGTCATGTGTATTTATTAAAACGGAATTCTAAAAACTGCACCCTTTTAGCACCTGTAAAATATTTGTAAGAGTTCTCGTATGACTCCACATAACCGACTGTCAGGTATTCCAACAACTCAGAGACAGCTACTGGCAACACACAAAGAAGACCAGTCCTATAGACTCGGAGCAGGCCAAGCTACAGGTAAAAGTCTCATTTTTGTGCTAATACAGTCAACATCAAACATTAGCTAAAATGATGTACAGAACCTTGCAGTCATTTCCCATCAGCAAACCAACACTATCATTCGTTTAGCAGTATCAACACCATTCCAAATCATTTAACATGTATCATCCCCTCAAATGCTCCTACCCCTCAAGCTGTATACAAAAAACAGTAATAAAAACACCATACATTGCTGCCTGATCTGTGCCACATGTCTATTCTGCGCCAATGGATAAAGCAAACATTTTACCAATCAAACTAAATTTATGGACGATGTATTTCTATTGATGAAAACATTTACTTTAGGAAGCTTGGTGTAACTATACACCTTTAACTACCAGAGAAAACCTCTAGTAATGCATTTTTTCATTTCAAAGAAGCAGAAGATTCTGCCTTACTTTTTTTTTTTGCCAAAATGCTACCAGTCAAAGTGTTCAATACACAGGAATGCCACTTGTTTAGTCAAAACGGCCTTTCCAGGTTTCAGAGTTCTTAAACCTGGCAAAAACATTGCTTATAAGACAATGACATTAGGCCAATCCCTGTCCGTTACAACATCAGTGGTGTAACTACTGGAGGTATGATCTCACCTAGGCCTGCACCTCCTTGGGGCCCACTGAAGTCACAATACGTGATATCACAGGTGACAGGGCAGAGGGAAATCATTAAGTGAGCTTGCTGACACTTACTTCTGTAGGGGGAAGTCCTATGGGGGCCCAGACTATGCCACTCGGTGTCATCACCACACTACAAAACTTCATCACCCCTGATGTCATGCATCTGTCCCCACCACCTTCCCTGCCCCCTAACCTCACTGAAATGTGGCAACCTTAAAAAAAAATTTTCAGGACCAGGAAATTATACTGCTTGAGAAATCCAGAATGTTTTGTTACCTCACCTGTAAAGTCTCTTTCCACCTATAACCTCCTGGTAAAGTATCCTTATTAACCAAGTCCTTCAGTTGAGGGAAATTCAATGATCTCATTATGTTTAGGGTTCCACTGTCAATATTCGGTGTACTGGCTAATTGGTAACACTGACTTTGTTGCCCTTCAGACGCCATAGATAATTCAAAATACTGTAAGGTTCCATTTTGGTCCAGCTGCATAGTTTTGTGAGTATGGCCCAAGTACTGATTTGACTGTGACTGGTGCAAACAGCAGCAGTCACAGTTAGCAAATGTGCTTCTCCTTCGAATGCATTTTGTGAGCAATATAAGAAAGGTAATAGCGGACACTACACTAACTGCAACTAGAGCGATCACTAAATACAGGGTCAGATCGTGCCTTTGTTTAGTGCTGTCAGTAATGGCTATATCATTGGAGAAAATGCTCTGCTTATTCACATGGTCTTCTAAGGAAATGTGTAATGTAGCTGTGGATGACTTGGGAGGGTTTCCATAGTCTTTAACTAAAATAAAGAGTTTTTGTAAGGTAGGATCTGTATATTGAATGTTTCGGGCTAACTTGATTTCTCCTGTGTGCGGAATTATTTCAAATAGGTTGAGACTAGAGACTTCAGTTAAATTGTAGGTGAGCCAGGCATTATACCCAGAATCCGCATCCACAGCTACGACCTTAGTTACTAAAGAACCAGCTGGCAGAGCTTTCGGGATTGGCTGTGGTGCTTGGAGATTCTGGGATATTTCCGGGAATAATATTATAGGGGAATTATCATTTTCATCCAAGATGTATAAGTGAATAGTAATATTTGAGGAAAGTCTTGGAGATCCAAAATCCTCAGCTGTCACAGTAAACTCCACATGTTGCACCTCTTCGCGATCAAAGGATTGTTGGGTGTAGATTTTTCCATTGTGTTTATCAATGTAAACAAAGGATGAAGTAGGGGAACCATCTACAAGTCTGTTATATATAGAATATTGAACGTGGGCATTTTCTCCTTCATCTTGATCTGAAGCAGAGACTGCATGGAGCAGAGCACCAGGCTTATTGTTTTCCTTTATATAAATACCTTCTGGAAGTTGCTCAAATGTCGGAGGGTTATCATTGGTGTCAGTGATTTTCAGATCAATTGTTGCCTCAGTTTGCAGTTGAGGGAATCCCATATCTCTGGCGGTCAGCTGAACTGTATATTGATCATCAAGCTCTCTGTCCAGTAATTGATTGGTAATTAAGGAATAATGGTTTTGAACAGATAAAATCTCAAATGGAAGACTGGGAGAAATATGTATGTTCACTTCTCCATTTTTACCAGAATCTTGGTCTTTAACACTGAAGAGTAATACCGTTGTTCCAATGGGGGTATCCTCTGGAACAGAACTGACAAAGGATGATAAAATAATTTCAGGAGCATTGTCATTCAAATCCTCAACATCCACTTGAACAATGCAATGTCCTTCCATTTCAGGTACCCCATGATCTCTGGCTATTACTGAAATTTCATAAGACGTTTTCTCTTCATAGTCAACCTTTCCTTGAACACGTATTTCACCTGTTTGTTGATTCAAACTTAATACATTTTCTGTGTTCTGATCTTCATAAAAATAACTGACCTCACCATTTGGACCTTCGTCTTTATCATCTGCGTGTAGCTGTATAACTAGGGTATTAAATGGTAAGTTTTCTTTTAAGCTAATTTTGTAAACGGCGCCATCAAATACAGGAGGATTGTCATTAAAGTCTAGAACAATGATAGATATCATGATAGTTCCAGATTTAGGTGGATTTCCACCATCGAAGGCGGTGAGAACTAACTGGTAGCCATCTTGTTCTTCTCTATCCAATGCTTTGTCTAGCACAAGCACGGGAAAAGGTTTATCATCTTTCCTGTTCTGTACAGCTAAGGAAAAATATTGATTGTCAGGTAATTTATATGCGCTAACTGTATTAGTTCCCACATCTGAGTCTTGAGCTCGTTCCAAGGGGAATCGGGAGCCAACAGCCGCGAGTTCTGTCATTCTTATGATACGCTCAGTGTTATGAAAATGTGGGGCGTTGTCATTGACATCTACAATCTTCACTTCCAGGCGAAACAACTCCAAAGGTTTCTCAATAATAATTTCCACTGGAAGCATGCAACTTGTACTGAATCCACACAGCTTTTCTCTGTCTATTCTGCTTTTCACCACAAGAGTGCCACTCTCCAGATTCAGGGCAAAGTATTCCATGGTTTTCTCTGATGTCAGACGTATTCCTCTTTCAGAAATATCCACCTTGTTTAATCCTAGATCCTGAACAACATTTCCTACAAAAGACCCAGGCTCTGATTCTTCAAGTACAGAATATCTCGGCTGAGCAGAGATGTAGCTCCAATTGAAAACAGCAAATAAAAATAATACTCTCCAACTCGACATGATCTTCGTCTATCAGGTCAAAATCTTGAATTTTGTATTAGAAAGTGGGTTCAGATAACAGTATATTCAGGCTTGTTTTTGTTTCACAGAATGAAACTGCACTCTTCTTACTAGTCTCCTCAATGGATCGGGTTTGCTTAACTGCTGTTATCTCAGGACATTTGCACACACACAGATTCCATTCCAAGATGTACTTAGTTACATGTGAGCATGGAGAGAGATACTGCTGCCATCTACTGACACTTTCAAAATTATCACACTTTACCCCTCTAGTGAAGCATACATTACTCTGGTGCTCACATATCAAGGTCTACATTTTCTATCTAAAAAAATGGAAACCTTATAAAACCTATTACGATTAGGTAACACGCAGTCAACCTAAAAAATAAGTAATTTCTAATTGATAAAATTAGTGAGTTTCAGACATATTAGTGAATACTGGTATTTCTATGTGTTCTAGGCAAAGCCAAAAATACGTGCAAGTTAATTTATGAATATTATAGCATTTAGGTTGTATATAGAGAGTTTGAATTTATGGGAAGTTGAAATATGTCCAGCATGCTTGCCTATTGCTTTTATGTCCTTATACCATCAACATTATAGAAGAGGAGAAAAGTCATTATTTTTTCATGATATATACATTTTCTTGAGCTTCATCTACTCTGGCCAACATGTATATATATTTAAGCATTTATATACATTGAATCTATTTTTTTCATAGCCAACATGTAACATGCTAGAAATTACTTTCACATCATAACATGCAAGGCTACTCAGCACTCAAACTACAAATTATAGATAATATAGATAACAGAGCAACCTACAATAAACTTCCCTACCCTTAAGGAAATAACCTGTACATACTCATAGACTGCAACCTGCTTGGCTGTTTATTAATTCAGGGTAGGGAAGTTAGGGAAGTTTACTGTAGGTTGTTCCGTTATATAAGGCCTTTCAATACAAGTCAATTATTTAGCTTTTTTTTATAAACAATATCAATAACAATTATGGTAAAATTTACTGAAACAATTGCAATGTTTAAAATGTAAAATCTTATTCTCTGTAATAATAAAACAGAAGCTTATACATGATGGTAACTAAGCTGCATAAATCCACATTGGTGCCAAAGCATCCTATTGTTTTATTTAATGTTTAAATCATTGGTGATCCAAATTATGGAGAAAAAAAACATTAGGTCCCAAGCATTCAGGTTCATAAATACTATATCTGTAAATTAGCATTTGGAGAAACCTGTACTTCATTTTCACACTTGCCCATAAAAAATTATTAATTATAAATCAATTTTAAACACCCTTTTCTAGTGTTGAACGCCTCATACAAATTTGAGTTTAGTTCACAGATGACCTTATAAGTAACTGATCCATAAATATGTAACCAGTATGCTCTGGCAATTATATATAAACGCATAGTACACCCATGTTCCTTTGTTTTTGTACAGTATTTTGAAGGAAGTCCTGCAGTTACCAATTATGAGTTTCACATGCAAATAGCTTTAAGAACAAAAATATTTTTTAATGGTTAGTATTTTCTTAAAGCTAATAGTGCAGTGCCTATGAGGAGATACATGTCCAAATATAAGAAGAAGCAAAAAAAAAATGTTCAATTATTTATTGAACATTATTTTTTAATTAATTATTATCACTCCACCAGGGGACACTGTTTCACATTGTTATCTAACTGTCTGTGCTAATGATGAGCAGATAATATAAGTCCTCATCTCTACCTTTACTGAACAATGATAGTGCAATAAAGTGCATTTGAACATTTTATTTCTATAATAATTAACATCAAGAGCCTTTAACAAGTTAAAAATGTTAGCCGAATGACACATCACATCATTATTTGTAAGCCATTTATAAACCAATGGCTAAGAGCAAAATTTACTTTTGGAAGGAAGTTCCACACAATTCAGTTTTGCTCCAGTCTCAATCTTAGTCATAATCTAAAAACTCCAGCAAGTCAGCCTTTGTATTGGATTGATCATCTCTGGTAGGAGACACTGCACACTAATTAATGTTCCACATTGAGACAGGTCTGACTGTCTAGATTGGAACATACATACAAGTGCAATAAAATACTTTTTGTTTGCTGTATTCTGCTTTGCATATGAGGCCTATAAATTACAAACACAAATATAACCTATACAAGAGGTAAAGAGGGCCCTGCTCAAAAAAGCTTACAATCTAAAATCAAGTTTAAGTGAAATGACTCTCAGTAACACATGATGAGACATTTCAGATGATGAAGAATTAATAATTGAATTTTTCCAATTCCTGAATCATCTGTGTCTGTAAGGTTTTCTGTTGAAATGACCTGAACAGGTTTTAAGAATGCAAATTAATTTCCGAATGAGTCAATTGCTCTACACACGTCATCAGAGTATGGAAGTGCCAATGTTCCAATGTTAAAGTTAGCTGGAAACCTTGGTCCTGCTAACACATGAAATGTCTTACAGTAACACCTGTAATTTACCCTTGGAATATAAGTAAACCAGTATTTACAGGAGACACATAGCATGATGATTCCTATAGATTTAACCTCTACTTATTCCTTATAGCCTTGGATACATACATCACTGGTGATGTTACCCCATAGCAAGCATTCAGTAATTAAATTTAAAGTTAGTGGAAAAAAACCAAAGATCTGATTGCTTGCAATGGGCAGCATTATTGGTATGCCTCCACGATAAATAAACATTATATTAGGGATGCACCGAATCCAGGATTCGGTTCGGGATTTGGCCAGGATACAGCCTTTTTCAGCAGGATTCGGATTTGGGCGAATCATACTGCCCGGCCGAACCGAATCTGAATCCTAATTAGCATATGCAAATTAGGGGTGAGGAGGGAAATTGGGTGACTTTTTGTCAGAAAACAAGGAAGTACTAAATGTTTACCCCTTCCCACCCCTAATTTGCATATGCAATTTAGGGTTCGGATTCGGATCGGTATTTGGCCGAATCTTTCGAGAAGGATTCGGTGGTTCGGCCGAATCCAAAAAAGTGGATTCGGTGCATCCCTACATTATATATGATCAAAATACAGTTTGGGCCACAGAAACAAATCTGGACTTTAAAACTGAAGTCCAAGTAAGATGAAAAAAGAAAAAAATAGAGAAATATAGTATATATACTACAATAACCTCACCTGTTTATTTCCATCAGCTGATAAAGAATCAATAATTGAATTATTTCCAATTCCTGAATCATCTGTGTCTATAAGGTTTTCTGTTGGAATGACCTGAACAGGTTTTAGAAATGCAAATTCATTTTCCATTGAGTCAGATGCTACACACACGTCGTTAGAGTATGGAAGTGTCAATGTTCCATTGTTAAATTCAGCTGGAAACCTTGGTCCTGCTTCTAAATATAACCGTGTTGATCCAAATGTTTTAGACTGTGATGATTTTCTGCATTTTGATATGATTGCAAACATAACAGTCAAAGTGAACAGAAATGAAATTAATGCCAAGGCGACTACCAAGTAAATATCTAAATTTGTCTCAGTATCGGAGTTTTGGAATTGATTCTTAATTTTAGGAATATCTTGCTGAAAATGGTCAGCAACAACAAGGTTCAAATTTATAGTAGAAGATCTTGGTGGGTTTCCATTGTCCTTCACCAAGACAATGACTTTGTGTTTAGTTGGCTCTTTCTCTTGGAAAACATACAAAGTCCTAATTTCTCCAGTGTGTCGACCAATGCTAAAGTAAGATGGTTCTGATGGTTGGAGAAATTGATATGATAGCCAGGCATTGTGTCCAGAATCAGCATCCACTGCAACCACTTTAGCTACCAGATCTCCTTTACTTGATGACTGAGGAACTATTTCAAAATGAGCGGAATCATCTACCCCAACAGAAGGGTATAGAATCTTGGGAGAATTATCATTGAGATCTGTAATACATATTTTAACGGTGGCAGTACTGTTTAAAGGTGGAGATCCATTGTCTTTAGCCATCACTTCAACATCAAATTCCCTCATTTGCTCATAGTCAAATGGTTGCTGTGCATAGAGAACTCCTGTCATAGAATTAATGGAAACATATGAAGATAGAGGGAAACCATCACTGTTTTTGTTAACAATAGAAAACATAACTTTAGCATTTTCATTTATATCAGGGTCAGAGGCTTGGACTTGGAATAATGAAGATCCTGTTGGATTATTTTCTGGAACATACACAACATATTTAGTTTGGTCAAATATGGGTGGATTGTCATTCACATCTAGTATCAGAAGCCTAATTGTTTTGGTGGTGGATAGTGGAGGGTATCCTTTGTCTGTAGCTTTAATAGTAATATTGTATTCATGCATTTCTTCTCTGTCCAAGGAAGTTGTAGTCAGCAGTTTGTAATAGTTGCTAGATGAAGATGTTAATTCAAAAGGCAGAGTACCAGTAATGTGGCAATACACATTTGCATTATCTCCAGAGTCTATATCTTGAATTTTTATTAATGCCACCACTGTGCCAGATGCAGAATCTTCAGGAATTGAGTCCAACACTGATGTTAGAATGATCTCAGGTGCATTGTCATTTGCATCTACAATTTGGATAACAACCTTAGCATGTGAAACCAAACCACCACCGTCAGCTGCTTCCACATTCATTGCATAGGCCTTTGTTAGCTCAAAATCAAGTTGTCCCCTGGTCCTAATTTCACCAGTCTGAGAATCAATAGTAAATGTTTGCTCAGCAATTTTAGAGATGTGGCTAAAAGAATAGGTAACCTGTCCATTTACACCTTCATCTTCATCAGTAGCATTCATACGAAAAACAAGAGTGTTCACTGGTGCGTTTTCAGTCAGACTCACTTGGTACAGTTCTTTAGAAAATATTGGGGCATTGTCATTGACATCAGTAACAAGAATTTTAATAATGGCTGTTCCAGTTTTAACAGGATTACCTCCATCTGAAGCTATTAGAATTAGTTCAAGATTTGATTGCCTTTCTCTATCTAAAGGCCTCTCTAATATTAATTCTGGAAATTTTCTGCCATCGCCACTTGTTTTCACGTTCAATTTAAAATATTCATTTTCACTGATTTTGTAAGTTTGGAGTGAATTCATGCCAATATCAGGATCCAGAGCGTTACCCAGATTAAAATGTGTTCCAGAGGGTGTCAATTCTAGGATTTCCAAACTCATAATATTTTTCGAAAAAAATGGGGAATTATCATTTATATCCTGAATCTCAACTTCTACATGAAAAACATTCAAAGGATTTTCAACCACTGCTTCAAGGCTTAGTGAACAGATAGGTGTCATTTCACAGATTGACTCTCTGTCTATTCTGTCTGCTACATACAGGTTACCATTGTCTAAATTCACAGTAAAATGATGCTCAGCAGTAACAGATGAAATGCGGAATTTTCTCTTTGTTATATCCTTTATATTTAATCCCAGATCTTTAGCAATATTTCCTACCAAGTAGCCTTTCTTTTCTTCTTCAGCAATTGAGTAGCGGAGCTGAGCAGTGATTGTCTTGCACAGACAACAGAATAAAAGGAAATACAGTACTTGCCATTTCACTGTCCATTCAGTCCTTTTTTCTTTGATTTTCTGGAAATCCATTACAAAGTCAAATCTTCCTAGATTGGGTGTCAGAATTAAATGATGAAACGCATCCACTGATGTTTGCAGCTTGTGATCATGAAGATCCAGTATGAAAATGAATGTGTTTTCCACAATCTGTATTGCCTGGTTGTTGGAAACTTACATGAATCTCCATCACTAGGTTTTTCCACCTTATTGGCCAATAGCGGCACACTGTGTCTCAACTAAGAACTGCAGGCTAATTGCTTGGATACATTCTGCTATATTAAAATTGTCTCAAAAAAAAAATCAAAACATTTCAAAGGTTATGCTCTTTCAAAAGTTCTAAAACAATTGTGCAAAGTATTCTGAATCCTCTTGGAGAATTGATTTTTTTACCCATCAAATATTATGCTCCTAAATGTAACATTGACCTGTATTTATAAAATATTGTAACCATACTGATTAATTCTCATTGTTGAGAAGAGTCTTTCTAACAAAAGAAGAGGTGCAGCTATCTACATTCTGTTGGAAAAAGGCATTGATAAGACAATTGGAGATTTGCACAATGTTTCAGTTGCACAAACATCTAGTTGTGGAGAGATTAGGTGGAAGTGCCGCCAACACAAGCAGCATACAATCAAAAAAGACATGGGTGGAGAGAAAATGGCATTGTTTAAAAGAAAAACTTTTTTAAATAAAATTCAATACACTGGAGTCAGTACAACTTGTTAGGTCAAACTGCCAATACCCCTCCATATGTTTTGCAAAGACTTCATTTAGCTGTGCATTTTATAGCTCAATGGGCTGTACACTATACCATGGAATATTCAGTAGCATATTTTTGTATAAACAGTCCATAATTTTGTATAGACAGTCAATGTCCACTATGATAACTGTAAGAGCAAACACATTCTATATAATTTCAATTCTGTAAAATAGACATAAACAGTGGATACTAGTAAGAGAAAATTGGACCAGATTCTGCAGTCCCCCAAAAAAACTAAAAGCACCAGATGTCAATCAGCTCAGAGTCTTTATGACTGAGTACTAATAGTTATAGAGAAATATGGTGAGGAAGACATGAACTCCATACAAATGTGATGGAGCAAAGGAGAGGTGCATCTAGTTGCATGCTCACAGAGTATATTTGGCTGCAAAACTGACAAGTCATATCAACAGAGATAGCAGAGAAGGGACATATGTTCACAAAATAATAATGTATAATTTGTTAAGGTGTCATAACCATAGAAATGTAAGATATAGAGTTAGTCAAACTTGATGCATAGTATAACAATTATAGATACATATGCAGACATATAGGAAATAATATATCTTGGAAGATAACATCCAAAAAGCTCAGAATTAAGGAAAAGTTATCTACTATAAAGTCCAATCTTAGCAAATAATCATATTTTTTGTATTGTTTCCTTTTTCCTTTGTAGTAATATAGCAGAACCTTGTACCACTAGCATAAATTCATACTGGTGGAAACACGGTACGGTCGGGTTCAAGTTCTGTTATTGACTTGACAAAATGCTACAAGTTCTAATCAAATAGTTGTATTAGTGTTCCATTACATGACTTACATGTAGAAACAATAATTTCCATTACAGTAACTGATGCAAAATTTAAGCAAATTTAGAAATAGATAAACTGGTAGATAAAGAGTTACTATCTCAAAGTTGCCATAATAAGTAAGATTTTTGCCACCGCCTGCCAACCCCTAGGAAGAACAAAAAAGAAAATTGCTCACCTGGTTATTCAAATCAGATGAATATGAATTGGTCACATACCGTATATACTCGAGTATAAGCCGACCCGAGTATAAGCCGAGGTACCTAATTTTACCTACGAAAACTGGGAAAACTTATTGACTCTAGTATAAGCCTAGACACAACTACAGCCCTGTCTCCCAGCAGCGCACATTCTGCCAAAGCGACCCCCCCAGCGATCAACCGGACTTCTTTGCAAAGTTGATGGTGACAGAGAATTGCCAAACGGATTAATGTGTGCATTGTCCCACTGTCCCACTACCATGTGCAGAGGGTGCTGTGTGATATTGCCATCACTGTTAATCTTTGTATAACCAACAGAGGGCGCTGTGTGATATTGCACTCACTGTTAATCTTTCATATAACCAACAGAGGGTGCTGTGTGATATTGCAGTCACTGTTATTCTTTCATATAACCAACAGATGGCGCTGTGTGATATTGCAGTCACTGTTATTCTTTCATATAACCAACAGAGGGTGCTGTGTGATATTGCAGTCACTGTTATTCTTTCATATAACCAACGGAGGGTGCTGTGTGATATTGCAGTCACTGTTATTCTTTCATATAACCAACAGATGGCGCTGTGTGATATTGCAGTCACTGTTATTCTTTCATATAACCAACAGAGGGTGCACTGTTATTCTTTCATATAACCAACAGAGGGTGCTGTGTGATATTGCAGTCACTGTTAATCTTTCATATAACCAACAGAGTGCGCACTGTTATTCTTTCATATAACCAACAGAGGGTGCTGTGTGATATTGCAGTCACTGTTATTCTTTCATATAACCAACAGATGGCGCTGTGTGATATTGCAGTCACTGTTATTCTTTCAGATAACCAACAGAGGGCGCACTGTTATTCTTTCATATAACCAACAGAGGGCATTGTGGGATATTGCAGTCTCTCCCCAAGTGAACTGTTGGTATAAGAATGATTAAAAGTGACTGCAATCTCAGCTACTCGGGTCGGGTACCGTTGACCCGAGTATAAGCCGAGGTAGACTTTTTCAGCACATTTTGGATGCTGAAAAACTCGGCTTATACTCGGGTATATACGATAATTATTTCCAATGCCTGAATCAAATGTGTCTACTAAGTTTTCTACTGGAACATTCTGAACTGGTTTCAGAAATGCAATTTTTTATTCAGTTGTGTCTACAGCTACACATACATCATAGGGGTATGGAAGAGTCTGTATTGCATTATTAAATTTACCTGGGAACCTTGCTGGTGACTGACAATATAAGCCTGCAGTTAAAGGCCCAGATGTTTGAGCATGGATACATTGTCTGCATTTTGATATGATGATAACCATGTGAATAAAAATGAAATGAAAGCCAATGCTACAAAAAGGTAACTATCTACATTTGAAGTATTGGAATTATGGAAGTCAGTTTTAATATCTTGAATGTCCTACTGAAAATAACAAGATTTAAATTTATAGTAGAAGATCGTGGAGGGTTTCCTTGGTCCTTCACCAAGACAATAACTTTGTGTCTTAGGGTCTCTTTCTCTTGAAAAACACAGAACATTCTGATTTCACCAGTTTGTTGGCCAATGTAAAGATGGTTCTGAACCATTTTAGCAATGAATTTCCCTTTAATTGCAGATCTTGGAACAATTTCAAATTGAGAGGAATCATCTGCCACATGAAAAGGGTACAGAATTTTAGGAGAATTATCATTTAGATCTGTAATGCATATTTTAACTGTGGTAATGCTACTTTAAGGTGGAGATACATTGTCCTTTGCCATTACTTGAAAGGTGAATTCCCTCATTTGTTCATAGTCAAATGGTCAGTCTGCATAAATAATGCCTGTGACTGAATTTAAGGATATAAAAGAAGATACGGGAACATCACTTGAATTTTATGAACAATAGAATATATAATGTTAGCATTGTTATGCAGATCAGGATCGGAGGCTTGTACATGGAATATGTAAGCTCCTGGAGGATTATTTTCTTGGATGTGAAAATCTATTTTCATAGGCCTTTGTTATCTCATAATCTAGTGTTCCCTTTGCCCTTATATCCAGGCTCAGATTTGTGGAGAGGACACAAAAGCCCGGGCCTAGGGTGGCAAGATTTAGGGGGCGACATGCCACCTAGTCGCATCCCTAAGAAGCAATGGGGACTCAAAGCTCCCCAGTGCTTGAGAGCGCTCTTGCGCCAAGCAACTCTAGGGCATACCTATATCTGACAAGGTAACATTACAAAAAATGGAGGCACCACTTACCACCAGTGCTGGTCGAATTTGTCCCTTTGCGGTTCGCAGGAAAATTTGTGAATTTCCTGTGAAATTCGCAGAACAAAGAAAAATTATCGAAACACAAATTTTGACACCTGTGTCAATTCATGTCAATGAATACTGTTGACGCGCGTCTGTTTTGACATGAGCAACTATTCTAGGGATGCACCAAATCCAGGATTTGGTTCGGGATTCGGCCAGGATTCGGCCTTTTTCAGCAGGATTCGGATTCGGTTTTATCCTTCTGCCCAACCGAATCTGAATCCTCATTTGCATATGCAAATTAGGGACGGGGAGAGAGATCGCGTGACTTTTTGTCAGAAAACAAGGAAGTAAAAAAATGTTTTTGATGGAGTTGCACAAATTTATTCGCCGCCGGCGAAACACGGAAATTTGCACCTGACAAATTTATTCACCCATCACTACTTACCACCTATTAAAGTTACCCTTTTAAATACATTTCAGTTCAATTGTTTTCTAATATAGCACCATAAGAAATTACGTTTTTAATTGCTTTGTGTTTTATGACCACTAAGATTAATTATTTTCTCATATTTCTCAGGAGCAGCTCAGTAAAAGGAAATCAAGTAAGGCATTATATTTGCTCTATAATGTCTTACATATAACATGGGCAGCTATGGGGGCTAAAGTGAAAGGCCAAGCAAGGCCAAACATCTTTTTTTAACCCAGGACACAGAAAAATAATGGGGATGATTAGTAAATGAGCACCATTTGCAAACACATCACTCAAGTTAAAGTACCTTACAAAGAATGTATATTCTTCTTGATATCCTGTCACTTAATTAAAAGTGATATATTGTGATCAGTAGCATCAGTACAGCCGTCAAATCAAAGCCAGAAACTATTCTGAAGTTGCAATCTTGTATAAGATGTTTGCACCATTTGGACATATTTTGTCATGAAATTGCTATAAACATAGCACAAACTGATACATTTATGGACAACCTGCACTGGGCATTGCTCCCAGTCTCCTTTACTAAAGAAGCCATTAAGCATGGGGCTAACATTTATTCATTAAGTACCAATATACTAAGCACGGCTCTGCAACAGAAGGTGTATACATCAAATATACTAAGTTAATACAAAAACTGCCATTTTCATGGAATCCACCTGTTGATGCCCAGACAGGGCATGCTTTTATGCACAGGTTTTGCAGATGGTCAGTGGAAGTTTTTTTTGACGAGCGTTCCCTAATAGTTAAAACATAACTTTTATTGAATTTAGTTAAAATGAAGAGACACAACATTGCAAAGATTAAAAAGATTAAAAAGAAGCTGGATGTAAGAACCAAACACATATAACACTATGAGTAAAGCCTATATAGGAACTCTCTAAACCAGGGATCCCCAACCTTTCGAACCCGTGAGCAACATTAAGAAGTAAAAGGAGTTGGGGAGCAATACAAGCATGAAAAATGTTCTTAGGGTGCCAAATAAGTGCTGTGATTGGCCACTTGGTAGTCCCTATGTGGATTGTCTACCTACATTGAGACTCTGTTTGGCAGTACATCTGGTTTTTATACAACTAAAACTTGCCTCCAGGCCTGAAATTCAAAAATAAGCACCTGCTCTGAGACCACTGGGTGCAACATCCAAGGGGCTGGAGAGCAACATGTTGCTCTCGAACTACTGGTTGGTGATCACTGCTCTAAACTAACATCTCACAATACTTAAAGCTTTCTAAGTAAAAAACAAAAGCAGGACACTTAAATACATCTCTGAACATTAATAAAAGCTGTTTTCATTAGTAAAGGAGTTGGGCTGAATTCAGGCAAAAAGATTCACCTTGCCCAAAAAGACCAGACTCCATTCTGCCTCCATGCCTACAACACCAGTTTTACATTGGCAATGACTGATCAGTCCCTAAAACTAAAAATTAAACTGAGAGGACATTTGCTGGAGGTGGTACCAGAAAATATGTTTCCTCTTTCGTTTACACTTATTCTTAACACCTCAACATGATTAGTTTTAATATAGGTATTTAGTTTAATACAGGTATTCAGTTAGTATCTATCTGTCTGTCTGTCTGTCTGTCTGTCTGTCTGTCTATCTGTCTATCTATCTAGGTCTGATGTAAATAGACACTAGTGTTCAAACATAGAACTGTCACACTTTAACATCTCTGTTATCAGAAAGTACAAAAGTACAAATGCTAAATAAAAAGCTTCAGTGAAAACCAGCAAAAAAAGTCCTGCTATGCCTGGAAGTGCTCTAGATAGATAGACAGATCTTTGAATTCAGCACCTGCTGCAGACCTCTGAGAGTGTCCACTGGCATGATCCAAAATCAATGTTTTAGATATGCTTATCCAATAAAGCACATCACAACCCATATTTGTACTGTACTTTACTGCCCACTATTGTTGCAACTTTCATTTAGACCACCTTTGGTTTACTTTGCTACAAGTAGATAGCAGTTCCCCAAACATTTCATCTCCTCCTTATTGATATAGTCAAGGTTTCTACCAATCAAAACTGATTTCACTCTTACCAGTAAATTGGCCTTTGCAAGGCTCATTGTGTTCTCACCTCTGTTTCATTTGATTACTAAAATATAGAACTGTGAAAACCCCACATGTCCTATATCTTGTGTTTAATGTACTGTAACTGCTCTAAATTTAAAGTGCTCTTGGGGAGACTGCTCTATCCAGTTGCTAGTTTTTTGTTGAATTTTCGACATCTTAAAATATTATATATAAGAAAATATTAATATAAGAAGAAAGAATAATATATTTCTCTTATATAATAATTGTTACATAAAACTTTAAATATGTAGGTACAAACACATTAAACACAGCAGATAGATTGTTATATATTGTGTGCACAATTAGGATATACCTCTTTCACAAGATAATTACAATTATTCCAGGTATTACACAAAAAAATCTAAAACTCACCTCCTTATTCATTTCGGCTGAAGAAGAATCAGTAACTGAATAATTTCCAATTCCTGAGTCATCTGTGTCTATGAGGTTTTCAACTGGAACTATCTGATCAGGTTTTACAAAAGCAAATTCTTTTTCTTTTGAGTCTAGTGTTACACATACATCATACGAGTATGGAAGAGTCAATGTTGCATTATAGTTAGTAGGGAATCTGGGTGCTCCTTGTGAGTAGAGACCAGCTGTTGCAGATCCAAATGTTTTTGAATGGTTTGGTTTTCTGCATTTTGATATGACTGCTAGCATTACAGTTAAAGTAAATAGAAAAGAAATAACTGCCAGAGCCACTACTAAGTACATATCTAAATTTAATAGGGAGTCTGAGTTCTGAAATTGGTTATTTATTTGGGGAATATCCTGTTGAACGTTTTCAGTGACAATAATGTTAAAATTTATAGTAGTAGATCGTGGGGGTGTCCCATTGTCCTTCACCAGGACAATGACTTTGTGTTTTCGGACCTCTGTCTCTTGAAAAACACGCAAAGTTCTGATTTCACCAGTATGTTGACTAATGGTAAAAACTGGTGGTTCTGAACCTTGCAGAAACTGGTATGATAGCCAGGCATTGTGTCCAGAATCAGCATCCACTGCAATCACTTTAGTAACTAGGTCTCCTTTATTTGAGGATTGAGGAACTATTTCAAACATAGCAGAATTATCTTCTCCAGTAGAAGGATATAGAATCTTAGGAGAATTATCATTTAAATCTGTAATGTATATTTTAACCTTGGTAGTGCTATTTAAAGATGGAGATCCATTGTCTTTAACCATTACTTGAATATCAATTTCTTTCAGTTGTTCATAATCAAATGAACACTGGGCATAAAGAACCCCAGTCATGGAATTAATGGATACACAGGAATACATAGGAAAATCAGCTGTATTTGTATTTATAATTGAATAAGTAATTTTAGCATTGTCATCCAGATCAGGATCGGAGGCTTGCACTTGGATTATTGAGGATCCTGATGGATTATTTTCTGGAATATACACAACATATCTATTTTGTTCAAAAGCTGGTGAGTTGTCATTCACATCTGATATCAAAAGTGTAAAAGTTTTAGTGGTTGATAGTGGAGGGGATCCTTTATCTGTGGCTTTAATAGTAATATTGTATCTGTCTATTTCCTCTTGGTCCAAGAAACTTGTAGTGAGCAGTCTGAAATAGTTGCTAGAAGATGACGTTATCCGAAAAGGTAGTGGTTGAACAATTTCACAGTAGATTTTGCCATTTTCTCCAAAGTCCATATCTCGAACATTAATCAGCGCAATTACTGTGCCAGGAGAAGAATCCTCTGGAATGGAGTTAGACACTGATGTAATAATGATCTCAGGTGCATTGTCATTTGCATCTACAATTTGGATAACCACCTTAGCATTAGAAAAAAGGCCACCCCCGTCCTGCGCTTCCACAATCATTTCATAGGCCTTTGTTGTCTCAAAATCTAGTTCACCTGTGGTCCTTATTTCACCAGTTTGAGAATCAATGGTAAATTTGTCCTGAGCAGCTTTTGTGATGTGGCTGAGAGAATATGCAATGTGTCCATTTATACCTTCATCTTCATCAGTTGCATCCAAGTCAACCACAAGAGTGTTTACTGGAGCACTTTCAATTAGGTTTACATGGTATAATTCTTTGGAGAAAAATGGGGAATTGTCATTGATATCACTTATAATGATTTGTATTACAGCTGATCCAGTTTTTACAGGGCTACCACCATCTAAAGCTGTTAAAATTATTTCAATGGATGATTGTTTTTCTCTATCTAAAGGTCTTTCCAAGACTAATTCTGGGATTTTCCGTCCATCACTGCTGGTTTTTATATTTAATTTAAAATACTCATTTTCATTAATTGTGTAGGTTTGCAGTGAATTAATACCGATGTCAGGATCCAGAGCATTACCCAGAACAAAGCGGGTTCCAGGTTGCGTCAATTCTGTTATTTCCAAATTCATAAGATTTTTCAAAAAACTTGGATAATTATCATTTATGTCCTTAATCTCAATTTCTACATTAAAAATATTCAGAGGGTTTTCAACCACTGCTTCTAGGCTCAGTGAGCAAATGGGTGTTATATCACAAACTGCCTCTCTGTCTATTCTATCGGATATATACAGGTTTCCATTCTCTAAATTCACATTAAATAAATGCTCTGCTGTAACAGAGGAAATGCGGAATTTTCTCTTTGCTAGATCCTGGATATTTAAGCCCAGATCTTTAGCAATATTTCCTACCAAGTAGCCTTTTTTTTCCTCTTCAGCAATTGAATAGTGAAGCTGAGCAGTAACTGCCATGTACAAACTAGAGAACAGAAGAATATGTACTACTTGCCATTTTACTGTCCATTTAGTCCATTTATCCTTAATTTTCAGGGAAACCATTGTCACCAAGTAGAAATCTTCTAGAGTGAGAGTGAAATGTTTTAAATCCACAAGAAGAGAAAAAATGAATGATGAAATAGGTCCAGTCAGGTTTGTAGCTTGTAACCATGAGGATCCAATATGAAAATGAATGTGTTTTCCACAATCTGTGCCTGGTGGAAACTTACATGAATCTCTATCGCTAGGTTTTTCCACCTTACTGGTCAACAGCGGCACACTGTGTCTCAACTAAGAACTGCAGGTTTCTGATTTTTACAATGTTTATCAAGTTGAGTTTTAAAAGTGACTATATAATTTGTTATTATAAACCCCCCAAGGCTGCACATTACATTTTGGAATTTGTTTTGTAACTGAGCCAAGAACATAGTGTAATTACTATGGGTCAATTGTTTACTTTAATTCATTACATTCCTATGGAAATCTTACTTGAATGTTATATTATCTGTATCAATTAGCATTTTTAAAGTGTGGAAACGGAAACTAGAGTACCCCTTTTAAATTGGGGCACTGACACTGGAAGCCAATAACCTATTGCTATGTGAGGCTTAAATGTTACTCTTTTCAGGCCTTCTCCTATTTATCTTCCATTTTCTCATTCAAACCACTGCCTGCTAAAACACCAAACTGGAGAGCTTCTGATGAAAACGCTAAATATGAAAAAAAAATACACAACCCCCCCCCCCACCCAAAGAACTACAAATTATCTTAGAATATCACAGACTATATAAACATTATTTTAAGGGGACCTTTCCCTTTTAAAGATGATTTTGACAGTGGCGATAAGATGAAAAGGAATGAAGAAAATTTAAAACAATATAAATTACTTTCATTACACACACATATGTACTGTATATTGTCATTTGTGACTTTACAAATATTCATTTGGTTTAGGTGTGGGGTATCAGTGTATAATGATGTTACAGTTAGATTTGGGTATTAGACTGAATCAGAATCATGTAACACATTTAAATGCAATGTCTCCAACTTAATGCCAACAAGGTATTATAAGGGACAAGATAAATTCTCTAATGCTTTATTTACCAGTAGGTCCTTCAAGCTGACTTGAGTATTCCAACATTCAGTTAAGAAGAAAGGAGATTCCATCTGGAAGGGTTTTTTTGCCTTCCTTTGAAACAAATATTGGTCAGGCAGGTTTCAAAACCTTTCAAAAAAGTTTGAAGTTGATGTACTGTGTCTTTTATCTCATCATATATTATGTTAATAAATCTGAGGTAAATGCAATGAATAAGTTTGGTGATTACTGGAATCAGCTACTACCCACAATGGTCTTAAGTGAGAAAGAAGGTGTCTGTCAGCCGACACAGTTAAATTGATTGTTAAGCAGGGGGACCAGGAAAGACCACAGCAATGGAAATGTTTGGTGAAAGGTATGAGCATAGAAACAGAACCAGATCCAATCACTCAGCAATTTTTCGGGTTTTGGAGCTGAGGAAAGTCAGAAGTGCTTTTCTATTAAGCACTCACTGAAAGGACGACAGCATCACATATCGATTAAGAGTCATGGAAATCAAAATGAAGCCAAAGATATGTATAAAAAGCAGGGCCAACTGGAATTCAAACATATCCAAAAGACCAGAGAAATTCAATTAAAAGAATATAATTTTATTTATCCAAAGTTAAAAATCTGCATCTCCATCTACCCTACGCGTTTCACGCCCATCCAGGGTGCCTAGTCATGAACCCATGACTAGTCAGGAACCCATGACTAAGCACCCTGGATGGGTGCAAAATGCGTAGGGTAGATGGAGATGCAGATTTTTAACTTTGTATTAATAAAATTATATTCTTTTAATTTAATTTCTCTGGTCCTGTGGATCCGTTTGAGTCGGCCCTGCTTTTTCTACATATCCTTTGCTGTACCGCTCCCTAAAGCTGGGGGTCTGGGGCTTATGCACCCGGACTACTTTCACTATTTGGTGAGTCATTTACATTTTATTTTGGAGCACCTTGTCTCTTCTTAAAAATTAAGCCAAGGCCATTCACAGAAATGGCAAAAAATTAGTTTCATAAGGTGAATGAAACTGATACTATTCAAGTCTATACATTAAGGGTGTTATTTACTAAACTCCGAATGCCAAAAACTTCAGTATCTCAGTATCTCAGACCTGCCAAGGTTGCATATAAATCAATGGGAGAAGTCCCAAAAATTTTTTGATCTGCGCTGGGTTTCGTGCAATAATCCGAAGTTTTCGGGGTTTTCAGGTGGAAATTCTGAAAGATTCATAAAATTCATATTTTTTTTATTTTATCCTGCAAACAAAATATCAGGAAAGTGTTTTAATAAATAAACCAAAAAAACCTGTGCAGATTTGGTCAGAGTTTTTTTCAGAAAATATTAAGATAAATTCAGACTTTGATAAATAACCCCCTAAATCTTAAACAAACTAGATGGTATTTGGAATTAAAGTATTGGGTAAGAAATGCAACATTTTAATGATCATAAAAATCCTGTGCATATTATGATTTTATAAAAGTAAGATATATTATAGTATGATATAAAACCTAAAAATGTTGCAGGTGGTTCATTGTTTAAGTATAAAATCTGTAAATTTGTAGTGAGGAAGATATAAAATTATGCAGGGCTTCATACACAATAGAAAACTCTCACCTGGTCATTAATATCAAATGATGAATCATTTAGAGACTTATGTCCAATTCCAGAATCATCTATGTCTATAAGGTTTTCAGTTGGGACATTCTGAACAGGTCTTAAAAAAGCAAATTCCTTTTCAGTTGAGTCAAGTGCCACGCACACATCATACCAGTATGGAAGAGTCAATGTTGCATTATGAAAGTTTGTTGGAAACGTGGGTCCTGCTTCAGAATATAATGCAGTGAGTAGAGACCCAAAAGTTTAAAAAATCTGAGAATGGGCTGATTTTCGGCATTTTGATATGATTGCCAGCATCACAGTCAAAGTGAATAGAAATGAAATCAGTTAATTGCAAGAGAAGACACTCTTAATACTAATTTTTTGCTTCAGTCGGTAGAGAGGTCTGATTCAATCAGTGCAATAGTAAATAACGAAAAAAGAAAAGAAAAAACCCCTCTTCTGACTAGTACTTCATTGGTTCACTTCTAATTTTTAAAATTCAAAATTCATCCACTTACTAGATATTTTAAATTGATTCTATGACTGTAGGATCTTAAAAATATAAATAGTGAGTAATTCAATTAGTGACAATTAATACTAATTAATTTCAAGTGCTTCTTCCGTGCTAATTAATTTGCTTATTACAGAAGGCAGGCCAAATCAATTAAATTCTGCCTTTCCCAAGTCACAGACTGTCTCTCTGCTGTCTCCTCCTGGATGTCACAGCGCCACCTGAAACTGAACCTTTCTAAAACAGAACTCATTATATTTCCTCCAAGATCTTCCCCTGTCCCTCAGATATCACTCACCGTAAACAACACCACCTTTCATTCCACCACACAGGCACGCTGCCTAGGAGTCATCTTAGACTCTCATCTGTCTTTTTCACCACACATTCAAACACTTGCAAAATCTTGCCGTATTCAACTGCGCAACATTGCTCGAATACGACCCTATCTCAGCTCAGAATCAACTAAAACACTGATTCAGTCTCTCATCATCTCCCGCCTTGATTACTGCAACTTACTCCTCACAGGTATTCCAACAAGTCACCTTTCACAACTCCAATCTATTCTAAACGCGGCCGCTAGACTCATTCATCTAGCTCGCCGCTCAACATCAGCTGCTCCCATATGTATGTCCCTTCACTGGCTCCCAATCTCTTCTAGAATCAAATTCAAATTACTTACACTCACATTCAAGGCCCTTAATAATGAAACCCCTCCCTATATTTCATCTCTAATCTCCAAATACTCTCCTTCACGAAACCTACGCTCTGCCTCTGATCTTCGCCTCGCTTCTCCTCTCATCACTTCTGCCCATTCTCGTCTACAAGACTTCTCTCGGCCTTCTGCTTTTCTCTGGAACTCTCTGCTACAAGCTGTCAGACTTTCTCCTTCTTTCCAAACTTTCAAGCGCTCCTTAAAGACCCATCTGTTTAAAGAGGCTTATTCGATGTACCTTAATTAATTATTGTATCAAAAATGACAAAATGTTTATATAATCCTAATGTCTCAATTGTACCCTAACCTTTTAGTTTGTAAACTCTAATCTCTAGGTCCTTCTAACCCTATTGTATTCTGTAATCCTTGTTTGTTATCCACCATTTATTCCCTGTTTGCTATAACTGCAGTAAAGCACTGCGTATCTTGACAGCGCTATATAAATAAATGATGATGATGATGATTAAATAACTCCTTTACAATTGATCCACTGCTCAAAGTGCATAAGTGTTATAAAATTATTAAATTAATTAGACTTGGCCGCTGTGCATAAAGCACCCCCATCGTGGAATTAATTGAAATATATGAAGATACAGGAAAACTATCTGTATTTGTATTAACAACTAAATAAGTTATTTTTGCATTATTGTCTAGATCTGGATCAGAGGCTTGCACTTGGAATACAGAAGAACCTGATCGATTGTTTTTTTTGAATATATACAATACAATGGCTTGGTCAAAAACTGGTGGATTGTCATTTACATCTAATAACACAAGTTCAATTGTTTTGGTGGTGGACAGTGGAGGGGATCCTGTATCTGAAGCCTTAATAGTAATATTATATTCATGCATTTCTTCTCTGTCCAAGGAACTTGTATTGAGAAGTTTGAAATAGTTGCTAGATGAGGAAATTATTTCAAAAGGCAAAGGATCTATAAGTTGACAGTAGACATAACTGTTTTCACCAGAGTCTTTATCTTGAATATGAATCAGTGCAATTAATGTGCCAGGTACCGAATCCTCAGGAATGGAGTTAGACACTGATGTCAGAATGATCTCTGGAGCGTTGTCATTTGAATCTACAATCTGAATAACCACTTTAGCATTGGAAAACAGGCCACCCCCATCCTGTGCTTCCACAATCAATTCATAGGCCTTTGTTATCTCAAAATCTAGTGTCCCTTTTGTCCTTATTTCACCTGTTTGAGAATCAATAGTGAATTTTTGCTGAGCAGCTTTTGTGATGCGGCTGAAGTAATATGTGATATGACCATTTACACCTTCATCTGCATCAGTGTCATTTATGTGAATAACAAGTGTGTTCACTGGTGCACTTTCAGGCAAGCGTACTTGGTACAGCTCTTTGGAAAATAATGGGGCATTGTTATTGATATCACTTATAACTATTTTAATCACTGATATACCTGTTCTAGCAAGGATACCACCATCTAAAGCCGTTAAAACAATTTGAAGAGCAGATTGTTTTTCTCTGTCTAAAGGTTTTTCTAAGACTAGTTCTGGGATCTTTCTTCCATCACTGCTGGTTTTCACATTTAATGCAAAATATTCATTTTTACTGATATTGTAAGCTTGCAGAGAATTCATTTCAATATCAGGATCCACCGCATCCAGGATGGGTCAGTTCTGTAATTTCCAAATTAATCTTATCTTTCAAAAATGTTGGAGAATTATCATTTATATCTTGAATTTCAATTTCTACATGAAAAATATTCAAATAGTAATTTCACAAACGGACTCTCTGCCTATTCTCTCTGATACATACAGGTTCCCATTCTTTAAATTCACATTAAAGAAATGCTCTGCAGTAACAGAGGAAATGTGGAAATTTCTCTTTGCTAGATCCTGAATACTTAAACCCAGATCCTTTGCAGTATTGCCTACCAAGAAGCCTTCCTTTGCCTCTTCAAAATTGAATAGTGAAGCTGAGCAGTGATCGCTTTGCACAAACAAGAGAACAGAAGAAAATATCCTACTTGCCATTTCAGTGGCCAATGGTCCTTTTTTAATTGATATTCTGAAAAATCATTGTCACCAGGTAGACTGAATATCTTTTAATCCACAGAAGGAAATCAAATAAAATTATGAAGCAGATCCATTCAGGTTCCCAGCTTGTGATCATGAGAATCCAATATGAAAATGAATATGTTTTACAGTGTCTGTACTGCCTAGCTGTTGAGAACTTGAATCTCCATGACTAGGGTTTACACCTTATTACTGTGTCTCACCTAAGAACTGAAAGTCTCCTAAAATGTTAATATTTCTATTTCTCATGTGAAATTCTAACTTAAATTAGTATTATAAACATGCATAATGCACATCTTTAATGTAACTCTCATTTTAACATTTTAATTTTTATGAATTGCTCAAAGGTTTAAACATTGCAACCAGATTTCCTTGAAAGCATTTTAGGCAAAATATATTTAAGAAACAGTTAAGAGTACTACAGTTTTTCATTTACAGACTGCACCCATGATATTCGGTTCAGTAGTTTACATATTTATTTGTAAGACTGACACACTAGTTTTGAATCACTAGCGATTTTTGATTTTTATTCAAGCAGTTTGTGGGTTGTGTTGAAATTTTGCACCTCACCAAATTCTACAATCCAACCCTTCAAGTCTAGTTTGCTGATCCTTGTTGATATATAGTAGTGGTTAAATGAATGAAAAAGCTAGATCTTTGCAGGTCTAGCTAAACTAAGTAAATACAATAAAGACAGATTTAAGGGAGCACTCATATTTCAGTCTCACCTATGTAATTATTATATTATATTGTATGATTATTTATTTATTAATAATTGCCAACAGCACTAAATGAAAGGATAACGTTATTACCCAGTATGTATTAGGTATTTCTGTAGTGCTAGGAATTACTTTTTTTATAGGTGGAAATATAAGCAGAGATAGCATATCAGCCCTTTCAACACTTATAAAATCACTTATTACAGAATGATCTTACTTAACAACTTTTTCATGTCTTTCCAGAATGCATAAGCCATCTGGTTGTAAGATGTCATTGACCGCTTCAACAAAAACCTCTGTAGAGATCCTCCTGTAAAAAGCCTCAGCTATTCATCTTTCAGTCTGACTTCAAGCAACCACTTGGACCATAGTAACTACAAAACCATTGAAATAAAAAAACAGAGAACTACAGGGCAAGAAACATTTCTACATAAACTTCCACCACTATTATATTGAACTAAAGTCACAAAACATTAGGCTTAGTTTTCAACTGTAATTTTAAAAATATGTATATATACAATATATATGTATTAAGTTATGTTTTAAGTGAAAAGTGAAATAGTATTGTGAAATATTATTGTGCAGCACAGATGCAGTCAAAATACTGTAAGTTCTGTAGATGTCAAGATAATGTTGTCCTGACCTAAGCCAGAAAGTTTTCACTTGAGTGGAGAGTTTTGAGAAAGGTAGAGTATGGTGATGGGCGAATTTATTCGGCAGGCGCGAATTCGCAACGAAGTTGCGCGATTCGCCACCAGCGAATAAATTTGCAAAACGCCCGCAAAAATTCGCCACCTTCAAAAAAAATGTTTTCGCCAAAAACGGGCGCCAGTGTCAAAAAAACTGTGCCGGCGTCAAAAACGGGCGCCGGCGTCAAAAACGGGCGCCGGCGTCAATAACAAGACGCTGGCGCTGTTTCGCAAATTTTTTGCCGTTTCGCGAATTTACCGAATTTTTCGGCTACACAAAACGGCGCAAATTCGCCCATCACTAGTAGAGTAGAGAAATACCACCAAAACACACATATTATGGGGAAAAGCATGGTATTCTGCCCTAAAGTGCCACTGTGGGGTCCAATTTCATTATTATAGAAGCCCCATCGACTCATGTTGCAAAAAATCATTAAAATGACAAAGACATATGATGTTCTGTGTAGGTAGAACAACACTGCACTTTGTTGTGGCTGATTTTTTGCTGGCAAATTTTCTCCGTGAATCCACTCCCATCTCTCTCTTTCTCTCTCTCTCTCTCTCTCTCTCTCTCTCTCTCTCTCTCTCTCTCTCTCTCTCTCTCTCTATGAGAATATTTTACATGTGCACACACAAGTATCTATTAGAAGAAGTTACATTTGTACATATTTTTGAAAGGACACTTACAAATACACACTCCTAAAATGTTAATAGCTTAGACAGTTTTAGGAAGTCGCTCTTAGCTAACCCTTAAATTAACTATTTGTTACAATTTTCTTAATGAAGCCATACAAATTGCAAAAATTATAAGTCATTTTGTACTTCATAATATCATTTATGTAATGTAAAATGTCATTTTTTTACCATTATTCCTGATTTCTTATAGTAGGTAAAATTATCTAAACTTAAATCATATTCCTCACTCCTAATATATGTTTGAGGAAGTACAGCATACTGACCAATATCTTCATGTTTCCTAGATAAAAACTGATATTTTTTTGACCATTATTTGTACTTATAAGAAGTCCAGACCTAATAAGATGGTTGGACTGATATGTCAATACATAGATAAAGCTTTTCTTTCTTTCTCTCTATCTATTTCTCTCTCTATCAATACATCAATAAAAGCAGAAAAATAAAGAAGTAAAGAAAGAAATTCAAAAGCAGAGATTGAAAAACAGTATTGAACCAGCATGTGGTTCTTCAACAATGTTGGCTTGAATTTTGAATTCTTAAATATGCTAAAGCATAGCTTATTAATACGATTCCTTATACATATTCAGTACAGCAATTATGATTTAAACACAAAGCAGGCCTATTGTTCGCAGCTTAATGACTAACACCCTGCATAACTCATGTTTAAAAGTCATCCTTCTGATGACCTTCATAGATATAACATAAGGACATTTAATACTATATGGAGTTTAGTTATGCTTTCTCTTATTATTTGTTGTACAAGCAATTTAATTACAAAATACAAGCCCTCACCTGGTTGCTCATATCAGATGAAAAGGAAGCATCCACGGAATTGTTTCCAACACCTGAATCATCTGTGTCTATGAGGTTTTCAGTTGGAACACTCTGAAATGGTTTCAGAAAAGCAAATTCTTTTTCTGTTGAGTCCAGAGCTACACATACGTCATAAGAGTAAGGCAGAGTCAAAGTTGCATTATTAAAGTTAACGGGAAGCCTGGGTCCTGCTTTAGAATATAATCCAGATCCGAATGATTTTGCATGGGCTGATTTTCTACATTTAGATATGATTACCAGCATTACAGTCAGAATAAACAAAAAAGATATCAAAACCAAAGATACTACTAAGTAAATATCTAAACTAGAATGAGAATCTGATTTTTGCACTTGATTATTTATTTTGGGAATGTCTTGCTGGAAATTTTCAGCAACAATAAGGTTTAAACTGATAGTAGAGGATCGTGGGGGTCTTCCATTATCCTTGACCAGGACAACAACTTTGTGCTTTACGGCCTCTTTATCTTGAAAGACATGCAGAGTTCTAATTTCACCAGTGTGTCGGCCAATCGAAAAGTAGGATGGTTCTGAACCTTGCAGAAACTGGTATGATAGCCAGGCATTATGTCCAGAATCAGCATCTACTGCAATCACCTTAGTAACTATATCCCCTATATTTGAAGATTGAGGAACTATTTCAAAGATAGCAGAATTATCTACTCCTGTTGAAGGGTATAAAATATTCGGAGAATTATCATTCAGATCTGTAATGCATACTGTAACAGTTGTAGTGCTATTTAAAGGTGGTGATCCATTGTCTTTAGCTGCTATTTGAATGTTGAATTCCCTCAACTGTTCATAATCAAATGGCCTTTGCGCATAAAGGACTCCCGTCATGGAATTAATGGAAATATATGAAGATACAGGAAAATTATCTGTATTTGTATTAACAATTGAATAAGTAATTTTTGCATTATCATCTAGATCTGGATCTGAGGCTTGCACTTGAAATACTGAAGAACCTGATGGATTATTTTCTGGAATATAAACAACATAATTGGTTTGGTCAAAAACGGGTGGATTGTCATTCACATCGGTTATAAGAAGCCTTATTGTTTTGCTAGTAGATAGTGGAGGGGACCCACTGTCTGTTGCCTTGATAGTGATTTTGTACTCTTGCATTTCTTCTCTGTCCAAGGTACTTGTAGTGAGCAGTCTGAAATATTTGTTCGATGAGGTAGTTATTTTAAAAGGTAGAGGATCTGTAATCTGACAGTGGATGTTCCCATAGTCTCCAGAGTCTATATCTCGTATGTTAATTAGTGCAATTACTGTGCCAGTTGAAGAATCCTCAGGAATGGAATTCATTATTGATTTCAGAATGATTTCAGGTGCATTGTCATTTGCATCTATAATTCTGATAACTACTTTAGCATGGGAAAAGAGGCCTCCACCATCTTGGGCTTCTACAATCATTTCATAAGCCTTTGTCATCTCAAAGTCTAACTCATCTTGTGTCTTTATTTCACCAGTTTGAGAATCAATACTAAATATTTGCTGTGCGGCTTTTGAGATGTGGCTAAAAGAATACACAATGTGGCTATTTTCACCTTCATCTTCATCAGTAGCCTTCATGCAAATCACAAGGGTGTTCACTGGTGCATTTTCCATCAGACTCACTTCGTACACCTCTTTAGAAAACACCGGTGGATTATCATTGATATCAGTAACAATGATTTTGATTATTGCTCTTCCTGTTTTTACAGGGTTACCTCCATCGAAAGCTGTTAAAATGATTTCAAACGTGGATTGCTTTTCTCGATCTAAAGGCTTTTCCAAGACTAATTCTGGATATTTTCTGCCATCTGTACTAGTTTTTTCACTAAGTATAAAATATTTATTATCACTGATTTTGTACATTTGCAGTGAGTTAATTCCAATGTCAGGATCTACAGCATTACCCAAAACAAAGCGGGTTCCGGTGTGGGTTAATTCTGTTAATTCAAAATTCACTGTATTTTTGGAAAAGTTTGGTGAATTATCATTTATATCCTTAATCTCAATTTCCACATTAAAAATATTTAAAGGATTTTCAACCACTACTTCAAGGCTCAGTGAACAAACTGGTGTCATCTCACAAAGTGACTCTCTGTCTATTCTATCTGATACATACATGTTTCCATTATCTAAATTCACATTAAACAAATTCTCTGCAGTAATAGAGGAAATGCGCAATTTTCTCTTTGCTAGATCCTGGATGTTTAAACCCAAATCCTTAGCAATATTTCCAACCAAGTAGCCTTTATTTTCTTCTTCAGAAATTGAATAGTGAAGCTGAGAGGTAATTGTATTGCACAAACTAGAGAATAAAATGAAATACACTACTTGCCATTTCATTGTCCATTTTGTATTTCCTTCCTTAATTTTCTGAAAAATCATTGCTATCAGTTAGATGTCTTCTAGATTGAGTAAAATCCTTTAAATCCACCAGAAGAGCACACAAAGGATGAAATAAATCCACAAAAGTTTTGCAGCTTGTGATCATGAGGATCCAGCATGAGAATGTTTTTTCCACAATCTGCGCTGTCTCGCTGTTGGGAAATTAAATGAATCTCCTTGGCTGGATTTTCCACCTTATTGGTCAACAGCGACACACTGTGTCTCAACTGAGAACTGCAAATCTATGATTTTACTTTTAATCAACTCAATAACCTATGTGAAAATGTATACAGTATTTACATTTTATATTCTAATGATGAAAATACAAGTTTTATAGGGTCAATTTAAAATCAGTTACAGTGAAAAATTGATACTTTTTTCTTCATTTCAGAATTATGTTTATGCATTCATATTTTTGACATTGACATGAAATAATGCTTAAAAGAGCTAAATATTTATATCACCCAAATGTCAAAGCATTAATGCCAATGCATTGATTGAATTTGGCACCAACAAGTTTTGACCACAAGTACATAACATAATAATGCACTAGATTTTTTTTATACATAACGAAATGGCTTGTTCTATTTGTTCTATTCATGGCTGTAGTTCTCAATACATGAGGTTGAATTTTACTAATTTTGGATTTTAGAATAACTACAAAGCAATATACAATACAGCACCAGTCTCGGAAGGTGGGTGTCACCCACACGGCCCCCATCCCATCTGCATGGACCCCACCATAATATCATCATAGCAAAATATCCTCCCCGTTCATACATAGATATTTACTTGGAGTGCATGGTATTATTGTGGAACCCAACCATTTTTAATTATTAGAAATGGAGCCTGTATAAGTTGTGCATTTAGCTTTGCATGATGTTACATGAAATGCTCAGTTTCCTGTTACAAAATGGTTATGTGATATATAATACACAATTAAAGCCTACTTCTTGCTTCAATTTGGTGATAAACATTAAGGGGACAGAACACATTTAAAAAATAGATTATTATTACTATGAATGCAGCTCAGTCTTTCAGTGAAATAAATAATTTGAAAAATGAGCAGTACCAGTTCTGCATAATAACTGTGAAAGTACACAGTGTGCTATATTATTATATCATATATAAGATCCATTATCCATGAGATCCATTAGCCAGAAACCCACTATCTAGAATTACGGAATGGCCATCTCCCATAGACTCCATTTTAATCAAATAATTAATTTTTTTGTTAAATTATTTCCTAATAAGAAAACAATATCTTGTACTGGATCATGACTAAAATAGATCTTTATATAATAAATCTTTATTGGAGGTAAAACAATACTATAGGGTTTAATTAATGATTTAATTATTTTTTAATAAGTTTAAGGGATGGAAATCCAAATTACAGAAAGATTCCTAATCTGGAAAACCCAGATCCTGAGCATTCTGGATAACAGATCCCATACCTGTTTATACCAGGCATCCTCTTGTCTAATAAATAAGGCTTTCTATGATTAATATATGAATGCCCTTGCTGCAGGCTAGCTATGTTAGATAGGCCATACTGAGTTATTTAGCCATGAAGCTTGGGCCTAAATGAGCAAATACAGTACAACAACCCAAAACATTTGGTGTAAAATGAAAAGCCTACTTATAAAGACACAGCATTAGTACTACAGTATATTCAACATTACCAATGAATATTCCAATATAAAGGCTCAGGGTATGCTGTTGATAAATGTGCAGAATTCATACACATCAATACATACTGTACCTATATGCTAATGGTCAAAACATAAGACTCAAACACTATTTTTACAGTAAATTCGAGACCCTGTAACACATTGAAGTACAAAGAACTGTTTTTATCATTTGTCCTTGAAGCATATGATATTTTTTCAGTGACTTCTAATCATAAATAAGCTTTCCAATGAGTCAGTCATTCTTCACTCAATTCCCTTACTCACATATATTTATTTCAGAACTTGGAAATGACTCACCTGCCCAATTCCAGCAGCAGGTACAGCTTCGTTCCCAGTTTCATTTCCAATTCCTGAATCATCAGCATCAATAAGACTTTCAACTGGGACATTGTGAGGAGGTTTTAGGAAAGCAAAGTCCCTTTCACTTGGATCCAAAGTTACACAAACATCATAAGAGTATGGAAATGGCAAAGTACCAGTATTAAATTTTGGAATAAATGTGTTATCCATTTGGGGGTAGGTGCTCATTGAGCTAAATGGTGTTAGTGACTTTGATTCTCTGCATTTAGATATGATGGCAAACATCACAGTCAACATGAAGAGGAAAGAAATCATGGCAATTGCAATAACCAGATAGATTTGCATGTTGGACTGAGAATCTATTTTCCTTGGCTGGTTACTAATTTCAGGAAGAACCTGTTGAAAATTATCAGAAACAACAAGAGTCAGTGTAACAGTGGCTGAGAGAGAGGGGGTCCCATTGTCTTTTACTATGACCACAACTTTGTGCCTCAAAACATCTCTTTCTTGGAAAACTCTGGATGTTCTAATCTCTCCTGTATATTGATCAATGGTAAAATGTGTTGTTTCCAAGTCTTGCACAAAATGATAAGAGAGCCAAGAATTGTGACCTGAGTCAGCATCTACTGCCACCACTTTAGTCACTAAAGAGCCTTGTTCAGAGGAGAAAGGAACCATCTCATATGCTGCAGGACCACCAACATCTGGTGATGGATAGAGAATTGTTGGTGAATTATCATTTTGATCAACAACACAAATTCTCACAATGGTGCTGCTGTTCAGAGATGGAGAACCGTTATCTTTTGCGATGATTTGGATTTCGAATTCTCTGTCCTGCTCATAATCAAATGGCCGCTGTGCATAAATAACTCCCGTTACAGGGTTAATGGAAATATAGGAGGTTGAAGAAAGCTCCTCTGTATGGCTGGTGATAATAGAATAGAGAACTTTTCCATTTTCTTCAGTGTCCTTATCTATTGCTTGGATACTGTATATTGAGGCCCCTGGTTGGTTATTTTCTGGTACATAGGCAATATATATGAATTTCTCAAATACAGGTGGATTGTCATTTATATCTAAAACATCCAATCTGATGGTTTTCTGTGAAGAAAGGGGAGGAGAACCTTTGTCTGTAGCTTGAACAGTAATATTATAATGTGAGCTTCTTTCCCTGTCCAAATTGCTTGTAGTAACAATTTTGTAAAAGTTTCCAGAGGATGACAATAATTTAAAAGGTACCACACCAATGATTTCACAGTCAACCTCTCCATTTTCTCCAGAGTCTAGATCATGCACCTCAATTAATGCTACCATAGTGCCAGTTGGAGAATCTTCAGAGATTGGGGTAGTTATCGAGGTGACTAATATTTCTGGGGCATTGTCATTTTCATCTATAATTTCTATCAAGACTTTAGTATGGGAAGCTAGGCTACCACCATCCTGAGCTTGTACAGAAATGTCATAATATTTTGATTCCTCAAAATCAACATTTCCCTTTGTTGTAATTTCTCCAGTTTTGGGATTTATAGCAAATATACGCAGCACACTTTTTGCAGAAGTGCCAAAAGAGTATGTGACTTGTGCATTGATCCCTTCATCTTTATCACTTGCATTAACATGAAGGACTGAAGAATGTATTGGGATGTTTTCATGTATATTCACTTTGTATATTTCTTGAGTGAATACAGGAAAGTTGTCATTGAAATCAGTAACAGTAATCTTGATTAGAGTTGTACCTGTTTGCACAGGATTTCCACCATCAGCAGCTGTTAATATCAGCTCATGGTTGCTTTGTGTTTCTCTATCTAAATTTGCCTCCAAAATAAGCTCTGGAAATGTTCTCCCATCAGAACTGGTTTTTAGCCCTAACACAAAATGCTTATTGTCAGTGAGTTTATAGGTCAAATATGAATTTATTCCCACATCCAGATCTTCTGCATTTTGCAAAACAAATCTTGCTCCGGGTGAGGTGTGCTCACTAATTTCTAATTCTACTGTTTCATAAACAAATTTTGGTGGATTATCATTTATATCCTTAATATCAATTCTAACAGGGAAAATACTTAGAGGATTCTCAATCACAGCATCAAATGTTAGAAAACATTCTTCTTTTCCCTCACACAAAGCCTCTCTGTCTATCCTTTCTGCAACATTTAAATTCCCATTTCCAAGATTTACACTGAAATATTTTTCTGAAAAGCGTGAAACAATCCTGAGTTTTCTAACTGCAGTTTCCTTAACATTCAGTCCAAGATCATTTGCTAAATTTCCTATCAACGAAGCTTTCTGCATTTCTTCCAAAATGGAATAATGAAGTTGACCAGAGACTGGGTGACAAAGGCAGGAGAGAAAAAATAAAAGCATTACTTGCCATCTGAATCCTTTGCGTGACTGTGTTTTCAGCATTTTCATCTCACCTATTCTTTATATGAGAAATATCCTCAGTGAAGCTTCTCGCTGTTTTTGTAATCCAAATAGAAATACACAAAAGAGGTAAAATCCACTTCCTATAAATCCATGAACATGTGTATCTCCTGTTTGAGAATCTAAAATGACTGTCCTAGCATATCTGCACAATGTCTTCTGTATGGTAGTACCAAAAGAGCTTCTGGGTTAGTAATATTAGTGAACAGCGGCGCTCTGAGGCACAAATGTGGAACTGCAGAGGGATATATATATATATATATATATATATATATATATATATATATATATATATATATATATATTTATATAGTAGAAATACCTAAACTACATGGTAATCCTGTCTGATATGAAATCAGTACTGCAATGTGTATTTTATTATAAGAGTAACAATAGCATTTGTTTTATTAGCAAATTCTTTGATTTAACACATTCTTTGCTATTTTTTAAACAAAAATGATTTTGTTAAGAACCCTTTAAAAATCCTAGCAATATTTACCAAGTACTAATGCATGGTAGCATTAGCGCCTAGGAAAAAGCAGTAGGCAATAGTGCCAAATATGCAAATGATCAATAAGCAGATGATTATTGCCCATAAAAGATTGACATAAGTAGAAAAATGAGTCTCCTGTTACTGTTGTAAAAGTGGGTACTGAGATGCTCTATTGCCACAAATGATGATGACAATATGTAGAATGCCACGTGCAGGTCACAATAAACAGCTATATCAGTTGTGCACTTGGCACTGAAGTAAAACAACGCCATCTCTACAAAGCAAATATTATATACTGTATGATACCCTTTCACATCATGAACAATTATACCTTTACATTTATTAGTTTGTAAACAGAACAAGGTTTGAATGTAAAACATAGAAAGAAGGATCACTGGCATAGACTGTAATGCAGACTCAGTAACTCTCAAATTTTTAACAGATAGGGGAATTAATAGCAACCAATAACCAGGGAGACTTTACTCATTTGCTAGTTGAAATGCTACATCTGAAAGGTTACTAGACTTGGAATAAACTTTGCATTTGTTGTTACATTACCCCCAACATAGGGGCAAATGTACTAACCTCCAAACATACGGCGGGAAGTTAAAGTTCAATAGACGTATATGTTACAGCTAATACATTACACTACACAAGCCCGGGATACCTTAATAAAATAAAATAAAGTTGTTATATTGACCTACACATGAGCCCTGTGTATAGTTTATGTGCAAGAGGTAACGTTCAGTAAAATCAGCATCTTAATGAATTTGCGTAGTTACATCCATTCGCCAAAGCACAACTTCGCCAGGCGTTAGGGAGCGAAGTCCCGCTAGAGTCTATCTCCTTCGCTAGCGAAGTTACGCGACCATTAGTAAATCGGCGAAGTACCAAAATGACGTCACACTGGCGAATTTTCGCCCGCGTTAGTCACTTTGCCCTTTAGTAAATTTGCCCCCTAGTGCCTTCGAAAACAATGCTTCATTCTAGACATAGACAGTATAAAAAACACAATTTTCCTTCTAAGTATCAGGGACAACAATTTCTGCACTTCATATAGGAGGATCACAATTGCCATTCCAACATGTAAACCTTATAGACTTCAGTTAGATTGTCAGTTATTAAAGGAAGCAGCAGGAATAAATTACACTTCTCAAGTTATTTAGAACCACAGAGAACATCTTGCACTGCAAGGAAGTTGGGACCCAACGTAGGTCTCACCCTAAATCATATAGATCTCACTTTTGTTAATCACACACATACATATATATCTGTACAGTATATCTAAATATATAAGTGTTTGAAGTCTTAGCAATCATATACAGTCCAGAAGGTAGATAAATTCAAAAGGTAGAGTAAAACGTGTTTCAGTTTACCAGGAATGATAAAAACAAGTAGAAAGTTCCATACAGACAATTGTTTCTAATTTTCTTTGTAGCCGTCTCTATAATATGATGATATAAGAAAAAGTAATAATTATGAAATTGCTTTCTATACTACTACATCCTTTTCATTTGCAATTATCTCTGTCTCAAACACATTCTCCCAACCTAGTGTAAAACTCTACTTCACATTTAAAGGAAATACAAGAATTAATATGTCCTTCTGTGATTAGTTATAGACACTAAAGAATATTTGTGGAATACTGCACATTTTCTGTATATCCTGACCATACACTGACCATTAACAATTTACAAAGTTTTGGATTGTTAGTTGACAAATACCTTTTGCAAGTTTCAAATTAGTTTAGTTACTTACCATTCTGCGCATGGAATCCAAACTTGTAGATGGATAAATACTATTTATAACTATAATTGAAAAATATTCCACCAATCTCCCAAACCCAATCCCCTTAATTTATCAATAAATCTCCTTGAAAAAAATCCATGCTGGAAAAAGTCACAACAAAATGTGTGAATCAATTCAATCATGCAATATTTTTAATTGTCTCGCCAAAAACGTGACTTTATCCAACTGTCATCTCGACAACTCTAATTTAACGGATTATCGAATGAAAACCAGTGTCAAACAGCCAGAAAGTATTGAGAATCCTGAAGGTATAAACCATGTTTTAACTGTTAAAGGCACCAAATGCCATTGACTTCTACATGATTTCAACAGGTTTAACCTGGAGTATTTTTGGATTCAGATTTTTAGCAGCTATAGAGCATAATAAATGCTCTCCTCTCAAAATCCCCTCTATAAATATACGTTTTCTCGTTTAAAAACTCAACCAGAAAAATTTGACCAAGAACAATACAAAGGAATTCGCCAAAGAGAATTCCACCTGATCAGTGGAAAACTAGCTCCAGGTTTCCATAACTGGAGCTGGAAGCTTTAATTTTCGAACACTAAAACAACCTAAATGGTAGTATGTCCTCCCCCCACAATTAAAATATCATGAATTTAAATTAACACAATCATCTCTTATTAAAGATAACAAAAAGTTGATGTAAGTAATGCTGGCAACAATTATTCTAAATAATAAATAGTAAATTATTTTACATCTAAAATTAACTTTTTGCTCTGTGGCATTCTAACTGGTGAATTCTTTTGCATCTGTAATACAAATTCGGTCAGCTATGTTTTATTTAAATTTTATTAAGGTTTTACAATCCATTCCCAGCTCTGGATAAATAAATGTCTTTTCAGGTCTGTTTTGATGTGAATTTGCCTGTAAGCTTTAGATTTGATTCAGAATTGAGCCAAAGCTTCTATGGAGGATTCACAATTCAGTCAATAATTATGGATATGACTGATCCAAAAAATACTGCCCAGCTGTTAACAAATAAAGAGATGTAAGATCAATTTATGTTGTTTTAGACAGAATTCAATCCATAAGAAATATGCATTCAGTCCTAGTTACATTATGACATATGTCATCTACTAACCCTTCCCACGTCACTTTATGGTACAGTTGGATAAAATGTTTCACACATCTACAAAACACGTAAAAAAATCAAGTTTAACTGAGTAGTTGATTGGGTGAAACAAGTACTAAATAAGCTCTATTTTTGTTTCTTTGCTTTTAAGAAAATATAAAGCCCTAGGAAAGTTATTAAGACCACAATTATTTAATATTGCAGCTCAAGAAGATTTTTGTAAAATTAAACAAATCCTATAAAACTAAAAACACACTAATGTTTTTCATAAACTGTCATAGAGAAGCAGCAAATTCAAGCCATTTGGGAAAATGTACAAAAAAGTCATAAACTGAAACAGTGACTCACCTCCACAATGTCCACACCATTTACAGCTCCTTGTGCACTCTCATTTCCAATACCTGAATCATTAGCATCAATTAAACAGCCCACTGGAACATTGTTAGGAGGTTTAAGAAAAGCAAAGTCTCTTTCACTTGGATCTAGTGTTACACAGACATCATAGGAGTATTGTAGAGGCAAAGTACCAGTATTAAACTGAGGAATAAATCTGTGATCAATTTGGGGGTATGTGGTCATTGAACTGATTGATGTTGGGGATTTTGATTCTCTGTATTTAGATATGACAGCAGACATTACAGTCAACATGAATAGAAAAGAGATCAATGCTATGGCGACTACTAAGTAAATTTGCATATTAGACTGAGAGTCTGATTTCATAGGCTGGTTACTAATTTCAGGAAGCACATGCTGAAAATTATCAGCAACTACAAGAGTCAGTGTAACAGTGGCTGAGAGAGAGGGTGTCCCATTGTCCTTTACTATCACCACAACTTTGTGCCTCAAAATGTCTCTTTCCTGAAAAACTCGAGATGTTCTGATTTCGCCTTTATATTGATCAATGGTAAAATGTGGTATGTCTGACTCCTGCAAAAAATGATAAGAGAGCCAAGCATTGTGACCTGAGTCACCATCCACTGCCACCACTTTAGTCACTAAAGAACCTTGTTCAGAGGAGAAAGGAACCATCTCATATGCTGCAGAACCTCCAACATCTGGTGATGGATACAGAACTGTCGGTGAATTATCATTTTGATCAACAACACATATTCTAACTGCTGCACTGCTATTCAGAGGGGGAGATCCATTGTCTTTTGCCATAATCTGAATTTCAAATTCTCTGTCCTGTTCATAATCAAATGATCGCTGTGCATAAATAACACCAGTTACTGGGTTAATGGAAATATAAGAGGTCGTCGTTAGCTCTTCTGTATTGCTGGTGATAATAGAATAGAATAGTTTTCCATTTTCTTCAGTGTCTTTATCCATTGCTTGGATACTGTATATTGAAGCTCCTGGTTGATTGTTTTCTGGTACAAAGGCAACATATGTGGATTTTTCAAACACAGGTGGATTGTCATTTATATCCAAAACATCCAACATGATGGTTTTCCTAAAAGAAAGTGGAGGAGAACCTTTGTCTGTAGCTTGAATTGTAATATTGTATTGTGGCCTTCTTTCTCTATCCAAGGTGCTTTTTGTAACAATTTTGTAGAAATTTCCAGATGTTGACAATAGTTTAAAAGGTACCACACCAATGATTTCACAGTCAACCTTCCCATTTTCTCCAGAGTCTAGATCATGGGCTTCAATTAATGCCACCACAGTGCCAGAAGGAGAATTCTCAGAGACTGGTGTATTTATTGAGGTAACAGATATCTCTGGTGAATTGTCATTTTCATCTGTTATTTCTACTAAGACTTTGGCATGGGTGACAAGGCCACCACTGTCTTCAGCTTGTACAGATATATCGTAATATTTTACTTCCTCAAAATCCACATTTCCCTTTGTTTTTATTTCTCCATTATTTGAATTAATAGTGAACATACGAAGCACATTAGCTGCAGTTGTACTAAAAGAATATGTGATTTGCGCATTGATACCTTCATCTTTATCACTTGCATTAACTTTAAGAATAGAAGAATTTATTGGGATGTTTTCATGTATATTTACTTTGTATACTTCCTGTGTGAATACAGGTAAATTGTCATTGAAATCAGTTACAGTGATCTTAATTAGAGTTGTACCTGTTTGCACAGGATTTCCACCATCAGATGCTGTTAATATCAGTTCATGATTACTTTGTGTTTCTCGATCTAAACTTGTCTCCAAAATCAGTTCAGGAAATGTTCTCCCATTCATTTTCTTTTTCTCCCCTAATACAAAATGCTTATTGGCACTGAGTTTATAGGTAACAATAGAATTTATTCCCACGTCCAGATCTTCTGCATTTTGTAAAAGAAATCTTGCTCCTGGTGATGTGTATTCACTAATTTCTAATTCAGTTTTCTCACGCACAAATCTTGGTGGATTATCATTTATGTCCTTAATGTCAACCCTAACATGGAAAATATTTAGAGGATTCTCAATCACAGCATCAAATGTAAGAAAACATTCTTCTGTTGCCTCACACAGAGCCTCTCTGTCTATCCTGTCTGCAACATTCAAATGCCCATTTCCAAGATTTATTCTAAAATATTTTTCTGAAACGCGTGAAACAATTCTGAGTTTTCGAGCTGCAATTTCCTTAACATTTAATTCAAGATCATTTGCTAAATTTCCTATCAATGAGCCTTTTTGCATTTCTTCAAAAACAGAATATTGCAGCTGAGCTGAAACTGAATGACAATGGTAGGTAAAGAGGAAAGAAAAGATTACTTGCCATCTGAATCCTTTGCATTTCTGTTTTTGCTGCATCTTAAGCTCTGCCTTTCTTTATATGAGAAATATGCCCAGTAAAGCTTCTTGCTTTATTTGTAATCCAGTTGGAAAAAAACACTGTAAAATCCACTACCTTATGAGACCAAGAGCAGATATATCCTCTGTATGAGAAGCCAATATGATTGTGATCCCTCCTTGCAAATCTGAACTATGTCTGCTTTCTGGCAGTACCAATGGATCTCCAAGATTTCTTAATATTAGTGAACAGCGGCGCTCTGAGGCACAAATGTGGAATTGCAGATAATATACACATTAGAAATACCTGAAATATAGGGCTAATATATCAAACATCGAATCCAGAAGTATTCATAGCAGATTTTTTTTTGTAACAAAACTGTTCAGACATTCAGGAATGTTTTTGAAGAAGTCACACAAATGACAAATATTTTCTTACCAAGTGATAAACTTCTTTGCTGCGCTAGAAAACATATTGGACAATGGTAAACAGGCCCCTAGATTATTTATCATAATTATGTTAACTACAAGGTACTGCAAATAACTTTTATGAAGCAGATTCATGTATTGGTTTATTAGAAAATGTTCGAGTGCTTTATATGGGTTGTTAGAGCTGAGCAGCAGTGCTGAGCACTAACACTCGACCGTCTCATTAAATCTAAACCTTAACATCAGCATAATGCAAACATTGCCAGAATAAAAGTTGATCGGATCCATATTATATAAATCCTTACCATTGAAAATTAATCTGCAACGAAGCTTTTTTTAAACATCTTATTGTGGAAATAACCTTTTTTTATTAATAAACTCTTTAAGATGCTACATTGTATTCCAACATTTAAGAAAAAAATAGGGATTATGTTGATAAATGCTTTATATAGATGGTACACTATAAGGCACAGGACAAAGGAAAGTTTTGGCTTTCATGAGTAAAGAATTGTAAATGCAATAAGTTGTGCATTTGTTATCACTGCTGCCCTGAAGAATCAGGGTATTGGGCTTAACTATGAACAAGGAAGTAGCTAGTATTTTCTTCTTATATCATGGTAGCTTGCATTCAAGTACAGTAATTTGGTTTCCTCACACATTTTAAAAACCTACAGGTTAAACTGCAGGTTTAATGGCTCCTAATGAAAGTGGCGATAATGTGTGTCAAAGCCATTTCTGCTGTTTTATTTAGGCCTGGGGTGTCCTTGTCCTACCAGGGCTGCCATCTTAGGGCCTTCCTCACCCAGCATAGTAACCGCATAGTAATTTATTTCAAAAACTGTCCCTGAATATTATTCTCAAAAAACACAAAGTAGTGCTACACACACACTCTCACCGCTCTTTGCAGCGTCGGGTGCCGTCTGTGACCCTGTCTGCCCAGGTCTGGTTCACGTACAAGAAAATACTTCAGCAGCACTCCGATTATGGTGAAAAAATTGGAACTTTATTCGTGCCTCAAGCTAAGCGACGTTTCGAGCCCTTCCAGCCCTTTATCAAGCCCTTTATTATTCTCATTTATGCAGAGTAGTCCAGAGGAGCTGCCATCTTAAGGCAGCCATCTGTGGGCCCTCTCCATCTTAGGGCCTTCCTCACCCCAGCAGCAAGATGCTCTGCATGGCAAAACCAATGTTATGCACCCAGTGTCCCGCCAGCCAAAGTCCAACCCTGGCCAGGCAAAACACCATTGTCTGCTGTGGCAAATTATCACAGGCCATAATGGCATAACCATACACATGTCACATCCAGGTAATAAGTAGCTACATGAGAGATGCACCTGACACTAATTCATGGCTGTTGTATTTGTAGCATACATACAAAATATGCTGTTTCTAACACATTGCAAATGGATAATTATATTCTGTCTGGTTTACTGTACATTATAAATACTTTAGGGCTTGCATTCAGTATAGTAAATGAGTGGCCCATGAGATAGAAATTCTACAAAAATTAGATATTTATATACGAGTATGGTAGAAGCAAAGTACCGGTATTAAACTGAGGAATAACCTATGATCAATTTGGGGAGTATATACTCAGTGCACTGATTGATGTTGGAGACAAGTAGTACATTGTAGTCACATTCCAGCCACACATTCCTCAACATATAGTAAAACCAACTAAGAAATTATTTTCTGCCATAGGAAATCAAGTTAAATGTAAGTTAAATATACATATAAACTATAACAGTCACTTTTCATCCAGCTTTAATGCTCTATATACAGGGGCGCTGCTGCCAAGACGTGAATTGAGAGACTCGACAGGTGGTAGCAGCCGCAATAGCAAACCGTAGTGGTAGCAAAATTCTGCTTTTAATTGCAATTACATTTTAAACAACATAACATGTTTAATGAATGTATGCTCAAAAAGGAATTAATATTTCATATTCTTTCATTGGGCAACATTTTATTTACATCCCTTTGAAGACAGTATTCCACTAAATTGCTTAAAGGAAAAGGTATGGTATGCGTACAAAAGCTAGCTTTTACATTTACACCACTGTTCCCAATAAAACCGCTTGTTTTTTCCTAATATATGCAGTCTTACTCTAGCTATTCGTTCCAAAATGCTACCCATTGCAGCCGCCATCTTTCTTCCCTCAGTGATTTTCCCATGTTCAGTTGCTTCATAGTTTGGCACAGTGCAGCTTATGTTGCAATGGAAGCCTTTGGCCTAGTCTCCCATTGGTGAGATTGTTTAGAAAGTGAGGTGGGTCACTGATGATGCACAAAATGGACAGAAGACCAGATGGGAGGGTGGTAAGGATTACCTTGGTATATGCATTTGTCAGCTCGGCAGCATACACTAACTGCTGACATGAAAGGAAGAGCAGCGCTGAAATATAGAACCTATATACGTTTGATGAACAGTCCATTGCAAAATATTTGTGTTTTATACTAAAGCTGATGCACTAACCAAAATAAGCAGAAACAGGGTCTCAGTATTCAAAAAGTATAGATTTTGTTCAACCACCAACAACATAAAATGTACTAGAAAAATCAGCTATTTAAACAATAAAATGAAGGAGATTTAAGATCCAGGGGTGCTGCATCAATGAGGCAGGTTAAAAAAAACTCACAGGCAGCAGCACAGAACAAGGTAACAGGGGTAGCAAAACTGCAGTTTCTGAAATTTTAAGAGCTAAATTTCCAGTTTTTTTAACTTGAAAATTGGCATTTCTAGGGCAAGAGACCGCAATTGGGCTCTCTGCTAGCTATGAGGGCTCAGATGGCTCCTTACAAAGAATGCTGCTATCAAGATCCACATTAAAGAAGGAAATTAACTGGAAACAAATACATATAAACTGCAGTCCCGGTTGCATTATCGCTTAAAGGAGAACTAAACTCCTGAATAAGAAAAGCCCCATTTACTACCCTAGATGGGCCCCCTCCCTGCTTCCTCCCCACATAGTACTTTTATTCCAAAAAGTGTCCCTGAATATTATACTCATTTATGCAGAGTAGTCCAGTGGAGCTCAGGAGCACCATCTCCTGCATCACTGGTCTTTTATTGATATTCTTCCTTCCCAATTTTAGGAACTTTTTGGCACATGTTCAGTTGTATGACTGGTCCAACTGCACATGCATCAACTACCTCCATGTCAGCGTTAACTTACAGAAGAAGACCAAAGATTCAGCTTACCTTCTCTGCATAAATAAGTGAACATGCTATTCAGGGACACTTTTTGGAATACTGTACTATGTGGGGAGGATCAGGGAGGGGTACTATCTACGGTGTAGATCTATGGAGTTTTTCTTAATGGGTGGGATTAGTTCTCCTTTAAGCCATCTGCATCCCTGATGTAACTGTGTAAAACACTTATAATACAAAGCTCCATGATATATGAAAAAGTATGTAAATGTCAAGGTATAGGAAAACTGACCTACAATGAAACATTTCTAATCGGTTGCCTTTAGCGTTGTCTTAAATAGTAAAAGGAGAAAAGTAGAGGAATCAAAAGAAAAAAGACAGAGAGAAACAATATATTTTTTGGTTTCCTTTCTTTAAAAGCGTGCATGGCACTATAGAAAAGGTGAATATTATGACTATTGTTGCAGCTCGAGTATTTTTACAAAATGGATGAAATCCTGAAAAATGCTTGATTTTCATAAACTCTCAAAGAAAGGATTTAAAAGCAAGTCATTTTAGCCAATTTAATAAAAATGTTATTTACTAAAACTAACTCACCTCCTCAATTGCTGCATCAGCTAAAGCTCCTTGTGCACTTTCATTTCCAATACCTGAATCATTGGCATCAATTAAACATCCCACTGGAACATTGTTGGGTGCTTTAAGAAAAGCAAAGTCTCTTTCACTTGGATCTAATGTGACACAGACATCATAGGAGTATGGTAGAGGCAAAGTACCAGTATTAAATTGAGAAAGAAATCTGTGATCAATTTGGGGGTATGTGCTCAGTGAATTGATTGATATTGGGGATTTTGATTCTTTGTATTTAGATATGACAGCAGACAGTACAGTCAACATAAAGAGAAAAGATATCAGTGCTATTGCGATTACTAAGTAAATTTGCATGTTAGACGGAGAATTTGATTTTGTAGATTTGTTGCTAATTTCAGGAAGCACAAGCTGAAAATTGTCACCAACTACAAGAGTCAGTGTAACAGTGGCTGACAGAGAGGGTGTCCCATTGTCCTTTACAATCACTACAACTCTGTGCCTTAAAATGTCTTTTTCTTGGAAAACTCGACATGTTCGGATCTCTCCTGTATATTGATCAATGATAAAATGTGATATTTCAGAATTGTGCAAAAAATTATAAGAGAGCCAAGCATTGTGACCTGAGTCAGCATCCACTGCCACCACTTTAGTCACTAAAGTCCCTTGTTCAGAGGAGAAAGGAACCATCTCATATACTGGAGAACCTCCAACATCTGGTGATGGGTAGAGAACTGTTGGTGAATTGTCATTCTGGTCAACAACACAAATTCTCACTGCTACACTGCTGTTTAGCGATGGAGATCCATTGTCTTTTGCCATAATTTGGATTTCAAATTCTCTGTCCTGCTCAAAATCAAATGATCGCTGTGCATAAATTACACCAGTTACTGGGTTAATGGAAATATAAGAGGTTGTTGGTAGCTCTTCTGAATTGCTGGTGATAATAGAATAGAAAAGTTTTCCATTTTTATCAGTGTCATTATCCTTTGCTTGGATACAGTATATTGAAGCTCCGGGTTGATTGTTTTCTGGTACATAGGCAACATATGTTGATTTTTCAAATTCAGGTGGATTGTCATTAACATCCAGAACTTCCAATCTGATGGTTTTCTGATAAGAAAGGGGAGGAGAACCTTTGTCTGTTGCTTGAATGGTAATATTATAATGTGAGCTTCTTTCTCTATCCAAGGTGCTTGTAGCAACAATTTTGTAGAAGTTTCCAGAGGATGACAATAATTTAAAAGGTACCACACCAATGATTTCACAGTCAACCTCCCCATTTTCTCCAGAGTCAAAATCATGGGCTTCAATTAATGCCACCACAGTGCCAGATGGAGAATCCTCAGAGACTGGGGTATTTATTGAGGTAACAGATATTTCTGGAGCATTGTCATTTTCATCTATAATTTCTATTAAGACTTTGGCATGGGCAGCAAGGCCTCCACTGTCTTCAGCTTGTACAGAAATATCATAATATTTTGCTTCCTCAAAATCCACATGACCTTTAGTTTTAATTTCTCCATTATTTGGATTAATGGTAAACATACGGAGAACATTAGATGCAGTTGTACTAAAAGAATATGTGATTTGTGCATGGATACCTTCATCACTGTCACTCGCATAAACATTAAGAACAGTAGAATTTATTGGGATGTTTTCATGTATATTTACTTTATATACTTCTTGTGTGAATACAGGTAAATTGTCATTGAAATCAGTAACAATAAACTTAATGAGAGTTGTACCTGTTTGCACAGGATTTCCTCCATCAGACGCTGTTAATATCAGCTCATGGGTGCTTTGTGTTTCTCGATCTAAACTTGTCTCCAAAATCAGTTCTGGAAATGTTCTTCCATTAGTGCTCCTTTTCTCCCCTAATACAAAATGCTTATTGGCACTGAGTTTATAGGTAACAATAGAATTTATTCCCACATCCAGATCTTCTGCATTTTGTAAAGGATATCTTGCTCCTGGTGATGTATGCTCGCTTATTTCAAATTCATTTTTTTCACGAACAAATCTTGGTGGATTATCATTTGTGTCCTTAATGTCAACTCTAACATGGAAAATATTTAGAGGATTCTCAATCACAGCATCAAATGTTAGAAAACATTCTTCTCTTGCCTCACACAGAGCCTCTCTGTCTATCCTGTCTGCAACATCTAAATTCCCATTTCCAAGATTTACTCTAAAATATTTTTCTGAAAAGCGTGACACAATTCTGAGTTTTCTAGCTGCAATTTCCTTAACATTTAATCCAAGATCATTTGCTACATTTCCTATCAATGAGCCTTTTTGCATTTCTTCAAAAATGGAATATTGCAGCTGAGCAGAGACTGAATGACAAAGGCATGAAAATAGGAATGAAAAGATTACTTGCCATCTGAATCCTTTGTTTTCCTGTGTTTGCTGCATATTTATCTCTGATATTCTTTATATGATAAATATGGCCAGTGACTCTTCTTGCTGCTTGTAATCCAGTTGGAAAAAAGACATGTAAAATTCACTTCCTTATGAGACCAAGAGCAGATATATCCTCTGTATGAGAAGCCAATATGATTGTGATCCCTCCTTGCAAATCTGAACTATGTCTGCTTTCTGGCAGTACCAATGGATCTCCAAGGTTTCTTAATATTAGTGAACAGCGGCGCTCTGAGGCACAAATGCGGAACTGCAGAAAATATATACTGTAGAAGTACTTAAAATATAGAGTTGATTTATCAAATATCAAAATTGGGTATTTGGAAGGATACTCAACAGGTATATATTTTTCCTTTTTAAGATCACTGCCCTTATAGTGTATATCTTACCAAGAGATAAACATCTATACAGTAAAGAATACTGGGCAATGATAAATAGGCCCCTATATTATTTGTTTTGACTATATGGCACTGTAGTCCTATATGGACTATAAGAAAAGTTTTTACAGAATTGTCACTTATTCAGCTGGCCAATGTGTCAGTTTCTCAGAAAGTGTTCCTCTGCTTTGAGCTATCAAACATTATTGCTACAGCTGAGTATCAGAGCTGATTACTAACACATCACCAAGTCATTAGTCCCTAAAAAATTTATATCAGTTATTGTAAAAACGTTCACAGTGCAAGTTAAGGGGGAAATTAAAGATTCACAAAAGAGAATCAACAACTGAAAACATCTGAAAAAGTACCCATCATTTCCACTGAAAATTACCACTGGTTTAGAATCTGCCACTGTTTCTTCACATTATGGGGCAGATTTATCAAGGGTCGAAGTAAATTCGAGGGAATTTTTGAATTAAAAAAAATTTGAAATTCAACGTAATTTTTTGGATATTTCGACCATGAAATAGGATACTACAACTTCGAATTCAATTTGAACTAAAATCGTTCGAATATTTGACCATTCGATAATCGAAGTACTGTCGAATCAAAGGATTTCAAAGTTTGATCAAACGATTTTAATTTGACTGCAAAACGGTCAAATTCGGTGAAAAAAGCTTTGACTTCGATATTCGAAGTCGAAGTAAAGCCACTCGATGGTAGAATTTTGAAGTATTTATCACAATCTGCCCCTATATGTTCAAGGTAACTTGTGTTTTGATAAATGGTTTATAAAGATGGTGCATTATAAGACAGTACAAAGGAAAGGTGAGTTAAGGACCTATTTCTTGGAACAAATGAGGAGCAATAAAATGGTGCATTTATTAGCATTGCTGCCTTACTTAATTGAGGAATTCGGTTTAACTGTGAGAATGGATATAAGAATAGGAAAAAAGGAAGAATAGAGGGAAGGAGAAAGGCAAGGAGAAGAATACCTAAGGTAGCAAAAAGTAGGAATCACAGCCTTGTAGAGGGTTTAAAAAGGGAGGGGGTTAGGAGTAGGCTTCTCCTAATCTCTCTGCAGAACTGAATGGCTGGCATGGAATGTAGCCTCTTCACACAAGTGGAGTTTTTTGCTGAAAGCATTCTAGGGTTGCCATTGTCATTATTAGTTTAACATTGTTTGTTAAGTAGTAGTGTTTATTAACACCATGAATGTGATGAACTGCTATGAAAAAAAGTTGGCCCGTTTATTTAAGTTTGAATTTTTGTGGAGTTCGAGGTTTTTGAAACCATGGCTAAACTCACAAACACAAACACTACGATTGTCATTGAATTGATTAAAAGATCCAAATAAAAAAAAGTATTAATGAAAAAAGGCAATGAACGTAGTGCTAAAAAAACTAATATCTTCTAGTTTTTTGGACAGTCATAATGAAAAAAATGAGAAAACTTCTAAGATTCTTTTTTGATGAAAAATAGTAGTCCCATTGACTACTATTGCACCTCGACAACTTTTACATGGTGAAGGTTGACATTAAAGGTTTTCATGAAATTTGTGGGGGAAAAAATCATTCCATTTTTACTAAATGGGCCCCTATTGTGTTTATCTTAAGTTTTGGGGCTGAGGTGTAGCAACAGGTAGCAAAAGGTGGTTAGAGACCACCAATGCCTGGACACTGCACTGGTCAAAGAAGTAGCTTGTATTTCCCTCTTGTGTGTACAATACTTTGGCATTCTCGCACACTTCAAAAACATTTAAGTAGGTTATTTGGCTCCTATGGAAATGACCATAATGTGTGTCAAAGCTATTTCTGCTATGACTTCATTATTTATGCAAACAATAAAATATGCACTGTTGCCACAAATGATATGTATATGTACTACACACAGTTAACAAAGATGCACCTGGCACAGTTTTAAGGCAGCAGTATCTGCAGCATACAACCAAAATCTCAAAAATATAGTCTCACTGGTTGCTATACAGTACTTTATAAACAATTTATGGTTTGCATTTATATTATTAAATCAGTGGACTATGCTATAGAATGTGAAATGCATTGCGGAAAATTACTAGAAAATATTTATTTATAATATTATTACACAGTAAGGCATAAACATGGCACCATTCTCTTCATTTAACTATTGTGCTAACAATACAGTAAAACCAAATGAGATGTGATCCCGGTCCATAAAAAATTGAATCTATATATCTAATATATAAGTAAAATATGTGTTTTCAAAACAGGATGTGCACTATGTAGTCTAGAGAATAAAGTGTGCTGAAGAGTGAAAGATAAGTCACTTATTTCACAGACTCAAAAAACCATTACATAATCCCTGTACCCTTCGCTTGGTTTTATAATATTTGCATAAAAAGCTTCACATTTGCGATAACATATTTAAATCATGCACATGCAGGTCATGCTGACCACAAACAATACAATACTGCAACTCTGCCATTCTGACCTTACATTTTGTTTATGGCGTCCAAGTTAGTCTTATTGGTCTTATTGTTACACATCAATTTACTTGAGAAGGATTGGTACACAATACATATATACATAATATGTCTATATATAAACTAATTCCACTCATGTTCTATTCACTTACTTAAGGTATTGGGGTACTATAACCATGCTCTGCAAAAATCTGCACTAGCAGATGCTTGGGTTCATTTAGTAATGTAGGCAATTTTATTACATTTGATTTATTTAGGCTCCTTTCAGCCTGCAGGTGAAAGTGCTCTCAGGTTACTAAGTCACTAACCAAACAACAGCTTGCACAGCTTCATTAAGATTCAGAAACTACAATAGTAAAAAATAACCAATTACATACTATTAGAATTCTGCTATCTAGGGCAAAATAAAGCTCAATTTTAATGGCAACAACCCCTCAAATACTGCTGACTGTGGTCAGTGGAATAAGTTATGTAGTATGGTACACAGTGGTACTCTCTCACACCCAGTAACAACTAGAGTATATGTTAAAGTGATTTCTCTGGATTATGCACCCCTCTGCAGACCATATTGCACACAAATTCTGTTTATCACATTAATCTCAAAAGCGTAACTATACAATTATGACAACTAGCTTCTTTATTAGTCAATATATATATTATATTATCAGCTTTCAAACTGTTATACGTTTTTTAATAGCGTATATACTCGAGTATAAACCGACCCGAGTATAAGCCGAGGTACCTAATTTTACCGAAGGAAACTGGAAAAACATATTGACTTGATTATAAGCCTAGGGTGAGAAATGCTCTGCTAGGGAAGAACTCGCCACTTACTCACTGATCCGAAGAGGCTGCGTTGACATCTCCATGCTGCCCATAATTGCTGTTGTAATCTCCCCCCTAAGCTCGGCTCTTGGTAGCAAGTAGGAGTTTGATTTCTTGCTGGGACTTGATGAAGTAGGCTGGAAGGGCAGGTCATGGGGGGGGGGTTACTGCTGAATAAATCCCGTGTGGGCGTGCATGACAGAGAAACCGATGCATTGCCCTGACCTCAAGAATGTTTGTTTTAGGCTTAGAGAGCGTACTTTATCATGTACGGGTGCAGAATATATCCTTATTCACTCAAAGCAGTTCCATGTTACTGTAAATTCACAGTGGGTACAGCCTGTAATTTCTTTCAGCTGTGTAAACCTGTACCTCATATTGATTTAGTATGTCACCTCCCACAATCCTTGTCCACAGCAATGTGACGTGACTAATGGTGCAAATAAGGAGCCGTCTGTACATTCGCGTTGATCATATATAAATACACAGGTATGTTGTCACTGCTGCTCTCCCATTGCTGCTGCATCAGAGCTAAAGCAACTCCCCTGTGACTCGAGTATAAGCCGAGGTAGACTTTTTCAGCACATTTTGGGTGCTGAAAAACTCGACTTATACTCGAGTATATACGGTAGTTACAATTTGCCAAAATGGATGGAATATGATTTTTGATGCATATCAGTTTTTTCATAAATAAGTTATCATTCCAATTTTCAAGAAATCAAGTTTATTTATGAATTTTATATTCAAAAAAGCTTGAAATCTATTATGGACACTCACTTTTATGGCGTAAACATTGCAAACCTAAAACACTGATTTTGCTTTTGAAATCTTGTGAATTGCAATTTTAACCCAGCTAGAGCTGTAAGGTCCCTCCTGCAAGGCCTTACTCCTTACTGTCTTTTAACATTATGTAAACAAGGATATAGTATTCAACCAAAAAGTATAGATTAGGTTCATGCACTGTCAATGTATGATGCTGTTGACAAGTCAGATATAACTTATTGTTTGAATCTCAAGTATATTTGTATATAGTATATATTCATTTGAATCTCAAGTATATTTTGTACAAAATAACTAAAATCCTGCACAAATGAAAAATACACAGATTTCCATAAATATCACAGAAAACATGGGAAATAAAGTAATTTAATAAAAAATCAATTCACTGAACCAGTGACTCACCTCCACAATGGTTGCATCAGCTAAAGCTCCTTGTGCACTCTCATTTCCAATACCTGAATCATTGGCATCAATTAAACATCCCACTGGAACATTGTTAGGAGGTTTAAGAAAAGCAAAGTCTCTTTCACTTGGATCTAATGTGACACAGACATCATAGGAGTATGGTAGTGGCAAAGTACCAGTATTAAATTGAGAAAGAAATCTGTGATCAATTTGGGGATATGTGGTCAGTGAACTAATTGATGTTGGGGCTTTTGATTCTCTGTATTTATATATGACAGCAGACAGTACAGTCAACATGAAGAGAAAAGAGATCAGTGCTATGGCGACTACTAAGTAAATTTGCATATTTGACTGTGAATCTGATTTCATAGGCTGGTTACTAATTTCGGGAAGCACATGCTGAAAATTATCAGCAATTACAAGAGTCAGTGTAACAGTGGCTGAGAGAGAGGGTGTACCATTATCCTTTACAATGACCACGACTCTGTGCCTCAAAATATCTCTTTCTTGAAAAACTCGAGATGTTCTGATCTCTCCTGTATATTTATCAATGATAAAATGTGATATTTCAGAATTGTGCGAATCCTGCAAAAAATGATAAGAGAGCCAAGCATTGTGGCCTGAGTCAACATCCACTGCCACCACTTTAGTCACTAAAGAACCTTGTTCAGAGGAGAAAGGAACCATCTCATATGCTGCAGGACCACCAACATCTGGTGCTGGATACAGAACTGTCGGTGAATTATCATTTTGATCAACAACACATATTCTAACTGCTGCACTGCTGTTCAGAGGTGGAGATCCATTGTCTTTTGCCATAATCTGAATTTCAAATTCTCTGTCCTGCTCATAATCAAATGATCGCTGTGCATAAATAACTCCAGTTACTGGGTTAATGGAAATATAAGAGGTCGCGGGTAGCTCTTCTGTATTGCTGGTGATAATAGAATAGAATAGTTTTCCATTTTCTTCAGTATCCTTATCCATTGCTTGGATACTGTATATTGAAGCTCCTGGTTGATTGTTTTCTGGTACATAGGCAATATATGTTGATTTTTCAATTACAGGTGAATTGTCATTTATATCCAAAACATCCAATCTGATGGTTTTCTGATAAGAAAGGGCAGGAGAACCTTTGTCTGTTGCTTGAATGGTAATATTGTAATGTGAGCTTCTTTCTCTATCCAAGATGCTTGTAGTTACAATTTTGTAGAAATTTCCAGATGTTAACAATAGTTTAAAAGGTACCACACCAATGATTTCACAGTCAACCTCCCCATTTATTCCAAAATCTAGATCATGTGCTTTAATTAATGCCACCACAGTGCCAGGTGGAGAATCCTCAAAGATGGGGGTATTTATTGAAGTAACTGATATCTCTGGAGAATTGTCATTTTCATCCATAATTTCTATTAAGACTTTGGCATTGCCGACAAGGCCACCACTGTCTTTAGCTTGTACAGAAATGTCATAGTATTTTTCTTCCTCAAAATCCACATTACTTATAGTTTTGATTTCTCCATTATTTGGATTAATAGTGAATATGCGGAGCACATTAGTTGCAGCTGTACTAAAAGAATATGCAATTTGGGCATTGATACCTTCATCTTTATCACTTGCATTAACTTGAAGTACAGTAGAATTAATTGGTATGTTTTCATTTATTTTCACTTTGTATATTTCTTGTGTGAATACAGGAAAATTATCATTGAAATCAGTAACAATAATCTTAATTAGAGTTGTACCTGTTTGCACAGGATTTCCACCATCAGACGCTGTTAATATCAGCTCATGATTACTTTGTGTTTCTCTATCTAAACTTGTCTCCAAAATCAGTTCTGGAAATGTTCTCCCGTTGGTGCTCTTTTTCTCCCCTAGTACAAAATGCTTATTGGTACTGAGTTTATAGGTAACAATAGAATTTATTCCCACATCCAGATCTTCTGCATTTTGTAAAATAAATCTTGCTCCTGCTGAGGTGGATTCACTAATTTCAAATTCAAATTTGTCATGAACAAATCTTGGTGGATTATCATTTATATCCTTAATGTCAACCTTAACATGGAAAATATTAAGAGGATTCTCAATCACAGCATCAAATGTAAGAAAACATTCTTCTCTTGCCCCACACAGAGCCTCTCTGTCTATCCTGTCTGCAACATTTAAATTTCCATTTCCAACATTTACTCTGAAATATTTCTCTGAGAGGTGTGAAACAATTCTGAGTTTGTTAAGATCAATTTCCTTAACATTTAATCCAAGATCATTTGCTAAATTTCCTATTAATGAGCCTTTTTGCATTTCTTCAAAAATGGAATATTGCAGCTGAGCAGAAACTGAATGACAAAGGTATGAAAATAGGAATGAAAAGATTACTTGCCATCTGAATCCTTTGTTTTCCTGTGTTTGCTGCATTTTTTCTCAGTAATTTTTTATATGAGAAATATGCCCAGTGAAGCTTCTTGCTGTGTTTGTAATCCAGTTGGAAAAAGACATATAAAATCCACTACCTTATGAGACCAAGAGCAGATATATCCTCTGTATGAGAAGCCAATATAATTGTGATCCCTTCTTGCAAATCTGAACTATGTCTGCTTTCTGGCAGTACCAATGGATCTCCAAGATTTCTTAATATTAGTGAACAGCGGCGCTCTGAGGTACAAATGTGGAACTGCAGAGAATATACATAGAAATACCAGAAATATAGGGCTGATATATTAAACATTGAAATGGAAAATCCTGAGAGTTCCTAGAAGATCTGTTTCCTCTTTTTTTTATAGTTTAACACTATAACCATCTTTACTGCTTCATAAAAAAATTATTGGCCATTGATAGGTTCACTTCTGTATTAATTTTAACTATTAATTACTGTAATATAAAGATTTGCAAGACATTTTCTATGAGTAAAATCTTAATTACTGTAATATAAAGATTTGTAAGACATTTTCTGTCAGTAAAATCTTTAAAGAATGGGCACTTACAGGTTTATCCAAGAAGATCAATATGTCAGTTCATCAGAAAGTTTTCCACTACTTTGAGTTGTCAAACATTATAAGGGTCTTTAGGTTGTTAGATCTGAGTAGCAGGGCTGAGCATTGAAGCTCCACCAAATCATTAATTCCTAAAACTCTGTATTAGCATAATGTAAAAATTGCCAAAATGCAAGTTTTTTGTGGGATTAATGTTTTTTTTACTGTGCAGTACCCTTACTTAGCTGTCAAATTACAGATGGTCCATATATCTAACACTGAGGGGCACATTTACTTAATTAACCCTCGATATTCGACCGTCAAAGTAAAATCCTTCAACTTCGAATCGAACTATTAAATCCTTCAAATCGAACAATTCAAAGGATTTTAATCCACCGATCGAACGATTTTCCTTCAATCAAAAAAAAGCTAGGAAAGCCTATGGGAACCTTCCCCATAGGCTAACATTGATGCTCATTAGGTTTTAGGTGGCGAAGTAGGTGGTCGAAGTTTCTTTTAAAGAGAAAGTACTTTGACTATCGAATGGTCGAATAGTCGAACAATTTTTAGTTTGAATCATTCGATTAGAAGTCATAGCCGAAGTAGCCAATTCGATGGTCGAAGAAGCCAAAAAAATACTTTGAAATTCGAAGTATTTTTATTCTAATCCTTCACTCGAGCTAAGTAAATGTGCCCCTGAGTCTCTTGATCTTTACATTATATCATCAAAGTATCACATGTTTGATTATTACATTTTTTTTATACTATTCCAACATTTTTTTTTTTTTTTTTTAAATTAGGCAATGCGTTGATAAATGGTCTATAAACATAGAACATTATACGGTACAGTTAAAAAAGAATGGTGAATTAGGGCACTATGTTATTCCTTTAAATAAAATGAAGGGCAATACAGTGGAGCAGTCATTAACTTGCTGCCCTGCAGAATTGGGGTATATTGGGTTTAACTGTGACCAAGGAAGTAACTTGTATTTTCTTCTTCTGTCACAAATCACAAATCATTGCAGGTTATAATGCTGAACCAAGTGCAACATGCAGGTAACACTGATGTAAAGCTGCTGCATCTGTAGAATTTGAGTAAACTCTGCAAAATGATAATTTCACTGGTTTACTCTACATTCAATTTCAGAGTTTGCATTCAGTATTCAGTACTGTATATTAAATGAGTGGTGTGGATATGTGAAAACGTTGTAAAAATTATGGATATGTAGACTACAAATAGTACACAAAAAAATTCCCATTCCAGCAACACAGTAAGGTATCAAAACAATACCCTTCTCTTCTTAAAATACAGTAAAGCATAATAAGAATAAGTTACATATAATTGTTTACAAAATGGATGTGAACTCTGCAGTCTACAGACATAAAGTACCATGAAAAGTCGAATACAACAGTTGCTTTCCATACAGATTTCATACCCTAAATATAATACAAGGCCGCCGTATGCAGTAACGCATGAATACTTCATATTTAAACTATTATATATTTTACTTCATATTTAAACTATTATATATTTAATATCACAGAGCTCAAGAGATTGGTGCAAAATTTCAGGACCCACCACCAGGTTTGTTACTTATTAGCCCAAGAAGCTAGATACTTACAATAGCACAATTTAATCTGACATGTAGGTCAGGGTAACAGTCATTATTGCCAAAAGCAAGAGTACAGTACTGCTGCACTGCAAACTGGAGGTTTTTATTTTATTAATGTTGTCCATGTAAGCCTTGTTGGATCTAAGGAAACAAGCATTACACAGCAAAGTACTTTACACAAAGTAGGGCCCATCTGAAGAATACAGATGTTCACTCATGTTTACTATACACTCACTAAAGGTATTTGTGTACTATAGTTATACTCGAGGATTTTAAGATGTGCAAAGATGTATTCTAGCATGCAACACAGTTAATTTACTAATGTAGGCAAACATTTTATATATTATGGGTCCTTTCAGCTTCCAAAAAAATACTAACCAAATAATAGATTGCTCAGCTCCAATTTTCACAATTGAGGTTCAGCTGAGGTTCAGAAATGACTTCTGTGGATGCCCATTTACCACCCCTGCAGTGGCAAAGGTTTCAGATAACTTTGTGCCTTATACACCCCAATTCATGTTAAATACAAATTCTGTATATACAAAAAAGTCTCAAAATTCAGATATAAAAATCTCCATCAACCAAAACCTGGAGAACTTTTATATGAGTCAATAAGGATATGTATTATACATTTCAAGCTATTTTATTGCTTTTTAAATAATCCACATTTGTCAAAATGACAGGGATAATTTTTAATGCATGAATGAGTCTCAGAAATTCAAATGTAAAAATCTCCATCAACCAAAACCTGGAGAACTTTTACATGAGTCAATATGGATGTGTATTATAAATTTTCAAACTATTTTATTGTTTTTTAAATAATATACATATGTAAAAATGAAGGGAATAATTGTCAATGCATTAATGAGTTTTTTTAATGGGAATGTAAACTCAATAATACAATTGTGTGCCTACCTAAAGTAATTGGAATTCAGAATATCTTTTTTTTTATCACAGATGTTTAGTGGTTCCGAAGTTATTTAAAAATATAACTGCAACTGCAACTGAAAATTTAAAATGTTTAATGAATATATGCTGTAAAATGTCTTAAATGCTCACATTCTTTCATTGTGTAAAATGTTATTGCCATCCCATTTAAAGACATTATTCTACTAAATTGCTTAAATATATTGTTACACATTTAATAAATAGTCCATTGTAAAGTATTTTGGTCTTATACTAAAGTTGATACTCAATACAATGAGATAGAAACAGGGTCTCAGTATTCATCCAAAAAGTATAGATTTGGATCATCCACTAACAAAATACAATGTACTAGTACCAAATATTGTTATTCAGCAACATCAAAAGTAAAGAGATTCAAAATCCACTGTAAAGACATAAATATCAAGGTATCTGAAAACTGGCCAACAGTTTAAAATGTCTCAAAATTTACCTTATGAGTCGCATTAAAAAAAAGAGCGATTATACGATTATGTTTGCAACTCATCACTATTTTTTATAAAATGGCTGAAATCCTATGCATTTTCATAAAGTGTCACAAAAACAATGGGACATTTTTGGTTAACTTAATAAAAAAGTAATTCACTGAAAGAGTGACTCACCTCCACAATGGCCGCATCACCTATGACTCCTTGTGCATTTCCAATACACGAATCATTGGCATCAATTAAACATCCCACTGGAACATTGTTTTGAGGTTTGATAAAGGAAAAGTCTCTTTCACTTGGATCCAATGTCACACAGACATCATAAGAATATGGAAATGGCAGAGTACCAGTATTAAACTGAGGAATAAATCTGTGATCAATTTGGGGGTATGTGTTCAGTGAACTAATTGATGTTGGGGATTTTGATTCTCTGTATTTAGATATGACAGCAAACATTACAGTCAACATGAAGAGAAACGAGATCAATGCTATCGCAACTACTAAGTAAATTTGCATGTTTGACTGAGAACCTGATTTCATGGGTTGGTTATTAATTTCAGGAAGCACATGCTGAAAATTATCAGCAACTACTAGTGTCAATGTAACCGTAGTTGAGAAAGACGGTGTCCCGTTGTCCTTTACTATCACAACAAGTTTGTACCTCAAAACATCTCTTTCTTGGAAAATATGAGATGTTTTGATCTCTCCGGTATATTGATCAATGATAAAATGTGATGTTTCAGAATCCTGCAAAAAATGATAAGAGAGCCAAGCATTGTGGCCTGAGTCAGCATCCACTGCAACTACTTTAGTCACTAAAGAACCTTTTTCAGAGGAGAAAGGAACCATCTCATATGCTGCTGAACCACCATCTTGTGATGGGTAAAGAATAGTTGGTGAATTATCATTCTGGTCAACAACACAAATTCTCACTGCTACACTGCTGTTTAGAGAAGGTGATCCATTGTCTTTTGCCATAATTTGGAGTTCAAATTCTCTGTCCCGCTCATAGTCAAATGATCTTTGTGCATAAAGAACACCTGTTACGGGATTAATGGATATATAGGAAGTTGAAGAAAGCTCTTCAGTTTTGCTGGTGATAATATAATAAAAAAGTTTTCCATTTTCTTCAGTGTCCTTATCTATTGCTTGAATACTGTAAATTGAAGCTCCTGGTTGATTGTTTTCTGATACATAGGCAACATATGTTGATTTTTCAAATACAGGTGGATTGTCATTTACATCCAAAACATCCAATCTGATGGTTGTCTGAACAGAAAGGGGTGGAGAACCTTTGTCTGTTGCTTGAATGGTAATATTGTAATGTGAGCTTCTTTCTCTATCCAAGGTTCTCATAGTAACAATTTTGTAGAAGTTTCCAGATGTTGACAAAAGTTTAAAAGGTACCACACCAATGATTTTTAGTTCAACCTCCCCATTTTTTCCAGAATCTAAATCATTTGCTTCAATTAATGCTACTAAAGTGTCAGACATAGAATCCTCGGAGACTGGGCTAGTTATTGATGTAACTGATATCTCTGGAGCATTGTCATTTTCATCTATAATTTCTATGAACACTTTGGCATTGGTGACAAAGCCACCACCATCTCTAGCTTGTACAGAAAAATCATAATATTTTTCTTCTTCAAAATCCACATTACTTATAGTTTTGATTTCTCCATTATTTGGATTAATAGTGAATATGCGGAGCACATTAGTTGCAGCTGTACTAAAAGAATATGTGATTTGCGCATTGATACCTTTGTCTTTATCACTTGCATTAACTTGAAGTACAGTAGAATTTATTGATATATTTTCCTGTAAATTAACTTTGTATACTTCTTGTGTGAATACAGGAAAATTGTCATTGACATCAGTAACAATAATCTTAATTAGAGTTGTACCTGTTTGCACAGGATTTCCGCCATCAGACGCTGTTAATATCAGCTCATGATTACTTTGTGTTTCACAATCTAAACTTGTCTCCAAAATCAGTTCTGGAAATATTCTCCCATTAGTGCTCTTCTTCTCCCCTAATACAAAATGCTTATTGGCACTCAGTTTATAGGTAACAATAGAATTTATTCCCACATCCAGATCTTCTGCATTTTGTAAAGGAAATCTTACTCCTGCTGAGGTGGATTCACTAATTTCAAATTCAATTTTCTCATTAACAAATCTTGGTGGATTATCATTTATATCCTTAATGTCAATCCTAACATGGAAAATATTTAGAGGATTCTCGATCACAACATCAAATGTTAGAAAACATTCTTCTCTTGCCCCGCAGAGAGCCTCTCTGTCTATCCTGTCTGCAACATTTAAATTTCCATTTCCAACATTTACTCTGAAATATTTGTCTGATAGTCGTGAAACAATTCTGAATTTTCTAACTGCAATTTCTTTAACATTTAATTCAATATCATTTGCTAAATTTCCTATCAATGAGCCTTTTTGCATTTCTTCAAAAATGGAATATTGCAGCTGAGCAGAGACTGAATGACAAAGGCATGAAAATAGGAATGAAAAGATTACTTGCCATCTGAATCCTTTGTTTTTCTGTGTTTGTTGCATCTTTATATCAGCCATTCTTTATATGAGAAATATGCACAGTGACACTTCTTGATGTATTTGTAATCCAGGTGGAAAAAATGGCATGTAAAATCCACTACTTTATGAGACCAACAGCAGATATATCCTCTGTATGAGAAGCTAATATAATTGTGATCCCTCCTTGCAAATCTAAACTATGTCTGCTTTCTGGCAGTACCAATGGATCTCCAGATTTCTTAATATTAGTGAACAGCGGCGCTCTGAGGCACAAATGTGGAACTGCAGAAAATATATTCAGTAGAAATACCTGAAATATAGGACTGATTTATCAGGGAATCCTGAAGCAATAACCATATTTTTTGCTCTATAAAATATATTGGGCATTGATATATCAGGCTCTATATTATTTATGTTGACCACAAAGTATTGCAATAAAAAACACTTTTATCCAAGCAGATCAATGTGTGAGTTCATTGGGAACTGTTCAACTACTTTGAGATCTCAGGCATTATTAAGACTTTTGGGTTGTCTTTTGTCCTTTTGGCTTTTGATGTACTGCAATACATTTCGTAAATATTTAAAATTATGGATTGTCTTAGTGAAAGCTTTATACATATGGTGCACTATATCAAGTAAAGTATAAAGGAATTATGATTTAAATAAATGTGTTTCTAAAGAAAAGAAAGGGTGATATGGTGGTGCAGTGTTTGCAGTTGCTGCTCAGTAGAAGTAAGGCTTTTACTTAGAGTAGAAGATTAACTTGCAATTTATTTTTGTGGCTGTGATTGTTTCCCTCAAGTACAGTACTTTAGCTTCCGCACAAACTTCAAAATCATATGGGCAAGTTATCTGACACTTGAAGGTTTATTTTTTTAAAGGTCAAATTTTAGTGGTATTAGAGCTTTTTAAACCACTATTAAACTCTGTTTCTCTAAAACCATGAATGGCGTGAACCTTATTAAAAGATCCAAATATAAAAAGCACAAAAGAAGAAAAAGAAAACACTGAAACATCTGAAAAGAAATACAAATAACTCAGCGACTTTCTCACAATGTTTGTGTATGTTATAAAATTTCACAATCACAAAGTGGTTTTTGCAACCAATTTTTGTAATGAAACTCCAGGTGCTAATATTTGCTTAGTGAAAATAAGCACTGTAATATCTGCCAGAAAGTGATTTTACATTGTGAGCAGCACACATTCCAAAAAACGCCATTTTAAATAACACTTGGAATTTCTAATTGCATTCCCCCTAAAAGTCTGAGTGGTTCAAAAAAGTCCAATAGTTTCAGCACATCTTCCATTTACTTCTGTAGGTCCTGAAATAGTTTTACTTTGCAAAGTTTTTTATTAGAATTTATTTGTGTTTTTTACACTTAATAAATCTTAATAAATCTTTTTAGGGTTTTAGAGAATTTTAGAAAACAGATTTTTAGAGAATTGGCCCCTTAATAAAAGTGACCATAGTATGTATAAAAGTAATTTTTACTATTGCTCCTTTATATATGCATACAGAGAAGAAAACACTGCTACTGTAAATTATTGAAGACAGTCACGTTCCAGCCACACAGTAATATAGAACGAGCAAAATACTGTAAAAACAAATGAAAAGTTCTCCTGTGCCATAAGAATTCAGGATAAATCCAATGTATTACAAACTGGATGTGCACTGTATGATCTGCAGTCATGAACAGTCAAATATACAATCATTTTCCACACCCATTTTGTACCTTATATATAGTACAAGCCCTGACTGAGAGCCCATCAAAAGTTTAGAATACTCTTCCATTTTACTTTCACAGAACTCTGCTTTCCAACAGACCAGTGCCTAATTCCAGTGTCAGACACCAGTTTAATTTACTAATGGCGAAAGAAGCTTCAAACTAGCTGTTACAACAATTTAGAGGAGAAGGAAAGGCTACAATTAAGTAAGCTTTATCAGAGAGGTTCATATAAATACATCAATAAAACCTCAAAGTAATGCTGCTCTGCTCTGTCAAAACAAACACATAATTTCTTTCCTTCTATTGTGTACACATGGGCTTCTGTATCAGACTTCCTGTTTTCAGCATAAACCTCCAGGGCTTGGGCTTGAGCATGCTCAGTTTGCTCCTCTCCCCCCTCCTTCCCTCCCTACTGTAATCTGAGCTCAGAGCTATGAGTGAGCAGGGAGAGACTCAGGCAAGAAGTGATGTCACACAAAGCTAATATGGCAGCTTCTATCCTAAACAAACATAGAGAGCTTCTACAGTTGTTTACTCAGGTATGGTTTGGCAGAATAAATATAGTGTTATAGCTTGCACTATTGTGGCTAATCTATTGGCAATAAACTGCTTTGGTAGCTTTACTTCTCCTTTAATAATGCAACTGTAGGTCAGAGAAACAGACATAGGGGGAAATTTACAAACCTGCGAAAATTATCGCCAGCGACGGCTTCGCACCTATCGCTACACTTCTCCAGGCAAAAATTAATTCAGACAATGATAATTTAGTAATATGCAAAGTTGTGTCCAGAGAGCCAAACGCTGGTGAATTCAGTAGCGTTACGTTGGAAATCAAAGACAAGCTGCGTTAGTGTTCAATTAAACCTATCGCAACTTCGTTAGAGGTCTTCGCTCAGGCTAATTTGCATACGGCAGTAAATAATAAAGTTTAATGGACGTATATGTAAGTCCAGGGAACCTTCATTAGAGTTCTTATAATGCCCTACACATGAGCCCACTGTATAGTTTGTGTTCCATATGTTAGAAAATGTATGGGGGAACCTGGTTACCCATTTGCCGACTATAACTCTGAAATCAGGAAAAGTTTATAGCAGAAGGAAGAGCTCAACCCGAACCCACTCATGTCCTTTAATCTTGTGTGAAAGTCATCCCAAACCCACCCAATCCAAAGGCAAATTCATGGGTCCCAGGGGTTTCGACCCAGCCTGCTCATCACTACTTAACAAGTAACTATTTAAGAGTTTTCATGAAAAGGTTGCTTAAAAGGTATATTTTTTCATTGATAAAATTTCTATTTTTGTATATATAACCCCTTAATGTCAATATTCCACACATTTTCTTAAATAGTTTTACTACTGCAAAGGATGTGTTTCTTATACTAAAGCTGATCTTCCCTAAATTACAATATGACAAATATCATTATATTATTATCATCAGCCAAAAAGTATGGATTTGTCTCATCCACTGGCAAATACACATAAAATTGAATAAAGCTAAGTAAGAAAATTTAAGATCCATAGTTAGGACTGAATCTGACATGGAAAAAATACATATGGTATAACCTACTACATTGCTTGTATTATCCCCTAAACCAGGTGCCAGCAATGCCTGTATGGCTTAGTCAAGTCAAAACGAATAAAGTCAAGTTATATCAAAACGTATCTACTATCAAACAAAAAGGTGATCCCTTGTTAAATAAATTTATCCTGCGGTAGAAGCGGAGGTCTGACCTTAGTCAGTACAAGTTAATGATTTGAAAGAGAAAAAAGTACCCCACTAGCTTCAAACTCGCTCAGCAGTCTCTAGTAGTTAAAACTACCTAATTGAGGTCTCAGTTGCATGCAATTTTACTAATTACTTTATATAAATCCCAAAAAAAGTGCTTGTGCTAAGATAAGACTAGTTAAAATCCAATGATTATGAATTCATTAAATAATTGTGATACAGTTCATCTAGTTATATATACAGGGGTTAAGAAAATTGGGTACACATATACCCTTAGCTGTAGTTAATTCTTATTCCACAATAGTGTATATCCTTTTACTACAGGATATATAATAGTTAAAAGTAACCCCCACCAATCACTTTGAGTTAAAAAACTTTAAAGTACAAGTGCTTAATAATTAATGAAAAATAATTTCATCCGGACTGACCAAAATTCATAAAATTGAAAGTGCTCAATAGTGCTTAGCAATAAATTAAAGTTGAGAGAATTGATTAAATAGAGACCGCAATAAATAGTATAAATATTAAAAAACACACAATGCTCAGGTTCAGAAAATAAGTCAGAAATGGAAAAGAGGAGGAGGTGAAGTTGTCCCAAATCTACTACCTAATTGTTTCTATCCCTGGGACACCACAAAGTCAAAGAAGGCAGAGTACCCGGGACTGTGGTCTCAAATTTTAATCTAGTCCTAGACTGGAAGAAATCTATATAGGCCTAAAAAACCACAAATCCACGGGCTCTTGTGAGCTTTAGTATCAGATAGATTAAGCAAAGAACCGAGCACTGGTTGAGGTTTGCAACCTCCCCACCCCCTCCACTACTTTGAAAACCCAATTGACTTTAAATAAAGAGTTTAAGGTTAAAAAGGACTCAGAACGCACTTTTTTTGGGATTTATAAAACGTATCTACTGTCATTCAAGTCTAATATGTTGCCTTTTCAATTGCATTAAATAGTTCTCTTGTTTTTCAAAATAAATAGATAAGACTTGAATTTTAAGAGCAAAGTTATTCACTGAAGCAGTGACTCACCTTTTCTATGGTTGCATCAGCTAAAGCTCCTTGTGCACTTTCATTTCCAATACCTGAATCATTGGCATCAATTAAACATCCCACTGGAACATTGTTAGGAGGTTTAAGATAAGCAAAGTCTCTTTCACTTGGATCTAATGTGACACAGACATCATAGGAGTATGGTAGAGGCAAAGTACCAGTATTAAATTGAGGAATAAATCTGTGATCAATTTGGGGATAAGTGCTCAGTGAACTGAATGATGTTGGAGATTTTGATTTTCTGTATTTAGATATGACAGCAAACATTACCGTCAACATGAAGAGAAAAGAGATCAGTGCTATGGCGATTACTAAGTAAATTTGCATATTAGACTGAGAATTTGATTTTGTAGATTTGTTGCTGATTTCAGGAAGCACAAGCTGAAAATTGTCACCGACTACAAGAGTCAGTGTAACAGTGGCTGAGAGAGAGGGTGTCCCATTGTCCTTTACTATCACAACAACTTTGTTCCTCAAAATATCTCTTTCTTGAAAAACTCGTGATGTTCTGATTTCTCCTGTATATTGATCAATGGCAAAATATGATGTTTCTAAGTCCTGCAAAAAATGATAAGAGAGCCAAGCATTGTGGCCTGAGTCAACATCCACTGCCACCACTTTAGTCACTAAAGAACCTTGTTCAGAGGAGAAAGGAACCATCTCATATGCCGTAGAGCCACCAACATCAGCTGATGGGTAGAGAATAGTTGGTGGATTATCATTCTGGTCAACAACACATATTCTCACTGCTGCACTGCTGTTCAGAGATGGAGATCCATTGTCTTTTGCCATAATTTGGATTTCAAATTCTCTGTCTTTTTCATAATCAAATGATCTCTGTGTATAAATAACACCAGTTACTGGGTTAATGGAAATATAAGAGGTCGCCGGTAGCTCTTCTGTATTGCTGGTGATAATAGAATAGAATAGTTTCCCATTTTCTTCAGTATCCTTATCCATTGCTTGAACACTGTATATTGAAGCTCCTGGTTGATTGTTTTCTGGCACATAGGCAACATATGTGGATTTTTCAAATATAGGTGGATTGTCATTTATATCAAAAACATCCAATGTGATGATTTTCCTAAAATAAAGGGGAGGAGAACCTTTGTCTGTTGCTTGAATGGTAATATTATAATGTGAGCTTCTTTCTCTATCCAAGGTGCTTGTAGTAACAATTTTGTAGAAGTTTCCAGATGATGACAAAAGTTTAAAAGGTACCACACCAATGATTTCACAGTCAATCTCTCCATTTTCTCCAGAGTCAAGATCATGCACTTTGATCAATGCTACCACAGTGCCAGATGGAGAATCCTCAGAGACTGGGGTGGTTATCGAGGTGACTGATATCTCTGGAGCATTGTCGTTTTCATCTATAACTTCTATTAAGACTTTGGCATGTGCAACAAGGCCACCATCATCTTCTGCTTGAATAGAAATGTCATAATATTTTGCTTCCTCAAAATCCACAATGCCTTTAGTTTTAATTTCTCCATTATTTGAATTAATAGTGAACATACGGAGAACATTGGCTGCATTTGTACTAAAAGAATATGTGATTTGTGCATTCATACCTACATCTTTATCACTTGCATTAATATGAAGGACTGTAGAATTTATCAGTATGTTTTCATGTATATTCACTCTGTATACTTCTTGTGTGAATACAGGAAAGTTGTCATTGAAATCAATCACAGTAATCTTAATTAGAGTTGTACCTGTTTGCACAGGATTTCCACCATCAGACGCTGTTAATATTAACTCATGGGTGCTTTGTGTTTCTCTATCTAAACTTGTCTCCAAAATCAGTTCCGGAAATGTTCTCCCATTAGTGCTCTTTTTTTCCCCTAGTACAAAATGCTTATTGTCAGTGAGTTTATAGGTAACAATAGAATTCATTCCCACATCCAAATCTTCTGCATTTTGTAAAAGAAATCTTGCTCCTGCTGAGGTGTGCTCACTGATTTCAAATTCAATGCTGTCACGAATGAATCTTGGTGGATTATCATTTGTGTCCTTAATGTCAACCCTAACATGGAAAATATTTAGAGGGTTCTCAATCACAGCATCAAAGGTAAGAAAACATTCTTCTCTTGCCTCACACAGAGTCTCTCTGTCTATCCTGTCTGCAACATTCAAATGCCCATTTCCAAGATTCACTCTAAAATATTTTTCTGAAAGGTGTGAAACAATTCTGAGTTTTCTAACTGCAATTTCCTTAACATTTAATCCAAGATCATTTGCTAAATTTCCTACCAATGAGCCCTTTTGCATTTCTTCAAAAATGGAATATTGCAGCTGAGCAGAGACTGAAAGACAAAGGCATAAACATAGGAATAAAAGCATTACTTGCCATCTGAATCCTTTGCATGTTTGTGTTTCCTGCATTTTCATTTTAGTTGATCTTAATATGTAAAATATTCCAAATGAAGCTTCTTGCTGGGTTTGTAATCCAATTCAAAAGTAAGAGAGCATGTTAAATCCACTACCATGTAAGACCAAGAGCAGACATATTCTCTGTATGAGACTCTAAAATGATTGTGATCCCTCCTTGCAAACCTGCACAATGTCTGCTTTATAATACTACCAATGGATTTCCAAGGTTTCTTAATATTAGTGAACAGCGGCGCTCTGAGGCACAAATGTGGAACTGCAGAAAATACACAGAAATAACTGATTTATCAAATATCAAACTGAGAATTACTGGATTACCAGCTCTAAAATATTTTTTTCTATTTAACAAAACTTTAGGAAATATTTTAACTTAAAATCCCAGTAATATTTTTGTGCCTAAAGGACACTTTTATCCAAACAAATCAATGAAACAATTCATCAAATGGTGTTACACTGCTTTGTGTAGTCAAAGCCTCTCTCTTCTATGTGGTCTTAAAGCTCAGAGGCAGAGCTGAGCTCAAACACCCAAACATATTATTCAACTTAAAAAACAAACCAGCATAATATCACAAACACAGTACAAAGCAAATCATTACCACAAAATTTTACAAATAGTTCACAAATGTGCCACACATTTTTAAAATCAAATTGTGAAAGTAAAACTTGTCTGATTATTTTTAGAATTTTTAGAATTAGTGGTTGTATTTACAAGGACAGTGCACTATAAGGCTTAGTTGAAAACAATGGTGATTTAAGAGGTGATGTTATTGCTTGGTACGGAAAAAGAAGGGCAATTTGGTGGTGAATTTGTTGGCATTGCTGCCCCGAAGAACTGGGTTATTGGATTTATTGGCGAAGGCAATAGCTTGTATGTGTCTATGTGGATTTTCTCCAGGTATTGCATACTCCTTGCACAAACTTATTTAGGAAAGTTGATTCCTCATACTGTGTTTGTTTTGTAGGGACCTGGGAGTGTTCCACTAGGACATGGGGAGTTTGACTGATAAGTAATCTATGTGAAGCACTATATATACCTTTATGATGCTATATAAATTTATAATAAAGAAATTACCTACATATGTAATTTTTAGTAAATATGTAAAGATGTAAAGTACAAATAACAAAGTACAAAACACAAATTGTGATGAGAATTCATTTTATATCCCTTCAATAAGAAATCAATTACTATTAATGCTACCTTTATGCAAGCAGACTCAAAAATATCTTCTGCTACTACTAATTAAGGCTGCATGTTCCATATACACATCACAATGAGGCACTGTACCAGACAGGCTACCGAATGTGTAGCATACATTCAAAACATGCCATTCCCAAACAGGACACATATTCTGACTGGTTTCCTATACATTACAACTGCTTTAGGGATTGTATTCAGAAGATGAAATGAGTAGCCCAGAATATAGGTGTTGAGATGTTAGTGAAAAAGTCTGCACTGAAACGCAGACTTTAGTCTCATTCCAGCTGCATATTTTTTTGTAAAAAGCATAGACTTTATTAAAAAGCAAGGACAACATGATACCTGCCTCTTATTTTGCACATGTGCTTAAAAACAGTAAACCCAATTTAAGAAGTTCCTCTGCCAGAAGATTTCAAGTTAGAATTGGTTACAGACAGGGCCTTTATATACTTTTGCAGACCTGAATGGGGTAATTTTTACCTGAAAGGCAGGGTGCAAAGTGCAAAAAAGGCAAACATGTAACTTCTCCCATAAATACAGCGATACCTGCCTTTGGCAGCACTATATTCATGAGGTACTAGCAGGGGAGGTAAGGGAAGAAGTATTACACAGCAAGATACTTAAGAAGGTTTGACACAAATTAGGTCCCATCTAAATAAATACAAACAAATACTTGTGCCGTAAGCTACTAAAAATGCCTTACCCTTTAAACAAAACAGGTACTGTTTGTCCATATATTGCAATATATTTAAGCTGGCCAACTATGTCAAAGTCATCCCATATCTGGCCTGTCCTACACTAAACTTTCATCTGATTAATCAAGAATTCAGCTGCTACATTTTACAAAGGGACCAAGATTTACACACAACTTACTTGATGCTATCAAAGTAAAACTCCCAAACTTGGTTGCTGTTTTATTGGCCACTAGTGGGATCACCTGACTATATTCCCTTGTTTGTTATAACCCATCCAAATAAATACAGATAACTTTAAAATCAAAGAACAGTAAAATCAAAAAAGTGTTTTAAAGGAATGAATAGATAATATATTGATGCCCTCCACTGTTTGCTTCAAAAGGACTACGATAGTTTATATAAACAAGCTGATGTGTAGCCATGGGGGCAACCATTCAAGCACAGGACACATGGTAGAAAACTGATACGCTTTGTAGAATCCCATTGTATACTTCAAGGCTTATCTATTATCTGCTGTGGATCCTGTGCATTTTCTACTTTTTCAACTTTGAATGGCTGCCCCCATGGCTTCCCAGCAGCCTTTTTATATAAACTATAGTGACGTTTCTGAAGCAAACACAACAGTTTTCCTAGGGCAATAGTACATTATATTATAATTACTTTAAAACAATTAAATTTTTTGGTGTAACTTATTCTTTCATTAGCCAAATATTTTTTTTCTGTTTACATCTGCTTTAATGACAATATTTCACCAAATTGCCTAATATAATTATTAATTAATCTTACGCACAGCGTGGTGCTTAACTACAAAGCAGACCATATGGCTGCAGGGGGCCCAGGAGGTATAAGGGGACGCATGAGGCCCAAATAATGAGCAATTTCAATATATATATTGGTAAAACAGGACAATCTCTGGATATATTGGGGCCCTAAAATGTATTTGCTATGGGGGCCCAGTAACATAAAGTTACTCCATTATACACAGCCACTTGCATAACACTCCTAAGGTATTTCTTGTGGGTCAGTCATCTGAAATTGCACTAAGCTGTATAAAAGTTTGCAGCTCAAGCGTATTTGTTACAAAATGGATGAAATCCTATACTACTGAAAACTAATTGATTTTCTCAAACTATCAGTGAAATCAAGTAATTTTGGGTAATTTAATGAAAATGTAATTTACTGAAGCAGTGACTTACCTCGGCAGTGGTCGCATCACCAAAAGCTCCTTGTGCACTTTCATTTCCAATACCTGAATCATTAGCATCAATTAAACTTCCCACTGGAACATTGTTAGGAGGTTTAAGAAAAGCAAAGTCTCTTTCACTTGGATCTAGCGTCACACAGACATCATAAGAGTATGGCAGTGGCAAAGTATTAAACTGAGAAATAAATCTGTGATCAATTTGGGGGTATGTGGTCATTGAACTGATTGATGTTGGAGATTTTGATTCTCTGTATTTAGATATGACAGCAGACACTACAGTCAACATAAAGAGAAAAGAGATCAATGCTACTGCGATTATTAAGTACATTTGCATATTAGACTGAGAGTCTGATTTCATGGGCTGGTTACTAATTTCAGGAAGCACAAGCTGAAAATTATCAGCAACTACAAGAGTCAGTGTAACAGTGGCTGAGAGAGAGGGTGTCCCATTGTCCTTTACCATTACCACAATTTTGTGCCTGAAAAAATCTCTTTCTTGGAAAACTTTAGATGTTCTGATCTCTCCTGTATATTGATCAATGACAAAATTTGACATTTCTGAGTCTTGCAAAAAATGATAAGTGAGCCAAGCATTGTGACCTGAGTCAGCATCCACTGCCACCACTTTAGTCACTAAAGTCCCTTGTTCTGAAGAAAAAGGAACCATATCATATGCTGCAGAACCTCCAACTTCTGGTGATGGATAGAGAATTCTTGGTGAATTATCATTCTGATCGATAACACAAATTCGCATTATTGCACTGCTGTTCAGAGGAGGAGATCCATTGTCTTTTGCCATAATTTGTATTTCAAATTCTTTGTCTTGCTCATAATCAAATGAACGCTGTGCATAAATAACACCAGTTACTGGGTTAATAGAAATATAAGCAGTAGAAGAAATCTCCTCTTTATTGTTGGTGACAATTGAATAGAAAAGTTTTCTATTGTCTTCAGTGTCCTTATCTATTGCTTGGATACTGTATATTAAGGCCCCAGGTTGATTATTTTCTGGTACATATGCAGTATATGAAGATTTTTCAAATAGAGGTGGATTGTCATTTATATCCAAAACATCCAATCTGACTGTTTTCCTAGAAGAAAGGGGAGGAGAACCTTTGTCTGTAGCTTGAATAGTAATATTGTAATGTGAATTTCTTTCTCTATCCAAGATGCTTGTAGTAACAATTTTGTAGAAGTTTCCAGATGTTGACAATAGTTTAAAAGGTACCACACCAATGATTTCACAGTCAATATCTCCATTTTCCCCTGAGTCTAGATCATGTGCTTTAATCAGTGCCACAACAGTACCAAGTGCAGAATCTTCAGAGACTGGGTTCGTTATTAAAGTAACAGATATTTCTGGAGCATTGTCATTTTCATCTAAAATTTCTATTAGAATTTTAGCTTGAGCAGCAAGGCCACCACCATCTTCAGCTTGTACAGAAATGTCATAAAATTTTGCTTCCTCAAAATCTAAATTTTCTTTACTTTTAATTACTCCATTGTTGGGATTAATAATGAATACACGGAGCACATTGGTTGATGTTGTGCTAAAAGAGTATGTGATTTGTGCATTGATACCTTCATCGTTATCACTTGCATTAACATGAAGAACTGTAGAATTTATTGGGGTATTTTCATGTATTTTTACCTTATATACTTCTTGTGTGAATACAGGCAAATTATCATTCAAATCAGTAACAGTAATCTTAATGAGAGTTGTACCTGTTTGCACAGGATTTCCACCATCAGACACTGTTAATATCAGCTCATGGTTGCTTTGGGTTTCTCGATCTAAGCTTGTCTGCAATATCAGTTCTGGAGATATTCTTCCATTATTATTTTTTCTCTCTTCTAGTATAAAATGCTTATTGGCACTGAGTTTATAGTTTAAGACAGAATTTATACCCAAATCCATATCTTCTGCATTTTGTAAAATAAATTTTGTTCTGGGTAAGGCAGATTCACTGATTTCTATTTCGATAATTTCACGAACAAATCTTGGTGGATTATCATTTATATCCTTAATGTCAACCCTAATATGGAAAATATTTAGAGGATTCTGAATCACTGCATCAACGGTCAAAAAACATTCTTCTTTTGCCTCACACAGAGCTTCTCTGTCTATTCTGTCTGCAACATTTAAATTCCCATTTCTGAGATCCATTCTAAAATACTTCTCTGAAAGATGTGAAACAATTCTGAGTTTTCTACCAGAAATGTCCTCCATGTTTAATCCAAGATCATTTGCTAAATTTCCTATCAATGAGCCTTTTTGCATTTCTTCAAAAATGGAATATTGCAGCTGAGCAGAGACTGAATGACAAAGGCATAAACATAGGAATGAAAACATTACTTGCCATCTGAATCCTATCTGTGTTTGCTGCATGTTCCTTTCAGTTATTCTTTATATGAGAAGTCTCCAACATGAAGCTTCTTGCTGTATTTGTAATCCAATTGTAAATAGAGAAAAAACATGCACAATCCACAGCCATATAAGACCAAGAGCAGAAGAATCCTCCCTATGAAAATCTAAAATGACTATGATTCCTCCTTGCAAATCTGCACAATGTCTGGTTTCTGGCAGTACCAATGGGTCTATAAGGTTTCTTAATATTAGCAAACAGTGGCGCTCTGAGGCACAAATGTGGAACTGCAGATAACATCCATAGCAGAAATGCCTGAACTGTGCTATACATGGTGACTACAATGTACTACAATAAAAAATAGTGGGTTTGATAAGAAATGTACCATGAAGATTGTGCACTAAGGCACAGTATAAAGAAACAGTTACATTATGAATTATTTGATTCTTGTTAATGATATCATCTCTGCCTTGCAGTTAGGGTTGCCACCTTTTTTTAAAAAAAAAATACCGGCCAGTGGTGGGGGCGGATAATAAAGGGGTGGGGCGTGACACAAAGGGGGTGGAGCCATCATTCAACGATTGCTGAAGGAGGCGGAGCCACAGGGTAGTGTCACAAAAGGGGTGTGGCCATATCACAGAAGCCAAAGGAAATGTACATTTTTACTGGAGGCGAAGAGCTTTTGTAAAGGGTATTACAAATTACCGGCAGCTACATTGACGATAAATTTGTAATAAAATACCAGCCGGGTGGCAACCCTTCTTGCAGTACTGATGATTAATTCAGACCTCTGACCAATCTGTAATGAGTATTTCCCATGTATCCATAGGATTCTTCCCATATACCACAACGGGAATAGGCAGGTTAATTGCTCCTAATGAAACTGGCCATTTATACATTTGAGGGGAACTGATGTGAATGATAAATAATCTCTGTAAAATTCTGAGAAAAAAGATAAAGAACAAATATGCTATAGGTAAAATATTTTAGTGTAACCCAAGTAAAATGGCAAATCAGCTATATAGCCTATACATGTTAAAGACATTTCTGCTATTGAGATTCATTGATGCAAAACAATCCATGCACATGTACACTGCTACCAGGTATCAATGCATACATCATACATGTGCTGGATGTAGGTAATAATAACCAGATGTATCATATATGCACCTGGCAATGAGGTAAGGCCCTTGTATTCCCTGAATCATACACCCTGCTCTTATTTTGCACATGTATTTAAGACACAGTAAAACCAAATTAGAAGTAAATCACAACTGTACAATCAGGAGCTGCAGATATTCCACTTGGTCTACAGACATGAAAGTGTCCTGAAGAGGAAAAAAATATAGTCATTTCCCTTGAGACTTCATATCATGTCCTAATTACAGTATGCTATAAGTCCTGTCTGAGGGTTCACCAAGGGTTATGTTTATTTTCTAACTTGAGTACCATTATTTTATCCATTCAATAGTTTAGTGCATTATCACTGTCCACCCCCAACTACATGCAAGTTCCTCACAATTACAATTGCCCTATTTAAGAGAAATTTTTACACAAATAGGGTCCCACCCAGATGCATGCAGATTTTGCTTATGTCCATTTTACACTCACAAATGCAACAATGTGTATCCATATACAAACATTTAGGGGCATATTTATCAAGGGTCGAATTTCAAATGTGAAAAACTTCATAATTTGAAGTCAAAAAGACCAACTGAAATTAAGCTGAGTATTCCCTAGTCAAAGTACACAAAAAATAGCTTGAGATTCAATTTTTTTTTATTCAAAAATTCACCTCGACCTTTGACAAATCTGCCCCTTAAAGTCTGAGCAATAACATGATTTCTTGCAGGCAACAAGATTCATTTATCAATGTAAGAACAAGGGCTAGATGCAAAAGCTTTTATACTTAATGCATGCAGGCCTATAAGTAAATAACAGAGTTGTTAGGTGCAAGTCACATTGGGAAGAGGTGCAAAGGAGCCATGAGTTTCAATCTTCCATTGACCAGGCTCTCTTTTCAATTTACACGCATGTGCATAACTTTATGCCCATGGCCCACACATATGATACCTATTTAGTAAGGGGTGCAAACTGCACAGAAAACAAACAGAGGTGTTGTCATATTTTTAAAGAAACATTCCAGAGCAAAAAATAGTCCGTTTTTCAAAAGTATAAATATTGACTCCCAATAAAGACAATATTGTATTTTACAAAACATTACACATTATTTCAAGGCATATACTCCTTCTATTTTACTAACAATATCCCACCAAAGTAGGATAATTAAATACATAGCATTTTGGGACTCATATAAACGGTAGTGTTAATTAAGTTTCTAAAATATAACTTACAGTACTGATTACATTATCACTTATACTATATAGTGATATTGGGTTAGAAATGTGGTATGCAAAATCTATAGAAACATGGAAAAGAATGTCGCATCCAAGATAAAAGAAATCTGAGCAGGTCAAAAATCTCTAAAAAGTTGCCTTTCAATTGTGATAGATTCTAAATTTAAGTAGTTAAATCAGTAAGAGAAGAACATTACATTAGTCAAGAGCAAGACAAATTGCGGAAAATTTCTGTGTTCTGGTCTATGTAACTGTTACAGTTTTACAATGCACCTAAAAAAGTGTAAAAAAGTATACCACTATTGAGTACTATAGATTTTAATAAACAGTCACTGTAAAAGTAAATTTTCAAACCACATTGAGCAACGTAACAGAAAAGTCATATACTTAAGTAGTGACTCACCTGCACAATCGTACTTTCATTTCCAATACCTGAATCATCAGCATCAATTAAACTTCCCACTGGAACATTGTTAGGAGGTTTAAGAAAAGCAAAGTCTCTTTCACTTGGATCTAGTGTTACACAGACATCATAGGAGTATGGTAGTGGCAAAGTACCAGTATTAAATTGATGAATAAATCTGTGATCAATTTGGGGATATGTGCTCAGTGAACTAATTGATGTTGGCGATTTTGATTCTCTGTATTTTGATATGACAGCAAACATTATAGTCAACATGAAAAGAAAAGAGATCAGTGCTACAGCAATAACCAAGTAGATCTGCATGTTTGATGGAGAATCTGATTTCATGGGCTGGTTACTAATTTCAGGAATCACAAGCTGAAAATTATCAGCAACTACAAGAGTCAGTGTAACAGTGGCTGAGAGAGAGGGTGTCCCATTGTCCTTTACTATCACCACAACTTTGTGCCTCAAAATGTCTCTTTCCTGAAAAACTCGAGATGTTCTGATCTCTCCTGTATATTGATCAATCGCGAAATGCAATACTTCTAAATCATGCCAAAAATGGTAAGAGAGCCAAGCATTGTGACCTGAGTCAGCATCCACTGCCACCACTTTAGTCACTAAAGAGCCTTGTTCAGAGGAAAAAGGAACCATCTCATATGCTGCAGAACCTCCAACATCTGGTGATGGGTAGAGAATAGTTGGTGAATTATCATTCTGATCAACAACACAAATTCTCACTATTGCACTGCTGTTCAGAGATGGCGACCCATTGTCCTTGGCCATGATTTGTATTTGAAATTCTCTGTCCTGCTCATAATCAAATGAACGTTGTGCATAAATTACCCCAGTTAATGGGTTAATGGAAATATAAGCTGTTGAAGGCATCTCTTCTGCATTGCTGGTGATAATGGAATAGAGAATTTTTCCATTTTCTTCAATGTCCTTATCTATTGCTTGGATATTGTAAATTGAGGCTCCTGGTTGATTATTTTCTGATACATATGCAATATATGATAACTTTTCAAATACAGGTGGATTGTCATTTATATCCAAAACATCCAATCTGATGGTTTTCTGAAAAGAAAGGGGAGGTGAACCCTTATCTGTAGCTTGAATAATAATATTGTAATGTGAGTTTTTTTCTCTATCTAAGGTGCTTGTAGTAACAATTTTGTAGAAGTTTCCTGATGATAACAATAGTTTAAAAGGTACCACACCAATGATTTGACAGTCAACCTCCCCATTTTCTCCAGAGTCTAGATCATGTGCTTCAATTAATGCTACCACAGTGCCAGTTGGAGAGTCTTCAGAGATTGGGGTAGTTATTGAGGTAACAGATATATCTGGAGCATTGTCATTTTCATCAGTAATTTCTATTAAGACTTTGGCATGGGAAATTTGGCCACTGCCATCCTGAGCATGTACAGAAACATCATAATATTTTTCTTCCTCAAAATTTACATTTCCTTTTGTTGTAATTTCTCCATTATTTGGATTAATAGTAAATATACGGAGCACGTTATTTGCAGTTGTGCTAAAAGAGTATGTGATTTGTGCATTGATTCCTTCATCTTTATCACTTGCTTTAACATGTAGAACTGTAGAATTTATTGGGATGTTTTCATGTATATTCACTTTGTATACTTCTTGTGTGAATACAGGAAAGTTGTCATTGAAATCAGTAACAGTAATCTTAATGAGAGTTGTACCTGTTTGCACAGGATTTCCACCATCAGACGCTGTCAATATCAGTTCATGGTAGCTTTGGGTTTCCCGATCTAAACTGGTTTCTAAAATCAATTCTGGAAATTTTCTGCCATCAGAGCTTGATTTCTCACCCAATATAAAATAGTTATTGGCACTTATTCTATATGTCAAAAGTGAATTTTTTCCCAAATCTAGATCTTCTGCATTATGCAAAGAAAATATTGTTCCAGGTGATGTGTGCTCACTCATTTCTAATTCAGTTTTCTCACGAGCAAATGTTGGTGCATTATCATTGGTGTCCTTAATGTCTATTCTAACTCGGAAAATATTTAGCGGATTCTCAATCACTGCATCAAAGGTTAGAAAACATTCATCCCTTGCCCCACATAGAGCCTCTCTGTCTATCCTGTCTGCAACATTCAAATCCCCATTTCCAAGATTAACTCTAAAATATTTCTCTGAAAGGCGTGAGACAATTCTGAGTTTTCTAGCTGTGATTTCCTTAACATTTAATCCGAGATCATTTGCTAAATTTCCTATCAATGAGCCTTTTTGCATTTCTTCAAAAATTGAGTAGTGAAGCTGAGCAGAGACTGAATAACATAGGCAAGAAAAAAACAATGAAATTATTACTTGCCATCTTTGTTTGAATCCTTTGCATGTCTGTGTTTGCTGCATTTTCATCCTAGACATCCTTTGTATGAATATCCCAAAAAATTGCTTGCTCTGTTTGTTATCCAGTTGTAAACAGAAAAAAGGTAAAATCCACTCCTTTATAAAGCCAAAAGCAGATATGTCTTCTGAGAAGCTAAAATGGTTGTGATCCTTCTTTGCAAATCTAAACTATGTCTGCTTTACAATAGAACCAATGGAGCTCCAAGATTTCTTAATATTAGTGAACAGCGGCGCTCTGAGGCACAAATGGGGAACTGCAGATAATATATAAAGGAACTAATATATAAAGCAATATTATATATATAATAATCAGACTTGTATATACCTTTGCACATAAAATTGTATTACATTTTATTATGAATGTAAAAATGTTGGCCTTTTTAGAAATGGTAATTTTCTTAAAAATGCTTTATGGAACTACTTGGCACGGTACACACATATATTAATATAAGAAAACATATCATCCCATAGTAAGTAAACAGAAAAATAACATGCAAGTTATTGTGCATTTTAAAGTTGTGTATGCCAAGCTACAAATCTGCTGCATCCACAAAATGTTTGCAATTATAAGAAGTTAACTTACACAGAATTTACATCCACATGCATTTTACATGAGATGCTTGTGGCATTTAATGTAGAGAAAAAAAGTAAACATGTCCCTCAAATTGTTGTAGGTGTCATTTAAAAGTATACAAATCTGTAAATGTTTCATTTATATCACAACGCCTAGCTGTACTCATGTTTTAACTCTAGGTTTAGCAGTAAGAGTAAGTGATACCTACATAAATTAAACCTGCGTTAACACAACGCATGTTGCATTTCGAGCATAATATGCAAAAAAGTCAGGAATATAGAATGTAGATTATTCAATATTTACCTTTCATTCATTCAAGATTTTATACTACAATAAAATTGGTGCCCATGCCTGTGCCCCAGAATCTGACTTGAGGGTAAAAAAGGAGCAAAGTTTGCTCCAGATCTTGTGACCAAAAGAAATGAATCAGATGTAAAATTATGATGCTAATACCTTAAAGCACTCAGAGTAAGCTCTGAATACATATTGCTCTCTGTAACAGTAAACCCTCTAGCCTTTTCATACCATTACACCAAAAAAAGTATTTTCAACATCCTAGTACATAAGTACACATGGTATTTATTGCCATTTAAATCTCATAGATTTTTTAAGTGTAGGTATTCTGCTAGAATCCTTAAAGATTTGAGTAGAATCCAGCACTTTGCAATATAACTTTTTACTACCATTCTTCAGCTTGTATAAGCCCTTGTGTCCTCCAGCATCTGAAAGCTGAGGCAATGGCCCACTGCAAAGTAGCATGTTTAGGGCTGTGCTGTCTATTGACAGCAACAGGAACTTATTGCAGATATCTACTAATGACACATAAGACTCACGAAACTCTGATTAATAAAAGTTGCTATTGAAGAGTGGCTGAGGTGAAGAGGTCACGATAGGTAAAAATACTATGTTTTATTTTATCCCCTTTTTGGAAGTATATAGTCCTAGGAGGAGCATTCATGTAATAGAATCACACAATTGTAAAATTAAATTGTTTATGAGCAATCATAAGTAATACTGGGCATTACTTATTATACAAACATTTAATTGCTAAAAAGAAGACAATGACTCACCGGCACAATGTCAGCGGCAGGAACATTTCCCCTTAAACTTTCATTTCCAATACCCGAATCATCAGCATCAATTAAACTTCCCACTGGAACATTGTTAGGAGTTTTAAGAAAAGCAAAGTCTCTTTCACTTGGATCTAGCGTTACACAGACATCATAGGAGTATTGAAATGGCAGAGTACCAGTATTAAATGTACGTAGAAACCTCTGATCAATCTGAGGGTATGTGTTCAGTGAACTAATTGATGTTGGAGATTTTGATTCCCTGCATTTAGATATGACAGCAAACATCAGAGTCAACATAAAAAGAAAAGAGATCAATGCTATGGCGATCACCAAGTAAATCTGCATGTTTGACTGGGAATCTGATTTTATGGGTTGGTTACTAATTTCAGGAAGCACAAGCTGAAAATTATCAGCAACTACAAGAGTCAGTGTAACAGTGGCTGAAAGAGAGGGTGTCCCATTGTCCTTTACTATCACCGCAAATTTGTGTCTCAAAACATCTCTTTCTTGAAAAACTCGAGATGTTCTGATCTCTCCTGTATATTGATCAATGATAAAATGTGATGTTTCTGAATCCTGCAAAAAATTATAAGAAAGCCAAGCATTGTGACCTGAGTCAGCATCCACTGCCACCACTTTAATCACTAAAGAACCTTGTTCAGAAGAGAAAGGAACCATCTCATATGCTGCAGAACCTCCAACATCTGGTGATGGGTAGAGAATAGTTGGTGAATTGTCATTCTGGTCAACAACACAAATTCTCACTATTGCACTGCTATTTAGAGAAGGATACCCATTGTCCTTTGCCATGATTTGTATTTGAAATTCTCTGTCCTGTTCATAATCAAATGAACGTTGTGCGTAAATAACCCCAGTTACTGGGTTCATGGAAATATAAGCTGTTGAAGGCATCTCCTCTGTATTGCTGGTGATAATAGAATAGAGAACTTTTCCATTTTCTTCAGTGTCCTTATCTACTGCTTGGATACTGTAAATTGAGGCTCCTGGTTGATTATTTTCCGATATATATTCAATATATGATAACTTTTCAAATAGAGGTGGATTGTCATTTATATCTAAAACATCCAATCGAATGGTTTTCGGAAAAGAAAGGGGAGGAGAACCCTTATCTGTAGCTTGAATAGTAATATTGTAATGTGAATGTTTTTCTCTATCTAAGGTGCTTGTAGTAACAATTTTGTAGAAATTTCCAGATGATGACAGAAGTTTAAATGGTACCACACCAATGATTTGACAGTCAACCTCCCCATTTTCTCCAGAGTCTAGATCATGTGTTTCTATTAATGCTACCACAGTGCCAGTTGGAGAGTCTTCAGAGATTGGGGTAATTATTGAGGTAACAGATATATCAGGAGCATTGTCATTTTCATCTATAATTTCTACTAAAACTTTGGCATGGGACATTTGGCCACCACCATCCTGAGCTTGTACAGAAATATCATAATATTTTGCTTCCTCAAAATCCACATTTCCCTTAGTTGTAATTTCTCCATTTTTTTGGTTAATTGCAAACATACGGAGCACATTAGTTGCAGTAGTGCTAAAAGAATATGTGATTTGCGCATTGACACCATCATCTTTATCACTTGCATTAACATGTAGAACTGTAGAATTTATTGGGATGTTTTCATATATATTAACTTTGTATATTTCTTGTGTGAATACAGGAAAGTTGTCATTGAAATCAGTAACAGAAATCTTAATGAGAGTTGTACCTGTTTGCACAGGATTTCCACCATCAGACGCTGTTAATATCAGCTCATGGTTGCTTTGTGTTTCCCGATCTAAACTTGTCTCCAAAATCAATTCTGGAAATTTTCTGCCATCAGAGCTTGATTTCTCACCCAGTGTAAAATAGTTATTGGTACTTAGTCTATAGGTCAAAAGTGATTTTATTCCTAAATCGAGATCTTCTGCATTCTGCAAAGCAAATCTTGTACCTGGTGATGTGTGCTCACTAATTTCTAATTCAGTTTTCTTGTGAGCAAATCTTGGTGCATTATCATTTGTATCCTTAATGTCAATTCTAACATGGAACATATTTAAAGGATTCTCAATCACAGCATCAAAGGTTAGAAAACATTCTTCTGTTGCCCCACACAGAGCCTCTCTGTCTATCCTGTCTGCAACATTCAAATTCCCATCTCCAAGATTTACTTTGAAATATTTCTCTGACAGACGTGAAACAATTCTGAGTTTTCTAGCTGCAATTTCCTTAACATTTAATCCAAGATCATTTGCTAAATTTCCTATCAATGAGCCTTTTTGCATTTCTTCAGAAATCGAGTAGTGAAGCTGAGCAGAGACTGAATGACATAGGCAGGAAAATAGCAATGAAAATATTACTTGCCATCTTTGTCTGAATCCTTTGCATGTCTGTGATTGCTGGATTTTCATCTTAGCCTTCCTTTGTGTGAAAGATATCCCAAATAAACTCTTAAACAAAATAGGAAAAATCCACCTCCTGGGAAACCAAAAACAGATGTATCTTCTGTATGAGAAGCTAAAATGGTTTTGATCCTTCTTTGCAAATCTGAACAATGTCTGCTTTCTGACAGTGCCAATGGATCTTCAAGGTTTCTTAATATTAGTGAACAGCGGCGCTCTGAGGCTCAAATGTGGAACTGCAGATAATATATACAGGAGATATACCTATGCAATATTATATATGGTGATCAGACTTGATATTAGTACAGGTCTTGCATATATGTTTTTTATATATTTTTTAATGAATGTAAAATGTAGAAATAGTAATGTGTTACAAATCCTGTATGAAGAGGGTGAACTATTACACAGCATTATTAATATAAAACACATCACCTCTTAGAGAGCAACAGGAAAAATGCACGCGATATTTTTAAAAAATGTCATATGCCGATATACTGCATTCTAAATTTACAGCCCCAATCTTTTGGAACATTATCTAGAGAAAAAATATTTTCATCAGTTACTGAACTATAACAATTTGTACATACAGCTATTCTGGATGTTTAACGAGTACCACAGTACCAGTAAAAATACGCTATTCCAAAATCATACTGGTTAAATAGTAAACACATGTTACATTTAGAGCTTTAGAAAATGTAGAAAAAATTCAAGAGTAATGAATGCAAAAAGTTTAATTCAACGATTGACATATTCCAGTCCATCTGCTTATTTAAGTTGTTGTTGAAGTTTTTAAACTACAATATAAAAGATTTGGGGGTTAATGAAAAAGAAGGTGCAAAATATGGTCCAGGTTTTGTAACCAACAGAAATCAAACAGATGCTTGCTTTTAAATAGTAGACATGAAAATTAAACTGCTCCTTGCTGAATGGTTGTTTTGGTTTAGAAGAAACAAAGGCTCCTCTTATTACATTAGCCCATCATTTTTCACAGTTCAGATACCATGTATAAAATCTTTAAAATTATAAAGAACCAAGTCCATGTTTAGTAGCTTGCAATCCATCTACTATTCCTGGCTCTGTAGGTATACAAAGGAGAACTTTATAACACCAAGTAGTCACAAGGAGTATAGTACTTGCAATTCTCACACTTAAAATGTGTTGCATTTTGGTTTTGGTTATTCAGACACATCTCAGTGGCTCTGAATGAACATGTGGCACACACTTCAGTACTTCAGGTAAAGTTTTGGCATAAATAAGTTCCCATTCTAAATGATGCAGGTTTCATAGTTATACTTTTTTATACAGTATTGGAAGCTAAGGGTATCAAGGTTGGGTAATAAGAAGACTTCTAGCAGTTATTAGGCCAGATTCGATTCAATGTGAAAAAGGTTTATTACGTGAAAACTCATGGGTCAAGATTCGATGAATTTCAATTCAGAATGGTTTATCACATGAAAACCCAATTGAAGTCTATGGGAAAGAATGGAAACTGAATTTGGAGAACATTTTTTCTTCCTCTAATTAAATCTATCCATGAGTTTTCATGTGATAAGCCTTGAGATAAATTTTTCTCACTGAATTGAATCTGGCTGATTATTTGACTAAGACACAAGGAACATTTTGTGGATTATCAGAAAAATGTCAATCAAATAGCATAAAGCCACAGATCCAGTAAAATTAATTTAGATTTATGTTGGCAAATTATAGAAGGGGGGGGGGAGTTTCAAATATTTTTGTTCTAATAGGTTGAAAGATGTAAAATCAAGATACTAGTGCCTTAAAGAAAACAGTGTAAGCTCTGGATACAAATTGCTCTCTGCAACAGTAAATTCTCTTGCTCTTTTAGTTCTTCTGCATCAAGTATTTTAAAGATCCTGGTAGAGAACATACGTTATTTATTGAAAGGTAAAAGTCAAATTAAAGTCCTCCTACTAAGTGTAGGAGTTCTCCTAAAACCATTTAAGGCAATATAAATGCATTCTTTTATTAAAGCCTGATGGTCTTAAAAGTCCAACTCTGAAAATCCGGCATTTCAAAGCTCTCGAAGTCCTGTATAAGTCAGTGGGGTAGGTCCCAGTGTTTGCGCTGCTGTCTGTACCGTTATCCAATAATTTCAGAGATTTTGGACCAAAAAGTCAGAAAAGTCAGAAAAATTCATAGAATTTGCAGAAAAGTACAAAAAATTCATACTTTTCAAGCAAAGCTCTGAAGTTATCGGATTTTTGCCTGGCCTAATTTTTTTTAAACTTTTTTTAATGTCGGAGTTGATCGAAGTTGGAGTTGAACATGCAAATTATTGCGCTTTTCAAAGTTTTGTATGCCAAGCTACAAATCTGCTGCATTCACAAAATATTTGCAATTATAAGAAGTTAACTTACATTGAATTTACATTCCTGTGCATTTTATATGAGATACTCGTGGCATTTTATGTAGAGAAAAAAAAATATTCCATCTATTATAGATGTACATCTAGAAAAGTAAACATGTCCCTCAAATTATATGTGTCATTTAAACTACATAAATCTGTAAATGTTTCATATACCTGTATGTCACTGTAGCTGTACTCATGGTTTAACTGTAGGTTTAACAGTAAGAATAAGCGATACCTACATAAACTAAACCTGTGTTAACACAACGCATGTTGCATTTAGAGCATAATATGTAAAAAAAAAGTCAGGAATATAGAATGCGAATTATTAAATAATTACCATGTTCTAGCCTTTCATTCATTAAAAATATATAAATACACATGCTATTTATTGCCATTTAAATTTAATAGATTCTTTCAAGTGTAGGTTTTCTGCAAGAATCCTTAAAGATTCTTGTAGAATTTGGCACTTTGCAATATATTTTTTTACTACCATTTATGAGCTTGTATAAGCCCTAGTGTCCTCCAGCATCTGATAGCTGAGGCAATGACCCATTGCAAAGTAGCATGCTTGGGGCTGTGCTCTCTAGTGACAGCAACAGGAACTTATTGCAGATATCTACTAATGACGCATAAGACTGATGAAACCCCGATTTAGTAACCCTGACTAATAAAAGTAGCTATTGAAGCATGGCTGAGCTGAAGAGGTCACAATAGATAAAACGACTATGTTATATTTTTATGCCTTTATGGAAGTATATAGTCCTAGGAGGAGCATTCATGTAATAGTAATTAATTGAATTGTTTATGAGCAATCATATGTAATACTGGGCATTACTTATTATACAAACATTCACTCACTAATAAGAAGACAATGACTCACCGGCACAATGTCAGCAGCAGGAACATTTCCCATTAAGCTTTCATTTACAATACCCGAATCATCAGCATCAATTAAACTTCCCACTGGAACATTGTTAGGAGGTTTAAGAAAAGCAAAGTCTCTTTCACTTGGATCTAGCGTTACACAGACATCATAAGAGTATTGAAATGGCAGAGTACCAGTATTAAATGTAGGTAGAAACCTTTGATCAATCTGAGGGTATGTGTTCAGTGAACTAATTGATGTTGGAGATTTTGATTCCCTGCATTTAGATATGACCGCAAACATCAGAGTCAACATAAAAAGAAAAGAGATCAATGCTATGGCGATCACCAAGTAAATCTGCATTTTTGACTGGGAGTCTGATTTTATGGGTTGGTTACTAATTTCAGGAAGCAAAAGCTGAAAATTATCAGCAACTACAAGAGTCAGTGTAACAGTGGCTGAGAGAGAGGGTGTCCCATTGTCCTTTACTATCACCACAAATTTGTGTCTCAAAACATCTCTTTCTTGAAAAACTCGAGATATTCTGATCTCTCCTGTATATTGATCAATGATAAAATGTGCTGTTTCTGAATCCTGCAAAAATGTATAAGAAAGCCAAGCATTGTGACCTGAGTCAGCATCTACTGCCACCACTTTAGTCACTAAAGAACCTTGTTCAGAGGAGAAAGGAACCATCTCATATGCTGCAGAACCTCCAACATCTGGTGATGGGTAGAGAATAGTTGGTGAATTATCATTCTGGTCAACAACACAAATTCTCACTATTGCACTGCTATTTAGAGAAGGATACCCATTGTCTTTTGCCATGATTTGTATTTGAAATTCTCTGTCCTGTTCATAATCAAATGAACGTTGTGCGTAAATAACCCCAGTTACTGGGTTAATGGAAATATAAGCTGTTGAAGGCATCTCCTCTGTTTTGCTGGTGATAATAGAATAGAGAACTTTTCCATTTTCCTCGATGTCCTTATCTATTGCTTGGATACTGTAAATTGAGGCTCCTGGTTGATTATTTTCGGATACATATGCTATATATGTTAATTTTTCAAATATAGGTGGATTGTCATTTATATCCAAAACATCCAATCTGATGGTTTTCTGAAAAGAAAGGGGAGGTGAACCCTTATCTGTAGCTTTAATAGTAATATTATAATGTGAATGTTTTTCTCTATCTAAGGTGCTTGTAGTAACAATTTTGTAGAAGTTTCCAGATGATAACATTAGTTTAAATGGTACCACACCAATGATTTGACAATCAACCTCCCCATTTTCTCCAGAGTCTAGATCATGTGCTTCTATTAATGCTACCACAGTGCCAGGAGCTGAATCCTCAGAGATTGGGGTAGTTATTGAGGTAACAGATATATCAGGAACATTATCATTTTCATCTATAATTTCTACTAAAACTTTGGCATGGGACATTTGGCCACCGCCATCCTGAGCTTGTACAGAAATATCATAATATTTTGCTTTCTCAAAATCCACATTTCCTTTAGTTGTAATTTGTCCATTTTTTTGATTAATTGCAAACATACGGAGCACATTAGTTGCAGTAGTGCTAAAAGAAAATGTGATTTGCGCGTTGACACCTTCATCTTTATCACTTGCATTAACATGGAGAACTGTAGAATTTACTGGAATGTTTTCATGTATATTCACTTTGTATATTCCTTGTGTGAATACAGGTAAATTGTCATTGATATCAGTCACAGTAATCATAATTAGAGTTGTACCTGTTTGCACAGGATTTCCACCATCAGTCGCTGTTAATATCAGCTCATGGTAGCTTTGTGTTTCCCGATCTAAACTTGTCTCCAAAATCAATTCTGGAAATTTTCTGCCATCAGAGCTTGATTTCTCACCCAGTGTAAAATAGTTATTGGTACTTAGTCTATAGGTCAAAAGTGAATTTATTCCCAAATCGAGATCTTCTGCATTCTGCAAAGCAAATCTTGTACCTGGTGGTGTTTGTTCACTAATTTCTAATTCAGTTTTCTCATGAGCAAATCTTGGTGCATTATCATTTGTATCCTTAATGTCAATTCTAACATGGAACATATTTAAAGGGTTCTCAATCACAGCATCAAAGGTTAGAAAACATTCTTCTGCTGCCCCACACAGAGCCTCTCTGTCTATTCTGTCTGCAGCAATCAAATTTCCATCTCCAAGATTTACTTTAAAATATTTCTCTGACAGACGTGAAACAATTCTGAGTTTTCTAGCTGCAATTTCCTTAACATTTAATCCAAGATCATTTGCTAAATTTCCTATCAATGAGCCTTTTTGCATTTCTTCAGAAATTGAGTAGTGAAGCTGAGCAGAAACTGAATGACATAGGCACAAAAATAACAATGAAATTATTACTTGCCATCCTTGTCTGAATCCTTTGCATATCTGTGATTGCTGGATTTTCATCTTAGCCTTCCTTTGTGTAAAAGATATCCCAAATAAACTCTTGTTATAGTTGTAATCCAGTTGTAAACAGAAAAATAGGAAAATCCACCCCTGGGAAACCAAAAGCAGATGTATCTTCTGTATGAGAAGCTAAAATGGTTGTGATCCTTCTTTGCAAATCTGAACAATGTCTGCTTTCTGGCAGTGCCAATGGTTCTCCAAGGTTTCTTAATATTAGTGAACAGCGGCGCTCTGAGGCACAAATGTGGAACTGCAGATAATATTTACAAGAGATATACCTATGCAATATTATATATGGTGATCAGACTTGATATTAGTACAGGTCTTGCATACATGGTTTTGTTTTTAATATTTTCTAATAAATGTAAAATGAGAAATAGTCATTTGTTAAAAATCCTGTATGAAGAGGGTGAACTATTACACACTATTATTAATATAAAACCATATCACCTCAAAGAGAGGAACAGGAAAAACACATGCAATATTCAAGTTATTGCTATCTTTTAAAAATGTCATATGCCGCATGCTAAATTTACAGCCCCAATCATTTGGAACATTATGTAGGGAAAAAAACATTTTCATCAGTTACTAGCTATACTGGTTAAAAAGTAAACACATGTTGCATTTAGAGTTTTAGAAAATGTAAAAAAAAGTCTAAAGTAATGGATGCAAAAGGTACAATTAAACATTTGCAATAATCCATCCGTTTATTTAAGTTTTTAAGTATAAAAGATTTTGGGGTTAAAGAAAAAGAAGGAGCAAAGTATGGTCCAGGATTTGTAACCAGCAGAAATCAATGAGATGTTTGCTTTTAAATAGCAGACATGAAAAATAAACTGCTCCATGCTGAATGGTTGTTTCTTCTTGTTAGAAGAAATAGAGGCTCCTCTTATTACATTAGCCCATAATGTTTCACAGTTCAGATACCATGTATAACGTCTTTGAAATTATAAAGAACCAAGTCCATATTTAGTAGCTTCCAAACCATCTACTGTTACTGGCTCTGCAGGTACACAAAGCAGCACTTGAACACCAAGAAGGCACAAGGAGTATAGTACTTGCAATTCTCATACTTAAAATTTGTTGCAGTTAAGTTTTGGGTATTCACATCTCAGTGGCGCTGAGGCAACATGTGGCACACACTTCAGTATTTCAGGTACAGTTTTGGCATAAATAAGTTCCCATTCTAAATGATGCAGGTTTCATAGTTATCAAACTTTTGCATACAGTATTGGAAGCTAACGGTATCAAGGTTGGGTAATAAGAAGACTTCTAGCAGTTATTGGGCCAGATTCAATTCAGTGAGAAAAATGTTTCTCACTGAATTGAATCTGACTGATCATTTAACTGAGACACAAGGAACATTTTGTAGATTATCAGAAAAATGTGAATAAAATAGCATAAAGCCACAGACACATTAAAATTAATTTAGATTTATGTTGGCAAATTAAAGAAGGGGGAAAAGTTTACTTTTTTTTGTTCCAATAGGTTGAACGATATAAAATCAAGATACTAGTGCCTTAAAGAACACAGTGTAAGCTCTGAATACAAATTGCTCTCTGCAGCAGTAAATTCTCCAGCCCTTTTAGTTCTGTTGCACCAAGTATTTAAAAGATCCTGATAGAGAACTTAAGTTATTTATTGAAAGGTAAAAGTGGAATTATAGTCCTCCTACTAAGTGTAGGAGTTATCCTAAAATCATTTAAGGCAATATAAATGCATTCTTTAATACCAATGAGCTATGAGCCCTTGTCCAGCATCTGACAGCTGAAGCAATGACCCATTGCAAACTAAAACAGTTAGGGTGTGAGAAATGTGAGCGCTCTTGCCAATCCGAATGTATGCTGGCAAAAATGGAGTAAGAGAACCCCATTATTGGGAGATTCGCTAAAGATCCGATATTACAGTGGACGGACCGGCATGAGAGTTCCAGTTTACAGCCGCTGTGGGAAAAACATTTGCCATAATGTTGTGGTGGTAAAGTATACTCCAGCTATTGATGTTTGCATGTGGATATAAAAACGGATTTAAATTCAAACTCACAATTGTTTAAACCAGGAGGAGCAAGGAGCTGAAGGACAGAAATTGCTGGTTAAAATTGCAAAGCTCCGTAATACACTGTTTCAACTTTATCTTTCAACTAAATAATTTACAACAAAAAATCGGACATGAACTCTAACAACGTAACATTTCACTAACAAGCTATGTAGCTGCCAACAACAGATAAAGCGGACACGTATGGAGCAGAAACATTTACTTGCTCAATTTAGATTTATTGCATAAAGAACTAAAGCTCCAATATCTCCACTAGTCGTAAATTTTTAACATAAAAGACAACGTATTCAAATGCCGTATCAGATAACACAAATTAATTTTTTGGTATGCGATGTGAAATGATGAATTAATTTATCATTAATTGATGTGTGTATATATATATATGAAATTTGATATTTTGATATAATTAATTTTACTATTTTGTAAAACAATTAAAAAACCTCTATTAATATATTCTAATTAATTAATCAATCCATAATAAATTATTATAATTGAAGTAATCTACTGTGAGCGAGAAAAGGGATTCTATTTTTGCTGTTTCACAGTAATATTGCTTACCTGTTTTACAGTAAAAACATTTTACAACATAATAATTTGTTAAAAAAATCAAAGTTATGAAGTTACGCAGGCAACACTGGGTACCTTATATAGCTCTTATGTAAAAGGATTTCTTTTAATTTCATTCTGCCTTTATCCCAGCTAGATATACTTTGCAGATTTTAGTAAGGAAAAAGAAAGTAATATGTAAATCTCATTCATAAAATATTTTACCACTCATGTGAAAACTAAATTTCCTATTACAGTATATATATATATATATATTATTTTTTTACCAGGTATTAAACACTTTCGTATTCCATTGAAATTAAAGTTATTGCACCTTTCAACCAATTTTCATTGGTTCTGATAATATTGGCAAAATTCTAGTTACAATGTTCTGGTTACATTATTACGTATATTAGGCTTTATAATAACAATAGCTCTTAAACACTGTACCAACATACCTCACTACTCTGTATAATGTAGTTGGTTAAAACATTCTAGCCACAAAGAACATCAGAAACATGCAAGTTATGTAAAAATCTAAGTATAGTAAAGATGATCTATGGTCAAAAATATCTTCATAGAGTAGAAACACTGATAGTAACTTGCTTTAGTAAAAATAGCACTTGAGGTAAAGAGGTCACAGAAGGTAAAACTACTATATTGTGCATTATTTTCCATACAGTCCTAGAAAGAGTTTCTAATATTAACTCACTAAAACAGCATATTAAGGCAAAAACTCACCAGCATAATGTCAGCAGCAGGAACATTTCCGTTTATGCTTTCATTTCTAATACCTGAATCATCAGCATCAATTAAACTTTCAACTGGGACATTGTTCTGAGGTTTAAGAAAAGCAAAGTCTCTTTCACTTGGATCTAATGTGACACAGACATCATAGGAGTATGGAAATGGCAAAGTACCAGTATTAAATTTAGGTAAAAACCTGTGATCAATCTGGGGGTATGTGCTCAGTGAACTGATTGATGTTGGAGATTTTGATTCCCTGTATTTAGATATGACAGCAGACAGCACAGTCAACATAAATAGAAAAGAGATCAATGCTATGGCAATCACCAAGTAAATTTGCATGTTTGACCGAGATTCCAATTTCCTGGATTGGTTAGTCATTTCAGGAATCACATGTTGAAAATTATCAGCAACAATAAAAGTCAATGTAACAGTAGCTGAGAGAGACGGTGTCCCATTGTCCTTTACCATAACTACTACTCTGTGCCTCAAAACATCTTTTTCTTGAAAAACTCGAGATGTTCTGATCTCTCCTGTATATTGGTCAACAATAAAATGTGATGTTCCTGAGTCTTGCATGAAGTAATAAGTGAGCCAAGCATTATGGCCTGAGTCAGCATCCACTGCCACCACTTTAGTCACTAAAGAACCTTGTTCAGAGGAGAAAGGAACCATCTCATACACTGAAGAACCACCTACATCTGGTGATGGGTAAAGAATGGTCGGCGAATTATCATTCTTGTCAACAACACAAATTCTTACAAGTGTGCTGCTGTTCAGAGATGGTGAACCACTATCCTTGGCCATTATTTGGATTTGAAATTCTCTGTCTTGTTCATAATCCAATGATCTCTGTGCATAAATAACTCCAGTTTCTGGGTTGATTGAAATATAAGAGAACAAAGGAAGCTCCTCAGTATTGTTGCTTATTATGGAATAGATCATTTTAGAATTTTCTTTACTGTCCTTATCTATTGCTTGAATGCTGTATATTGAAGCTCCGGGTTGATTATTTTCTGGCACATAGGTAATATATGTTGATTTTTCAAATAAAGGTGGATTGTCATTTATATCTGAAACATCCAATCTAGTAGTTTTCTGAAATGAAAGGGCAGGAGAACCTTTGTCTGTAACTTGAATGGTGATATTATAATGTGAGTTTTTTTCTCTGTCCAAGATTTGGTTTGTAACAATTTTGTAAAAGTTTCCAGATGATGATAGCAAGTTAAAAGGTACCATGCCAATAATTTGACAGTTAACCTCCCCATTTTCCCCAGAGTCTAGATCATGTGCTTCTATTAATGCTACCACAGTGCCAGGTGTGGAATCTTCTGGGATTAAGGTAGTTATTGAGGTAAAAAATATCTGAGGGGCATTGTCATTTTCATCTATAATTTGTATTAAGACTTTGGCATGGGCAAGAAGGCCACCACCATCCTCAGCTTGTACAGAAAAATCATATTGTTTTGCCTCCTCAAAATCCACATTTCCTTTAGTTGTAATTGCACCATTTTTTGGATTTATAGCGAAGATGCGGTGCACATTAGTTGCAGTGGTGCTAAAAGAGTATGTGATTTGTGCATTGATACCTTCATCCTTATCATTTGCATCAACATGAAGAACTGTTGAATTGATTGGAATGTTTTCCTGTATGTCTACTTTGTATACTTCTCGTGCGAATACAGGAAAATTGTCATTAAAATCTGTCACAGTAATCTTAATTAGAGTTGTACCTGTTTGCACAGGATTTCCACCATCAGACACTGTTAATATCAGCTCATGTTGGCTTTGCTTTTCACGATCTAAACTTGTCTCCAAAATCAATTCTGGAAATGTTCTTCCATCAGTGCTACTTTTCTCTCCCAGAATGAAATTCTTATTGGCACTGAGTTTATAAGTCAAAAGAGAATTTATTCCCAGATCCAGATCTTCTGCGTTACTTAGAACAAAACGTACCCCAGGTGAGGTGGATTCACTAATTTCTAAATCAACTGTCTCATATATGAATCTTGGTGGATTATCATTTATGTCCTTTATATCAACCCTAATATGAAATGCATTTAGGGGGTTCTCAATTACAGCATCAAAAGTAAGAAAACATTCTTCAGTTGTTCCACACAGATCCTCTCTGTCTATCCTGTCTGCAACAATTAAATTTCCATTTCCAAGATTTACTTTGAAATATTTCTCTGATAGGCGTGAAACAATTCTGAGTTTTCTTATTAGAATTGCCTGAACATTTAACTCAAGATCATTTGCTAGATTTCCTATCAATGAGCCTTTTTGCATTTCTTCAAAAATTGAATATTGAAGCTGCCCAGAAACTAACTGACATAGGCAGGAAAATAGGAATGAAAACATTACTTGCCATCTGAATCCTTTGAATGTCTGTGTTTTCTGGATCTTCATCTCAGTTATTCTTTGTAACAGAAATAATCCCAAATGGATCTTCTTTCTGTGTTTGTAATCCAATTTGAAAAAAAAACAAAAACATGCAAAATCTCCTTTATGAGACCAAATGCAGAGGTATGCTTCGGATGAGAATCTGGACTGATTTGATCTCTCCTTGCAATTCTGCACAATGTCTGCTTCATGGCAGTGCCAATGGTTCTCCAAGGTTTCTGAATATTAGTGAACAGCGGCGCTCTGAGGCGCAAATATGGAACTGCATGTATGTATAAGTATCCTAGAAAAAATAACTAAACTATGTTATACATGTTTGTACTTATTCCTTAGAATAACTAATTACTACTGTTTAAAGCTTGCCAAATATACTCTTTAATTTTATTATATATGTTCTCTATATCATATTTTTAATATCATTTTCACTTTAATGTATATACAACAAATTATTAACTTTTTTGTATTAATAATAATGTAACAATGTCATATATATATATATATATATATATATATATATATATATATATATATATATATATATATATATATATATAGTATTTTTTTAATATTATTCAGCCCTGAATTCAGCAAGTCTCTGCAGTAAATTTAGAGAATAATCATAGCTTCAGCTCAATATATACAATTTGCAAAAATAAGTCTCTCATCAATAATACGTAAAAATGAGGCTACAGTAATCCTGATTTAGATATATCTCTATACCTGTGGTGTCCCAATAAGTTCCATAATTATCTGTGGATGCTAAGAGTTCATCTCCTGCTAAGGTCTTGTTCTCAGTGGAACTGAGGTGCAATATGATGTATACCAAGGAAGTACTGTGACACAAATTAGGTACCAGCATGAATAATACAGAGTATAATGCCAATAGACGTGTAAATATATACAAGATTACTTAATAACAATATATATATAAATATATTAATATGGGGAGAATATAGTATAATATTCAAATCTGAGGTAGCTGAACAATTTGAATGCCATTTTATTACAGTAATACATAAACGTGTAAGTCCTGGATGTAGATTGTTTTACATATAGCTATTATATACTTCTTTCTAATGCATTATCACAAACAGGAGATTTTGTCTGTACTGCACCATTGGCAGAAATATATATTCTAAATGTAGAATATATAATGAAATACTAAGGGGCAGATTTATCAAGGGTCATAATTAAAATTTCTGAATTCGAATTTCAAGCTTATTTTAGTGTAATTCGACTAGGGAATAGTCCAAATTCAATTTGAGTTAAAAAAAAAATCGAAATTTGAATTTCAAAATTTATCATATTCCTTTAAAAATCTGAATTCAAATTCAACTATACGCCACCTAAAACCTGCGGAATTGGTGTTTTAGCCTATGGGGGACCACCTACAATCTATTTGGAGTTGTTTGGTGGACATCTGAAAAAAAAAGTTTTTGTTTTTTGTGTGAAAATACTCGAATCAAATTCGGTTAGAATTCGATTCAAATTCTATTCGATTTTGCAGGTCAATCCTATTCACCCAAATTTAATTTTTATATACATTTTGATTGGTCTTTTTTTTTCAAATTTCGAGTTAATGGGAGTATTTAGAAACTCCCATAAACTCGAAATTTGACCCTAGATAAATCTGCCCCAAAATGTATATACACAATACATACTGCTGTGGCATAGCAGAAACAACATATATTGCCATTGTAAATATTTTGCACCTTAGAAGATGCCTTAGAAGTTTCCTACAAAAACTTCTCTATTTATCTTACTAATCATCTTATAGTGTAATATCTGCCCAAGCATGTTAGAATTGCTGCTATAAAGAAAGTATTGTTTCTACTGGAAAGTTGATCAGATCCAGTGCTGCAGAGAAAGTCTGTCACTTTTAAGGCTGGATTGAGCTTTTGATGCAAGAAATCAGGGTGAAATCAGAAAATTCTTGCTGCCTGGGATTTGTGGAACTACAGTTGGTTGAGTATTTTAACCAAGTTATACATTAAATACAGGCTGTAATAGATGGTGTCTGATCACAAAAAGCATGAACAAGACCTACAGTATGTTAAAAGAATAAGCCACTTGTAAAACATGAGTAGTTTGGGGCAAGTATATGACTGAACTCAAGGATGGCATGTTCTCTTTTGCATATGCATTCTTTTTTGGAATATTATTTTACTTTTATAACAATTTAAAGGAATCATATATGCATGTAGTGAACATGAACTGAATAAACAAGACTTATGTTAGTTTTTGTTTGTTATTGATAATAATATGTAGAATTTTAGATACAAGGTAAAGTGGCTTCAGTTTATACATACTGCCACCATGGTTCTTCAGGGCACGTGTGGGTATTTACATTTCCTATACAATGAAGTCCTGCCTAATCTATCTGAAGCATAGTAGTAATAATTGATACTGGATATAGTACATATTGAATGCCCCAGTTCCATTGAGTGAAAGCCTGGAATTCAAAATAACTTTATTTGTTGGCTGCTGCTTTACATTCTAAAGAATGAAAAAAATGTGCTGGTCAAGGTTCACATCAGTCCTACTGAGTGAACATTATTCTTCTAAAATATTATCCTTAGTGGCACTAATGTCGTACAATCAAGCACATTTTCATTAGGAAGTAACTGTATATTCAAAAGCCCATTTTGATTCTTCTAGTTACTTTTAAAAGAATGGGTGATATGTACAGTATAAATGGTACACTATTTGCTCCAGGTTATGACTGAAAGAAAATGGGTTTCATAGAAAAGACCAGTAAATTATACCTTCCGTTATGAAATGTATATTATACTAGAGCAAACACTTGATACTATGTGACCCTCTAGTTCTTTAAACCAGTATGCCTAATACAACAAACAATTATTTAAAAATGAGTTCAAGGAGGGACATGGGATAAGCCTGAATACAGTTATAAAATTATATGGTGATTGGTGCACATGTCATGTTGACATAACATTAAACACAACCCCAATCAAGATGGTGCATAGGGTTAATACTTAAATTATATATGAAAACATAACTCATAACTCATGGAGACCCACAAAAAAACCTCTGAATCCCACTACAGTCAATTTTTGTCATAGTCATTTATTTTTCCACATTATGCCAGTTCAGCTAACTTAATATAGCATAATATTCCTGTACAGTATATAAACATACTTATGTCCAAACTAAAATCTAAAATTCCTTAAATATAATGCATAGCAATGCATAGCAATGCTAATCAAAAATACAAAATAAAGTTAATTAGTCAAAAACTATATTTCAAAATCAATGTCTGAGCGATAATTTATTTTGTTCATTTGTAAAAAAAATAAATACTGTGTTTATGCTGAAACAATACTTACTATCACTGTTAATGGAGGCACATCTCAGCACTTCACTTGTTCAATAATTAAATCATTGAGTTGTAATGATGTTTACTAATGTAATCAATATAAAGTATATCCTTATAAACAATGTTTATGCCAGTGTAAACTGATATTTTAATTGATGCTACTATTGTCACCTATCACATACGTCATTGAAACTTGTTAATTACAATAAAATACGCTGCCCTTCTATACACGTATGTAAGAAAATTGGCTTGCAGTTAGACAATCTGTATAAAAATATTTACTTTTGTGCCATTATATAGTCATGGAACTTCTTAGACCATTCAAATACTGTATCTTTTCTTTCCAGTATGGGCTACATGACTCCCTATATTATGTATATGTTTATAATATGTATATTATGTATAAGAATGTATAACAATAAGTTTTGTATCGGAATGTCCTGAAGCTTTAAGTTGGGTAAGGGATTCTATATACACAGCCTACAGAACTAATAAAAAGTTATTTAGAAGACTTTTGAGCTAGACGTTTGAGTTTGAAGACTTCCAAGATATTACCATTCGAGTGATTTATTTATTATATAATTCTGAGAAGTTTGCTTAGTTAAAAGAGGTAAAATAAGTACAGGTCACAAAGAAGGACCAACAGGTACAACTATTGTGTTGTGAATAACTGTAGGAAAATATAACACTTGTTATTGTTTTAGATTGGTTCAACCACAGAGATGGTAGATATTCAAACTGTAGACTTGCCTACTAACTTCACACACATAAATACACACAAAAGATAGAACCTAGTAACTCACCTGAAGAATTTCACCAGTAGGAGCAGTGCCTTTAACACTTTCAATTCCAACATCCGCATCATCGGCATCAATTAAATTTTCAACTGGTACATTGTTATGAGAGGGAGAGGGAAAGTTTCTTTCACTTGGATCAAGAGTTACACAGACATCATATGAGTATGGCAGTGGCAAAGTACCAATATTAAATTTAGGAATAAAATTGTGATCTATTTGGGGATAAGTGGCCATTGAGCTTAATGACGTAGCCATTTTTGATTCTCTGTATTTAGATATGACACCCAACATCACAGTCAACATGAAGAGAAAAGAGATCAATGCTATGGCAATTACCAAGTAAATTTGAACATTTGACTGAGAATTCCTGGATTGATTACTAACTTCAGGAATCACATGCTGAAAATTATCAGAAACTACAAGAGTCAGTGTAACAGTGGCTGAGAGAGAGGGTGTCCCATTGTCCTTTACTAGCACCACTACTTTGTGCCTCAAAATGTCTCTTTCTTGAAAAACTCGAGATGTTCTTATCTCTCCTGTATATTGATCAATTGCAAAATGTGATGTTTCTGAGTCATGTAAAAAATGATAAGTGAGCCAAGCATTATGACCTGAGTCAGCATCCACTGCCACCACTTTGGTCACTAAAGAGCCTTGTTCAGAGGAGAAAGGAACCATATCAAAAACTGAAGAACCACCCACATCTAGTGAGGGGTAGAGAATTGTAGGTGAATTATCATTCAGGTCAACAATGCAAATCCTTACAATTGCACTCTTGTTCAGTGATGGTGACCCATTGTCCTTGGCCATGATTTGAATATGAAATTCTCTGTCCTGTTCATAATCAAATGACTGCAAAGCATAAATAACCCCAGTTGCAGGGTTAATAGAAATATAAGAGATTGAAAGAAACTCTTCTGTTTTGTTATTAGTAATGGAATAGACAACTTTACCATTTTCTTCAGTGTCTTTATCTATTGCTTGGATACTGTATATTGAAGCTCCTGGTTGATTGTTTTCTGTTACATAGGCAACATAACTGGATTTTTCAAATTCAGGTGGATTGTCATTGATATCTAATACATCCAGTCTGATAGTTTTCAGAGAAGAAAGTGGTGGAGAGCCTTTGTCTTTAGCCTGAATGGTGATATTATGATGAGGAGTTTTTTCTCTGTCCAGAGAGCTTGTTGTAATGATTTTGTAGAAGTTTCCAAATGAAGACAATAATTTAAAAGGCATAACAACAATTATTTCACAGTCAACCTCCCCATTTTCTCCCGAATCCAAATCGTGTGCTTTAATTAATGCTACTACAGTGCCAGTTGGAGAATCCTCAGAGATAGGGTTGGTTATTGAGGAAACTGATATATGTGGTGCATTGTCATTTTCATCCATAATTTGAATTAAGACTTTAGTATGGGAAACTAGGCCACCACCATCCTGAGCTTGTACAGAAATATCATAATACTTTACCTCCTCAAAATCCACATTTCCTTTTGTTGTAATCTCTCCAGTTTTGGAATTAATAGTGAATTTACGGAGTACATTCGTTGCAGTTGTGCTAAAAGAGTATGTGATTTGTGCATTGACACCTTCATCTTTATCACTTGCGTTAACATGAAGAACTGTAGAATGTATTGGAATATTTTCATGTATATTCACTTTGTATACTTCTTGTGTGAATATAGGCACATTATCATTAAAATCAGTCACAGTAATCATAATTAGAGTTGTACCTGTTTGTACAGGAATTCCACTATCAGACACTGTTAATATCAGCTCATGGTTGCTTTGTGTTTCTCGATCTAAACTTGTCTGCAAAATCAGTTCTGGAAATGTTCTCCCATTAGTGCCCTTTTTCTCCCCTAGTGCAAAATGCTTATTAGCACCGAGTTTGTAGGTCAAGATAGAATGAATCCCCAAATCCATATCTTCTGCATTTTGTAAAATAAATTTTGTTCCTGGTGAGGTGGCTTCACTAATTTCTAGCTCAGTTTTCTCTTGAATAAATCTTGGTGGATTATCATTTATATCCTTAATGTCAATCCTAACATGGAAAATATTAAGAGGATTCTCAATCACAGCATCAAAGGTTAGAAAACATTCCTCTGTTGCCCCACACAGAGCTTCTCTGTCTATCCTGTCTGCAACATTTAAATTCCCATTTTCAGAGTTAACACTGAAATATGTCTTAGATAGGGATGTCGCGGACTGTTCGCCGGCGAACTTGTTCGCGCTCGCCGAATGTTCGCGAACGTCGCGCGACGTTCGCCATTTCGGGTTCGCCTTACCTGGCGCTTTTTTTTGACCTCTCACCCCAGACCAGCAGATACATGGCAGCCAATCAGGAAGCTCTCCCTCCTGGACCACCCCCACACCCCCTGGACCACTCCCCTTCCATATATAAACTGAAGCCCTGCAGCGTTTTTTCATTCTGCCTGTGTGTGTTTGCAAGAGCTAGTGTAGGGAGAGAGCTGTTAGTGATTTGAGGGACAGTTGATAGTAAGTTTGCTGGCTAGTAATCTACTTGATACTGCTCTGTATTGTAGGGACAGAACTCTGCAGGGATTTGAGGGACATTTCAGGTTAGGTAGCTTTGCTGGCTAGTAATCTACCTTCTACTGCAGTGCTCTGTATGTAGCTGCTGTGGGCAGCTGTCTGTCCTGCTGCTGATCTCTCATCTGCATCTGTTCTTCAAACCACTGCCACCTAGCTGTGTGAGTTTTTTCACATTCTGTCTAAATATCAATAATAATACCGTCTCCAGAAACACCACCTGAGTGACGTAGTGTGATTTCTGCCCTTTACAGCACAAAATGCAGCGCTGTGTCAACAATGGATTTTTTAGAAACATATTTGCCCTTGATCCCCCTCTGGCATGCCACTGTCCAGGTCGTTGCACCCTTTAAACAACTTTAAAATCATTTTTCTGGCCAGAAATGTCTTTTCTAGCTTTTAAAATTCGCCTTCCCATTGAAGTCTATGGGGTTCGCAACGTTCGCGAACCGTTCGCATTTTTGTCCGGACGTTCGCGAACATGTTCGCGAACTTTTTTTCCGACGTTCGCTACATCCCTAGTCTTAGAGAGCTGAGAATCAATTCTAAATTTTCTAGCTGCAATTTCCTTAATATTTAATCCAAGATCATTTGCTATATTTCCTATTGTTGCGCCTTTTTGCATTTCTTCAAAAATGGAGTATTGAAGCTGTCCACAAACTGAATGAAAAAGACAGGAAAATAAGAATGAAATCATTACTTGCCTTCTGATCCCTTTAAATCTTTGTGTTTGTTGGACAACCCTCTCAGCCATTCCTTGCATCAGAAATATCCAAACAGAATTTTTTCGCTGTATTTGTAATCCAGTTAAAGGCAAAACAGATAAAACACACTTCTAATAATATCACCACCAGCAGATGAATCCTTTGTATCAGAATCTAAAATGACTATGATCCTTCCTTGCAAATCTGCGCAATGTCTGCTTTCTGGCAGTACCAATGGATATTCAAGGTTTCTTTCTATTAGTGAACAGCAGATATTTTAGAAAACTGTGCACAGTTTGAACTGAATTATTTTAGAGTATGGATGTTGATAAGTAACAAAATATGGCAACAAAGTACAGCCCTTTACTATGTAAAATAATAAAGTTGAATAAGCACTACATAAATCATATTGGTATTTGTTTTGATCCTTTCAATTTGCTAATCCATAATATTTTCTGTGCAAGAACTACGTAGTAAAACGAACCCTTCTCTAGTATTAGGTGTATTATATATAATACATTCTATGTATTAAGCTATACAGTTGAAACAGTGCAGTTACTGCACTAAAAGGCAATATCAAAAGCTTTATTTTATGAATAAAATATGTTTTATTCACAGAAGTCCATAAACTAATAACTATAAGGCATATTTTTCATGATTTTTAGAGGTAAACTTCCCTTTTCTTGTATCTGTAATACCTTTACAGATACAAGAAAACATGAGCAGCCTTTAACCCTTGACACATGATGGCCTGTTGGCAACATAAGTTAAGGGCTATTCAATATAAGAAAAAACATTTATAAGATTTATAAGATATAAGGCCTTTAGGTCAGCCCACCAATTTGGTACCCTATGCTCCATTTAATGAACTGGCCATAAATAGAGGAACTATTATAAGAATAAGAAGAGTGGGACCAGCTTTAATCCCATGTAACTGGAAATCCCCTAACCCTCCCACATTTACAGAATGGTTAATAAAGGTTGAAGACACCCGCAAATTAGAAGAAATAGCATATATCACAAGAAATGACAGTGATCGATACTGGGATATTTGGAGGCCTTGGTTGAGATATGTCCGAAATGATAAAGTTTAAAGGTCACTGGGTTACTTGAACCCTCCATAACACTATTTCTATAGGCGATCGGTGTACTATGCAAACTGTAATCTAAATGATATTTAAGATTTTACGATATATCTCTGTATGTACATTGCTTCCTTCACCATGGTTTTATATAACTTCAAGATGACGTGGATATTGTATTTGTATATTTCCTCTTACCATCCTACTCTTCCCCCTCCTAATACCCTCCCCCCATTTTTATTTCTGTAACCTCACCCTTCCCCCTCCCTGCTTTAAAAATTGAAAATAAAGAATATTAAAAAAAAAAAAAAAAAGAAGGATGGGACCAGTTCATTAATCATGTATTGGCTATAAAATATGGACTGCTATATATATGCTATTAGATTGCTTTCACATCTCATACAAACCATGGTTCAGCTGCAAATGTAGCATACATTCATGTTGCATACTTGAAGGAGGCAAAAAAATATAATAAAGTTTAAAAACCTGAAGCATCTCCTAATTTGTTGTAAATAAATGGATACATTTAAATAAATTGTCAGTATACCATAGACCAAACAATGAGTTATATTCTAGGGGGTCATATTTATAAATATGTAAAATGTAATATAAAATATAATGCAAGGGGAAAAGTTCGATTTTTCTGTTCTACTTATTTTAGGCAAGCTTGACTTTGTTCCCATACACTTCAGTGTCAGGTTTATTGAAATCTTTTATTTTGTTATAAATTCTGGTTGCCAATTTTGGCATACAAACTTATGTAAATATTGCATCCAGAACCTTTATATTTGGAATTCATGGCAAAGAGGAAGCAGTTTCAATACAAAGCTTTATAATAATGATCTTATGTGTTCTTACAGTTGTATACATTGTCCAAACAAGTTACAAGTTCAAAAAGTCCATGCAATTAGTTTTATATGTTTTTAAGTTATAAAAATGTAACAATCTCACACATCTCCAAATAAAGTCAGTTTTAACCAATGTTAAGTGGATAGCAATGTCATGATGACGTTGTTCTCACAAACTGTATATAAATAAGCAATAAGTAGCTTTCTCATCCTTTAATGACCCACATAAAATGAACCCACAATATTAATGACACACAATATTTTTAGATACCTACTCTGTTACCCATTAAATAAATTAAGAGTTATACTAGTTTTGAAAGCAGCATAATGTTATCTAACTTCAAAACATACAGTGTCTTCATTAACAATATATAAAATGTAGAAAGAAATTAAAAAATCATGCTAAAAATGCTAACTCACTTGTCCGATGCTTGCAGTTTCTTTTCCACTTTCATTTCCAATTCCTGAATCGTCAGCATCAATTAAATTTTCAACTGGAACATTGTCATGAGGTTTAAGAAGAGCAAAGTTCCCTTCACTTGGATCCAGAGTTACACAGACATCATAAGAGTATGGCAGTGGCAAAGAACCAGTATTAAACTGAGGAATAAAACTGTGATCTATTTGGGGATATGTGGCCATTGAGCTTAATGATGTAAAAGTTTTTGATTCTCTGTATTTAGATATTACTGCAGACATGACAGTCAACATGAAGAGAAAAGAGATCAATGCTATGGTGATTACTAAGTAAATTTGCATGTTTGACTGAGAATCTGATTTTGTAGATTTGTTGCTGATTTCAGGAAGCACAAGCTGAAAATTGTCACTAACTACAAGAGTCAGTGTAACAGTGACTGAGAGAGAGGGTGTCCCATTGTCCTTTACTATCACCACAACTCTGTGTCTCAAAATATCTCTTTCTTGAAAAACTCGAGATGTTCTAATCTCTCCTGTATATTGATCAATGATAAAATGTGATGTTTCCGAGTCCTGCAAAAAATGATAAGAGAGCCAAGCATTGTGACCTGAGTCAGCATCTACTGCCACCACTTTAGTCACTAAGGACCCTTGTTCAGAGGAGAAAGGAACCATCTCATATGATGCAGAACCACCAACATCTGGTGATGGGTAGAGTATTGTTGGTGAATTATCATTCAAGTCAACAATGCAAACCCTCACCATTGTGCTACTGTTCAGAGATGGTGACCCACTATCTTTGGCCATGATCTGGATTGGAAATTCTCTGTCCTGTTCATAATCGAATGACTGCAATGCGTAAATAACCCCTGTTAGAGAGTTAATAGAAATATAGGAGATTGAAGAAAACTCTTCTGTGTTTTTGTTAATAATTGAATAGAAAACTTTACCATTTTCTTCAGTGTCCTTATCTATTGCTTGGATACTGTATATTGATGCTCCTGGTTGATTATTTTCTGTTACATAAGCAACATTGTTGGATTTTTGGAACTGGGGTGGATTGTCATTAATATCTAATACATCCAGTCTGATAGTTTTCAGATAAGAAAGTGGTGGAGAGCCTTTGTCTGTAGCTTTAATGGTAATATTATAATGCAGAGTTTTCTCTCTGTCCAGTGAGTTTGTTGTAATGATTTTGTAGAAGTTTCCAGATGAAGACAATAATTTAAAAGGCATAACACCTATTATTTCACAATCAACCTCCCCATTTTCTCCAGAATCCAGATCACGTAGTTTAATCAATGCTACCACAGTGCCAGTTGGAGAATCCTCAGAGATTGGGGTAGTTATTGAGGTAACCGATACTTCTGGAGCATTGTCATTTTCATCTAAAATTTGTATTAAGACTTTGGCATGGGAAGCTAAGCTACCTCCATCCTGGGCTTGTACAGAAATATCATAATATTTTGCTTCCTCAAAATCTACATTTCCTTTTGTTGTAATTTCTCCAGTTTTTGGATTAATAGAGAATATACGGAGCACATTATTTGCAGTTGTGCTAAAAGAGTATGTGATTTGTGCATTGACACCTTCATCTTTATCACTTGCGTTAATATTAAGAACTGTAGAATTTATGGGGATGTTTTCATGTATATTCACTTTGTATATTTCTCGTGTGAATATTGGAAAATTGTCATTGATATCAGTCACAGTAATCTTTACTAGAGTTGTACCTGTCTGCACAGGATTTCCACCATCAGATGCTGTTAATATCAGTTCATGGTTGCTTTGTGTTTCTCGATCTAAACTTGTCTCCAAAATCAGCTCTGGAAATGTTCGGCCATCAGTGCTCCTTTTCTCTCCCAAAACAAAATGCTTGTTGGCACTGAGTTTATAGGTCAAAAATGAATTTATGCCCACATCTGGATCTTCTGCATTTCTTATAACAAAATGTATTCCAGGTAAGGTAGATTCACTAATTTCTAAATCAACTGTCTCATAAACGAATCTTGGTGGATTATCATTTGTATCCTTTATTTCAATCTTAACATGAAAAATATTTAGCGGATTCTCAATCACAGCATCAAAGGTTAGAAAACATTCCTCTGTTGCCCCACACAAAGCTTCTCTGTCTATCCTGTCTGCAACATTTAAATCCCCATTTCCAAGATTAACAGTAAAATATGTCTCAGAGAGCTGAGAAACAATTCTGAGCTTTCTAGCTGCAATTCCCTTACTATTTAATCCAAGATCATTTACTATATTCCCTATTGTTGAGCCTTTTTGCATTTCTTCAAAAATGGAATAATGAAGCTGTGCAGAGGCCGAATGAGAAAAACAGGAAAATAGGAATGAAAAAATTACTTGCCACATGAAAGCTTTAAATCTTTGTGTTTGCTGGACAATCCTCTCAGCCATTCTTTGCAAAAGAAATATCAAAACAGAAAATTCCTGCTGTACTTGTAATCCAATTAGAAATAAACAAACCAGGTAAAATCTTCTCCCTAAGAATGTCACCACCAGCAGATGAATCCTTTGTATGAGAATCTAAAATGATTGTGATTCCTCTTTGCAAACTTGCACTGTATGTTTTCTGGCAGTGCCAATGGATCTCCAAGGTTTCTTAATATAAGTGAACAGCGGCGCTCTGAGGCACAAATGTGGAACTGCAGATAATACTTTGCAAAAAATCTAAATTGTAATATTGAGCATAGTTTGGCAATAATAAAGACATCTTAGAAATTTATTACTTTAGAACATTAATGTTGAAAATAAAGCACTGTGATCTATAATATCTACAGTTAAGTAAAAGAATACTTATACTACAGCACTACTAATATGGAACTGTTAATGATAACAAGTATTGACAAGAAATAATAAAAATTAGACTTACAGAACCAAGTAACCTTGACGTTAAGGTTACACGATGTGTCAAGGGTTAAAGGCATAAGGAAAGTTAAACATTTTTCACCAGGTTTTGGCCACAAAAAAGCCGGGCATAGACTCCAATAAGTGAAAAAAGTACTGCACATCAAAAAAATGTGTAACCCATAGCCTTCAATACATTTGCCAAATTATTTGCCATTACGCAAAATTCCAGTAAAGCGGCACAGCCATCCCAAAGAAAATCTCCAGAGGAGCCCAGCACAGCCTACCCACCTGCCCCTTCACCACCCTTCCCTGTAACTTACCCACACCCCTCACACATGCAGATCGTTCACAGCAGGGTGCACAAATTTTAAGGGGCAAGAACGTCAACAGAGGAAGCTGACCCTGCTGCCTGGGCTCCCCTGTGACTGCGGATCTGCTTCCTCGAAACTAGTTATTGTATGCTATTAGACCTTTCTCACCTAATATAAAACATGATTACATTACAGATATGCCAGCAATTTCCCCTCCTCTATGCACACACGGAGGAGGGGAAAATAATACAAAACCTGACACCATTCCCAAGCTGAACCATGGAAATTGAGTCATGTAAATCAATCAGTACTATACATTTATTTATACTATAATACAGGGGATACAAATCCACACTTTTTTTTTACAACCCTTCAGTGTTTAAAAATCAGAGTAGTGGTCACAAAAAGTCAAGTAACTATGATTGTTTATACGTATACTGGACTTTCGGGCCAAACACTTGAATGGACTTTGTCAGGTCTTTTGGCTTATTTTTTTTCATTGTAAATTCTGGTTTCATTTTAGCATATGCAACTTTTTAAATAATACACCCAAAACCTTTTCATATGGAATTTATGGCAAAGTATTTAAATACAGTTTGAATACAGTGAAGGCAGAGAACAATCTGTGGATTATTCATAAATTAATGTGGCAATTCTGAACAAACTTGTATAAATTACCATGCAAGGGCAGAAAGATAAGTGTTGACCAATTAGGCATTGGAAAAACCAATGCTGACTATTCAGAAGCAACTGCATTCTTACAATGCACCACTATCCCAAATGCATATTTGAGGATTCACCAAGGAATATAGTTTATTTGGACAAAATGGATTGAGAAACACACAGATTCTTAACACTTAAATACTATAATCCAGTTACAGAACAACTCCAAAAATGTGATCACTTCAACAATGAAAGATTTTGGATGAGCACAGGAAAAGTATATTTACAGCATCTGTGACATATCTTCTTCAACACCCAGAGTAAAAGTACTACCGAAAAACTTGCTCTACCAATCTCAGACTGTCTGATATTCTGATAGTACTGTATTTCTGGTAGAAAATTGCCACACTTCATATAATAAGTTTTATAAGTTTACCACAAATCTCACAATTCTCTATGTAGAGTTTACTTTTTGCTCTGCAATGTCAGAGGGGTTTGACGTCCTCTAATAGGCTGGCTGTGATCTGTATTTCAGCCCTGACTGGTATATACAGTACATCCTCCTACTGGTTACAGCTCACCACCTGTGTGTCAGGAAAACATCCACCACTGACACCTAACATCTTACTCATAAAAAAAAATATGGGAATGTATCAGATTAGACATTAGTTTAAAAAATAATAATTAAATAATCAAGCTCGGAGGATTTGCTTGCTTTCTTGCTTCAGAAATTCAGTGCTGTCAATAGTTGATGCCAACTGAGGTCAGAAAGTGTCAGTATCAGAACCAGAGTTAACCAAATTTACTGATGGGGCAATGAGGGAATTATCTCACAAACTGTTATGTAAACAGTGTCCAATATAATGGAAAACTCCCAGTGGGCCCAGTATCAGTGGGTCCTCCTTCTACTACTCATTTGGGCTAACTAATAATTTGGGCTATTTTATGGTCATTCCCTATTTTTGTATGGAAACAAAGAGGCAAAGTAGATAGAATTAATTATAGAAGGTAAAGAAAAGAGACTATAGACTAAAGCAGTCGAGTGAGGAGAGATGAAAAATACTGTATTTTGGAGAGTGGGTTCATGGTCTAAGGTTTCCTGGTGGGCCCCTGATATCATAGTTCAACGCTGTATATAAAGACCTTGAAGCTTTCTTATATTTTACTAAAGAATTATACGAGTGATGTTAGTATTGACAGCATCTCAAGGTGTTTTTTTTATTGTTGAGGTTATATTGTATAACTATTAAGCAAATGATAAACAATATAAAATCTATGGCAATTAGAACTATAATAAGGCATTTGAATAAAATCACTTACTAAAATCATAACTCACCTGTCCAACGCCAGCAATTTCTTTTACGCTCTCATTTCCAATCCCTGAATCATCAGCATCAATTAAACTTTCAACCGGGACATTGTTATGAGGTTTCAGAAGAGCAAAGTTATGTTCACTTGGGTCCAGCGATACACAAACATCATACGAGTATGGCAGTGGGAAAGTACCAGTATTAAATTGAGGAATAAAACTGTGGTCTATTTGGGGATATGTGGCAATTGAGCTAAATGGTGTAGATGTTTTTGATTCTCTGTATTTAGATATGACTACAGACATAACAGTCAACATGAAGAGAAAAGAGATCAGTGCTATGGCGATTACCAAGTAAATTTTCATGTTTGACTGAGAATCTGATTTCATAGGCTGGTTACTAATTTCAGGAAGAACGTGCTGAAAATTGTCAGAAACGACAAGAGTCAATGTAACGGTGGCTGAGAGGGAGGGGATTCCATTGTCTTTTACTATTACCACAATTCTGTGCCTTAAAACATCTCTTTCTTGGAAAACACGAGCTGTTCTGATCTCTCCTTTATATTGATCAATGATAAAATGTGATGTTTCAGAGTCCTGCAAAAGATGATAAGAGAGCCAAGAATTGTGGCCTGAGTCAGCATCCACTGCCACCACTTTGGTCACTAAAGAACCTTGTTCAGATGAGAATGGAACCATGTCATACACTGCAGACCCTCCAACATCTGATGATGGATAAAGAATGTTTGGAGAATTATCATTCTGATCAATAATGCAAATTCTTAAAGTTGTACTGCTGTTTAAAGAAGGAGACCCATTATCTTTGGCCATGAGGAGGATTTTAAATTCTCTTTCATGTTCATAATCAAATGACCGTTGTGCATATATAACTCCCGTAACTGGGTTAATAGAAAAATAAGAGCTTGCAGGAACCTCCTCTGTGTTGTTGCTGATAATGGAGTACATAAGCTTAGCATTTTCTCCAGCATCTTTGTCTATTGCTTGGATACTGTATATTGAAGCGCCTGGTTGATTATTTTCTAATATATGTGCAACATACATCAATTTTTCAAATTCAGGTTGATTGTCATTTATGTCTGAAATATCCACTCTGATGATTTTCATAAAAGTTAGTGGTGGAGAACCTTTGTCCTTGGCTTGAACGGTGATATTATAATACAATCTTATTTCTCTGTCCAAGGTTCTTGTTGACACAATTTTGTAAAAGTTTCCAGAAGACAATGATAATTTAAAGGGTACTGAACCTATTATTTGACATTCCACTTCCCCATTTTCTCCAGAATCTAGATCACGGACTTTTATTAATGCTACTACAGTTCCAGGTACAGAATCCTCAGAAACAGGTGTTGTTATTGATGTAACTGATATCTCTGGAGCATTGTCATTTTCATCTAAAATTTGTATCAGTACTTTGGTATGGGAGACTAGACCACCACCATCCCTGGCCTGCACAGATATTTCATAATTTTTGATCTTTTCAAAATCTAAATTTTCTTTAGTTTTGATTTCTCCACTTACAGAATTAATAGAAAATGAACGGCTGAGATGTTTTGAAGTAGCGCTGAAAGAGTATGTTATTTGTGAATTGGTACCTTCATCTTTATCATTTGCACTGACACAAAGAACTGTGGAATTCAATGGGATATTTTCATTTATGTTCACCTTGTAAACCTCTTGTTCAAATAAAGGAAAGTTATCATTCATATCTGTAATAGTAATCCTAATTAATGTTGTCCCGGTTTGCATAGGACTTCCTCCATCATATGCTGTGAGCACTATTTCATGGATGCTTTCTTTTTCCCGATCTAAAGGCATCTCTAATACAAGTTCTGGAATCATATTGCTGTCAGTACTTGTTTTCTCCCCTAGTACAAAATATTTGTTTGCAGTAAGTCTATAGCTTTGCAAAGAATTTACACCCACATCAAGATCTTCTGCATTTTGTAAAGCAAATCTCACTCCTGGTGATGTGGATTCACTAATTTCTAACTCGATTATATCTTGAACAAATCTTGGAGCATTATCATTTATATCCCTAATGTCAACCTTAACATGAAAAACATTTAGTGGATTCTCTATCACTGCATCAAAGGACAGAAAACATTCCTCTGTAGTGCCACACAGAGCCTCTCTGTCTATCCTATCTGCAACATACAGATTTCCATTTTCTAAATTCACTTTGAGATATTTATCTGAAATATCAGAATCAATACGAAGGTTTCTTAATGAAATCTCCTTAATGTTCAATCCAAGATCATTTGCTAAATTTCCTATTGATGATCCTTTTCTCATTTCTTCAAATATGGAGTAGTGAAGCTGACCATAGACTGAATGATAAAGACAGGAAAAGAAGAATGAAAGGATTACTTGCCATCTGAATCCTTTGAATGTCTGTGTTTGCTGAGTTTTCCACATTGCCCTTCTAGAATGAGAACATTCCAAATGAAGCTTCTTGCTGTATTTGTAATCCAGATAGAAACAGACAGAAGATAAAACTACAGTTTCTTTCCCAACAGATATATCCACTGTACTGCACGAGAATCAGAAACAATTTGATCCCTCCTTGTAATTCTGTAGTATGTCTGCTTTATAAAAGTACCCATGGATTTCAAGGGTTTCTTAATATTAGTGAACAGCGGCGCTCAGAGGCACAACTACGGAACTGCAGATATGGTTGGTAAACAGAAATAAATGCACTGCTTTTGACATTATTTCCTTGTTTTAAAATACTTATGAGCTATAAATTAAATATTCCTACATTATATTTTTTAAATTACTTATTTATTATGTGGGTATTACTGTCCAGTCATGAACATCATATATGGTAACAAAAGTAACAAAAGTATGGTTTTGTAATATATTATCACTAAGATTTGCTGCTTATACATAAACAGGAACCCAATATTTAAAGAACATTTAAATCCTTGAACTAACAATTAAAAAAGTATCCTTAATGTGACTTTTATCTTTGTAGTACTTACCAAAAACAATCCACAGTGAATTGCAATTTGCCTCAAAACTGCTATTGCATTAAAGGGGACCCATCACCCAAATAAATTATTCAAAACCCTATTTTATCACATTAGTCAAGCAAAATGAACTTTAATTACACCATATAAATTATTTGGATCTTGTTTCCTTCAGTCTGGGAATTCATAATTATAACAAGCAGGCAGCAGCCATTTTGTGGACACTGTTATTAAGACAAGCCTTGTATCATCTCAGAATCTTGTTTGTGCACCAGAATGGGGTGATGTCCATCCCCATGCCCTGGCTACACAATTAAATCGTGAAGAGAACAGGGGGAATGTGGGGAGAGCAGTGACATCTAGGAAGTGCTGAATGGAAAGTAATTGTCTGGCCCGCCTCTATGCCCGTGGCATAGAGGAGGGGCAGACAATATTTGATTGACAGCTAAGATTTTTAAATGAGTTTACAACAGCTATGAATGCTTTAATAAAAAATAGAAATTGGATTTCATGTTTAATTTGAAAAGGGCTTTTATTATACAGATTTTTGTGTCTGGGTGACAGGTCCACTTTAATAACAAAACACAGCATTGCTCTTCCTATACAATACTACATATATGGTACATATGTAATTATGTCATGGTTATTTTTCCCTGCAAGAAGGTAGATTCAACAAAAAAGGTAACACTTTTAGGTTTAAGGTTAATCTATGGGAAAAACCCAACAAAAGGGTTAGAGCACATACCTTAATAAATATTGCAAATATACCTTTTATTACTAACATCACACTACAGGTATTGATCAGTTATCCAGAATGCTTTGGACCTGTGTTATCCTGGCAAATATTTAAACAACATTTAAACTAATGTCCATAGATTGATGCTCATAGATTTATGCTAGTGTACTTCACTTTGCATATAAGGTACTGTTTTATTATCACACTGATTGTATATTAGTGAAAGGTAGACTACATATAGTTAGTTAAATAGAACGCAAGGTAACTTTGGTAGGACTCCTTATGTAACTTAATGCTTATTTGCAACTGAACCAAAATGAACGGGGCTACATTAAACAATATACCTGACATAAGAAGCTTTAGCTAAACAGACACATTATAAAACCTCTAATATAATAATGTCACAGCGTATTTTAATCATAATTATAATAAAATAACCTTTAATATAATAAAGTCATGGCTTTATAAAACAGGTATATGAATGAACTTAGTGTTGGAATAGGCTGGTTACTGCTTACAGATTGAGCAGTAGCCTATTACAGCACTTAGAGCATAACACCAGGAAAATGCTTCTTGGCACTCACAACATCTCCAAAAGATTCAAAGCTTACATGAAAGGTATATCAAACTTTAATGCTGCATTCCAACAAGTTAAGGGCTGAGAACCCCCAAAACATAGGCTAATGCCTGCCCTGGTGTGCTATCAGGACACACATGTGAAAGTGAAAGGTTGTAAATATACATACAGTACATCATAGAGGTTAAAAAAAAAACAACACATGGCTAAAGACAGCTCAAGTAAATCATACCAAACTTCTGGCTGATTCTTTTCTGATTCCAGGATAGCAAAAAGAGATTTTGTAAATGGTAATGATTACCATTCTTTCTGTTTCTCAATCTCAAGGCATCTTTAAAACAAGTTCTGGAATTGTATTGGCGTCAGTACTGGTCTTCTCCCCAAATCCATAATGCTTGTTTTCACTAAGTCCATAGAAAAGCATTCCTCTGTTGTGCCACACAGAGCCTCTCTGTCTATCCCGTTGGCAACATATAGGTTTCCATTTTCCAAATTTAAACTAAATTATTTCTCTGAAAATTTAGAAACAATATGAAGATTTCTTTGTGAAATGTCTTTAATATTTAATCTAAGATCTTTTGCTAAATTTCCAATCAACATTTCAAATGTTTTCTGATCCGTCTCTGCAATATTACCAATGAATCTCCAAAATTTCTTATATACAGTATTAGTGAACAGCGGATCTCTGAGGCACAGCTGAGGAACTGCAGTCATATGTATTAATGTATTGTAAAAACAAAGTCGGATATTGAAATATTCAAATTTTTCTCTTGAAAATTCAAATTTTTCTTGTGCTGCATAGTTTAAAGATGATGACCTGTAAGCTATGTACAAACTTGAGCATTAAAGTATTTATATCAGTCTTTGTTAAGCAAGAGGATTGGCATATCCTGCATATGTCTGATTTTTTAACATACAGTAGGGGCTACATTGTGCAAGAGCAGTTGCCAACTAGTAATTCGTTTTGAACAGTCTACTGCGTTAGACAATTTATTCAGGCTGCTTCCTTTTTATTCCTTTTTTATTATATTAAAGGACGAGTTTCCTTTATGAAATTAAAGTTTCTTCAGCTTTGTATTATAAGTAACAGTATCAAAAATGTAAATCCAAATAAAAAAAAGGAATGTATCAGATGTTCAGAAGAAGCTCTCATGAGATCTTACAGTTAGCAGGATTAGTGGCACAAAGAGCAAACTTAAGTTTTCCAAAAAAGAGAAAGTTTAACACAATATTGCAGGTGGAGGCCAGAAGAAAAGATGTAAAAAAAATAATAGTACTAGTAGTAATAGTAGTAGTAGTAGTAGTAGTAGTAGTAGTAGTAGTAGTAGTAGTAGTAGTAGTAGTAGTAATCCATTGAGACCAATCTGCTTTCAAATAGTTGCCCTGTAAAGGCTATACTCTGACTGATTGCTATTATTGACTAGACCTAAAGCAAACTTTGCACCTTTACATGTTTTATTATTAAAGATATGCTGTAAGATGGGTGCATTGTACATTCCAACAAAACTCTATTAGGGAGAATTATATTTAACATTTAAATATATCCTCGCCATTTGAAGGTCTCACATCTATAGCAATCTATCTGCCTGTCTACAAATGCAAGGATACAAGGAGTCACATGAGCCATGTTAAATGCATGTTAAAGGGCAAGTTAACCCCCCAAAAAAGTCATAAACACATATATTTATTCAAGTATACTATATGTGACTATATTGGAAACCTGTTTTTGTTGATTGTTGAATATGTTGATTATACTAATCAATTATTACAAACAGTGTAAAAAATTATGGAAACATAATCTATAATGACTTTGTAAACCCCAAATATTCTCTAGAACCAAAGATTGTGCCCCTAAAGCCATATAAATAACTAGCTGTAGCAACATTACCAAAAAAGACACACAATTGGGTACCCTCTCAGCAGTAAGTTAAATTACCAGTTATAAGAAAATGTGCTTACAACAAAAGAATAAAAACCAACCACATCAAACAAAGCCAATACTCATGACTATCTATATAATGGTGCTAAATGTTTATAGTACAATTAGGGGCCGATTCACTAACTTCGAGTGAAGGATTCGAAGTAAAAAAACTTCGAATTTTGAAGTTTTTATTGGGCTACTTCGACCATCGAATGGGCTACTTCGACCTTCGACTATGACTGCGACTTCGAATCGAAGGATTCGTAGTAAAAATCATTCGACTATTCGACCATTCAATAGTCGAAGTACTGTCTCTTTAAAAAAACTTCGACCCCCTAGTTCGCCATCTAAAAGCTACCGAAGTCAATGTTAGCCTATAGGGAAGGTCCCCATAGGCTTGCCTAACTTTTTTTGATCGAAGGATATTCCTTTGATCGTTGAATTAAAATCCTTCGAATCGTTCGATCGAAGGAATTATCCTTCGATCGTTCGATCGAACTATCTGCGCTAAATCCTTCGACTTCAATATTCAAAGTCGAAGGATTTTAATTCCTAGTCGAATATCAAGGGTTAATTAACCCTCGATATTCGACCCTTAGTGAATCGGCCCCTAAGTCTCTACTCCTGAAGTTTATTAATTTAAAATCAACAAAAGAGTAATGTATATGAAAAGTCACTGATGAGTAGGGATGGGCATTTTTCTTCGCCTTGTTTCGCCGAAAAAATGACGCCCATAGACTTGTATGGCGTTGTACAAAAAAATTTTGGCGCCCAAAGACTTTAATGGGTGTAGGCGTCATTTCGCCGGCGGCGAATTTTTGCCGAAATGAAACTGGTGAAATTCGCCCATCCCTACTGATGAGTTCCATGATCATATTAAACTCCAAGTTAACATCTTATATCATTATACATTTAAAGAACTTACATTACTATTAGGCAACATTATTTTTCATTATTTATTCAAAGATGAAATTCAGTATGTGACACAAATTGCCTTTTAGCCTTTTACAATTAGTGGAAGTATTATTTCCTATATAATCTCACAGTTGTTAAAATTGTAAAAAGAGAAAGTACTGTAAAATTATTTACAGGGTCTTTATCTTACAGTTTTTAGTAAATTGATATTTTACAAGGATTACTTTACACAGAAACTCAGTCAAGTTAATAGACCAATAATTCTCCAACTTGGCTTTTTGATCATGTACCCTTACACAATTAGGACTTTTTGACTTAAAAGTCTCTAATATTTACAGCAACATCGGAACATTATCCAACAGTTGTGATGCAACTGCATTTTATTAGCAATAGAGCAATTGATGATAACAAACAAATCATTGGACTGGAAGATGAATGTATCTTATAACCTGGACCCATGTAAAATGATTCTTAAGAATACACTATATGAACATTGTATATATTTATATAAACAAACAATACTCACCGTATCACAAAAGTCATAAAGAAAAACAGCCACTCACCTGAGCAACACCAGCAGCATTTACATTCTCTTTTACACTTTCATTTCCAATTTCTGAATCGTCAGCGTCAATTAAACTTTCAACGGGGACATTGTTATGAGGTTTAAGAAGAGCAAAATTACGTTCACTTGGGTCCAGAGTTACACAAAGATCATACGAGTATGGCAGTGGCAAAGAACCAGTATTAAACTGAGGAAAAAAACTGTGATCTATTTGGGGATATGTGGCCATTGAACTAAACGATGTAGATGTTTTTGATTCTCTGTATTTAGATATGACAGCAGACATAACAGTCAACATAAAGAGAAAAGAGATCAATGCTATGGCGATTACTAAGTAAATTTGCATGTTTGAATGAGAATCTGATTTTATCTTTTGGTTACTAATTTCAGGAAGCACATGCTGAAAATTATCGGTAACTACAAGAGTCAATGTAGCAGTAGCTGAGAGAGAGGGTGTCCCATTGTCCTTTACTAACACCACAACTCTGTGCCTCAAAACATCTCTTTCTTGAAAAACTTGAGATGTTCGCATCTCTCCTGTATGTTGATCAATCATAAAATGGGATATTTCTGAGTCTTGCAAAAAATGATAAGAGAGCCAAGCATTATGACCTGAGTCAGCATCCACTGCCACCACTTTAGTGACTAAATAACCTTTTTCCGAGGAGAAAGGAACCATCTCATATGCTGAAGATCCACCACCAGCAGATGATGGGTAGAGAATTTTTGGTGAGTTGTCATTCTGATCAATGACACAAATTCTCACCATTGCACTGCTGTTTAGAGAAGGATACCCACTGTCTTTTGCCATGATTTGTATTTGAAATTCTCTGTCCTGTTCATAATCAAATGATCTCTGTGCATAAATAGTCCCAGTTACTGGATTAATTGAAATAAAGGAAGTTGGAGAAAGTTCTTCTGTATTGATGCTGGTTATTGAATATGTAACTTTAGCATTTTCTTCACTGTCCTTATCAATTGCTTGGATGTTATATATTGATGCTCCAGGCTGATTATTTTCTTGCACATATGCAATATAGGTTATTTTTTCAAATACAGGTGCATTGTCATTTGTATCTGAAACATTAAATCTAATGTTTTTTCTTAAAGAGAGTGGAGGGGAACCTTTGTCCGTAGCTTGAATAGTAACATAATAATGTGAACTTTTCTCTCTATCCAGGCTGTCTGTTGTAATAATTTTATAAAAGTTTCCAGATGATGACAATAGCTTAAAAGGTACTGCTCCAATTATCTGACAGTCAACCTCAGCATTTTCTCCATAGTCTGGATCATGTGCTCTGATTAAGGCTACAACAGTCCCAGGTGCACAATCTTCAGAAACTGGATTGGTTATTGAGGTAAGTGATACTTCTGGAGGATTGTCATTTTCATCTAAGATCTGTATCAATACTTTTGCATGGGAGACAAGGCCACCACCATCCTTGGCCTGTACAGCGATTTCATACATTTTTGACTTTTCAAAATCTAAATTGTCCTTTGTCATGACTTCTCCACTTTGTGAATTGATAGCAAATGTATTTATAGCTTGTTTTGATGCAGAACTGAAAGAATATGTTAGTTGTGAATTGATTCCTTCATCTTTATCATGGGCTCTGACATACAGAACAGTAGAATTCAATGGCAGATTTTCATATATGCTTACTTTATATACCTCTTGAGAAAACATTGGAAAATTATCATTTGCATCTGTAACAGTGATCCTAATAAGGGCTGTACCTGTCTGCACAGGGTGTCCACCATCATATGCTGTAAGCACTATTTCATAAACGTTTTCTTTTTCTCGATCTAAAGATGTTTCAAGCACAAGCTCTGGAAATATGCTACTTCCAGTGTTTGTCCTTTCTGTTAGAAGGAAATGCTCATTTATGCTGAGTTTGTAGCGTTGTAGTGAATTTACACCAATATCAATATCTTCTGCATTTTCTAGAGCAATTTGTGTTCCAGGTAAAGTGGTTTCGCTAATTTCTAACTCAATTATCTCATGAACAAATCTTGGTGGATTATCATTTATGTCCTTAATTTCAACCCTAACATGAAAAATATTTAGAGGATTCTCAATCACTGCATCAAAGGTTAGAAAACATTCCTCTGTTGCCCCACACAAAGCCTCTCTGTCTATCCTGTCTGCAACATTTAAATTCCCATTTCCAAGATTTACTATGAAATATTTCTCTGAGATCTGAGAAACAATGCGTAGTTTTCTAAATGAAACGTCCTCAATATTTAATCCAAGATCATTTGTTATGTTTCCTACTGATGAGCCTTTCTGCATTTCTTCAGAAATGGAATATTGCAGCTGAGCAGAGACTGTATGAAAAAGACAGGAAAACAGGAATGAAAATATTACTTGCCATCTGAAGCTTTTGCATGTCTGTGTGTGAAGTTTTTTTATCTCTTCCATTCTTTGTTAAGAAATATCCAAGAGAATAGAGGCAAAACAGGTAAAATCCACTTCCTTGGGAGACAAACAGATTAGTCCTTAGTATGAGAAGCTAAAATGGTTGTGATCCTTTGCAAATCTGCACAATGTTTGTTTTCTGGCAGTGCCAATGGATCTCCAAGGTTTCTAAATATTAGTGAACAGCGGCGCTCTGAGGCAGAAATATGGAACTGCAGATATGTATAGCTCAAAAATTAAAATGTATTAAGCAATGTTTGTACTTTTTATTTAAATAATAATACTGTTTTCATGAGTTTCTTCAAATTTATATTGCAGCATACATACCAACAAAACACAAATCCTTTTATACTTAATAGTATAAATAATTACTCTTTATATTACTGAATACTTTTACTGAAGGTACCATGTTCTTCTTAGATGATACAATATGGAAACTAAAATTTTTTTTCTATTCCTACTGTAACAACATGATTAATTCTGCATCCTTGTGCTGCTGTAGGATTTTGGCCATTGCTTGTACATCTGGATCATCCGCCACAATGTGAGACACCCATATCCTCCTTCATATTGTTTAGGCTTATCTTGTGCTTGCCGCACCTGACCATGAATCTCTTCAGTAACTCAAATGAAACACAGAACACTAGCTAATAATTGTCCCACCTACATAATATATAAAACTAAACATCACTATATAAAGATTATTTATTACGCGGATGCAAATTGAAAAATACTTGTGCAAACTGTAGTGTTTTACCCATGATTTGACTATTCTTTCCTAGAATTATTCCCATCATAACACAGTACAAAAATATGGACTTGAAGGATTTGTGGTGGCTAGTGATTGCATGCATCTGAAGTCGAAGTTTTGCCCCATCATGTAAGGACTGGTATAGGCATTCACTTGGATTTCCTTCCTTTGTGCAATATTCAGTAAAAGCAATAGTTATCACCTATAGGAACAGGAACAACATGCAGCAGGATGTCTATTCTAGGAGGTTGTTAAGTACAGGTAGGGTTGCCACCTGTCCGGTTTTGACCCGGACAGCCCGGTATTTTGAGGGGCTGCCTGGGTCTATACTTCCTGCCCGGTTTTCCACGGCGATCGGCCAATCAATGCATCATAGCCCCACCCACTGACACCACGGGTCCGCCCACTGATGACATAGCCCTGCCTACTGACATCACCGGTCCGCCCACTGATGTCACAGACACACCCACTGGCGTCACGGACCCCCCCCCACCCGGTCTCAGCCAGACATAAAGGTGGCAACCCTAAGTACAGAGCTCCCTTGCCCTTAAGCACATTGGACCTTTAGGTGCCTATCGTTTTAATGCATGAAATTGTGTGCCCATTATTGTGACTACCACGGTATCTACCACATATTAAATGAGCCCTTTATGTTGAAATTGTATCACTTATCTAAGATACAGCATTTTGATTGATCATGCTCTAATATCTCAGGAAAGCCCAGCACTAGATACAGAGGCTGCTCTGAGGTTCTTATTATTGGGAAAAGTAAGGGAAAGATATATTAGCAAGTTAATGGCAAATATGTATTTATAACTTTAAATACTTAGGGGCCGATTCACCAAGGGTCGAATATCGAGGGTTAATTAACCCTCAATATTCGACTGGGAATTAAAATCCTTCGACTTCGAATATCGAAGTCGAAGGATTTTAGCGCAAATAGTTCGATTGAACGATCAAAGGAATAATCCTTCAATCGAACGATTAAATCCTTCGAATAGGCTAACATTGAGTTCGGTAGGTTTTAGATGGCGAACTAGGGGGTTGAAGTTTTTTCTTAAAGAGACAGTACTTCGACTATCGAATGGTCGAATAGTCGAACGATTTTTAGTTCGAATCCTTCGATTCGAAGTCGTAGTCGAAGGTCGAAGTAGCCCATTTGATGGTCGAAGTAGCCCAAAAAACACTTCGAAATTCGAAGTTTTTTTACTTTGAATCCTTCACTCAAGCTTGGTGAATTGGCCCCTTATTGTTACCTGTATATACATATATTTATATTGTATGCACTACACAGTGTCCGATTGTTTTACTGGTCTCTGCATTGTGCTAATCTCCTCAAGTGAATGGAAAGCATCTGTCAAAACCAAAATGTATTGCAGCCAATATAATGACATAAACACAAACAAAAATATAAAAGATTGAAGTCAGCCTAGAAAAATATATATCCAAGGCTCTCCCACAGTTACGTCCCAACTATGATGCTACAGATATGGTTAGTGATGTACTATAAATATACAGAATGCATACAACGGACATAATATGAGGTTCAATTTTAATAATACCTAGAAGAAGATGCAATTGCAATCTTATTAATAGGAACTACTGTAACTGGAAACCAGTTTTAGATTAAATGTAATTGTTTTAATCAAAATAAAAAGAAGTCAAATATATGTGGTGCCTAGTTAGGAGAATGTAATTTGTAGCTGAAAATGAGTTGTTACTTTTCCTAAAACATATTTGCTAAGGATGATGCTAATGAACTGATCATGATTAGTCATATGCCACCCCCAACTAAGACACCGATAGACTGAGCAGGATTTAATGGTGCATTTAACCCAACACAAGGGAAATGACACATCTCCTTTTCTTTTGTATTATTCTTCTTTAGCTTGATGCATCATGAAAGCCTGCTTTATTTGTATAAATACACAAAAAGTGATAAATACAAGAGTAATAGTTATCTAAACTGAATTTTACCCATAATCACAAAAACTGAAACAAGGGCTCACCTGCACAATGCCAGCCACAGGTGCAATGTCTTTTTCATTTCCAATTCCTGAATCATCAGCATCAATTAAACTTTCAACGGGGACATTGGAATGAGGTTTAAGAAAAGCAAAGTCCCTTTCACTGGAGTCCAGAGTTACACAAACATCATATGAGTATGGTAGTGGTAGGGTACCATTATTAAACTGTGTGAGAAACCTGTGATCAGTTTGGGGGTATGTGCTCAGTGAACAAAACGATGTTGGAGATTTTGATTCTCTGTATTTAGATATGATTGCAATCACCACACTCAGCATGAAAAGAAAAGAGATCAGTGCTATGGCGATAACCAAGTAGAGTTGCATGTTGGAATGAGAGTCTGATTTCATGGGTTGGTTACTAATTTCAGGAAGCACATGCTGAAAATTATCAGCAACTACAAGAGTCAGTGTAACAGAGGCTGAGAGAGAGGGTGTCCCGTTGTCCTTTACTATTACCACAACTTTGTGCCTCAAAACATCTCTTTCTTGAAAAACTCGAGATGTTCGGATTTCTCCTGTATGTCGGTCAATCATAAAATGTGATATTTCTGAGTCTTGCAAAAAATGATAAGAGAGCCAAGCATTGTGACCTGAATCAGCATCCACTGCCACCACTTTAGTCACTAAAGACCCTTGTTCAGAAGAAAAGGGAACCATCTCATATGATGCAGAGCCACCTACATCCGCTGATGGGTAAAGAACTAATGGTGAGTTGTCATTTTGATCAGTGACACGTATTGTCACTATGGTGCTCCTGTTTAGAGGAGGATACCCATTGTCTTTCGCCATGATTTGGATTTGAAATTCTCTGTCCTGTTCATAATCAAATGATCTCTGTGCATAAATAACCCCAGTTACTGGGTTAATGGAAATATATGATGATATAGATGGCTCCTCTGTATTCATGGTGATAATGGAGTAAATGAGCTTAGCGTTTTCTTCACTGTCATTATCAATTGCTTGGATGCTGTATATTGAGGCTCCTGGTTGATTATTTTCTGATATATAAGCAAGATAGTTTGAATTTTTAAATACAGGTGGATTGTCATTGATATCTGAAACATCCAATCTGATAGTTTTCCTGAAAGTTAGTGGTGGAAAGCCTTTGTCTGTAGCCTCAATAATAATACTATAATGTGGGCTCTTTTCTCTGTCCAAGTTGCTTGTTGTAACAATTTTATAGAAGTTTCCTGATGATGATAACAATTTAAAAGGAACTGAACCTATGATTTGACAGTCCACTTCACCATTTTCTCCTGAGTCTAAATCATGGGCTTCAATTAATGCTATTACAGTGCCAGATGGAGAGTCCTCAGAGACTGGTGTAGTTATTGATGTAACTGATATTTCTGGAGCATTGTCATTTTCATCTAAAATTTGTATCAGTACCTTGGCATGGGAGACTAGACCACCACCATCCCTGGCCTGCACAGATATTTCATATTGTTTTGCCTTTTCAAAATCCAAATTTTCTTTAGTTACAATTGCTCCATTTATAGAATTGATGATAAATGCATTTTTGATTTGTTTTGAGGAACTACTAAAATAGTACGTAATTTGTGAGTTAATTCCCTCATCTTTATCATTTGCACTGACATAAAGAATGGTTGAATTAATTGGGATATTTTCATTTATGCTAACCTTGTATACCTCTTGAGTAAACACTGGTAGATTGTCATTAAAATCTGTAACAATAATCCTAATGAGAGCTGTCCCAGTCTTGCCAGGATTTCCACCATCAAATGCTGTAAGCACTAATTCATGGATGCTTTCTGTTTCTCGATCTAAAGTGGTCTCTAATAAAAGTTTTGGAATGGTACTGCTGTCAGTGCTGGTACTTTCTGATAGTACAAAATATTTATTTTCACTTAATTTATAATCCTTAAGAGAATTTTTTCCAACATCCAGATCTTCAGCCTTTTCTAAAGCAAACAGAGCTCCTGGCAGTGTGTATTCACTCATTTCTAGCTCAATGATTTCATGAGCAAATCTTGGGGGATTATCATTTATATCCTTGATATCAATCCTCACATGAAAAACATTTAGGGGATTCTCTATCACAGCATCAAAGGTTAGAAAGCATTCTTCTGTTGTTCCACATAGAGTCTCTCTGTCTATCCTGTCTGCAACATAAAGGTTGCCATTTTCTAAATTGACACTGAAATACTTTTCTGAAGATCGAGATATAATACGAAGTTTTCTTACAGATATTTCTTTAATATTCAGTCCAAGATCATTTGCTAAATTACCAACTGATGAACTCTTTTGCATCTCTTCAAAATTTGAATACTGAAGCTGCCCACAGACTGAAACACATAGACAGGATAAGAAAATAGCAAATGTTACTTGCCATCTGATTCCCTTGTATGTCTGTGCTTGCTGGATCTTCATTGCAGTCAATCCTTGTATAATATGTGAAATATCCAAAATGAACCTCGCTTTGTAATCACACCATAGACTAGAACCAAATTTAAAACCCTCTGTCTTGTGAGAATGCTCAGACAATATGCATGGTATTTCTAGGTTGTGCCGAGTAAGAGTCCAAAAATTCTCCATTGTTTTCATTAGTGAACAGCGGCGCTGTGAGGAATAAATGGGGAACTGCAGACAAATCCCAGAACCAGGTATTATTTATAAAAATTATAACAAGTTCTACATTTTAGAAAGAATATATTTCCCTGTTTGTTTTCCTTTATCGTTAATGCATTCATTTGTGCTATACAAATGTAATAATATAATACAAATAGACAAAACCAATAATGAGATTGCATTTCTCATGAGTATTTACAGTCTATGAAAGAAATTAGCACTTTCTTGAATACTCTTCAAATTTTAGCCTTATCAAGTCAAAAGTTGCCTACTTTTAGACAGACAGTGTATGTATATTTATTAATCCTTTATCAATATAGAAACATATAAAACACTTAACTGATTGGGAAAATGGCATCAGTAATCTTGTTAAAGGAATATAAAAAGGAAGAGAACAAAGGTTGCCCACAAATGCATTAAAGGGAACATGTGACACATATATGTAAGAGTTTCTATAATTATAGTTTCTATAATTATTAATTAAAGTATTGTCATTCATTATTCTGCACAGAAAGCTATTAGTGGCTGATCAAGTGAGAGTAACTAGGCAATCTCAGATACTCAATGAAACAGTGTTTCAGAAAAGGATTTTGCTATTAGTAAATAAGCCCCATTGTCTTTATAATGCCATATTAAATTACATTTGTTATGATTTTCTATTACATTAATTTCTTTCAAGTTCACTATAATGTACAGGTTGCAACACAATGGAACTACTTTTTGCAAGTAACAGTGACATGACAATTTTTTGGTAATGTCTCATTACCCATTGTCTCAATGTTCCATTAGTAATAGAGATGGAACAGTTGGGTTACAAATATCAAAATAATTGTTACACCATATAAAGTATGACAAGAACCATATTGCCTTCCTCTAGTCAAGTCAATGGCACTACATATGTGCAAAACTGTGGAATTACTGCTGGAGAATATCCATCGCTGAACGTTATTGCACAGCAATCCAATATTTGCATTGCAATAATGCCCCCTTTCCATTTTCAGCTAGAGCAGATATTAGTAATAAATTAAGAATATATGTATAAGTAAAATGGGGGTTATTTATAATGTTTGCACAGCGTATATTTATTTGCAAATGGTTGTATTGCCCCTGTTTTTTAGTTAACGCTAAAATATTGCACTGCTGTACCCATATTTCTGGTTTCGCACACAAATTTTCACAAATGAGACAGGTGTTTGTGCCCACTATGTGAGGTTGATGAGCATGAAAATAGTTGTGACAGTAATTTACATTCACTATATGCAAAACTATTTTGAGAATATTTTCTCCACTACCAAAGTCATGGCGTAATCATGGCGTAATCAAACGCAGAGTGTGCGCATAAATATTCACAAATTTTGCCATATTTAAAAGCTCTTATGGACATTTGCAGTGCAAAAAAAATCACAATTCTGTTTGCACATAATAAAACAATCTTACACAGTTTTATAAATATAACCATGCGCAGGGCAAATATATTCAGTGTGAATCATTCTGCCCTACGTAAAGTTTATAAATGAGTTCCAATATGTTGGAAACAGGCTACCACAAACTCTTAGGTAGGGATGTAGCGAACCGCCGAGTATGTGTTCGCGAACGCCGTTCGCGAACACCGGCAAAAAATGCGGACAGTTCGCGAACAGTTCGCGAACTTCGAACATCCGAAAATCGTTCGATTCGAACGATCAAAGGATTTTAATCGTTCGATCGAACGATTTTCGTTCGAATCGAACGATCGAAGCCATTCGATCGAATGATTTCATTCAATCCAATGGCTTCGATCGTGCGAATCGAACGAAAATCCTTCGATTTTAGCGATCGAATGGTCGAATGGTCGAACGATTTTGACGCGAACGCCTATTGGCGAACGTCGCGTGACGTTCGCGAACTTGCGGCAGACGCGAACAGCCGATGTTCACCGCAGAACAGTTCGCTACATCCCTACTCTTAGGGACAGGTTTATGCAAGTGTCAAATTTTATTTTGGTGAAGTCTAAATTCACACTTTGGTAAATCTGCCCCTAAGACATATATAACAAAAACAAAGAATATAGCAACATTTTAAGCTATTTTAGTGACCCTACAGGAATTGTTTTCTTGACTATAAACTGTTTTAGTGTGATAATGGTCTTAAAGTTTCAGCTTTAGTGGCTCTATGTCCACAAAGCAATCTTGAGATATAGAGGACTAAGGAACAAGAAATATGTGTATGCTATTCACCAAAATGATCATTTAAGGATTTTAAAAGCTAATTTGTATACTATTCACCACTAGTAGCTTCCAGCACAGTCATAAGTGGCCAATTCACAGATTAACAATAAACTCATAAAATAATACAAGTACTGATATCTGGACCCATTAAAGTGTTGAGCTAGAGTAGACAATCACAACCATTTCGTAACATTTGCCATCCAGTTGGCCACATAATGGACCAATTTAGGCTGAAACAATACTTTTTACCTTTTACAATCATTTTACCAATAAGATCACATGGGCAGATATGCAAATCCACAAACACCATGGCCAATTGAGATCTGGGTAAAGGATTGTACTGTAGCCATATAAGGAGGATAGGCTTTAGACTTTGTCAAGATAACAGGCATGAGAGATATTTTAAATTGATGACATACAATTCCCCAATGGTTAGTAGATTACTAACCACAATATCCTTGCACACACACATACATAGATATTGAGCTGCAGTCCCCAGCTAGCTTGGATTGTAATGCAATAAGTAACTCAATACAGTGTATATCTGACTCTATAAGATATACAGAAACACCTAATTTATACATATTATAATTCTATCTGCATTTATTATTTAACTATCAAACATTTTTCCATCATGATGTTGACTTTATATATATATATATATATATATATATATATATATATATATATAATTATTCCATTATACAATATATGTAAAATTTCTCCCTGAAAAAAATCAGTTCCAAATTTTATCTTAGCTTTAAATCATAAGGTCAAGCACAACTCATTAACAGAATAACAGGAACAACAAAAGAGCCTGGATTAAAAAATATGGCCCATACAACCAAAATATACAGCATAAGAGTATAAAAATACAACTTGAACTTCTATCCTTGTAAAGAAATGTGATGAATTTATTTAATTTTATGCATATATTTTTCACTCTACAATATAATACACAAATGATAATACAAAAATGATAAATACTCTTTTACATAAGTATTTATAAATTATTGCATAATGCTACTATATAGCAACCACTACATTCTGCAGTATATATATATAGTAAGTCAAACTGTATTAAGGTGGAACTATGGTAATAATACCATAAAAATAAACATAAAAGAGCACTTCTTGGCTATACTGGGAGTGAACATGGGTTCACTAAAATGCTAGGAACAGCACTGGTGTATACTGACATATAAAAATGCAATACCCTCACAGCTCATGACAGGCCTTCACCCTTGTTCTCCCCCCAACCTCCCCACTCATAACATAACCACCCATCTGAACCCCACCTGGAAACTTGCAATACATTTTTCCCCATGCTCACTATGCTGATGGCATAACAGATGGGCTTGAACAAGGTTTAGGCAGGAAAAATAGGTATGTTCCTATTGCCCCTCATTGTTTTCTCCAGGCACATGCCATTTCTGCCTACTCCTAATTATATTTACATACTGTATATACACATATATAATTATAAAATTGCTAAGAAATCAAATTATTGTAGACATAGTAGTAGCTCGCAAAAAGTCATATTAGTACAACAACTCACCTGCACAATTCCAGCAGCTGGTACTGACAATGTTTCATTTCCCAATACTGAATCCTCTGCGTCAATTAAGCTTTCAACTGGGACATTGTGGTGAGGTTTAAGGAAAGCAAAATCCCTTTCACTTGAATCAAGAGTAACACAGACATCATAAGAGTATGGTAGTGGCAAGGTACCATTATTAAACTGTGAAATAAATCTGTGATCAAGTTGAGGATAGGTGCTCATTGAACTAAATGATGCTGGAGATTTTGATCCTCTGAATCTTGATATGATCACAGACAGTACAGTCAACATAAAAAGAAAAGAGATCAGTGCTATGGCGATGACCAAATAAATTTGCATGTTTGACTGAGAATCTGATTTCATGGGCTGGTTACTAATTTCAGGAAGCACTTGCTGAAAATTATCAGCAACTACAAGTGTCAATGTAACAGTAGCTGAATGAGAAGGTGTCCCATTGTCCTTTACTATTACCACAACTTTGTGCCTCAAAACGTCTCTTTCTTGGAAAACATGAGATGTTCGGATCTCTCCTGTATATTGATCAATCATAAAATGTGATATTTCTGAAACCTGCAAAAAATGATAAGAGAGCCAAGCATTGTGACCTGAGTCAATATCCACTGCAACCACTTTAGTCACTAAAGTCCCTTGTTCAGAGGAGAAAGGAACCATCTCATATGCTGGAGAACCTCCAACATCTCCGGACGGATAGAGAATAGTTGGAGAATTATCATTCTGATCTACAACATAAATTCTCAGATTAGTGCTGCTGTTTAGAGATGGAGAACCATGGTCTTTAGCCATAATGCGGATTTGAAACTCTATTTCCTGCTCATAATCAAATGATTTTTGAGCATAAATAACCCCAGTTACTGGATTAATGGAAATAAAAGAGGCTGAAGAAGGATCTTCTGTACTTCTGCTGATAATAGAATAGACGAGTTTAGCATTTTCTTCAGTGTCTTTATCTATTGCTTGGATATTGAATATTGAAGCTCCTGGATGATTATTTTCTGGTACATAAGCAATATATATCAGTTTTTCAAACAGAGGTTCATTATCATTTATATCTGAAACATCTAACCTGAGGTTTTTCTTAGCTGTTAGTGGTGGGGAACCTCTGTCTCTTGCTTGAATGGTGATGTTGTAATTTGGATTATTCTCTCTATCCAAGGTGCTCATTGTAACAATTTTGTAGAAGTTTCCAGATGATGACAGCAATTTAAATGGTACTGCACCTATAATATCACAGTCAACTTCGCCATTTTCTCCATAATCAAGGTCATGTGCTTTAATTAAGGCTACCACAGTGCCAGGTGCAGAATCCTCAGAGATTGGACTATTTATTGATGTAATTGTTATATCTGGTGCATTGTCATTTTCATCAATAATTTGTATTAGTATCTTGGCATGGGAGACTAGGCCCCCACCGTCTTTTGCCTGTACAGATATTTCATAATGTTGCATTTTCTCAAAATCCAAATTTTCATTAGTTTTGACTTCACCGCTGACATGATTGATGAAAAATGTATTCATGGCCTGTTTAGATGTAGCAGTAAAATAATATGTGATTTGTGAGTTGATTCCTTCATCTTTATCGTTTGCACTGACATGAAGAATAGTAGAATTCACCCGAATATTTTCATTCACACTCACCGTGTATACCTCTTGAGTAAATATAGGTGCATTATCATTAAAATCTGAAACAATAATTTTAATAACTGCAGTACTAGACTGTACAGGATTCCCACCATCAAATGCTGTGAGGACTAATTGATGGATGCTTTCTGTTTCACGATCCAAAGAAGCCTCTAATACAAGTTCTGGAATGGTACTACTGTCAGTACTGGAAGTTTCTCTTAGTGCAAAATATTTATTTGCACTGAGTTTATAACTCTCCAGAGAATTCTTTCCCACATCAAGATCTTCAGCCTTCTCTAAAGCAAACCTTGCTCCTGGTATTGTGTGTTCACTCATTTCTAGCTCAATTATCTCATGAACAAATGTTGGGGGATTATCATTTATGTCCTTGATATAAATCTTCACATGAAAAACATTTAGGGGATTCTCTATCACAGCATCAAAGGTTAAGAAGCATTCCTCTGTTATCCCACACAGAATCTCTCTGTCTATTGTGTCTGTCACATACAGGTTTCCATTTTCTAAATTTACTTTGAGATATTTATCTGAAATATCAGAATCAATACGAAGTTTTCTAAATAAAATGTCCTTAATATTTAAACCAAGATCTTTTGCTAAATTTCCAATAATTGAACCTTTTTGCATTTCCTCAAAAATGGAATACTGAAGCTGCCCACAGACTGAATGACATAGAAATGAAAAGAAAACAGAAAACATTACTTGCCATCTTATTCCATTGTAAGTCTGTGCTGGCTGGATTTTCATTTTATCCTTCCTTTTCATTTCAGATATCCAAAAGAATTGTTTTGCTATATTTGTAATCCAATCAAGAACAAGCAAAAAAAAGGCAAAATTCTCTTCTCTATGAGATCAACTGCAGCCTCACAGACCCTGAATAGGTTTTTCAGTTGCTCTGTGCAAATCTGTCTGGGTTCTGCCTTATGAAGGTGGCCAGTGGATCTTCATTCTAGTTTCTTATTAGTGAACAGTGGCGCTGTGAGGTACAATTGTGGTACTGCAGCTAACACATACATAGATAATGTTATGTTTGTATAGTTTATAATAATTCACAATTTTTTATTTCTAAATCCTGGAAAATTATACTTAAATGGACACTTTTTCAGAAAAGCTTAATATCTGTAGTGAATATGATACATATATTATCTTAAATTGACTATATTTGACTATATTCCTATAAATTACGATGAGTTTAAAATACACTATCACTTATTTATCATTATTGACATATAAGTGGACAATGTGTGCGTGTGTGTGGTGGTACTATGCGATGATGCGTGAATTCACAATTTTCATAAATTTTTCAATATCACAAAATCAACAAGTTATGAATAACATTATACAGTATATTTTTGTCAGTTTCCAGGGAAGCTGCATCAGTTTATAGAAGACAAAAGTCTAAATTAGGCTTCTGAAGCTACAATGTATGTGCTCTCCCAACAGGCAAAAAAAAGCTGGTAAAGTAAAATATCTGATCTCTATTTTACTAGAGATAAATGATAATGCAAAGAAAATCACTCCTCCCATATGCTTAAAATCTACTTAAATTATGCTCTATTTATTTAATATTTAATGAACATGGACTATAAAAAAAACTGCATTGAATTTACAAGTTCTAGAAGCAAAAGTTCAGTAACAGTGGCATATCTGCATAAATCTCAACAAATATCCACATGTATATGAAGTATTGTTCATGCTACTCATACGTAAATTCCAAAATTTAAATTTTAAATGTTATATCAGGTAAACTAATGGAAAAGAGATCTTCAATTGAAAACATGGACTCTTCAATATTTTATAGATGCTAAAAAAAATACATTGGTTTATCTTCATAGTCAGAAAACTGAAATAAAATGCCTTAATAAAAAGACACTGACAAAGTAAATATTCACATGTCCCACTAAGTTTAGTGATTATAACACATTCAAAAACAGATACTGCATTTTCCTCACGTAGCCCTGTGGTTACCTGGTCCACTATTCAATGAGTTCTTATTTGCTATTGTGATTAAATCAAGAGATGGCACATGTATTTCAAAGAAAGAATGTAAACAGTATCCAGAATATCAGTCCTGCAATGTTCAGTTGTCAGTATTATCAAGTCCTCACTCCTCAACTCATAAAAGGTACAGTCTATTGAAATTGAGTTTTTAACACAAATACACTAGCAGAAAATAGTTAAATATTTTCCTGTTTTCTCACTATTAACGATATAAATGTTAATAAGATTTATGTGTAAGAAAAAGAATTGGCATTAACAGGCTTAAACTTAGACAAATAACGTAGCCAGAGGGAGAAACGACTTTACAAGGTGCAATGAAGCAAATATCCTGGCACGGCATATATTACATTAGGAAACAATATACTTACAAATACTTGTATGATTAGTCCTCTATTTTTATTATTGATGGGTTGTTAAACATGCAATTATGTATACACAAGTAGTGCTATATCACTATACACATATGATCTACTAGCAACATAATTACATCTGTACATTTCAGTCAGAAGTGGTAGACCACTAGTCAATCTGACACATCACAAAGGTTCAAATTCAATATTAATATATAATACACAAAAGCTATGAATATCTTGTAAATTATATCCTTATATACGGTGAGTTCTGATGTCATCAGTTATAAACGGTGAGTTCTGATGTCATTTCTGTCACTAGACTCATTGAAATTTGTATTATAATAAATAAAGTACCCCCAGTTGTAAAATATGAGGATATTAGAAGTTACCTCAGAGTTCCTTCGGCCTCGTGTTTTTATATGGTCATGAAACTCCTCGGTAACTTATAATTTCCTTATATTTTACAAAAGGGGGTACTTTATTCACTATATATTTTAGATTATAGCCATCACAGGTGTCTGATATATATAGACCAATATAATATATCTAGTCAGTCAGTTACAAAAATTTATAAAATATATATATATATTTGGAAACTCATTCCAAATTCCAGGTAAGCCAGGATACACTCTATACTCTGAAGAAACATAAAATATAAGAACAAAATAAATGTGTACCCTCAATAATTACTTTTCAGTAGGTAAAACACCATAAGTGCTTACAGTCAAGGCCACAAAGGCTTGGGCCTAGAACAGCAACATTTTAGTGGTGTATCATGTCACCCAGCTGCATCTTAAGGCGCACTGGGGACGTACAGCTTAATGCGCACATGTAGAGAGGAGGGGCTAGGACCATGCGGCCTCAAGCACCACTTGAGGAAATCCGGCCCTGAGTGCTTAGCTAGAATTTTCTGACAAAAGGCAAAGGAAATCCCCAAAAAGGTGTGTATGTATATATATATATATATATATATATATATATATATATATATATATATATATATGCAGACTGATGCTTTATAATTGACTTAATTAATATAATATAATATTAATAATACAAGATTTATTTTAATATAGCAATTGAAGTAAACATTTCTAGATGCTTATGATAATCTGGGAGACTTTTGATCTCCCAACAAATTATAATGTATGCAATGTCCAAACTGCCAATATCAAGTAAAATATAGTAGGTACATCTCCAAATAACAAGCTGTATTGTCTTTTAGCATACTAAAGCGGTGGTTAGCTTTTAAGTTAACTTTTAGTATGTTATGGAATGGCCAGTTCTGAGCAAAATTTCAGTTGGTCATTATTTATTTTTTATAGTTTTTAAATTATTTCTCTCCTTCTTCTGACTCTTTCTAGCTTTCAAATGGGGGCCACTGGCCCCATCTAAAACAAATGATTTGCAGGCTACAAATTAATTGTTAGTGTTACTTTTTATTACTCATCTTTCTATTCAGGCCTCTCCTATTCATGTTCCAGTCTCTTATTCAAATCAATACATGGTTTCTAGGGTAATTTGGACCCTTGCAACCAGATTGCTAAAATTTTAAACTGGAGAGCTGAATACAAAGCTAAATAACTCAAAAACTACAAATAATAAAAAATAAAAATCAACTGTAAATTATCTCAGAATATCACTCCCTACATCATACTAAAAGTTAACTTAAAGGTGAACGATCCCTTAAAAGGATGATGTGGTTATAATGTGGGAAATAAAATGTAAAGAATTAAAGCTTGTTATTAAGAAATATTACAATAACACATAAACCCTTCTAATACGAAAGTACAAAGGAAATACTTTGTATACAGTACCTATATTATTACAGACAGCAATGGCATAGTTTAGTGCAATTGTTTGGGTCCAAAAATAATGTAATAACCTAAAGTAGCTTACCTGTATAAGATCATTACTTGGTACAGGTCCCCGGTTACTTTCATTTCCAATGCCAGACACATCAGCATCAATCAAATTGTCTATCGGGACATTTTGGTTTTGTTTGATAAAAGTAAAATCGCTTTCACTTGAATCCAGAGATACACATACATTGTAGGAATAGGGAAGAGGCAGTGTCCCATTGTTGTACTGAGAAAGTAGTCTTGGATCAATGTGGGAATACAAATTTGTATTTAGAGAATCAAATGCCTGTGATGGTTTTGATTCCTTAAATTTTGAAATAGTGACTAATACAACTGTTAAAATAAAGAGTAACGATATCAGAGCAAGTGCAATTAATAGGTACATTTGTAAACTGGATTGAGCATTTTCTTCACTTAGCTGGTTGTTGAATTTGGGAACAACCTGAAGAACATGATCTGCAACAACAATGCTTAATGTTACTGTTGTTGAGAGAGAAGGGTCTCCATTATCCTTTACCATAACCACCACCTTATGTTTCAAAACATCTTTTTCCTGAAAGACACGGGATGTCCTGATTTCCCCAGTATGTTTGCTAATGGTAAAGGGGTTTGTTTCTGACATTTGTATGAAATTATATGACAGCCAAGAGTTATGTCCTGAGTCTGCATCCACTGCCACCACTTTTGTTATTAATGTACCTTGCTCGGAGCCAAAACGGACCATTTCAAATGCAGTTGAACCACCACTTTCAGTGGGAGGATACAGGATTTTTGGTGTATTATCATTCTGATCTATTATACGGATAATTAAAGTTGTATTGGTACTTAGAGAAGGGGATCCATTGTCTTTTGCAGTTATTTCCATTTTGAACTCCTTGTGCTGTTCATAATCAAATGATCTCTGAGCATAGAGAACTCCAGTCTCAATGTTCATGGAAAGGAAAGAGGATACTGGACTGTCTTCTGTGTTTGTGCTTGAAATTGAATAAATAACTTTAGCATTATCTCCACTATCAATATCGGATGCATGTACTCTGTATATTGAAGCTCCAGGTAAATTGTTCTCAGGCAAATGAGCATAATATATTGATTTCATAAACATTGGTGGATTGTCATTAGCATCTGATATGTCTAAAATTATGGACTTTTTGCTAGAGAGTTGAGGTGATCCTCTGTCATTAGCAAGAATAGTTATATTATAAAATGGGGCTAGCTCCCTGTCCAAGGCGCTTGTAGTAATAATTTGGTAGTATGTACTGGAGGAAATCATTAATTGAAAGGGGACTATACCCATTATTTGACAGTCAACTTCTCCATTTTCTTCAGCATCTTGATCATGGACCTCAATCAGTGCTATAACAGTGCCAGGCTCAGAATCCTCAGGAACAGGAGAAGATAATGAGGCAATGAATATCTCAGGTGGGTTGTCATTTTCATCTATAATCTCTATAAAAACTATGGAATGGGCAACAAACCCACCTCCATCTTTAGCTTGAACAGACATTTCATAACTTCTTGTATCCTCAAAATTCAAATTTCTTTTTGTTTTAATTTCACCATTTGTAGGATTAATGCTAAACATGCTAGTGTGCATACTGTTGTCAGATGTTTTGCTGAAGGAATATATAATTTGCGCATTTGTACCTTCATCTTTATCAACTGCATTTACGACAAGCACCGTTGAGTTAACTGGAGTTTTTTCGCTTATGCTTACTTTATAAATTTCTTGAGAAAATGAAGGTAAATTATCATTGGCATCAGTAACAATAATTTTAAGTAAAGCAGTACCACTTCTTTTTGGATTTCCTCTATCAGATGCTGTTAATATTAATTCATGAAGTTTCTGAGTCTCATGATCCAAAGGTTTTTCAAGTACAAGTTCTGGAAATCTCACTCCATCAGCACGTGTTTTTTCAATCAGTATAAAATACTTATTGTCACTCAATTTATATGTTTGCACGGCATTAATGCCAATATCCGGATCTTCTGCTGTTTGTAAAACCATATGAGTTCCTGGTGGAGTAGATTCAATGATTTCTAGAGAGATGGTGTCATGAAAAAACACTGGGGAATTATCATTAATATCCTGAATTTCAATACTGATGCTAAAAACATTTAAGGGATTTATTACCATTGCATCAAATTTTAAGAAACAGATGGCTGCTGCCCCACACAATGCCTCTCTGTCTATCCTGTCTTTCACATATAAATCTCCATTTCTTTCATCAACAGAAAAATATCTTTCTGAAATTCTTGAAACAATTCGAAGTTTTCTGGTTGACAGATCTTTAACATCTAACTGGAGATCTTTTGCAATATTTGCTATGACAGAGTCTTTTCTCATTTCCTCAGAAATTGAATAATTAAGATGACCAGAGACTGGATGACAAAGCCATGAGATTAAGAATAAAAATGTTACTTGCCATATCATTCTCTTGTATGTCTGTTCTTGTTGGATTTCCATCTCAGCTGTTTTCAAAAATGAAATCTTCTAAAGTTAATTCCTTAAGGATGCACAGAAATGTTAGTCCATTGGAAATGTATTCTGTGTTTGAGTTTTTATTATGAGAGAATCCAGAAAATGTCTGCCTTCTTTCCTGCAGTTCTGCAGTGTGAGTAATTCAATGAATATCACTGGGTTTCCATATCCACATTCTTCCCTTGTTGGTGAACAGCGGCGCTTTGAGGCACAACTTGGGAACTACACCACTGAAAAATCTTGTAACTTTAGCTTGTATTTGCAGTATTGAAGTATTTTAATCAAATATTGCAAATATAAATGTTTCTTGTGGTTTTATAATTCAGTGTAAATTAACTAAACACCATGAATAAAGCAAACAAAATATACGAATATACTAAATTGCATGAGTTAAAGAACCTATAGGAAAGATGCTCTAAAGAATCTTTTGTTATCTATAAATGTATTATCTAATTTATCTCCAGCTCTAGAGTAAATAAACATTTATGAAACTATCATATGTTGTAATATGGTCTATTTTTACATTATGTTGTATAAGAGAGTAACTAAAACACAACATTTTTAGATTTGAAAACGTTGGTAGCATAGGGACTTTTCTGCAACATATTTATGGAGAAAAACTTTTCACAGGATTAATACAGAAGGAATTCGAATGTCTTTAAAAGTTGCTTAACAAATATTCCAGTCAGTATATTTGTGTTGAAAGCACAGAAAAACAGTCCAAAGCAAAACAAACCATCGAGTTCGGCAAGAAAACATATTTGAGGAATTCAAGTTGTCTGAATCAATTAGAAGTTTTATAAGTTACAAAGAAGTCAACAGAGCATGGAACAATCCCTAAATATTTGTTGAATATGTAAATAATAACAATATAAAGCAAGAGGGAGTGGGACTCTGTATTAGAAAGAGTAAATGTCGCTTATCAGAGTAAGTAAAAGAAGATATTTTACATTATTTTTCTTTTGTTTAACATGCTATTAAATGAAGACTTGCTTTTTAATAGTCTTAGTTCTGATGATTTGGTTGACATGTGAACATGTGAGGGTAAACAAAGATGCAGGACTTCGGCACTTAAAGAGCTAAACTCTGTTATTGCCAAACCACTTTACTTAAACTTCCAGGATTCTTTGATGTCTGACATTATTCCGAGAGATCAATGAATTGCTAATTTGATCCCATTTATAAAAATAGGTTATAAGACACTAGGGGGCAGATTTACTAAACTCGAGTGAATGTTCGAATTTCAAAAACTTTGAATTTCGAAGTAAATTTTTTGGTTCTTCGACCATCGAATAGGCTATATTCGACCATTTGAATGATTTGAAGTAAAAATCGTTCGACTATTCGACCATTCGACCATTCGATAATCAAAGTACTGTCTCTTTAAAAAAACCTTCAACTTCATACTTTGCTATATTAAAGCTACTGTAGTGCAATGTTAGCCTATGGTGACCTTCCACAGCACTTTCTAATTTTTTTTGATCGAATAAAAATCCTTCGATCGATTGCTAAAAATCATTCAAATCGTTCAATATTCGAATTCAAAGTTTTTTAAATTCGATGGTCGAATTTAGACGTTTTTTGTACTTCGAAATTCGACCCTTAGTAAATCTGCCCCTAGGATACATTTCAATACACAATACTATGAGTTTATGATTATAAATCTATGTTTTACAAGCAAGAAGCAAATTTAACCTCATTCAGTTAGGAGAAGACCAGATAACTAGACAATGGGTTTGAGGTGGATGTTATCTAATTTTTGACACAGTACCACACAGATGTTTACTGATTAAATTAAGGAATAAAGGCCTTGAACATAATATTTGTACTTGGATAAAGAACTGACTGAAAAATAGATAACAGACTGTGCTACTGTAAACATCTTTGCAGATGAGTGGTAGGCCTCACCTTGAGTATACAGTACAGTTCTGGGTCCCAGTCTTTAAGATATATATTAATGTTCTAGAAAGATGATTACTCTTTGCAAGCACAGTAAAATACAAGATAGATAACAGGAAGATCTTCTTTTCACATAGGAAAGATCAAGAGGCCAACCCTTTAGACTTTAATAACAGCTTTCTCTTGAAGCGATCCAAATGGTTTGTCATAGTAAGGGGATTGATGTTGTGTGATATGACTTCTTGGATACTATCCATGGCTAGAGTAATCTCATGATCTACTGTTTTGTATACATATGTGTGAACGTTTCTGCTTCAATTTTTTTCTGCTTCAAATTTTTTGTGAGCTAGAATTTTGCCATGCATTTTTTTCACCAGAAAACAAATGCGTTTTTTTGCTGTTAAAAAATGGCAACATCATTATTATGCATCACTTGCCTTATGAACCAGTTGGATTTGAGCACTCCTGGGCCCTTCCCCTAGCTGTCTAATGAACAGTCTGAGAACAGTTTTAGATCTGTGTAATGGAGCTACAAGATATGGCTAAGCATACACTATTTTAGAAAGATTAACAATTCAATGTAATTACACTTAACACACACACAGAGTAATGCCATTTGTATCAAAAGTCAACTAACCCACCTGTATATTTTGCATGAAAGCTCCTTGTAGATGTGCCCTGACTGTAACCAAACTCAGACTTTGAGTTTGCTTTGCGCTGTAGTGTAGCAATTATATGCTGACTTGCTAACAAGTGATGTATAATGTTAATACCATATATCAAATACCAACTGGATTTTTCATACTGTACCATGATAATTATGTTATACTAGAGAAATCAATGATACATTTGCTGGATATGCAATGCAAATATCTTAAATGTCCCCAGGTTTTAATAAATAACAACTTGTGCATGCACTAGGTTATAACCCTTGTATGAGTCCAGATCTGTATATTTTAAAGTGTATACTGGGGTGTACTCAGCAAGCCTATAATCTAACATTAACTTAAAGACTATTGGGGGAATGTAATAAAAGTCGCAAAGAGCAAAACAATTTGCACAAATACGAATAAAAATTCTCATTTCCCAATGCAATACTCTTCCTTAAACTGTTATGACATTGCAAATTTTAATTGCGCACTGCCGATTCTTAAGAAGTGCTTGAAGGTGTCTTAATCTTTTGGAGCAAACGTAATAACTTTTTCAGTAAGAAGTTATATTACATTCACTACGCAGTGGCGCAAAATATAAAATTCTCAAACCTTCTTCCACTGTCGGAAATGGCCGCTAAACAGTTTCCGGGTTTGCAAAAGCTATATTAAATTCGCACAAAGGCAAATTTTTTTGTATAGAAGCATAATTTTTCGCATTGCGAATATTTTTCCTGTAACCAACTTTTATTACATTCCCCTATAAATGTCTGGATAAAAGTTCATTATACGGGCCAATGCAGATATATTGTTGACTTTCACAACAAATACCTTCCTCCCAATGGCCTGATTTAGGTGGGACAGTCCCAAATCACAGACACAAAATTGAGATGGCTAAATGTAAAGTAGTCATGATTTTAGGGGTGTATCTGAGAATAACTGGGACTGATATGGGGGAATAGCCTAAAACCTTGGGTATGTGCTATGTGTCTAGTTTCATGGACATGTTTCTATGCTTAAAAATGTGTTTGTGTATTAATAATTCTAATAATAATAATAATGTAATCTAAATGAATGTTGTAAATGCATTTTATCTTCAACTAATATTTAATTGCCAATGTGTAGTTATAAAGCTACAAATTGTAACTCTGTCTAATGTGTACTGTTTTTAAAAAACAAAAAGAAAATACTTCAGAATTAGGCTTCTTATAATGTACAATAGGATATGTTAAAGGAACAGTACAGTGTAAAAATAAAAACTGGATAAACAAATAGAAAATTCTGGGTTTTAACAAAATAACCCTCTAAAGATTTCTATGCTGAAGTTTCTGAGATGGTGCAACAACATTCACCAACCCAAATGTAAACATTAAACATAGAGGAATGTCCAGAATAGCCAACCTAAAAACATTGTAAATTTCACTGAAATTTGGAATGCAATAACAGCAATGGCAGAAATTAATGACTGCCCCACAATGAGCAACCAAATGCACCAATCATAGAGAAGCCCACATCAAGCTGATTTACAGGGGGCATCTAACCCCGAATAAGCTGGCAAATTTATCCAAAGAACTGCTGGAGGGGATGCGGACAACAAGGCACGCTACTACACATGTGGTGGAATTGTCATACAATTTCACATTTTTGGCACGCTACTACACATGTGGTGGAACTGTCATACAATTTCACATTTTTGGCAGCATATTTTTCAAATGCTAACTCAACTACTCAAACAACATCTCCATAGGGACCCAGAGGTAGCCCTTCTACAAATCTATCCAATACGACTAGCCAAATGCACCAAGAAGCATCATATATTCAAATCTGCTACCACTCTCATAGCCAAATACTGGAAATCTGCTACAACACCCACTTTGCAAGAATGCATAGCCAAAATAAAAGTTAGAGGTAGCATGGAAAAAGGGGCAGCAGAGAGAGATAACACACTAGAAATGCATCAGGAAATTTGGGATGAATGGTACACCTTTATGGACGCATATACCCAACCTTAATAGACTATTGAGATTACACTAACATATTGTGCTTTTTCTTTTTTTTACTATTACCGATAGGTGACATATTTATTTGTTTGATGTTGGTTTTATCTGCAAATGTAGACTTAGATTTGTCATGAATGAACTATAAGAGAAGCTATACTATTGAATGGTTGTATCTATCAATGCATGACCATTTCTCTCTTTTAATTATTGCAAATAAAACTGTAGTTTTAAAAATTTGGAATGCAATAGTGAAATAATATTGTTGCCATAGGAACTAACAACACTGAAACCACTGTAATGAGTAGAATATTAGCTGTTTGCATTAGCAGTACTGTATGTATGGTTTACCCTTCAACAAAACCAAAAACTCTTATTAGCAATTTTGAGTAACCTGTGACTTCAGGTTACTTAAATTTACTACAAGTATCTGTACTAGGGACCTGGGGTTTTCGGGATAAAGGATCTTTCCATAATTTGACTCACCTAAAAATCTCAACCTTAAATAAAAACAATAGGATTGTTTTGCCACAAATATGAATTCATGCAGCTTAGTTACCATCAAGTACAATCATTCTGTAAAAAATGTATTTGCTTGTACGTGACTCTATGGACACAGTTAACACATCCCTTTACCAACTTCAATCATGTCCAATCATTTCCAGAAATACAGCAATAGAATATATCCTCTACAAATACCAACACTCCACGAAGGTCATATTAAACTGAATTAACTAAATATAAAAAATAAACAGTTTTTTTTAACAAATTCTGCTATTTCATTGCAATTCTTAAAATAGATTATCCGATACTTCATTATTCTTAGAATATTTCTAAAATGCTATTGTAATTTAATATACATCAGGCACTCAGATATCAAATACCAACCAGGTTTCAGGAATATAAAACAAACTGGCATGTGAGCCACTCAGTACATTATTGTACTAATAAGCCTTACATATGTAAGAACCAATCACATTAATCAGATTATCTGGCCTGTGGGACAGCCAACTGGATCACTAAGAAAGACCTATTTCATCAATGTTGGATTACTGCATACCTTCCAACCTTTGAATTTAAAAACAGCACTATTTATAGCATGATTCACCACATCCTTTTATATTCAGACATGCCCTGATACATTCAATCCCCATACCTTCTAACTATTTACAGGTCTATGATTATAATTAGTGATGGGTGAATTTATTCACCAGGCACAAATTTGTGGCGAATTTGCGTGATTCGCCACCGGCGAATAAATTTGTGAAATGGCCGCAAAAATTCTCTGGCGCAAAAAATTGTCGCCGGCGTCCAAAAACGGACACTGGCGTAAAAAAAAACAGACAGCGGCGTCAAAAACAGACGCCGGTGTCAAAAACGAAATGCTGGCAGAGCAGCGCAAATTTGCCCATCACTAATTGTAATGAATACTGGGACTGGTATAAAGTATGTGATTGATGGCCAATAGTGACCATACGTCAACCTCAGATTCATTTGATCAAGTTGATGACAATAATGACAGAAAAAAACTTTTCAGGGACCACACACATTGACAAGTGGTCATACAATTCAGTAATATAGCTATATATGTAGATATTATGCTCAATTATGAATGTATGATTAATAATAAATAGTTGACAACATGAAACACATGTTCTTATTACTTCCATTTTATACAGTATCATATTAACTCACCTGCATATAATTGCTGGGTGGAATACTATCTTTTCCATTTTCAGACACAAGTCCTGAATCCTCAGTGTCAATAAGATTGTCTATAGGAACATTCTGATTTGACTTCAGAAAAGTAAAGTCACTTTCAGATGAATCCATGGCCACGCAGACATTGTAGGTGTATGGAAGAGGCAAAGTCCCATTATTAAACTTAGACAGTATACTGGGATCCACTTGAGGATATAGGTTTGTGCTTAGCGATCCAAAGGCTGGAGGGTTAGGCTCCTTACATTTTGATACAACCACCAATATAACAGTTAAAATAAACAGCAATGATATTAGAGAGAGTGCAATTATCAAGTACATTTGTAAACTGGATTGAGGGCCTTCATCAGTTATCTGATTACTATGTTTGGGAACCACCTGTTGAAAATTGTCTGCCACAATGAGGCTTAATGTAACTGTTGCTGAGAGATAAGGATTACCAGTGTCCTTCACCATTACAACTAGCTTATGTTTTAAAATATCTTTCTCCTGAAACATATGAGATGTCCTAATCTCTCCTGTGTGATGACTAATGGTGAAGTGAGTTGGTTCTAACCCTTGTATAAAATGATAAGAAAGCCAAGAATTATGTCCTGAATCTGCATCCACGGCCACTACTTTGGTTATTAGAGTACCCTGCTCAGAGGCAAAAGGTACCATCTCAAAAAATGTTGAATCCCCATTTTCTGATGATGGATACAAAATTTTTGGAGCATTATCATTCTGGTCTGTAATATGGATAATTAAGGTTGCATTGCTACTCAGAGGTGGAGATCCATTGTCTTTAGCCAATATTTCCATTTGAAACTCCTTTTGTTGTTCATAGTCAAAGGATCGCTGAGCATAGAGAACTCCAGTTTCTATATTAATGGAAAAATAAGAAGACACTGGAAAATCCTCTGTATTTGAGTTTGAAATTGAATAAATAAGTTTTGCATTGTCTCCTATATCAAGATCTGTTGCATGAACTGTGTATATTGAAGCTCCTGGTAAATTATTTTCAGGCAAATAAGTGCTATAAGTAGATTTTTGAAACACTGGTGTGTTATCATTAATATCTGATATATCCAATTTGATGAATTTCTTGCTGGAGAGCTGAGGTGATCCTCTGTCAGTAGCAGAAATTGTGATGTTATACCAAGGAACCTTCTCTCTGTCCAAGGGTCCTGTTGTAATAATTCTGTAGAATCTGACTGAAGATGATACTAATTGAAAAGGTGCTGTGCCAATTATCTGGCAGTCAACTTCTCCATTTTCCTCTGAGTCTTGGTCAGAAATTTCAATCAGTGCAATAACAGTGCCAGGAACTGAATTCTCAGGGACAGGCGTAGATAATGAAGCAATGGATATCTCAGGTGCATTGTCATTTTCATCAATAACTTCTATTAATACTTTTGAATGGGCCACAAAACCACCACCATCTTTGGCTTGTATTGACAATTCATAGTTTCTTTTCCCCTCAAAATTCAGAATTCCTCTAGTCTTAATTTCTCCATTTGTAGGACTGATGCTAAACATTGAAGTATAAAGTTTGTTTTCTGATGATTTGCTGAAGGAATATGTGATTTGTGCATTAAGACCTTCATCTTTATCTGTTGCATTGACAGTAAGAACTGTGGAGTTGATAGGAGTGTTTTCACTTATAGTTGCTTTATATACAAATTGATTAAAAACAGGTAAATTATCATTGGCATCAGTGACAATTACTCTTATTAAAGCAGTACCAGTTCTTACTGGGTTTCCACCATCCAAGGCTGTTAAAATTAATTCATGGATATTTTGGGTTTCACGATCTAAAGGTTTGTCTAATATGAGTTCTGGGAATTGTATTTCTTCAGTGGTGGTCTTTACATTCAGTGTGAAGTACTGATTGTCACTGAGTCTGTATGTTAGCTCAGCATTGATGCCAATATCTGGATCCTCTGCATTTTGTAAAGCCAATTGTGTTCCTGGTGGAGTTGATTCGTTGATTTCTAAAGTGATGGTGTCATGAAAACATTTTGGAGGATTATCATTTATATCCTGAATTTCAACTTTAACACTAAATACATTTAAAGGATTTTCAACCATAGCATCAAAGGTCAGGATACAGGTAGTTGCTGTCCCACACAATGTCTCCCTGTCTATCCTGTCTTTCACATATAAGTTGCCGTTCCTCAAATCAATAGAAAAATATTTCTCTGAAACACGTGAAACAATATGAAACTTTCTGTCTGTAAGATCTTTAACATCTAACTGGAGATCTTTTGCAATATTTGATATAACAGAGCCTCTGTTCAATTCTTCAACAATAGAATAATAAAGCTGTCCAGAGACTGAACAGTAAAGAATGGAGAATAGGAAACAAAATGTTACTTGCCATTTGATTCCATAGTTGCTCTGCTGAATTTTCCTTTCATCCATTTTCAAAATATAGATAGAGGAATCCTATTAGACATACAGCATTTGTAATCCAGTGGAAAATACAGGTTTCACAACAATTAATAAGTGGGCAAATTAAAATTCTCTGCCACTGTTTATGGTCAAATCCAGAATATGTCTGCCTTCCTTCTTGCAGCTCTGCAGTGTGAGCAAGTAGAATGAATATCACTGTATCTCCAGTTGCACATTTTTCTCTTTATTGGTGAACAGCGGCGCTCTGAGGTGCAAATGGGGAACTGCATCATTGCAAAATAATTCAGTGCAACTTCTATTCAAAGAACTTTTTGTTTTTGAAAATTATTTCCTTTTATTATGTTTAAAAAGGTGTTTAAAAAGGTGTTTTTATTTATTTATTCATTTTATTTGTATATTTTTTATTATTATATGGCATTTATAATATTATATATTACTTTCTGTGTAAGAACAAACTGGTTAGACCGTATTGATATTAAAAAATATACAAATGAACAGAAAAAATATAATTTTATTAGCTCTCTGTCTTGTCAAAAAGTCTAATGCCCCACAAGGCACAGAACTTAACTACAGACATCTACTTTTTTCAAGTGATTGTAGGCATCTGTAAATGTATGTTTGTAGATAGGCCATATGATATAAACAAGAGAATATTTTAATAGCAAAATATCAGCTGCAACAAAAAGAGATAAGCAACACACAACAGTAATAACTCAAATATGGTAAGTCCTACTACCTTAAGTAAAAAGCATAAATAAAACTTTGTAAAAAATGTATTATTTACCACTGCAATAGTCACTACCCTAACGGTGATCATTTGCTTAGAGTACATATGCCCCTACAACCCCACCACAGCGTATATATGTTTTTTTGTTTGAATGTTCACAATTTTGTGTTTTGTTTGCAAATGTTGAAGCAGGTTGTGTTCAGGATTGTATCTCAATTTTATTGGGAATGATGGCGCCATTATCTGGTGAATCTGAGGGTAAATATAGAACCTTTTCCTCTGAGACTTGAAATATGCCTAAACTGATATCACTGAATGTCAAAGGCCTCAATACGCCGCATAAACGATATTTAACCCTAAGAGAGGCCAAACGTCACCAAGCTGACATTGTCTTCTTACAAGAGACTCATTTCTCTCAGTTGAAATCGAATAATATTTCATCAAAACTTTACCCTCAGATCCACTACGCCTCAGGTCACACTAAGAAAGCAGGGGTAGCCATCCTATTTCATAAAAATCTACCCTTTTCCCCAATAGAGACCCTTAAGGATCCACACGGGAGATTTTTGATTTTGAGGGGCGTGATAGAGAACATGGAGATTGTTCTGTAAATGTGTACTGTCCGAACAGCGGTCAAAGTCGATATCTAGAGAAGGTGTTGGCTAAACTAACTTACTCAACGAACACCCCTTTGATTATTGCAGGGGATTTTAATATGGCCTGGTCAGCAATCCGGGATAGGTCTAAATGTACAACCCAAGCAGAGCACATAGCCAAGGCCTTTCGGCAGCAAATTAGAACCCAAAAGGTCTATGACCCCTGGCGCATCCAGCATCCAAAAGAAAGGGCATATACATTTTATTCCCCTCCGCATGACACCCACACCCGCATTGATTATGTCTTCCTGAATCAAGCTGCTATGAGGTTTACGTATTCTACCGAGATACATCATATTATGTGGGCGGATCCCACTGAATTAGTTATTATTAATTAGCTCCCATTGAATTAGTTATTCGGTTTGCGCGACCCAAACCAAAAGCATATTTTTGGAGGTTAAATGACACCCTATTGAGCGATGAGCAAACGAAATCTCAGATTGAGAAAGCGCTAAAGGAATTTTTCGCATTGAACAAAGATTCAGTTACTTCTAAAGCAATAATATGGGAGGCCCATAAAGCAGTAATCCGGGGAGAATTTATAGCAAAAGCCTCCAGACGTAAAAAGGATATGGAATCCACCAGATTAGGATTAACGAAGGCCCTTAGGGAAGCGGAAAAACGGCTCTACGAAAGACCTTCCATAGCCAAACTGACCAAAGTAATTTCTTATAGAAATCAATTGAAAGACCTAGATATTACTCAGATAGAGAAACTAATGACCTGGACCAAGCATACATACTATGAGTATGGGAATAAAGCCCACACCCTACTGGCAAAAAAACTGAGGGACCAAAAACTGGCCAGGGGAATAATGTCTATTAGAAATAAGCAAGGGAAGTTAGAACATACCACTGAGAATATCACTGAGGTCTTCTACCACTATTATAAATCCCTCTATAATCTAGATCCTCATTCGCAAAGGGATGTACCTCAACTTAGGAGGGTACTCAAGACTAAACTGAAAGCCTGGCTACCAAAAGATGCCCTGACTACCCTCCTAGAAGGAGACAAACCACCTCTCAACCAAGATATAAGTGAAGCGGAAATAGCCCAGGTCCTTAAGGATGCCCCAGGGAAAAAAACTCCGGGACCTGATGGTTTCTCCTATGGCTATTACAAGACATTTCAATCCATTCTCACTCCGCATCTATTAGACTTGTACAATGGGTTCTTAAAGGGGAGTACTATACCTCAAACTATGGCCCTCTCTCATATCACCTTAATACACAAAGAAGGGAAAGATCCCCTAGAATGTATTAATTATAGGCCCATATCCCTGATCAATGTGGATCTAAAGATATTTAGTAAGATTCTGGCAAACAGACTGGTCCATATTTTGCCCCGCCTCATAGATAGTGATCAGGTGGGATTTATAATGACCCGACAAGCAGGTGATAATGCTAGAAGGACTATTGACCTAATTGATGTGGTAAATGCCAACCCTCAACCTACGCTACTGTTAAGTCTAGATGCGGAGAAGGCTTTCGATCGTCTAGACTGGAATTATATGATGGCTTTGTTAGAGTTAATGGGTTTTAAGGGGAATTTCCTCCGGACAGTGGGAGCCTTATACAGTCAACCTACAGCGGCTGTCAAAATAAATAATAACCTCTCCACTGAGTTCAGAATCACTAATGGTAATAGACAGGGATGCCCTCTATCGCCCCTTCTCTACGCATTATGCATAGAACCACTGGCAGTAGCCATAAGACATAATCCAGATGTCAAGGGGATCCAATTTCAGCATAAATCCTATAAAATTTCCCTGTTTGCGGACGACGTCCTTCTGACGCTTACTCAACCGTATACATCCCTCCCAAACTTACATAAAACGCTTCAGGAATATGGTTCCTTTTCAGGGTATAAGATTAATGAGCATAAGACTGAGGCCCTTCCGCTACACTTTCCACAACATATGTTGAAGACCCTGCAATTAAACTTCAACTATGCATGGAAATCTGACTCAATCAAATATCTGGGAATCCACATATCTAAGAAATATGAAAATCCCCCTCTTTTACATCAAATTAGAAAGGATCTGGAAAGGTGGAATAGGGGCACTTTGTCTTGGTTTGGGAGAATGGCTTCTATAAAAATGAACGTGTTACCGCGCTTATTGTACCTATTTGAAACGCTCCCCATTGAAGTGCCCACTGTAACTTTGAAAAACATACAATCCATGTTTACTAAATTTATATGGGCTTACCGTAAACCCAGAATTAATAAAGATGTGCTACTCAGGAAGTTGTCGCAGGGCGGTCTCTCAGTCCCGGACATTAAAAAATATTATTGGGCATGTCATCTCAGGCAACTGATTCACTGGACAGTTAGTAGCCATATCAATAAATGGTCCAAACTGGAAGGTTCAGCTGTCTGCCCATTTCATCTGACCAACATGGTATGGGGTTCGAGAGGGATACCGAAAGGGACGACCTACCCTCTACATACTATCGACTTTACCAGAAAAATATGGAAGGCAGCCCAGTCCCAACATACCTTACAATCCCAGTCCTCCCCCTTACGGAGCATATTAGGGAATCCAGAATTTCCCCCGGGTTGTAACCTAGATTTTGGGCAGAACTAGGGCCATCCTACTGTATTCCATATCTGGGATCTATGGGACTTTGTTAAGCGAATGCCCGTGGACTTAGCAACTTTGAAAACAAGATCTGGGAACGTGGATATCCCCCTTTACCAGTACCTGCAAGTCTCACACTATCTTAGACCCCAAATGAAAACGAGTACGAAGCAGGCTTTCTCTTCCTTTGAAAAACTATGTTACACGGGCCCAGGTCAAAAACAGGTTATATCTCATATCTATGATGTATTGATACAGTTGCCCATTGATGACTTCCCGAAACATAAATATATGATATATTGGGAAGATAACTTCCCGGCAGAGATAAGTTATAGAAACTGGGAAGGTATATGGGATAATGCTAAGAAAAGCTCAACTTGTGTCCAATATAAAGAAAATATTTATAAGATTCTGTTGAACTGGTACTATACCCCGGAGAAACTCCATAGAATCTACCCATCAACCCCAGATAGATGTTGGCGGGATTGTGGGCACAGGGGGACACTGCCACATATTTTATGGGACTGCCCCAGGATTATACCCTACTGGGACATGGTGAGAACACTTTTGCAAACAGTGTTACGCACCACTATACAAAGGGAGCCATGGACTCTTCTCTTGGGGAAACCTAATCTTAATCTCACTAAGGCAGCCAGGAAGTTAATGAATCATATCCTATCGGCAGCCAGGAGGCTGATCTGTCAAAAATGGAAGCAAAAAGCCACCCCACAGGAAAGGGAATTGAAGGATAAAATAGAGGAGGTGAAACGGATGGAGTATCTTGCGGCCCTATGTAACAGATCGCTCCCTCAATTTGATGAAATATGGGGAAACTGGATCTTTTCCTTCCCCCCCTGATCACTGAAATTACTGAATAACTAGAACCGATATAATTAGGTGTCCACTTTGTCAAAACTGAACCCTTCTCTGTTTACAATCTGCAATTCCTTGTTTTTCTGTTTTGTTTTTCTTTCTTTCTTTTTATTTTTTGTGAGAATTGTTATTATACGCGAATTTGATCTGTGATGACTGCTTACCGCACGAAATGTATAACTGGTAGATGGAAAGTGATAATGTCATCTATGTCACATGTAATAACTGCATTTTGAAAATTCAAAAAAATAAAGTTTAAAAAAAAAAAAAAATATTATTATATTTATAATAAATAATCTATAATCTATAACCTTATACAATGCACTAATTGCAACACCAAAGTGATATGGATATAAATAGATACATATATAGATAATACAGCTCTCGTAATCACTTGAATAATGTAGAACACATTTATAACTGTTTGTATGGCTTATAAATAATTGGCCAGCTCTTTGTTATTCTTGTTAAATACAGTATAACATGGGTTCTTCCATCTTTGAAGGCACTACAGTAAAAAGTATTCACATTATAATGCACTAAATATGTTTTCATAAACAATGGTGGATTGTCATTGACATCTGATATATCCAGTCTGATGAATTTTCTGCTGGAAAGTTGGGGAGATCCTCTGTCAGTAGCTAGGATTGTGACATTATACCATGAAACTTTCTCTCTGTCCAAGGGATCTGTGATAATAATTTGGTAGAATCTGTTGGAGGATATATACCAGTTGAAAGGGTACTGAACCGAGTATCTGACAGTCAACGTCTCCATTTTCACCTGAGTCCTGATCATGAACTTTGATCAGTGCTGTCACAGTGCCAGGTGTGGTATTCTCAGGAATAGGGGAAAATATTGGTGTAATTGATAACTCAGGAGTATTGTCATTTTCATCTGTTATTTCTATCAATACTTTTGAGTGAGCAACAAAGCCCCCTCCATCTTTGCCTTGTACTGATATGTCATACTCCTTTTTTGCCTCATAATTCAAAATGTTCTTTGTTTTAATTTCACCATTTGAGGAATTAATGCTAAACATATTTGTATGAAGGTTGTTTTTGGATGTTTTGCTGAAGGAATAGGTGATTTGTGCATTTGTACCTTCATCCATATCAGATGCATTTACACGAAGCACTGTAGAGTTTATTGGAGTATTTTCACTTATGCTCACTTTATAAACCTCCTGTGTAAATACAGGCAGGTTATCATTAGCATCAATAACAATTACCCTAATTAGAGCTGTGCCAGTTCTTACTGGGGTTCCCCCATCTGATGCTGTTATGAATAATTCATGAATGTTTTTTGACTCCCTATCTAAAGATTTCTCTAAAACAAGTTCTGGAAACTTGCTACCATCAGAGCTGGCCTTTTCATTCAGAGTAAAATACTGATTGTCACTGAGCTGATATGTTTCTACAGAATTAGTGCCAATATCTGGATCTTCAGCAGTTTGTAATACAAATTGCTTCCCTGGTAAAGTAAGCTCAATCATTTTTAATGTGACAATATCATTGAAAAAAACTGGAGGATTATCATCAATATCCTGAATTTCAATTTTAACAGTGAAGACATTTAAAGGATTTGCAACCACTGCATCGAAGGTTAGGAATCAGGTAGTTTCTATGCTACATAGGGTCTCTCTGTCTATCCTGTCTTTAACATACAAGTTTCCATTTTCTGAATTCACAGAAAAATATTTCTCTGAAACATCTGAAACAATACGAAGTCTTCTGAATGAGAGCTGCTTAATGTCTAAGCCAAGATCGTTTGCAATATTTGCAATAACAGAATCTTTTCTTAATTCTTTGACAATAGAATATTGAAGCTGACCAGAAATTAATTGACAAAGCCATGAGAACAAGAATAAATATGTTACTTGCCATGTGACTCTCTTCAATGTCTGTGCTGGATAGATTTTGATCTCAGCCATTTTCTCTATGCAAGATTTTCAAAAACAAAACATTTGTATTCACAAAGCACACAATCTGTATTCCAGTGAAAATGTTGTTTGTAATCTCTTTTTGTAATAGTATGCAGATATGTTATGTCCAATTCATGAGAGAATCCAGAAAGTGTCTGCCTTCTTCCTTGCAGATCTGCAGTGTGAATGAAGGGCAGGAGTAGCTCTAAATCTCCAGTTCAATCTTTCTCTTATTTGGTAAACAGCGGCGCTCTGAGGCAAAAATTGAGAACTGCAAGGCTGAGAAAACTATTGCTAGTTTTCACTTTCTTTGTAAGAATCCAACCTTTATATATATATATATATATATATATATATATATATATATATATATATATATATATATATATATATATATATATATATATATATATATATATATATATATATATATATATATATATATAAGAAATATATGCACAGATTTAGTAAAACAATAAAATGGAACATGAGCCATATTAAAATGTTTATGTTTATGGTACTGCCTAGACAATTTTTAAAAGTGCATAATACACATTCATTTATTACCACCAAGATGAAATACATTGTTTTACTTATTTAAATAAATTCTAAAGGTATACATGTATAGTATATTAGCCAGATGTAATGAGGTTACTAGTTGTAACAACCTGAGCCCAGTAACAAGGTATGTAACAAGGAATTCACTGGAGATGGAACACATTTCTGTTCCTTACTGCCTCAAACAATTATGTCCTCAGTGCCCAAAAGTTTATTAATCCTACTCTATCTACCCATCCTCATCTATTAACCCCATGGAGGATTGTGAACATTCATAAAACTATTTGATCGCAAACTTGCTCAGTCAATAAGGACACAAACATGGTCGCTAACCTTCGCAAGTGTCTTTGGTAGGGGTTATTTACTAAAACTTGACTTCTTCTCACTTTATTAAAAAAAAAAATCGACCAAACTCCAAAACCCAAATCCCCTTAATTTACAATTAATTATTCTCAAAAAATTGCGCAACTTTTCTGATTTGATGCTCGAATCATACAACTTTTTCGAGTTTGTACAATTTGGAAAAAGGTTCAGTGGTTTACTGATTAAATGTGCTGATAAGTGTTATTTAGCAACAAAATAAATCTCTACATATATTTCAATTATGCACATAATTCATCAATAAAGCAGGTCCATTGGTTGATGCTATTGCTTTGCTACCTTAGATCAGAAATAATCTTTTATTATGATGATCCATGAATAGAAAAGTTCAAGTCAATATGTTTTAGCCAAACATTGTGTTACAATTGGTATCCCAAACCCAGAACAAACCCCAAGGTCGCAGTTGCAGCTCAGTCTTCCTTCTATAACAGCCACCTTTCGGGAGGAACCCTCCACTAATCAGATGCCCCCATGTCTTAGCGTGAGAGGACCAGGGAGAGAGTTCTGGGTGGGCAAGGGAACCACACATCATGCAGGAAGGGGAACAAGAAGCGTAGTTGGAGTCACAGGCCGGGTCAAACCACAAAGTGGGCAGAGCAGTCCAATATCGGAAGACAGGAGAGTAGTCGGGTCACAGGCCAGATGACAACACCAAATGGGCAGAGCAGTAGAATATCAGAAGACAGGAGAGTAATCCAGATTACAGGCTTGGTCGGAATTCTAAATTCACAAAGACGAGACAGCATCCAAAAGAATGGTCAAAGTACAGGCAGAGATCAGGAAATGGCAGAAAACAAGACTTGGTCAGTTTCAGGCAGGGTCAAGAACAACTGAGAAATACAAAGAATCCCACCTAGGAACTATGGAATAGTCATTTACATTGGGCAACAAATAGTAAGCAAAAAGCCCTTTAAATATTCAAACTTCACACCACCCAATGACATCATGTTTGACATTTTCCAGATGAATCAAATAGAGCAGAGTGGCACAAACCCAGAAGTAATGTGCATTCAGGAGGACGGCACCGAAGAGTGCAGACATGGTGGGTGTCCCTGCCGTGGGCGTGATGGGTGTCCCAGTCGCACCCCCGCTAGACCACCAGGGTGAGTTCTCACATTAATAGCACATTAATAAAAATGTAAACTCAAATTACATATACAACATATTGTATTCACATAACAACCAGAGACAAACTACAGATTATGGCCATTGTTAAAAACAATGCAAACAACGTTAGACATAACAATTGTTCCCCACCACAACCAATATTAGATACATTAACTACAATAAATAATAAACATAGTCAACTCAAATTATATTTTTGTAAAAAAAAGTATGATTTGCATTTCAGTAGCCATTAATCACAGCCTGAAATTCATATACAATAATATACACCTATAGTGTATATTAAAGCCATGAAAGAAAGTAGATATCTGTATAAAACACAAAACACACAATTTTATGAGTGGTTAAAATGTAAATATTCAGTTGGGTTAGCGTATTATGAGACATCTGGTATGAACCACTGGCAAAGAATAAAACTAAACAAAAAAACATAATATTTCCACAATTCTATTACTAATGTATTCCAACATATACCTGTATGCAATGTATGATACCAGTGCTGCTGAAAGTTTATTAAATGCAGAGCCTTTAAACCCCTAAAAATGATTAACACAATAAGAAAAGCAGAACTACAGTACTTCCTCCACAGCTGATAATTATAGGAAGCTCTCAGTAAACTATAAGTATACATACATTTAAATTGTTAATATATATAAATTTAAATTTTTGTTCTTTGGTACTCACCTGCCAGGCAGGAGCTGGAGTCAGAGCATCTTTTATGCCCTCATTGCCAAGACCTGAATCATCAGCATCAATCAAATTGTCTACTGGAACATTTTGTTTGGGCTTTATGAAAGTAAAGTCACTCTCAGATTGATCCAAAGACACACACACATTGTAAGAGTAGGGAAGAGGCAAAGTTCCATTATTAATTCTAGAAAGCATTCCAGGATCAACTTGAGAATACAGGTTTGTACTTTGAAGACCAAGAACTGGGGATGGCTTTGAGTCTCTGCATTTTGATATGATCACCAAAATAATTGTTAAAATAAATAGCAACGATATCAGAGCAAGTGCTATCATTAAGTACATTTGCAATTGAAATGGTGTATTATCATCCGAGAGTGTGTTACTTAGCTGGGGAACTACTTGTTGAATGTAATCTGCCACAACAAGGCTTAATGAAGCTGTTGCTGACAGAACAGGGTCTCCATTGTCCTTTACCATAATTAACACTTTATGCTTTAAAACATCTTTCTCCTGAAACACACGTGTTGTTTTAATTTCACCTGTTTGCTGATTAATACTGAAAGGAAATGGTTCTGAAATTTGTATAAAGTGATAAGAAAGCCAAGAATTATGACCAGAGTCTGCATCCACTGCAACCACTTTAGTTATTAAAGAACCTTGCAATGAAGCAAAGGGAACCATCTCGAATATCGATGAGTCACCATTTTCTGTGGAGGGATACAAAATTTTGGGTGCATTGTCATTTTGGTCTAGTATCCGAATAATCAATGTTGCATTGCTACTCAAAGACGGAAATCCATTGTCTTTAGCCTGTACATGCATTACAAACTCCTTGTGCTGCTCATAGTCAAAAGACCTTTGAGCGTAGAGAACACCAGTCTCTATGTTGATGGAAAAATATGAAGACACTGGAAAGGCCTCTGTATTTTTGTTAAAAACTGAATAAATAACTTTAGCATTTTCTCCAGAGTCCATATCAGATGCTTGTATCTTGTATATTGAAGCCCCTGGTAAATTATTCTCAGGCAAATAAGCAACATATGTAGATTTCAAAAACACTGGTGGATTGTCATTAACATCTGCTATATCCAGTATAATGGCCTTTCTGCTGGACAGTTGTGGTGATCCTTTGTCATTAGCAAGAATTGTGATGTTATACCATTGAACTTTCTCTCTGTCCAAAGCACTAGCAGTAATAATTCTGTAGTAACTACTGGACGTTGAAACTAATTGAAAAGGTGCTGAACCCAATAGCTGACACTCCACTTCTCCATTTTCTCCAGAGTCTTTATCGTGGACTTTGATGAGTGCAATAGCAGTACCAGGTTCAGAATCCTCAGGAATAGGAGAAGATATTGAAGTAATAGTTATCTCAGGTGTATTGTCATTTTCATCGATAATTTCCAATAATACTTTGGAATGGTCCACAAAGCCACCTCCATCTGTAGCCTGTACTGATATTTCGTAATTTCTTGTTAACTCAAAATTCTAATTTTGTTGTGTTTTAATTTCACCATTTATTGGATTAATACTAAACATAGGTGCATGAATATCATTTTCTGATGTTTTGATGAAAGAGTAGGTTATTTGTGCATTTGTACCTTCATCTTTGTCAGTTGCATTAACGTAGAGTACTGTAGAGTTAATTGGAGTATTTTCACTTATGCTGACTTTATACACGGATTGCGTGAATATGGGTAAATTATCATTGGCATCGGTAACAATAACCCTTATTATAGCAGTACCAGTTTGTACTGGGTCTCCACCATCAGAAGCTTTTAAGAGTAATTCATAAACCTCTTGTGTCTCACGATCCAGAGGTTTTTCTAGCACAAGTACTGGAAATGTATTCTGATCTGTGCTAGATTTTTTTCTCAGTGTGAAATGGTTATTAGCACTGAGTGAGTATGATTGTACAGAATTTGTGCCAATATCTGGATCTTCTGCATTTTGCAATGCCATAAATGTTCCTGTTGCTGTTGATTCACTGATCTTTAAAGTAATGGTGTCAAGGAAAAATGCTGGAGGATTATCATTTAAATCCAGAATTTCAATTGTGACAGGGAAAACATTCAGAGGATTTTCCAGCACTGCATCAAAGGTAAGAAAGCAAGTTGTTTCTGTTCTGCATAGAATCTCCCTGTCTATCCTGTCTTTCACATATAAATTTCCACTTTCTAAATCTAAGGCAAAATATTTCTCTGAAATCGGTGAAACGATGCTAAGTTTTCTAGGCTGAAGTGCCTTAATGTCTAATTCAAGATCTTTAGCAATATTTGTTATCACAGAGCTTTTTCTCAGTTCTTCAATAATAGTATAATAGAGCTGCCCAGAGACCAAATGACAAAGCCAAAAAAATAACAATGAAAATGTTACTTGCCATCTCATTCCTTGGGACATCTGAAAAGTATGTATTTCTTTTGCAGCCATAGGAAAATCCAATTCCTTATTGATGCACAAAGTTTGCAATTCAGTTGAAAGCCCTGTTTTAAATCCACAGTTTTAGGGATGCAAAATAGGCATGTGTTGTCTAATGTTCCAGAAAATGCCTGTCTTTCTCCTGCAGATCTGCAGTGTGAGGTATACTGAATGTCTCTAGATTTCCAGTTCCACATTTCTCTCTTTCTTGGTCAACAGTGGCGCTCAGAGGTGCTTATGTGGAATTGCAGCAATGAAAAACCAACTCAATGTTATCAAGTTTCTATAAGGTTTTTTTTTTGTCCATAACATACAAGTGTATTTATATTTCAGGACACTTTAATATATAACCTTTCTTATTGCAATTATTATAATGTAAATTAATTAAGCTACTATTTTATTATTACCAATTATTTCACAACTCATTATTTAAATTTGGACCAACATTAAAAGTAGAAAGAACACATGCAATGAATGAAACCAGTACAAATATGGAGAGATATCAGCACATGGGAAAGACAAGTCCCCCAAGCCTCACATTTTTATACAGTCAACACTTTGTCTCTCTCAGAACACACTCTCAAAATTTAACTTAAAGATATACATGTCTGCATACTTTTTTTTATTTTTTTCAAGGGTCTACTCAGAAAAAGTAGTAACAAAGGCCACTCAAATTAAATATTTTATGGTTTTAAATAAATATGGTAACAAAACAAACTGTGCATAGCCAGTAGTCAACTGCCCAATTCTGGAAACATCTCTAGTTCCACAAACAAGACCAATCTAAAATTAATAATCAAGGAATCATGCCAAGTGTAATGCTGTCATACTATTGGGGGTAAATGTAAAAAAGATGCATAAACAAGAAAACACATTTGCAATATAAAATTTTTTATTAGATAATTACGACCATGCTAATGTAAACTGTGCACATTTAACATTTTTTGGAGATTTGCTTAAATGAGGTATATTTTTTGGCAACTTTGTAATTAAAAAAAATGTAATATGACATCCTACCATGTTTTCCAATCTTTAAGTAAAAGGTACAGTATGTAGTTTTTATATTGGACAACAAACACCCATTTTCCTCTCTGATTTAGGCATTTTTCATAGGCTCTATAATCAAAAATACAGTCAAAGTTTAACACACTGATCTGGGAATTGTTGAAAGTGGGCTATGGGAAATAAAGTTAAGTTTTGTGTATTTTCAATATTAAAAATGCATCAAAACAATGCTAGCATATAGCAATCCATTAAAAGTTTCTTAAGGCAACACAAATGTAAATTCCTCCATGTGAAGTACATGAACACAAAGGGAGTAAAAAAATACAACATAAAGGGAGTAAAACATTTGAACAAAGCATTCTCTTTGTCGACCTGGTCAGCAAAAGCATATACTGTATGACACAGCTGTGCAAAATAGAAAATAACAGGTCATTATGCATAAGCCATCTGCTTCCAATTACTGATATTGTACCCTACTGCTGCTGAACCTCCCACTAGTTACACCACTACTTTACAGGGTTAGGTCCTCTGTCATCTTGTGTATCTTTAGCATAAACATTAGAGGGCCTATTTATAAAGCCTCACATTTTTCTAGTTGAGTTTGAAAGGGGAAAAAGTCAAACTTTTTAGAGCAAAAAAAACCTCAATTTTTCCATACAACAGTTGAAATAAATAACAAGGAAATCAAACAGTTAACATAAATAACAAGGAAATTAAAGTGACTGCAATCATCAAGTACATTTGATTGATTTCTGCTTTTCGGAATCACTTGCTTAAAATGATCAGCAACAACAAGGCTTAATATAACTGTTGCTGAGAGAGATGGTTCTCCATTGTCCTTTACTACCCACTACCTTGTGCTGCAAACTATCTTTCTCCTAAAATATGTGCAGTGTCCAAATTTTACCATTGTCCTGAATAATGGTAAAGTGTAGAAGATCTGACACTTGTATGAAATGATAGGAAAGCCAAGAGTTATTTCCAGAGTCTGAATCCACTGCAACCACTTTTGTCATCAAGGAACATTGCTCATAGGCCAAAGCAATGAGTAGCAATGTAACATAAACAATGTTGCACTGCTACTCAGAGATGGGAATCCATTATTTCTATTTGAAACTATTTATGGTGCTCATAATCAAATGATCGCTGAGAATAGAGATCTCCAGTTTCTATATTTATTGAAAAATATGATAAAACTGGAAAACTGGCACAAGTCATGTCTGCTCTACACGGGTCTCTCTGTCTTTTCCGTCTTTCATAAATTTCCAGTTTTTATTTCTACACAAAAATATTTCTCAGCAACATGAGAAACAATTCAAAATCGTCAGGAAGAGAGATCTTTAATATCTAATCCAAGATCATTTGCAAAATTGGCTATAACAGAATCTTTTCTCAGTTCTTCAGCAATAGAATAATGAAACTGACCAGAGTCTACGGGGGTTATTTATCAAAGTCCAAATTTATCTCAATATTTTCTGCTCAGGTTTTTTACTCTTATTTATTATTACATTTTCCTGAAAATTTGCTTTGCGCAAAAAAATCAGATCTTCAAGTTTTTCAGATTTTCAGATTTTTGCCCAAAAACTTCTGGTATTGCATGAAGCCCAGCACACATCAAAAAATTATTGGGACTTCTTTCATTGATTTATATGCAACCTCAACAGGTCTGAGATGCCAGATTTTCAGATTCAGATTTTTCCATCCTCAGGGTTTAATAAACTCCAAAAATTAGTGATTTTTAAAAGTTCAATTTTATTAAAAAAAAATCATGAATTTTTCAAAATGTTTGCATTTGGAGTTTAGTAAATAACCCCTACATGACAAAGCCATGAGAATAAGAATGAATTTGAAAGAATTTGATTCCCTTGTATGTCTGTGCTTGGGGGGATTTTCATCTCAGCCAATTTTAGCACAAGAAATCTTCCAAATTGCCTTTATATACAGATACTTTGTAGTCCAGTAGAAAAAGAAAATGTCTTTCTTCTTTTTTACAGATCTGCATAGTGAGCAAGTACACTGAATGCTGCCGGATTTCCAGTTCCATATTCTTCTCTTTATAAGTTTGGGAACTACAGCACTGAAAACTTTTTTCCATGCGGCTTGTATTTCAATAATCTTTTTAACATTATATTTTAATCTGTCTATATTTAATCTGTTTAAACCCCTTCTCCAAATCCAGATAATTGGTTTTCTCAATAAATCCAGCATACCATGCATTAGGTGCTTTTTATCTGGCTTGAGAACAATACCACAATACATACCACTTTATTCAAAATGTTAATTCTGCATCCACATTTCTTCATTGAATTAATGCATTGGCTAACATTTTTGATTAAAAAAGATTGCTATTTTATTGCATAAGAAAGTGTCATTTTTAAATGTTAGCGCTAAACATACTATAAATACTTATTTCAACCATATAGCTACAAAATCAAAAATCTCCTTATTACAGCAGAGAAAAGAGTTTACTCAAATTTACTGTATTTATCATTTTTGACAATAAAAAAATTACATAATTGGAAGTTCTTTGTAGATAGTATATATATTTTTGTTTTTGTTAAAGCCTTACATGTTTTTCCATGCAAACATTTCCCATCAAATTAAGCATTAACACAGAACATTACACTAAGACTTATGTTCTACTTCCAGTTGTGAATGTACAGTATGCTTTTAAAACAAGCATACTTCTTCTAAGTCATATGAATCGGTGAGTTCTTCTTTGGTAGACTTTTAATAAAAGGTTTATAAACTATGAGTAATATGGTGGGATTTGATAACACAATACACAGTCATTACCTTACTGATCTATTTACATTTTTCTGTCTACAGTATGCTGTCACCCATTCCGATAAGAAGAAAAGGTTCCTCCTAAATATTCGGAAGGGGTTTGTTAAAATGAGAGCTGTGGAGATGTGGAATTCTCTCCTTGAATAAGTTGTACAGGTTGATACATTAGATAGCTTTAAGAAGGGGTTGGATTGTTTTTTAGCAAGTGAGGGAATACAGGGTTATGGAAGATACAGTAGCTCATGGTACAATTTGATCCAGGGACTACTCCGATTGCCATTTTGGGAATTTTTTTTGGCAGTTAGGCAGGTTAAAAAAAAGTTAAAAGGTTGAACTTGATGGACGTGTGTCTTTTTTCAACCTAACTTACTATGTTACTATGTTACTATGTTATGCTCATACAAGCTAAGCATGTATTCCCAAACAATGTAGAAACTGCCCCGGCAGTCGAAACAGTCCAATGATGGAGCTCCAGAGAGACCAGAAAATATTTAAAAAATTAAATTTTATTCTGTCATACTTAAAAATAGAAAAAATACACACTGCATGCCCCTATGGTCCCATGGGCTATAAGCTCCATGGGACCATAGGGGCATGCAGTGTGTATTTTTTCTATTTTTAATTATGACGGAATAAAACTTTATCTTTTAAATATTTTCTCTGGTGCTCCATCATTGGACTGTTTTACTAATCAAGGATGACTGCTGGGATCGCAGCAGATGTGAGGCACATAGAATGATCGTGAGGCGACCGGTAAGTGCTCCCACTACCACTTTTTGTTTAAATTTTCCCGGTAGCTGAAACTAATGTAAGAAACTATACTCCATCATAACATAACATTTTCTTAAAGAAATTACATTACATACTGTACATACAGATGAAGCCAGAAGGAATTGTACATCTGGCGCGCTGTAACGAAGATAAACGCGCTGCTCGCGTTACATGCAGGGAAACACGATGCCCCGACGTTCAGAAAAGATAGGAGCTTAAATTAAAATAGGCCAGCAGGTGGCGCCTGATCTACACTCTATGATTTACAAATTGTCATCTATATAGGTCTCCAGTAGCACTAAGTAGATACATCCATTGGCACATATATAAAAATTATAGGGGAGGGGGAAAGACAGAGGTGGCTGAGGGAAAAAAAATAGGGAGGACAGAGATAGACACTGGGCAGAGGAAATTCTGGGGGAGGGAGAAATACATGGAGGTGGCTGAGGGAAAATGTCTGGGAGGATGATATATAAATCATTTTACTTTTTAAAATAAATTAGTTAAAACGTTACTTATGGCGGGGATTGAACACTGAACCCCTTGGTCAAAAGTAAGCACTTAAACCATTAGGCCACCACTACAATACACTGCATAGTTTGTTGTCATCTCCCTTGATCAACCATTAGCTGCATACGGAACTAATCATATTACTTAGTGCTTGGCGGCCTCTAGTGGCAGAAACTGATATTACATGCGGGTAAATGAGCTAAACACGATGAGGCTTCGTGACACATCGCACTTGCTGCCACTTCAGTAGCGTTACAGCGCGATAAATGTTCAAAAGTAAGTGACTCCATCTGTACATTGTATAGGTAACATTTTTACAAATTCTTTATGTTCTAAACAAATGTTTGATTGAGAATTAGGCAAAGCATTAGGCTGGCCTAGTTTAAGACAACTATAATTCATTTGATATATTTCTTGTTATTAACATAGATAAATATATTTTATCAGAATGACTTACCTGTATAGCACTGCTGGGAGACAAAGTATCTTTTAAACTTTCATTTCCAAGACCTGAATCAACAGCATCAATAAGATTTTCTATGGGAACACTCTGGCTTGGCTTCATAAAAGTAAAGTCATTTTCAGTTGACTCCAAAGCTACACAGACATTGTAGGAGTAGGGAAGAGGCAAAGTCCCATTATTAAAGTTGGAAATGATCCTGGGATCAACTTGAGAATATAGATTTGTACTGAAGTCTAAAGAGGGAGAAGGTTTTGCCATTTTACATTTTGATATGATGGCCAAGGTAACAGTTATAATAAAGAGCAAGGAAATAAGTGCAAGTGCAATTACCAAATAGACTGGTAAATTAGAAGGAGGAAATTCACCGCTGGACTGATTTTTGAGTTTGGGGACCACCTGTTGAAAATGATCTGCCACAATGAGGCTTATTGTTACTGTTGCTGATAGAGATGGGTCTCCATTATCTTTTACCACAACCACCACCTTATGTTTCAACACATCTTTTTCCTGAAATACACGGGATGTCCTTATTTCTCCAGTGTGCTGACTAATGGCAAAGGGGGGTGATTCTGACATCTGCATGAAATGATAAGAAAGCCAAGAATTATGTCCAGAGTCTGCATCCACAGCCACCACTTTTGTGATTAAAGAACCTTGCTCAGAGGAAAAAGGGACCATTTCAAACAAAACCAAACCACTGTTTCCCATTGATGGATATAAAATTATTGGTGCGTTATCATTCTGATCTAGTACATGGATAGTTAATGTTGTATTACTACTCAGAGAAGGGAATCCGTTGTCTTTAGCTGTTATTTGTATTTGAAATTCCTTGAGCTGCTCATAATCAAACGATCGCTGACCATATAAAACCCCAGTCTTTATATTAATTGAAAAATAAGAGGAGACAGGGAAATCCTCATTATCCATGCTGGAAATTGAATAAATAACTTTTGCATTATCTCCCGTATCAAGATCTGATGCTTGTATTCTGTATATTGAAGCTCCAGGTATATTGTTCTCAAGCAAATAAGTAGCATAATTTGATTTAATAAACACTGGTGAATTGTCATTAACATCAGATATATCCAGTCTGATGAATTTCCTACTGGAGAGTTGAGGAGACCCTTTATCTGTTGCCACAATTGTGATATTATACCAGGGTATCTTCTCTCTGTCCAGTGTACTTGTAGTGACAATTCTATAAAACCTGCCAGCTGATGAATCTAATTGGAAAGGCACTGTTCCCACTATTTGACAGTCAACTTCTCCATTTTCCCCTGAGTCTTGATCATGAACTTCAATCAGTGCTATGACAGTGCCAGGAGCGGAATCCTCAGGAACAGGAGAAGATAAGGAGGCAATGGCCATCTCTGGTGCATTGTCATTTTCATCTGTAATTTCTATTAACACTTTTGAGTGGGCAATATAGCCACCTCCATCTTTGGCTTGTACAGACATCTCATAATGTCTTGTCACCTCAAAATTTATATTTCCTGTAGTTGTAATCTCACCATTTGAAGGATTAATATTAAACATACTTGTATGAAAGCTGTTTTCTGATGTTTTACTAAAGGAATATGTGATCTGTGCATTTATACCTTCATCTTTGTCAGTTGCATTTACATAAAGAACTGTAGTATTAACTGGGCTATTTTCACTAATGCTTGCTTTATACACAGCTTGGGTAAATGCAGGCACATTGTCATTGACATCAGTAACTGTCATTTTAATTAAAGCAGTACCAGTTCTTACAGGGTTCCCCCCATCAAAGGCCATTAGGGTTAACTCATGAGTATTTTGCATCTCACGATCTAGAGGATTCTCTAAAACCAGCTCAGGAAAACTACTCTCGGATTTTTGATCCAGTGTATAATATTGATTGTCACTGAGCCTGTATGTTTGTATTGTGTTAATATCAATATCAGGATCCTCTGCATTTTGTAATGCCAAGTGAGTCCCTACTGCAGTACCTTCAGTGATTTCTAAATGAATAATATCAGGAAAAAACTTTGGGGGATTATCATTTATATCCTGAATTTCAATTTTGACAGGGAAAACATTAAGAGGATTTGCTACCATTGCATCAAAGATTAGGACACAGGTAGCTGTTGTCCTACACAGAGTCTCTCTGTCTATCCTATCTTTAACAAATAAATTTCCATTATTTAGATCTACAGAAAAATATTTCTCAGAAACACGGGAAACAATACGAAATCTTCTGGAGGAAAGCTCATTAATATCTAATCCAAGATCTTTTGTAAAATTTGCTATTACAGAACCCTTTCTCAGTTCTTCAGCAATAGAATAATGAAGCTGACCAGAGACTGAATGACAAAGCAACAAGAACAAGAATGAAAATATTACTTGCCGTCTGATTCCCTTGTATGTCTGTGCTTTCTGGATTTGCATCTCAGCCATATTCAGTAAATGAAATCTTCTGGAAGGAATTCTTTTTTTTCCGGTACAAAGGTTCAGTAGCAGTATAAAATATGATTTGAAATCATTTCCTTAAGGCAGCAAAGATATTTATATTGTTTTCTGTGAATGGGAGACTCTAGAAAATGTCTGTCTTCCTTCTGCAGATCTGCAATGTAAGTGAGTGGTATGGATAATTCTGGTTTTTCACTTCTGTATTCTTCTCCTTATTGGTAAACAGCGGCGCTCTGAGGTGCAAATGTGGTACTGCAGTACTGGATAATTCTTTTCAGCAATGCTTGTGTTGAAAGCTTTATTTTTACCCAAACATCTTTACTTTGCATACTTATTTGAGTAATGTAATGCATGTTTATTTATTAAATGAAAGAAACTCCATTTTAAAACACATATGTGATCTTGTTTCCCATTGCTGCAGCAAAATACATCTAGTGCTAATTTAAGAATTAATTTTGTACAACAGATGCCTGGTATAGTTTACTAAACTTTAAACATACCTTTTTAAATATCTGTTTTCCAGATTACCCTTTAATACATTTTTTTGGGGGGCAAAAGTACTTAATTATTGAAATACATATATACTGTATATTGATAACAAAACAATTTTAATACATGAGAAAACATTTTTAACACAATTTATATTTGGCTAAACTGATTCTTATACTTTAGAAACAAGATGACAAAATAATGGCATGCACATTGAGAAGAACGATGAATGGAAAGCCCTTGTACTTGATGGAATGGAAATATCCCATAATAATGTCATTGGAGGTATTGAAACTGTACAGGGAGGAACGCTATGTATGATGCACTATTAAAAGAAACAGAGACAGAAAAGTGGCTATTTGAACATTATCTTTTGTTGTCAGTCACAACACAGGAGAACAGGAGGGAGAACGGAAGGTTCGCCATAGCCATTTACATGTATAAATGAAGAAATAGACCTTCTTTTGGGTGATTGTTTCCTGAAATGTAGCACTCTAAATTTCCAGACAATAACTTCCATGTGATTTGCATCTTCTGTTGGCGATACTTTTGGATTATATTATTAATATCATATTATCAATATGAGTATTAGTTACCCCATCCATCAGTAGAAACACATTTGCAAATGTTAAAGTTTATATCAATGCACCAGTGCACCTATGTAAGAAACCTTACAAAATAAATAATTTTTATATCCAAAAATACAGGAAAAAATACAAGTCTTAAATAAATGTTTACAGATTAGCATGTCACTATAAAATACTACAGTCTTTATATATATATATATATATATATATATATATATATATATATATATATATATATATATATATATATATATATATATATATGTTAAGGTGTTTCATACAGTGGAAAACAATTACAATAGCTCTAAATTTCAAATCTTAGCAATTAGCATTCCTTAGCTAACAAAGAGAAAATGAAATGTGAGAACTGCACAGAGTAACTCTCTAAAGTTTATGGGATAAGATGACCTACCAGAGATGTTCTTGACATCAAATGCTAATGCAGAGTGGTGAAGTTTTTTATTTTAGAAGAAATTAACTTATAAAACTATTAATTCACTTTAATGCATGCATTCGTAAAAATGGATATCACACACACAGGAAGAGGAAACTGTAGGTAAGGAGGCGACGAGAACCAATAAATCTAACATATATCAAAGGAATTCTGGGAACTTTAATGTTTTTTATACGGTATAACACAACTAACATACAATAATAATCTGTGATAAGACTAGTAGCATTTATTGAGTTTACACAGCACAGCACTAAATATTAATTTTTTCACCTAGAAAAATTACCTTTGAGTAACATACAATCAGAACTATGTGTAGGTTTGAAAAGCCTGCCTATTCAGGTTAATAAACTCTACTAAACTATTAGAAGTCATGATTTTTCAGTCATCTTGTACAATGGTTTAACTCAATATACTTCCCAGCATGAGTACCGTCCTGCTTCATAGGTATCAACTACAGTATTGATATACAAATTCATTAAATTACTTTTTACTTTGTGAATCATAAATGATACAACAGCAAACCAACTATTATTCTCTTTATATGTATTCATGAGAAAAAAATAATCTAGGCCTCTGTGAGATAATATAAATGAAGCAGGCTTAATAACAACATTTGAAATACACGACAACACTCTTTTATACCTAAAATAAATGGTGAGTTGAGTTTACTCTGTGATCCACTTGTATTTAGTGCCACACAATCTCACACATACCCTCCCAGTTGCAAACCATATAGTAAAATATTTGTCATAAAGAGACATCTACAGGTGAACTGGTGGCTATGAAATGCACTGGAGAGACATTATCAGCTTAGATGCATCAGTTTTTAGTGAGAAGTAGAGAAAATATATAATGAATATTTTTTTCTATTTTCTTATTTTCTACTCATTGAAAATATTCCAATGGAATGTATAATGTGGTGTGCCTACTGTATGGGCAGGGGAGTGACACAGTGTCCTGACCTGATAGAAAAAATACATTTTAGAAGATGTAGGCTTGACTAAAGCTCTGCCTTTCATATTAATACAAAGCCAAAGATGGTATGGTAGTACAGATTGTTACATCTCTATTCCATACTCTATTCCATACTCTATTCCATACTCTATTCCATAATCCAGTCTCATGTCCCTAATACAAGTCTGCAGCCCAAGTAAAAAAACAATAGTATTAACATGCTTATATTACTGGTGAAAAGTCATGGCACAGTGATCCTGCAATTGTATTGTTTACAGTTTAAATTACTTTTATGACCAGTCATTTTAAAATGGTTATGTCCAAATATTTAAATTATATGTATATTGAATAAATTCAATATTTCACTCACTGATGGGTGATGTCTATTTTTTTTATAAATATTTTTATTTATAAACATACCATCAGTGACGTTCATACATACATATTATGTGATATTCATAATATTATACAAGCTTAAGAACAGTGGTCACAATATCAAGAAAGCAAACTGTTTGCTACATCATACGCTGGAAATAGTGTCACAATAACATCCAGTGTTTAGTTTCCTGTATGCAATTTGAGGTTACATGTAATATAACAATTGAGTAGTTGTTTCTAGACATTATCAAAGTCTTGCATTATTACAAATGACATAACAAGCCTACTGAAATGACCCTGTATTGTACTTGTTTTGGACCGAAAAACATCACTGTGTCGTTCAATAACGCAATTTGTATTACCAATAAACATAAATTTTAACCAAACTAGAGGAGACATTCCAATGTTTGTCCTAGTTTTCTAAGCTGGATAGAGTATAATGAGTGAAGGAGCTCTTTTTGTTAGGTCTACACTGTTGGTGCATCTCCAAATCTGTATCTAACCCATGGTTCCCATATTTTTTGTATTGTTGTCGTCTTATCAAGTGTTAGCCCTGTTAAACGCTCATTTACATAAATCCAATCAATCTTATTTTTGAACATATTGTAGTTTATAGTCGGGGACTTCCAGCATTTGGCTATAGTTTGCCTAGCCGCTAAGAAGATATGATTCAGCAACTTGCATTTTAGTTTCAGAACTCCCTTTGGTGGCAAACTCATCAAGGCCTCGTATGGGTTTTTCGGTAAGTTAATGTCGAGGGGGTAATGTCTATTTTACCTGTAATATTTTTAGCTGCTTTATAGGCCTCTTAATATTCAGCGTGAAAAACAACATTTGATTTGATACAGCATATATTATAAGAACACTACTGAACTAGGTACATAAAGTAATTATTAAATATCAGTGAGATGTGATTACAAATCAGATATATATCCAGTTACTGGACAATCATAAATGAGATAACTCTCTTTTCAGAGACAGTTATCAGTGAGATATATATACAGTATATTTGCTTAACTTGCGTTTCTGCTCTCTTTATCTAATGAATACAAGAAGGCAAAACAAAGTCCTTATTCCCTTCCCTTCTTAGTCGCTTTCATATGCATTCATCGTCACACAAACATTGTAGGAATGTGGAAGTGACAGTGTCCCATTATTATATTTAGAAATGATCCTGGTATCAGCATGAGAATACAGGTTGGTACTTACAGGTCCAAAGGCTGAGTAAGGGGTTGATTCCTTGCATTTTGATATAATCACCAACATTACAGATAAAATAAATATCTAAAAAATCAAAACAAGTGCAACTACCAAGTATAGTTTATGTATAAATTTGATGGAGAATCAGCATCACTAAGTTGATTGCTGAGTTTGGGAACAACCTTCTGAAAATGATCTGCTACAATAAGGCTTAATGTAACTGTTTCTGAGAGAGATGGCGACACTCCATTATCCATAACTATCAGCTTATGCTTCACAATATCTTGAAATATGTGTGAAGTTCTGATTTCACCAGGGTGCTGACTAATACTAAAGAAATATGGTTTGGGTCCTTGTATAACATGATATGACAGCCAGGCATTATGTCCAGGCATTGCATCCAATGCAACAATTTTAGTTATCAAAGTTCCTTGCTCAGAAGCCACAGGAACCAGCTCAAAGAAAGATTCAACACTTTATGAAGTTGGATACAACAATTTTGGAACAGTATCATTTTGAACTATTATATGTATTGTTAAACTTGCATTGCAGCTCAGGGATGGTGATCCATAGTCTTTTGCATAGACTTTCATTTGAAACTCCTTGTGCTGCTCATAATGAAAGGATTTCTGAACAGTTTCTATGTTTATGGAAAAAAAAGAGGACATGGAATAATCATTTGTATTTGTGTTATACATTGAATAAATAACTTTAGCGTTATCTCCAGTATCAATATCTGATGTTTGCATCCCTGATGCATTGTCATTTACATTTGATATATATCCAACTTAATAAGTTTACTATTTGAAAGTCGAGGAGATCTTCTGTCAGTGGTCTGAATAGTGATATTATACGATGGAACTTCCTTCTGTCCAAGGAACCAGTAGTAATTATTTTGTAGTATCTGTTGTATGTAGATGAAATGTTCTTGTTCCCAAAAGATGACAGTCAACTTCTCCATTTTCTCCTGGTCATGAATTTTAATCAGAGCAATAGAAGTACCAGAAGATGAATCCTCAGGAATTATGGATGAAAAAGATATCATGAATATGTCAGGCACATTGTCATTCTCATCTAGAACTTCTATTAATAATTTGTTTTGTCTTAAGTTTTCCACTGGTAGAATTAATACTAAACATACAGTACTTGTATGAAGATTGTTGCCAGATGTTTTGCTGATTTGTGATTTTTTTATTATTACAGAGAAAAAGGAAATCATTTTTAAAAATTTGGACTATTTGGATAAAATGGAGTTTATGGGAGACAGCCATTCCGTAATTCGGAGCTTTCTGGATATCGGGTTTCTGGATAAGGGATCCTAAACCTGTATATATATATATACAATACTTGAAAAAAAGACCGCACTCACAGGACTTTCACAAAAGAATAAGCCCCCATGGGCTGTGACATTTATTCCTCAACGTTTCGGCTAGTACTAGAGTGTACTAGCCGAAACGTTGAGGAATAAATGTCACAGCCCATGGGGGCTTATTCTTTTGCGAAAGTCCTGTGAGTGCGGTCTTTTTTTCAAGTATTGTATACAATTTCGTTACCAGCACCTAGGCGAGTACCCATCTCATTGTGGAGTGCACCATTGCGGATCTGTATATATATATATATATATATATATATATATATATATATATATATATATATATATATACATACATTAATACATTGGTTTTTAGTTAATTCTGGTACAACATATCGGAAATGTAAGAAACATTTCAGGTAACTGGTATATTTTTATCCATTGTAACATATTACTTATGTTTATCAATCATTGTCACACAAATCAAATTCCAACAAGGAAGGAAGTTCCAATAATATCATACAGTACCTCTTGCATTTATGAAACCATGAAAGGCCACCAGGAAGCAGGAAGGTGCTGTCCACTAGATATAATGTCCAATCCAAGATCATTTACAATGTTTTCAATGACAGAATATTTTCTCAGTTCTTCAGCAATAGAATAACGAAGCTGCCCAGAGACTGAATGACAAAGCAATAGTAACAAGAATGAAAATGTTACTTGCCATTTGCATTCCTTGTATGCCTGTGCTTGTTGGGTTTTCATCTTAGTCTTTGTATTTGAAATCTTCTAGTAGTCAATTTTATTTCTTTTTGGAGACAAATACAGTATCCTTTCCAATGAAAAAATCCAGAAAATGTCTTTTTCCTTTCAGTCCTGCAGTGTTTTTAATGTAAGAATCATCCTCCTTATACTGTGTAGGTCAGGCGTGTTCAAAAGGTAGATTGAGATCTACCAGTAGACCTTTAGTTGGTGATCAATAGATCTCAAGACTCTGTCAACAAACAGCTTGACTAAATTACCCATCTGTTTTATTATTTTCATTCAGCTATTTATTCTGTTATTATTACATAAGAAATAGTTGTTTTTTAAAAATAGTAATAAAAATTATCTTCTAAAGCAATATTAAAGTAATATTTTCCATGGAACAGAATGCTAACAGTGATATTATGTAGATCATAATGGAACATCATCACTAAAAGTAGACCCTGCATTAGTAAGTATGGGCACTCCTAGTGTAAGTGGACAGTGATGCTCTGAGGCCAAAATGTGGTACTACAACACTAACCAATAACGCCAATGTAATGTAAATATTGTATTAATTTAGAAATAAAATTTTTATTTTTAAAATTAAGCATATTTCAGCACTGTATTTTAACACATTTTGTAGAATAGTTTAAATCACTTTATGCTCTTTGAATGGTGTTACTTATTCGGTATGATCTCTATGCCAAAAGTAGTATCTGCGACAGATAGCAAATTGTTAAAAAGTTAAACTGATAAAGGCAAACTCAGTAATAAAGGTCAGCTAATAAAAACTAACCCCTTCTCACCAATTTATCATTATTAGTTCTTCCCAATTCAGCATTATTTCCAATACTGAATCGCCCCATCTACATTTGAACACTTATGCTCACAAGAAGATCCCCCCATGAGCACTATACCTGCCTGATAGCCAAACAAAATGTTAGACAGTTAAGCTTTATTTCACACTGGCTCAGAGATTGAGCTGGATATAAATGAAAAACAAGTCAGCACACGATTAATAATCTCCACACTCCCCATCTATGCCCTAACACACCCCTCCCCCCAAATATTTCCAGATGACGAGCTAAGAAATTATTTAATTGTTGGGTAATTTTTTACATAGTTACCATGCCACTATGTTTGCTTTGTTTTATTGCATCGTATATGCTTTCAATAAAAATTTGAATTTAAAAAAATAGTCAAACTATGAAGTAATGAAAAACATTCATTAAAAGTCGATTTTTAAGTTCAGGCTTTTTTTAACAAAAATCCAAAAAAGTTAACCCTTCAGAGGCATTAGGTAAATTAACCCCTTAGCAGCTAAGGTTACTTTAATAAAACAGTACAGTGTACTTGATTCAAATTAGGATATCATTAATCCTAATTGGATTATTTCATGATTTTCTAGTAAAGTTAAGGTTTGAAGATCAAAATTATGGAAAGACCCGTTATCCAGAAAACCCCAAGTCCCGAGTATTTTGGATAACAGGTCCCATGCCTGTATGATTTACAAAACTTTACACAAATTTTAAAAATGTTATTACATACCTCAGTCCTTTTTCATTTTTTCCAGGGTATAAAGTTTATGTTGATGCAAAAAATGGCAGTACACCCCATTTATGCAGTACTTTAAAAAATCATGTTGCTAAAGTGCATTATCAACACCTGTCTTAAATAGCATGGGGGCCCATTATTAGGTCCTGACCAAGATCTTATGAATCTATTGCTTTGCACTAAAAACCCTCTATCCACAGATGAATGTTTAATTTTATTAAAGTTATCTATGATATAACTGTACCCCATGTATCTCTGTTTTCATACACAATAAAAAAAACAAATATATAACATATTGTTGCTTCTCATTTTATACTTGTTTGTAAACTGTAATTGCCTTAAACTAAGGATCCTATCAACATAAACATATACAGTATATAGCTACCAATAAAGAAAAAGTATTTTTAAATCATTTAAATGCAGTGCTCTGTATGAGAATAACTCACCTCCACTGGTGACAAAGTCTCTTTCGAACTCTCATTTCCAAGTCCTGTATCATCAGCATCGATAAGATTGTCTACAGGGACATCTGGATTGGACTTTAGGTAACCAAAGTCACTTTCAGAGGAATCCAAAGCTACGCAAACATTATAGGCATAGGGAAGGCTCAAAGTCCCATTGTTGTAATTTGAAAGCATCCTCGGGTCAAATTGGGAATACAAATTTGTGTTTATAGATGGAAATTCTGGTGGGGAATTTGACTCTTTACATTTTGAGACAATCACCAACATGACAGTTATGATAAATAACAAGGAAATTAAAGCAAGTGCAATGACTAAGTATAAGTTTTGCATGTTTGAGGAAGGCTCTCCATCATTAAACTGGTTATTGAGTTTGGGGATCGCTTGCTGAAAATAATCACCCACAAAAAGGCTTAAGGTAACTGTTGCTGAGAGAGAAGGGTCCCCGTTGTCTTTTACCATAACAACCACCTTATGCTTCAAAATATCCCTCTCCTGAAACCTACGTGATGTATAGATTTCACCTGTTTGCTGACTGATGCTGAATGGGGATGGTTCTGATGTTTGTATAAAATGGTAAGAAAGCCAAGAGTTGTGTCCAGAGTCAGCATCCACCGCAATAACCTTTGTTACTAAAGAACCTTGCTCTGAGGCAAAAGGAACCATCTCAAAAAAAAGAGAACCACCTCCTTCTGTTGATGGATACAATATTTTGGGCATATTATCATTCTGATCTATTATATGGATAATCAAGGTTACATTACTACTCAAAGGCGGAGATCCATTGTCTTTTGCCATTATGTTAATTTGAAACCCCTTGTGCTGCTCATAATCAAATGATCGCTGAGCATAAAGAACTCCAGTCTCTATATTAATTGAGAAATATGGAGACACAGGAAAATCCTCTGTATTCATGTTAGAAATTGAATAAATGATTTTAGCATTATCTCCAGAATCAGGATCTGATGCACGGATGTTAAATATTGATGCTCCTGGAAGATTGTTTTCAGGCAAATAGGCCACAAATGTAGGTTTTACAAATGCTGGGGGATTATCATTAACATCTGATATATCCAGCTTGATGAATTTTATGGTGGAAAGTTGAGGAGATCCTCTGTCTGTAGCAAGTATAGTAATATTATACCATGGTACCTTCTCTCTGTCCAAAAAAAACGTATTTACAAGTTTGTAATATCTACTGGAGGATGTAAGTAACTGAAAGGGTGATGTGCCAATTATCTGACAGTCAACTTTTCCTTTTTCTCCAGAGTCTTGATCATGGACCTCAATCAGCGCTATCAAAGTGCCAGGAGCTGAGTTCTCAGGAATAGGAGTAGATAGTGATCTAATGGATATCTTAGGTGCATTGTCATTTTCATCTAGAATTTCTATTAAGACTTTGGATTGTGCTACCAAGCCACCTCCATCTTTAGCTTGTACTGACATTTCATAATGTTCCATGGCTTCAAAATCCAAATCTCCTTTTGTTGTAATTTCTCCATTTACAGGATTTATATTAAAAATACTAGTATGAATGTTTTCTGATGTTTTGCTGATGGAATATGTGATCTGTGCATTTGTACCATCATCTTTGTCTGTTGCAGTTAAAATAATTACAGTGGAATTAATAGGTGTGCTTTCACTTATGCTGACTTTATATATTTCTTGAGTGAACACAGGTAAGTTGTCATTGGAATCAGTAACAATAATTCTAATTAAAGCAGTTCCAGTCCTTAACGGGTTTCCCCCATCAGATGCTGTTAAGACTAATTCATGATTACTTTGTGTCTCACGATCTAGAGCTTTCTCTAACACAAGCTCTGGAGTTTTACTCAGATCACTGTTTGTCTTTTCATTCAATCTGAAATACTGATTGTCACTGAGTCTATATGACTGAACAGCATTAATGCCAATATCTGGATCTTCTGCATTTTGTAAAACCAAATGAGTTCCCGCTGTTGTTGACTCAATAATTTCTAAGGTGATGATGTCAGGAAAAAAAATTGGAGAATTATCGTTTATATCCTGAATTTCAATTTTGACAATAAAAATATTTAAGGGATTTTCAATGACTGCATCAAAAGTTAGGAAGCAGGTAGGTGCAGTCCGACACAGTCTTTCTCTGTCTATCCTGTCTTTTACATAGAGGTTACCATTTTCTAAATGCACAGAAAAATATTGTTCAGAAGCATGGGAAACAATACTAAATTTCCGAGCTACAACCTCTTTAATATCTAATCCAAGATCATTCACAATATTTGCAATAACATAATCTTTTCCCAGTTCTTCAGCAATAGAATAATGAAGCTGTCCAGAGACTGAATGACACATCCATGAGAATAAGAATGAAAATGTTACTTGCCATTGTGTCTTGTGGGTTTTCATCTCAGCTTTTGAAATTTATGAAATCTTCTAGAAGTGAAATTTAATCCTTTGAGAAGACAAATATAATACTCTTTCTTCATGAGAAAATCCAGAGAATGTTTTTCTTCTTGCAGCTCTGCAGTGGTATTTGGTTCAGGATAATTCTACTTATTGGCGAACAGCGGCGCTCTGAGGTGAAAATGTGGTACTGCAGCACGAAGAAGTACATTCTTTATAAATGTTACTCTATGAAAAGCCTTGTTTTACAAATAAAATTCATATTTTGTTAATTTAAATATCAGTTCAGGATATTAACACATAAGGACAATTTTACTGATTTTCACTACTGAGCAAAATTGTGTTTTTCCCCGTTATTTTATATCTAATAAAAATCTTTAAATTGTGTTACATTACGGTAAAAAATAAGATTGCTGGCAAAAATGCAATTGCAGCAAAAACCCAATTATCCTATATTCTAGAAGATGAATAGCTGTTTATATTTAGTTTTTTAAGATTTTAAATCACAGAGAGAAATTCTGTTGATTAATTTAAGATTGCAATTTGTACAAATCTCAGCAAAAAAGCAACTACAAATAATAATAAATCTGCCTATATTGTGGGCTAACTCAAAGCATATGGTGTTAAAGAATGGTTTATGAATTGCGGTATATGCTATATAAATATGGAATTGTGGCATAATTTCACAGTTCGCCACCAACTAATATTTTCAGAATTTTGCCACAGAATCTTTCACCATGAAAAAACTCCAAGGTATTTTGCACAAAAAAAGTCATGTGAAAAATGTCCATAAACTCCGGTGAATTGTAATCTGGAAAAGTTATAGTGCAAAAATGAGGAAAAGCGGGGGAATCCCAAACTTTATTCCATTGTGCTCACAAGACTTCACAGTGATCAAACGTTTCAGGACCGTATGGTCCTTCCTCAGTGACAATCAACCAGAGAGACTATACAAAATTTATAGGCAAACTACTTGTGACCCCTAGTGGTGGTCATCAAATATACATAGAAAAAGATTATTAACCATTTGTATCCATTGTGTTAAAATTCATAAACATGTATACATCAGTACATAATAATATGTGTAAAAGTGCATCCTATTCCACCTGTAATAAATACAATATAAAACATAATCAGTAAAAATCGTAAATTTTACTAGTAGTTACTGACTAAAAAAACAAGAATAAGTAGGATATAAAGGGTGTTTCCACTTTACTCGAAATATGTGGAGTTCTACTTTGATACTTCAAGAAAAATATTAACAATTAATATATTATTACACTTATAGAAGTACCATCAATTAATATATCGATATATAGTGAAAAAATGCCCAAAGACTCCAAAGTATCTTACATGGAAAAACAATTGCTGTGGAAAAAGCCTCTTGACTTCAGTTTATCTTGTGGGACAGATTTGTTTATCGATATCAGTCAAATGCACATGGTTTTATTACTGCAATATCACATTATTTTTTTTATTGCATCTAAAGTAAAATGATAAATAAAAAACCTTTTAATAAAGTTTTCTGTATAAATAACAAATAACACCACTAAGGAAAGTCTTTCTGCAATTATTAAGGCCTTAAACATTTTAATCTTGAACCTTAGAGACATACTGCAACACAAATAGACATATAAGACTTTGAATCATGTTTCTGATTTAGTTAATGCTAGTGAATATAATGATCCCTGCCTAGTACTGACAAAGTCAATCTTCAAAATAAATAGAATTGTATTATTTTTACACTTCTATGGTCCTATAAAAGTAGCAAATGGTAAATGGTATTTGCCTGAGCAAAGCCTTACAGAATATTATTTTTAATAAAACACCTTTTAAAATAGGTTTAATAAAGATCAGGATCTTATAGAACAATATTAGCAGAAAACATTACCTTAACATGTTTAAGGAACAGTCCTTTGCTTCTATAACAGCTACTTTTCACACAGGGACTTTAAGACAGTAGCCGGTGTTTGTACTTGGCTAGAAATATGTCTCATTGTTTCCTAGAAGGCACACAAGACTATATCCTCAACAATACACTATTATTTTTGTTTATTTATAGAATATACATATATTGCAGCACTTAAGACATACTATACACCATTCACATTACTCCCCAAACATACTGAACTTACTATATAAGGCCCCTATCACATTAACACATAGTATGATCAGATTGTCAAGAACAGGTTAACTTATGTTTTTGGAGTATGTAAGAAAACTCGAGTACCCGGAAAACAAACCCTCACAGACACATCCTTGCAGATGGTGCTTTGACTGAAATCAAACCTAGGAGCTCAGCACTATAGAAGGCTACACATATCAGATACTAATAATACTATTTTCATATGTTACTTGGGGAATTATGGAGACCCACTGTAGAATACCAAGGAGACTATAATTGGATCCTGATCCATAGGTAATATTATATTATGCATTTTTGACCTAGCTACAATCAATTTTGTATTTAATTTAAAGGACACTAAAGATATATACAGTATAATATAATGTCACTCCAGGTGTCAATTATCATACAAAAGAAGACAGGGTAAATGTATTGCAGATATTTTTCCATCTCATTTTAGAATTTAGAAAAACTGCACCTAATCCATCAAAGCATGCAACTTTAGAAGCAGTTTACAATGCAGCACACTACTCCTATGGTAGAATTGGGTCTAGTATTATTCACAAAACATTTTAAATTTCAATAATCCTCCTTAATTTTTAGATGATATTATTTGTAATTTATAATTTCCACAACCCAAAAATCGCACAGAAATCACACACATATATTTATTGGTTAGCAATAAAGAAAATGGTTAATTTAATAGATTCTATATTAGTATAAGTATAACTCACCTCCACTGGTGACAAAGTCTCTTTTGAAGTTTCATTTCCAAGTCCTGAATTGTCAGCATCAATGAGATTGTCTACAGGGACATGCTGACTGGGCTTTAAGAAACTGAAGTCACTTTCAGAGGAATCCAAAGCAACACAAACATTGTAGGAATAGGGAAGATTCAAAGTCCCATTTTTGTACTGGGAAACCATATTTGGTTGGGAATACAGATTTGTATTTAAAGTTGGAAATTCTGGTGGTGGTATTGACTCTTTACATTTTGATACAATCACCAGCATGATGGTTATGATAAATAACAAGGAAATTAGAGCCAGTGCAATTACTAAGTATACATTTTGCATGTTTGAAGAAGGGTCTCCATCATTAAATTTATTGTTGATTTTGGGAACCATTTGCTGAAAATGATCACCCACATAAATGCTTAAGGTAACTGTCACTGAGAAAGAAGGGTCCCCATTGTCTTTTACCATAACAACCACCTTATGCGTTAAAATATCTTTTTCCTGAAACATACGTGATGTCCGAATTTCACCTGTATACTGACTAATGCTGAAGGCAGGTGGTTCTGACATTTGTATGAAATGGTAAGAAAGCCATGAGTTATGTCCAGAGTCTAGATCCGCAGCAATAACCTTTGTTATCAAAGAACCTTGCACTGAGGCAAAAGGGACCATCTCATAAGTAGGAGAACTACCACTTTCTGTTGACGGATACAATATGTGGGGTATATTATCATTCTGATCTATTATGTGGATAATCAAGGTGACATTGTTATTTAAAGGTGGAGATCCATTGTCTTTAGCCATTATGTTAATTTGAAACTCCTTGTGTTGCTCATAATCAAATGATCTCTGAGCATAAAGAACTCCAGTCTCAATGTTAATTGAGAAATAAGAAGACACAGGAAAATCCTCTGTATTAATGTTGGAAATTGAATAAATAATTTTAGCATTCTCTCCAGTATCTGGATCTGATGCATGGATCCTATAAATTGAAGCTCCTGGTAGATTGTTCTCAGGCAAATAGGCAGCACAAGTAGGTTTTTGAAACACTGGGGCATTATCATTAACATCTGATATATCCAGCTTGACATATTTTATAATGGAAAGTTGTGGAGATCCTCTGTCTGTAGCAAGTATCGTGATATTATAATATGGAACCTTCTCTCTGTCCAAGGTGCTTGTAGTTACAATTTTGTAATATCTAATGGAGGATGTAACTAACTGGAAGGGTGAAGCGCCAACTATCTGACATTCAACTTCTCCATTTTCTTCAGAGTCTTGATCATGAACTTCGATCAGTGCTATTAAAGTGCCTGGTAATGAGTCCTCAGGAATCGGGATGGACAATGAGGCAATAGATATCTCAGGAGCATTATCATTTTCATCTATAATTTCTATTAAAACTTTTGACTGTCCTAACAAGCCACCTCCATCTTTGGCTTGTATTGACATCTCATAATGTTTTGTAACTTCAAAATTTAAATGTCCTTTGGTTTTAAGTTCCCCATTATCAGGATTAATGCTAAACATATTTGTATGAAAGGCATTTTCTGCTGTTTTGCTGAAGGAATATGTAATATGTGCATTTGTACCATCATCTTTGTCAGTCGCAGTGACAATAATCACTGTAGAGTTAATCGGTGCACTTTCACTTATGCTGACTTTATACACTTGTTGAGTAAACATTGGTAAATTATCATTGGAATCAGTGATAATAATTTTAATTAAAGCAGTACCAGTTCTTACTGGGTTTCCCCCATCAGAGGCTGCTAAGATTAATTGATAAAAGTTTACAGTCTCTCTATCTAGAGGTTTGTCTAATACAAGCTCCAGGATTGTGCTTCCATCGATGCTGATATTTTCATTTAATGTAAAATACTGATTGTCACTGAGTCTATATGACTGAACAGCATTAATTCCAATGTCTGGATCTTCTGCATTTTGTAAAACCAAATGAGTTCCCGGTGTTGTTGATTCAATAATTTCTAAAGTGATGGTGTCATGAAAAAATATTGGAGAATTATCATTCATATCCTGAATTTCGATTTTGACACTGTAAATATTTAAAGGATTTTCAACAACTGCATCAAAGGTTAGGAAGCAGGTAGGTGCTTTCCGACACAGTGCCTCTCTGTCTATCCTGTCTTTAACATACAGGTTACCATTTCCTAAATTTACAGAAACAAATTTCTCATAAACACGGGAAACAATTCGAAGTCTTCGAGATTTTACCTCTTTAATATTTAATCCAAGATCATTTACAATATTTGCTATAACTGAATCTTGTTTCAGTTCTTCAACAATAGAATAATGAAGCTGACTAGAGACTGAATGACAAAGCCATGAGAATAAGAAGAAAAATTTTACTTGCCAACTGAATCCCTTGCATGTCTGTGGTTGGTGGAGGCTCATCTCTGTCTATTTTAGGATATGAAATCTTTTAGAATATGTGGAATATAAATTGTAATCCTCTTCTTTGAGAAAACAAATACAATCTTCTTGCTTTATGAAAAAATCCAGAAAAATGGCTCTTTGTTTTTGCTGGCCTGCAGTGCGTTTGAGAATTATTCTCCTTATTGGTGAACAGTGGCGCTCAGAGGCATAAATATGGTACTGCAGAACTGAGAAAGTAATTTTACTATCTGGTTATTTGTATTAATTGCATTTTAATTTAAAATGTATTGAGTATTTAATTTATAAATATTTTGGTTTAATTTTATGTTTTAATTTTTAAATTGATTAACATTGTATTATCTCTATGAGTACCCTAATTACGGCAATAGAGAAAATTTGATATAGAATAGCCTGCATTATGATAGTTGTAACTTTATCACTTATTATATTATATTCCATTTGTGATATGACCTTGCCTTAATTCTCAATTAAAAATTACTGCACTAAACCACACATTCACTCAAAACCCATACATGCTGAATTGCTGCTATGCCAAATTTTGGATATGGTAAAACTATGAACTCAACAATCAACTTTATAATGAGTTTTAAACTATCATAAATCAGAATGTTCATAAAAGCATATTTATATACTAAAACACATAGTAAGAATGGCTGACAAACATATAAAGGCATATAAAATATAGTACAGAAGTTGTTAAACCCAGCATATGGGGTATGAAGAAGATCTCTGATGGATACAGAGAAGCATCAAGTCTCACAGTTGTTACAACTACCACTTAGCATTAGGTAAACATTAAATATTTATGGTAATCTGCATTCATTTGTAGTCCACTAAAACATTGCCTTGCATTACATAAAGTGTTGCCTCCACGTGCCCAGTCTGTTATCTTGCAGCAAGTATTTCTTTGTTTTTTATTATTATTATTATTAACATGTATTTATATAACGGCAACATATTGCGTAGTGCTGTAAAGTAAATGTGATTATGCAACTAAATTACATGAATTATATACATAATATACATACATTCTGGGATCAACTTCAGAATACAAATTTGTACTCACAGATCCAAAATTTGAAGGAGGTTAAGAGTCCTTACATTTTGAAATAATCACCAGCATAACATAATAACAATAAAGAGCAAATCAATCAAGTACAATTGCATGCTAGATGAAGGCTTTTCCTCTGTCACTTGATCGCCAAGTTTTGGAATCACTTGTTGAAAAGTGTCTGCTACTACAAGGTGTAATTTAACTGTAGCAGAGAGAGATGGATCTCCATCATCCTTTACCATAATCACCACCTTATGTTTCAAGACATCTTTCTCCTGAAAGACACGGGATATCCTGATTTCCCCTATGTGCTGGCTAATTGTAAAGGGAGATGTTCCTGACACTTGTATAAAATGATAAGAAAGACATGAGTTATGTCCAGAGTCTGTATCCACTGCAACCAATTTTGTTACTAAAGCTCCGTTATCAGAGGTATTAGGTACCATCTCAAATAAGGGTGAAATGTCACTTTTTATTGTTGGATATAAAATCTTTGGTACATTATCATTCTGCATATCTATTATGCAGATAATTAATGTTGCATTGATACTAAGAGATGATGATCTGTTGTCGTTTGCTGTTATCTCCATTTGAAACTCTTTGTGCTGCTTATAATGAAATGGTTGATAAGCATAAATAACTCCAGTTTCTATGTTCACTGAGAAATAAGAGGAAATCGGAAAATCTTCTGTTGTGGTGATAGTAATTGAATATATAACTTTAGCATTTTCTCCCATTTTCACCCATATCAAAGTCTTATGCTTGCATTCTGAATATTGAAATTCTTGGTGGCAAGTTGTTGTCAGGCAAATAAGCAACAAATGTAGATTTCATAAATAAAGGTGGATTATCATTAACATCTAATCTGATGATTTTTTGACTGGAAAGTTGAGGGTGCCCTTTGTCTGGAGCAACTTTTGTAATATTATACCATGATACTTTCTCTCTGTCCAATGAATTAGTAGTAATATTTCTGCAGAATCGACTTGATGATGTAACCAACTGAAATGTTGCTGTTCCTATTTTCACAAGAATCTGGAACACAAACTTTAATCAGTGCTATCACAGTACCAGGAGTTGAATACTCAGCAATATGACTACTAGATATTGAAGCAATAGATATAGCTGGTATCTTGTCATTTCCATCAGTAACTTCTATCAATATTTTGGAATGGGCCACAAAACCTCCTCCATCTTTGGCTTCTACTGACATTTCATAATTTTTATGCATCTCAAAGTTTAATTCCTCTTAGTTTTAATTTCACCGTTTGCAGGATTGATGCTGAAGGAAGTACTACGAAGGCTGTCCGCAGATGTTCTGATAAAACAGTATGTGATTTGTGTGTACACCTTCATCTTTGTCTGCATTAACTTGAAGCACTGTGGTGTTAATTGGAATACTTTCACTAGTGCTCACTTTATACACTTCTTGGGTAAACAAAGGCAAATAATCATTGACATCAGACATCGTAATCCTGATAAAAGCAGTTCCAGTTTTTACTGGATTACATCCATCAAAGACTGTCACCAATAATTCATGAATGCTTAACTTCTCTCGATCTAAAGGTTTCTCTAAGACAAGTTCTGGAATGTTGCTACCATTAGTTCTGATCTTTTGATTCAGTGTAAAATACTCATTGTCACTGAGTTTATATGTTTGCACAGCATTAATGCCAATATCGGGATCTTCTGCAATATGCAAAACCAAATGGGTCCCTGGTACTGTGGTTTCAACAATTTCTAATGTAATTGTTTCATGAAAAAAAAACACAGGTGGATTATCATTTATATTTATTTCCATTTCAACTGAAAAAACATTCAAGGGGTTTTCAACTATTGCATCAAATGTTAGAGAGCATGTAGGTGCTGCACTACACAGCATCTCTTTATCTATCTTGTCCTTAACATACATTTCCATTGTCTAACATACATTTCCATTGTCTAAATTCACAGAAAAATATATTATACTTTAGTATAATGATAAAGATATCAAATTAAGAACTGCTACTTTAATTAGGAAACGATGAGTAATGACATTTCTGCATTTTCCGAGTTTTCTGGATCAAGGTTTATTGATGAAAGAAGTTATTGACATATTTTTTTTATATCTGCTGGTGTTAAATACTTCATTAAACCTAAAAACCAATGAAAACAATTTATGAATGTTAGCCACCACATTGACTCATCAGACAAATTTTTAGTTTTAGCTTTTGTCATAGATCATTTTAAAGTTTTCATCTAAATGAGTTAAAAGCCCCTGCCACTCTCAAGCTACTGTATATTGGTGGTGTATATCAGGTGGGTGTTAGTATCTGAGATAATAAATGAAATTTGTGCAAGTTTTGTGTGTATTTTGAAGAACAATACCCCACACCTCAATATATAATTTTTCAACCTCTTTTACATATACAGATGCAGCCACTTTGGTTTGTCTGTTTGACACAGAATAACTAAACACAGATATCCCATTTATCTCATTTAACACAGAAAACTGCGTCACAACATCCCATCTAATTAAGGCATTCACCATTGTTCACAATGGTGCTTTGGTATGCTAATGGAAAGGTTAAATGCATTAAATGAGTTAAGATGACTTTAGATAACGCAGTTTCTTCAATTAACCATGAGTCATGACGCATTTATCTCACAAATCCAAGTGGCTTCATCTGTATGTTACTACCATGTGAAAACTTGAATGAGTTTTAATTTACATGTTCAATTACTTTATGTAAAGCAAACATATAGGTAACATCAGAGTATAGATTTCATAGTTGAAAAAATATAAAATGTTCAAATACCAAAATAAAGCTGTAATGGAGAAGCTCAATTAAATATTATTTGGACTCTTTCAGAAATCAACATTTTCCCTTTATAACTTTTAGCTCCTTTCTTCTTGGAACAAAGATCTTTATGAACAGCATCACTACTGTTCAATAGAATTATCAGTTAATATATTAAGTAAAACACATGTATATACAGATACAATTCCAGCATCACAGAAGTTGTTTGGGCAGGGCTAAGTTTTGCAGATGTGAGAAACTTTTCTTGCCTCCTGGCTGCCCAGGAACCAGTGTAACAAAATAAATCTATAAAATAATACAGATGAAAGCCTTAGCAGTTGTCTTCTAATTATGTTTCCAAAGTGCCAACCTGAACAGATGGCTACAAATGTGTGTCTACATGGTTTGTAGTTTTCACATTACTCAGTATAAATTCAGTTGTTCTAAAGAAGCGATTACCTCTACACACACCATAATATACAATGTTGTGTAGCCCATAAGAATAACAATTTTTAAGAAAATGTGGACTGACAGCAAATCTGAATTTTATCATAGAAAATGCAAAGGAAACATTCATACACTCAATTAAATTGCTGATGGTGTGTTGTATCTGACTAAAAAGCTGCCTTTATGGTTCTTCACCCTCAAGTTAGCTGTCGAACTACTGACTGTAAAGTTGGTTTTTCACAGACAATAAGTTAATACAAGGGAGTTTACACCCAGTGCAATATGCCCTAAAATTAAGCACACATGCAAATGTTGGTTTATTTACTTCCTAATCATGTGCAATTTTGTCTGCTTTATTTTCTTTCCCTTACTGATTTTCAAACTTACAGTAAATCCATGAAGGCTGCAAACTATTAACAGTAATAATGCCCTGTTCTAATTTTATTGATATACAACGTTTTATGTTTATTTGCTTACTAATATACATAGTAACAGTCTGACAAGGTGCATCTAAAATAATTGATCATTTAAATCATAATTACTTACCTCGTTGTGTATGTCAGAAGATAATATATTTTCTAAGGTTTCTTGTCCAAGGTCTGAGTTATCAGTGTCAATAAGATTCTTGATAGGAGCAGTCTGATTTGGTCTTATAAGAGTAAAGTCATTTTCAGTGGAATCCAAAGTTACACAAAAATTATAGGGGTATGGAAGAGGCAGAGACCCGCTATTAAAATTTGATAGCATTCTGGGATCAACTTGAGAATACAAACTTGTATTTAGAGGTGCAAGAGCAGGTGGAAGTTTTGAATCTTTGCATTTTGATATAATGACTAACAAAGCTGCTATGATAAATAATAATGATATCAATGCAACGGCAATGATCAAGTATACATGTAAATTAGATTGCGATTCTTCATTGGTGAACTGATTACTAAGTTTGGGAACCACTTGCTGAAAATGGTTTGCCACAATAAGGCTTATAGTAACTGTTGCTGAGAGAGATGGATCTCCATTGTCTTTTACCAGAACTACCACCTTATGCTTCAAATCATCTTTCTCTTGAATGATACGAGAAGTTCTGATTTCTCCTGTGTGCTGATTAATGCTAAAAGGAGAGGTGTCCAGAATTTGTATGAAATTATAAGAAAGCCAAGAGTTATGTCCAGAATCTACATCCACTGCAACCACTTTAGTTATCAAAGTCCCTTGCTCAGAGATTAAAGGTACCAGTTCAAATAATGATGAGCCGCCACTTTCATTTGATGGATATAAAATATTAGGTGCATTATCATTCTGATCTATTATATGGATGGTTAAGGTTGTATTGCTACTCAAAGATGGGGATCCATTGTCTCTAGCTGTTATTTCCATTTGAAATTCCTTATCATGTTCATAGTCAAATGATCGCTGAGCATAAAGAACTCCGGTCTCTATGTTAATGGAAAAATAAGAAGATACAGCAATGTTCTTCATATTTGTGCTGGATATTGAATAAATAACCTTAGCATTGTCTCCAGTATCAGAATCATGTGCATGTATTTTGTATATTGAGGTTCCAGGTAAATTGTTCTCAGTCAAATATGCTACATATGTTGATTTTTTAAAGACGGGTGGATTATCATTAATATCTGATATATTCAGCCTAATGTGTTTTGTTGTAAAAAGTTTAGGAGATCCTCTGTCAGTACAAAGAATGGTTAAGTTATATTGGGAAGCATTCTCTCTGTCCAAGGAACTTGTGGTAATAATTTTATAATATGTGCTTGAGGATACAACTAACTGAAAAGGGGCTGTTTCCATTATCTGACAGTCAACTTCTCCATTTTCTCCTGAGTCTTGATCTTGAACTTTAATCAGTGCTATGAGAGTTCCAGGTGGGGAATCCTCAGGAACAGTAGCAGATAATGAGGCAATTGATATCTCGGGAGCATTGTCATTTTCATCTGTAATTTCGACTAACACCTTGGAATGGGCCACAAAGCCACCTCCATCCATTGCTTCTACTGACATTTCAAAATTCTGCACTGTCTCAAAATTTAAACTACTTATGGTTCTAATTTCACCATTGGTAGGATGAATATCAAAGATACCTGTGTAAAGCAGATTGTCCGATGATTTGCTAAAAGAATATGTAATTTGTGCATTTAAACCTTCGTCCTTGTCAGTTGCATTTACACAAATTACTGTAGAGTTAATTGGAGAATTTTCACTTATGCTCACTTTATACACCTCTTTAGTAAATACAGGTATATTATCATTTGCATCACTAATGATAATTCTAACTAGAGCAGATCCAGATCTTACAGGGTTTCCTCCATCAAAAGCCGTTAAGAATAATTTGTGCAAATTTTGTGTCTCCCGATCTAGATATTTCTCTAACACAAGTTCTGGAATTTTGCTTCCATCAACTCTGGTCTTTTCATGCAATGTAAAATATTGACTTTCACTAAGCTTATATGTTTGTACAGAATTAATGCCAATATCTGGATCCTCTGCAGTTTGTAAAGCGAACCGTGTCCCTGGTATAGTGAGTTCAATCATCTCTAATGTGATGGTGTCATAAAAGAATTTTGGGGGATTATCATTTATATCCCGAATTTCTATTTTGACACTAAAAATATTTAAAGGGTTTTCAATCACTGTGTCAAAGGTTAGTAAGCAGGTTGGTGTTGTCCTACAAAGAGTTTCTCTGTCTATCCTGTCTTTAGCATACAAATTCCCATTTTCTAAATGTACAGAAAAATATTTCTGTGAAATAGTTGATTCAATGCGAAATCTTCTTGAGGAGAGATCCTTAATATCTAATCTTAGATCGTTTGCAAGATTTGCAATAAAAGAATCTTTTCTCATTTCTTCAACAATAGAATATTGAATTTGGCCTGAAACTGAATGACAGAGCCATGAGAGTAAGAAAGAAAATGTTACTTGCCATCTAATTTCCTTGCTTTTCTCTGAATGATGGAATTTCATCTCTGCTGTTTCCAGAAAAAATGTCTCCTTCAGATGCTCAGTTTTTAGTCCAGTAGAAAATAAAAGTCTAATCTTCTGTTTAAGTGTATAGAGAGATAGCTATAGCCTTCTGTTCAAGAGAAAATCTAGAAAATGTCTGTCTTTGTTTCAGCAGAACTGCAGTGGATGTGAAAAATATAAATATCACTGGTTATGTTGTTCTACAGTTATCTGCTTTTTTGGTGAACAGTGGCGCTTTGAGGCGTAATTGGGGAACTACAGGATTTTTTAGAAATTGTAATAGTACAAGAAATTGTTTTAACAAATGTAAAATACATATAAATTCCTCAAAAACACTGCTTTGTTTTGTTGCTGAAATAACGCTAAGAAATGTGTCCTTAAATTTTCATGATTTATAAAGCAGGAAATCCATACACTTAATCATACAAATAAAACTGTCTAAAAGTAGACCACCATAATGACAGAATGTAAGGTAATGGAATGCTGATTCTGTATCAAACAAGTGTATTCTAAGAACATATAATATGTATATATTTCATGTGGAAGTTCATGTTCTAATATGGAAGCATATATCTAGAAATATCATGCATAGAGCCTTAATTGAGTAACTTTTATGAAAGCCCTGTCTATTCCTTACTTATTTACATAGCTATTGGCAGATCATTAACAACTGATTAAAAAAATAGTCTACACTGATGTATCCTATTAGTAAAGTTTTTCGTTTGATTTGCTGCATTAAACAAGGTAGGAGATATTTATTATCTTTATTAACTCTGGATTGAAGGCCAGGGAAAACACCGCACAATTAAAGTACATTTGTTTCCTGTGATTGGGAAAGGCTACCTGCAAACTATTTTAAGCTCAATTGTTGTTGCGTTGTCTAGCATTAAGTGTTTTACGGCCTATAAATGTCTATTATTCTAAATTAATACAAGGAGTGTTGGGTTTATTTAAATTACTTCATATAAGTCATTTCTTCTTTTACTGTAGGTAGTTATGATATTGCCTTGCATATAGTCAATTCATTTATTTAACAAAAATAGTAATTATTGTATGCCAACGATGTGCAGAAAATATCATGTTAATTATTTACTAAATACAATAAAAATACAGGCCGTTTGTTTTATCATTTTAATTGCAAAACCTTCAAAAAATGTACAGTAATTAAGGTCTTTTAATAATTACAAGAAAACAAAAAGGCATATTTAACCTAGATAAACTTTTAAAACTCTGCTCTCAATTTAAATCAATTGTTTGCCAGTTATTTGAAAAGGGACCATCATCTCATATAGTACTGAACCACCAGTTTCTGTTGATAGAAACAACATGTTTAGTGTGTTATCAATTTGAATAACTATTCAGATCGTTAGGGGTCTAGGGTCTATTTATTACAAGAGGAAAAACTAGAATGTTTCGGAATTTATTATACTCCAAAGCTGCTAAAAATCTGAATCCGAAAATACTCCAGCTATAGCCTGAAGTCATGCAAAAGTCAAGGGCAGATTTTACAATTCGAAGATGTTTTTAGCCTTCATGATATTCCAAGGTTTTGGGATGTTAGACACTGGTTTTTGTTCAAAAATAAAAAAGTTTTAAGTTTTTGGGCTTGTCACACAAATTAGTAAATTAAGCCATGTAAGCCTGGTCAGTCCACTTGAGGCCAAACAACAAAACCCCCACTGTCCAATATTAGCCGTGTTGTCCTTTTAACACAAGGGTTTGTAGAAAGACTTGCAGCTCACGCACTGCAGGCAGTATCATGCTCTCCCTCTAATTGCACCTGTGCCTCCTCCTTATGCAGAGTATCCCTCTGCTGCAGTAAAAGCCAGCCTGTACCTTCCCTCCCATTCCAGAGTCTGGGCCCTGAAAAACTAAAAAAACACAGCAACTGGTGTTGCTGCTAAAAAATCCCAAGACTCCTTCCCTGACACACACACACACTGCTTAAAGGGTCCACAGCCAAAATAATGGGGAAATATACCTCCCATCAGTGACCCAGCCCTGGTGTCCTCTACAGAGGATATTGTAAAATGTTTACTATCCGTGTATATTATGGAATACATTTTATTGGTATTGTTGTGTGTTTCTGATATGCATCATGCCCCACAAATAACTGCTTGGCAAACTATGCATCTAAATTGATTCCATCCAGAATGTGGCATCCTTGCAGCAGGATCTTGACAAGTGGCAATCTGTGTGGCAGATTGAGAGTCAATGTTGATAAATGTAAAGTCATGCACATGTGGTAAGACTATGCAAACCACTTGTACCCTTAATGGGACTGCACTTGGCAAAAACTACATTGCCGGTAAATTTCTAATACCAGCCCCGCCATTGGCAGGTGTTTTTCTAGCTAGGCCATGGCAACCCCAGTTTCACATTACATTTTGACTGGCAACATGATCCTCAAGTGCAGTTTTTCTCAAGTATGTGATTTAAAAAGAACATAGGCAAATGCCCTTTTTCCGGTGTGCAGGAAACAAGCTGCTAGATCAAGCTATATTACATGTGGACATGAATAAGCATACTTGTCAGCATTCAACTTGAGTCCTGCAAATATAGCCAATATGTTAGCCTTTCTACTCCATTGTGCACTTTTCAGCTCCTGCGATCCTCCAGGTCTGTTGGTTAGGGGAATCACAGTTTTCACTGATATTATCAGCAAGCAGTAAGTGGGATATAAGGCCAGCTTATTCCTGCTCCCTGGATGAAACATTGTAGAAGTCCTCTACACATTTCAGGTCATGTGTTCTCTTGCTTGTTGCTATTTGTATAATAGTTCTCAGAGGAAGCTAATAATTCAAAAAGTATGTTGCCTATGTTTCTATTTTCTTCCGAGTCTTGTTCATGAAAGACAATGAGCCCTACCACAAAGTTAGGAACAGCTCAGGAACAGCAGAAGATAATGTGGCAATGGTTATCTCGGGCATTGTCATTTTCATCAATGATTTCAATTCATATCTTGACCAATGAAGCCACCTCTTTCATTTGCTTGTACAGAAATTATACAATTTCTTGTTGTCTCAAAATCCATTTTCTCTTTAGTTGTTATCTCACCACTTTTGGGATTAACAATAACCATGTCCAATGGTTTTGCTAAATTAATATATTATATGGGAATGTGGCCTTTATCTGTATCAGTTGCACTTACCATTAGCACTGTAGAATGAAATGGATAATTTTCTTTTGTGCACACTTTATACATTTCTTGACTAAACAATCACATTCAGATTAAAACACTGATAAAAAATACTGAAATACTGACTAAATTGATACAGTTGAATGGAATTCATGCCAATATCTGGATCCTCTGCATTTTGAATAAAAACACTTAGGGGCACATTTACTAAGCTCGAGTGAAGGATTCAAAGTAAAAAAACTTAGAATTATTTTTTTGGGTACTTCGACCATCGAATAGGCTACTACGACCTTCGACTACCACTTTGATTCGAACGATTCGAACTGAAATCGTTCGACTATTCGACCATTCGATAGTCGAAGTACTGTCTCTTTAAAAAAAATTTCGACTACATACTTCGGCAGTTTAAACCTACCGAGGTACAATGTTAGCCTATGGGGACCTTCCCCATCAGTTTTCTAAGGTTTTTTTGATCGAAGAAAAATCCTTTGATCGATCGATTAAAATCCTTCGAGTTGTTCGATTCAAAGGATTTCATCGTTCGTTCGACTGTAGGATTTGCGGTAAATCCTTCTAATTCAATATTCGAATTCGTAGGATTTTACTTTGAGGGTCGAATTCGAGGGTTTATTAACCCTCGATATTTGACCCTTACTAAATGTGCCCCTTACTCCAGCTAATGTGAACTCAATAATTTCTAGATTGTTAGTGTTCTTATAAAAGATAGGAACATTATCATTTATATCCTTAATTTCAACTATTACTGTGAAAACCTTTAAGGGATTTGCAAGCACTGCATAAAAGCTTAAAAAGCTCTCCCACACAGTGTTTATCAACTCTGCCTTTAACAGACACATTTCCTAAACTAAACTTACATAAAAATATTTTTCAGAGATTTGGGAAACAATGTGAAGTCTTCTAGGTGAAAGCTCCTTAATAGTTAATCCAATATAATTTATAATATTTGCTATCACAGTCTTTTCTAATTTCTTCAGCAATAGAATAATAAACCTCCCCAGACACAGAATGACAAAGCCATGAGAATAAAAATAAAAACTGTACTTGCCATTTTTTACCATTGAATATCTTGGACTTTTGCCTTTCCATCATCTTAAATCTCCACTATTCCAAAATTAGGTGATGAAAAGTAAATCCATTTGCACAGGGACTTCACATTTTGTATTCTCAAATTGTGATGAGAAAATCTAGAAAATGTCTGCTCTTCTTCTTGCAGGTTTGCAATGTGAAGGGCATGAATATTTCTAAACACAAGTAACAGTTTCTTATTGGTGAACAGTGACGCTTTGAGGCTCATGTGTGAAACTGCAGCACTGAGAAAATCTTGTGTGTATTAATTCAGTATGTTGTATTGTGGGATAAAAAAAAACAACATGATGTGCATTTTAAAATTTAACACTTATGATCCTTTTTTTATATTAGTTCAGTAACAATGGAATAGAGATTTTGAAGTTACTCTTACACAGAAACCAATATACCAAAATAATAAAATTAAGACATTTTATGATATTTAGTTAAATTCCAATAATTAACCTTTATGCGTAAAATGAAGAAAGCAAGTGTTTCAATAAGTTAGTTTAGGGTCACTTTGGGCATTTCACTAATATGGTGCCAATGTGCTCCAAGATAATAACACATTTTGACTGTTTGGCACATCATGTCTGCCTGGTTGTTACAGGTTACAGAACTCATTTAAATATTGTCATTCTCTATTGCAATTGCTTTGTTATTTATGACAGGACATCAGTTTGAAAAGACTTAGGCCTTATTTTACACTGATTCTTGTCTTTGTCAAATTTTAGTAAAGGCAAATCTTGGAGTAGATCAGTATGTTGAAGTGTGCACTAATATATAATTAAAAATGCGTGCATCTTCTGAGTTCTGAACTAAAGTTGATTAGATGAGCTCTCAATTAATTAATAAGATGTCAGGCACAGTTTTAGTTACTGAAAACAAAATATTTTTTTAAACAAATTGTTTTTTAGAAAACAAAACCTCAGGCAAAGCATCAGTTTCCTCAAATGAGTTGGAGGTTCCTGTAGTAAATATATATATATGAATATAAAGGAAGTATATGAAATATATATATATATATATATATATATATATATATATATATATATATATATATATATATATATATACACAAAAAAAGAGAGAGAAAGAAGAGACCCCCACAAGTAAAACTGCACCCCAGCAAAGGTAATTTGAGTATACAAATATACAGTAGGATAGATACATATTAAACACATTAACATATAATTAAAAATGCATGCATATTCTGGTAGAACTGCAACTGATTGCCAAAGCTCTAAATCAATTAATAAGATGCCAGACATAACTTATGTTACTAATACTTACCGGTTACATTTACTGCTCCAACATTCCCATGCATGATGCAGAACAGCTTATAGTGGCTGCTTGAAAATGTAATATTTTTATTATCAATGGTGAGACTTGGCAGGGACGGGAACAAAGGAGAGAGAAATGGGAGAGCGTTTGGGGAGGGCAGGAGTATCTTTTATTTATATGAAAAGGCAGAATAAAATATCTCAGGCATGCTGTGACATGTGAATGGTTGATCATTTTAAGTGACAATTGTCAGAGTAGCCCAGCAAGGCATCCTTTTTCTCAGGTTCTTATGGTAATACAAACTATGTAACAGTCCTCTTAACAGCTTTTATAACTTAATTATATCCTTTATTTATTAAAGGACCAGTAACACAAAAAATATAAAAAAAAAAATTGTTTCTACTTAACAAAAAAAACCCACCAAAGCAGATTTAACTTTCAATTCGCAAAGTCTTTATTAAGAAATTACTTACTGATTCTCTGCTTGTGCTCAACTTCAGAAATGGCGACATGGCAACAATCCATCCTGCGACACTTGATTTCTCCACCTTGCTTATTTCCTATAGAAGGCAGGGAGAAGAAATCGAGCACCATATGATGGATCAACGCCCTGTCACCGTTTCAGAAGAGGAGCGCAAGCAGAGAATTGGTAAGTAATTTCTTAATAAAGACTTTGCGAATTGAAAGTTACAACTGCCTTGGTGGTTTTTTTTCATTAAGTAGAAACAATTTTTTTTTTTTTTTAAAAATGATGTCACTGGTCTTTTAACTGTTATCAATATCAGAGCACCATATGCTAAAAAATGTTTGAGAAATTATTATTTTTTTTTTTTTAAATATTTTTATTTATGAAATTTTGTCATACAGCAAAATATATGCAAAGTGTAAACAAGCATAGAAACGTTACAGTATACATAGCTCAAAAGATATATCTCAGTCGTGAGGTCAATATAATCAACAATTAGAACCATATCCCAAGGCTGGGAGTGTCCCAGTTGTAAAGAGAAAGTAGTTCCACAACGCCAATAGAGCTGTCATACAAACAGGTGCTCTTTGAGAGCCAGGGGTACCCCTTAGCTTGCCAAAGTAAGCGTCAAGGTACAGCAAGAACTAGGGGAGCTAACACCGAGCCCGTACCCTAGGAGACTATAAATGCAAATCTTGTAACAACCAACATATAAGTAGTCCCCAGAACCAAAGTGCCAGATTAGGTATGTTTACATAAACAATAACTCAAAAATCAATAATCAAGTGTTAAACTAAGCAGGGAAATAACAATACAAATAAAAAGAAAATGAAAATAAAAAAAACAAAGAATAAAGAGTGGTCAAACATACGTGAGGTACTGACAGAGGGTGCCACAGCTGGTACTTGACCCAATAAGACATCTCTACCTGGTGAGGGATAGAGGAGGGACCTGAGGAATTATATCTACGGCGGGTTAGGTGGGAGGGACCCACTAAATCTATATAATAGCCATGGTTGCCAAATTTTCAAGGTCTTTTGGGAATTCTCGGAAGCTAGACCAGTTAGCCTTTCATTCATGTAAATCCAATCTATTTTATTCTTGAACTGAGAAAAGTTAATAGCAGGAGATTTCCAGGCTTTGGCAATAGATTGTCTAGCAGCCAAGAATATGTGGTTTAGTAGTTTCAGTTTAATCTTTGGGGTCCCCTTAGGAGGTATTCCGAGCAAGGCCTCCTGAGGGGCCTTTGGCAAGTTCAAGTGTAAAACCGAGAAGATAAGGTGATAGACCCTAACCCAAAACCTGATGACTTTCGGGCAGGTCCACCAGATGTGGGTCATAGTCCCCGGGGATGAACAGCCCCGGAAACATTGGTTGTTAGAGCTATGATGGATTTTAGCTAGTCTAGCAGGGGTCAAGTACCATCTGAAAAGCACCTTGTATCCGGCCTCCTTCGTAATAGTATTAAGGGAACTATGATTCAAATTATCCCAGGCTTTCAGCCAATCATCTTCTGGTATGGTGACACCTAGTTCCGTTTGCCATGCTTTAATATATAACAGGTCAAGCAGATTAACCGGGGACACCATATTCCGGTATAGCAGTGAAATAGTGCGTGGGGTTATGGTATTGTTGGTGCACCAACGCTCAAAATAAGTCTGGCTAGCTGCATCGGGAACTCTCAGGGTGCAAGCCTCCCGAGCCCAGTGTAGTAGTTGGGTTGCCCTAAAATGTTCCCCGTCAGGAAGGTTGTAATGTTCCTTCAGGCTGGAAAGAGTCAGGGGACCCCTAACCGTAAGCAAATTTCCCAATCTTGTCAAGTTGTTGGAGAACCACCAGGCAAAGGAGTGAACGTGGAGGCCTGGAGAGAATGTTGGGTTGCCTGCAATTGGAGCCACTGGAGAATGTGGCGAGGTTAGGCGGTATAATTTGGCGTTTTGGTCCCATAATGAAAGCAAAAAGCCCAGACTAGGGCTCAAGTCCGAGGTCGGAGTATCGGGGCTGACCATATTAACCCTTCAGCGGAATATGGGAGGGAGAGAGTGTTCTCGAGTTCCACCCACAAAGGGGGAGAACTGTGAAGATGTAATAATGGTATCTGAGCTAGCTGGGCAGCTATAAAATATTTTCTCAAATTAGGAAGACCCAGACCCCCATCCTGAGGTCTCCTTTCCAATGTCGCCCTATTAACCCTTGGAGGTTTAGATTGCCAGATAAAAGAGAGGACATGCTTCTCAAAAGCCGTAAGATCTGTCTTCACAATATCAACTGGGAGGACCCTGAACAAGTATAACAGTTTTGGAAGGAGCGTCATTTTCACCGCCGTTATACGGCCTAGCCAGGAGATGTGATACTTGCCCCAGTCTTCCAATAACTTCCTAAGCTTCCCAAACATATAGGGGTAGTTTGCCCTGTAAAGGTGTTGATATAGGATCATAAATCGTACTCCCAAAATAGACATGTGCGATTTACACCAGTGAATGTCAAAATTTATCGTCAAAAGCTTGAGCATCTCGGGGAATAAGTTGATATTTAATGCTTCAGTTTTGGTGGGGTTGATGGCCAAACCCGATAGTTGCCCAAAATTTAGCAGGGTCTCAAATATATGCTGAAGGGATGTTAGTGGTCTGGTAATAAGCAGGGTGATATCATCAGCAAATAGATGTAGGGTATGTTCCTGGGTCCCAACCTTTAAACCATGTATTGCAGAGTGATCTCTGATCATAATAGCCAAGGGTTCCAGAATCATGTCAAATAAAAGGGGGGACAGAGGGCACCCCTGTCTTGTCCCTCTTTGTATTGCGAAAGTTGGAGAGGAATGGGGTCCAATCGTCACCCTGCCGAGGGGATTATGATATAAAGCCTTAATCCAGGACGTGAAATTAGGACCAAAGCCCCATTCAGAGATAGTGTGGTAGAGATAGGGCCATTCTACGGAATCGAATGCCTTTCTGATGTCTAGTTTGAGTAGCATAGAGGGAATTTTTAGTTTGTGAGCCTGATCAGTGAGGATAGAGAGTCTTCTTATTAGGTCAGTGGCCTGACGACCTCTTACAAAGCCCACTTGGTCCCTGTGTATCAGCGAGGGCAAAATCAAGTTTAAGCGCATGGCCAGGACTTTCGCTAAGAGCTTAATATCTATATTGAGGACCGAAATGGGGCGGTAATTTTTACAGTCTGTGGGATCGGTATTGGGCTTGGGGATGGGGGTGACATTAGCCGTTAACGTCTGCTGAGGGAAGTTATCACCTAAGATTATCTGATTAAACAATTTGGTAAGATGAGGGACGAGGATATGGGAGATTTTTTTATAATAAAGTGCCGAAAAGCCGTCTGGGCCAGGGGATTTAGAGGTTTGGAGGTGCCGAATTGCCAGGGTAACTTCTTCGCCCATTATTACCTTTTCCATGGAATCCCTCTGGGGATCTGTCAACGAAGGAAGGGTCAATTTGTGAAAAAATTGAGAGAGCTGAGACTGGGAAACAGTTGCCGAAGTAGCATATAGGTGTCTGTAGAAGTTGGTAAATTCTTGTAAGATTTTTGGTAATGCATTAGAAGTATGCCCTGAGGCAGTTTTAAGCATGGAGATGGGTGTATAATCTAGGCTATGTCTTAATTTGCGAGCAAATAGTCGGCTTGGTTTATTAGAGTGGGCATAAAAGCGTTGCTGAGTCCATTGCAGAGAGTGCTGGGCTTTAGAGGAGAGCAATAAGATAAATTATTGTTTTTTATGCTTGAAGGTTGGAGACAAATAGAATCTTTTTAAAATTGTTTGAATGTCTTCTTTGTATGTGCTAGAAACTCTAGAAGTTCCCCCAGTATATGAATCCAAAACACTAATACTGTATATGGGCACACAGGGAAAAGATCACGACTTAACTAAAACCGTGGTGTATTTTATTTAACACTGAAAATATTTAATTTAATGTTTTTTGAATATCTTTAGAGAACCACTAGCAAAAAAAGTGATGCTATAAAATGAAGACCTTTGTCTTTTCATATTATGTACAGTAATATATTTTGTAATAATTATTATAGATGAGTTTATATTAGTAGTAATTATTATTAGATGAGTTTGTTACAAAAGGTATTTTACTTAATTGACTAATCCATTTTTTCAAAGTCTTGTTCATGAGCCTCAAGCAGTTCTATTAGTTCCAAGTGTAGTGTCTTCAGGAATGCAGGAAGTTATAGAGGCAATGGACTTCTCTAGTCCATTGTCGTTTACATCTAGTTTTTGTTGATATTTTGGAATGTGCAAAAGACCCCCCGCATCTTTGCATATTTCATAATTCAGCATCTTCTTTAAATCAAGGTTGATTAAACTATTTGTCAATGGAAAACCAACCTATAAGAAGAGTTCAACTGAAGATGCTGCTCGGATGAATAGTGAAATGTCTTCAATGATTACTCAGCAAGTCCAGTTTTTTTTTAGAATTACCTATACTAAATAAATCATGACATGGATGAATTAAAATCTTCATAATGATATATGAAGAGATAGTAAATGCATGCATTGGAGCATTTACATTTGTAATATTTGTTAATGGGCAACATTCACACTAGCTTGATACATAAACATTGGGATATTAATGTTGAAATCTATAATTAGAATCTTAATTAGAATGATGCAAGTTCTTGCTAGAATTCTTTTACCAGTAGCTATTACATGTAATTCATAAATAATCTTCAACTCACAAACCAATCGTTTCTCTAATCTAGCACATATTCAGGAGAGGTATCCCTACCTGCACTGTTTTTTCCAGGCAAAACATTGGAAATCACTGCTGCATTACATATTATTTCTCTGCCTATCTGGACTTTAATATATACATTTTAATTTTTTTTTAATCTACAAAAACTTTTTCTTTGAAATAAGTGAAACAATATGAATTTGTCTGTGTGTTCTTCAATAGCTAAACCAAAACATTTTACAGTACATTTTCTACAGTCACCTTTCTCATTTCTTAATCAACAGAATAATGATGCTGACCACATATCAAAAGTAATGACAATCTTAGGGATATTGTCATTTTCATCAGTTATTTCTATCAAACTCCTGGAGCATGCTGCAAAGCTACCTTCTATCTTTATCTCTATCCCACACAGATATTTCAAAACTGTGAATTGCCTCAAAGTTCAGTTTTGTCTTGATAGCAATCTATCTTTTTCATGGACACACTGAAAACAGCCTTGACTAAATGACATTTTCCAACAATTAGTGCAAATGATGGAGGCTTCACAACAAGGTTAAATTGTTATTATTGGTGACTTCAGTTATCCAGACATTGACTGGATCAATGGGGGTTGCGAATAGTGATGAGTGAATTTTTTCACCAGGCTTGGATTCACAGCAAAATTACACAAGACAAGCTAAAATATAGATGGAGAAGTGTAATACAGCAAGGAGTAAAATGAACCCAAAATTATTTTTGTAAATAGTAAATAAAATAAACCAAGAAGGTCTGGAACCCTTATAAGAGGGGGATCTGTTGGTTGATGAGAGCAGGGAAAAAGCAGAAATTCTGAGCTGCACCAGAGGCTGCCTCTTTAGATTAGAGGAACATAACTTTCATTTGAAGCAGCATAGGTGGTTCTTCGTGGTGAGGACAGATAAGGATAATGCTTTACATACTAAAATTTGGCATTCAATCTGGAAATGTTTATCTTGATATAAATGCAATTTTATTTAAATCAAGAAAATTATGTTTATAGTAAACAAAACCAGATCTAGTTTATTTTTTTCATATGAACTTATATTAAATGCTTATTTTTATTATGCAAATTCCTCTTAAACTCTTAAACATTTACTTTATTTAGTATAGAATAGCAAACTCAAAGCAATTTTTCAATTGGGCATCATTTTTTATAGTTTTTGAATTATTTACCTTTTTCCTCTTTCCAGCTTTCAAATGGGGGTCTCTGACCCCATCCAAATAACAAATGATCCGTAAGGCTACAAATGTATTGATACTGCTACTTTTTATTACTCATTTTTCTATTCAGTCCCTCTCCTAACCAACCCCTTTAAAAATAGGTAATTTTATTACCTATTACATATGTTTTCAGTTAACAATTCAGTTACTGTATATTTCTCAATAAACAATTCTCTGCAAAAATGTATTGTAAAAAAATCACACAGAAAAACACATCACTCTTGTAAAGAAATAAGACACAGTATTACCAAAATACTTTTTTTATTTCATATACATGATATATTAAAACAATACAAAATCATTTGCATCAATTAGTTAAAGCACACATTATATAACAATTTTAATAAGTAAAAAATATATTATCTAGAAATTATATATTACAACTGCTATTATGTATAGTGCTGTAATCCATAAATCTATAAATAGCACCTTTCAAATATGATTTTGAAAACAATGATGAATTACCATATTATTATATATTAGCATGATCTCAATTATTACTTGTAAAGGCAATCAAACTATGGACAACACATTCCATAATTCTGGCATTTCGCATGGTAGCGTAGTAAACATAATTATAGTACTGAATTTAGAGATTAAACTATAACTAAATAAATAAATAATTATGTGTTGTCATGGCTCTTGTGTGAAAATGTTACTGCACAAAACCTTACGTACCTGCCCTACTTTGGTTTTCTTTCAAGGTTTTTTTCATAGAAAAACTTAAAAACTTGTGCAAATCGAATGTGCACGTATTTATTAAAACCACAATACTTGAAAACTCGATTGTAAAAAAACATTTTTAATAATGAAAAAGTGGTGTAATCCCATTTTACCAATCATTTTCAAGATGAAGTCTTTAAAACCTGAATTGAAAAATAGCTTGAATTTTGCTAATCCAACTCCCATTGACTATTACATAAAGTCACCAGCTTTTAGATATGGAAGCAAGTAGCACTGAATTCTCCGATTTGACTTTAACATTCAACATCCAATTTCCAAATGTAAATAGAATATATATATATATATATATATATATATATATATATATATATATACACACACACAAACTACTGGATAGGTGCACTCAGAAAACAATGGAAATGCCTAGGTTCTGGGACATATATCAAAATCTATAGAGCAAAGAAATCCGCACTCATAGGTCTTTTGTGAAGAAAAAAACGGGTTTATTCATCAGGAAGGGCAGAGCCTAAAGAGGTGTTTAAAACCACCACTAAACTCACTTTCTCTAAAACCACAAATGTCATGAAATTCATTTAAGATACTAATTTAAAAAGTATGAATGAAAAAATGCTAAGTGATGGTCTAAAATATGTGAATTTGAGCTTTTATGACAATTCCTAGTGAAAAAAAAACTCCAAAAGTCTCTAAAAGTCTGAATTGATTACTTGGCAAAATTTTGTATTTGTGGTCTTTATGGTTTTTACACTTAATACATCTAATTTTTTTTGACTTTTTAAGGAATATAGAAAAAACACAAATTAATTTGTGGAGAAAAATAGAAATGTGATTATTATTATTTAGACTGCTTAGAATCTGATCTCAGATCTTTTGCAGTGTCTTTGTTGTGCTTCTGTGTTGGGTAGTTTTCTGTAGCCATTCTCAGCATCTCATCGACTAATTCAGTATCAGTAAAATGTTAATAAAACATGATTTTCTGTAATTTTCCTGTTCCTGGATACAGATCACTGTGTTTTTATTCTTGTTGAGCGTCATTGTTTCAGATATAGAAGTGATAATAGATCTCTTGTTCAGGCTTCCTCTTCTTATTTGTGGTGCTATGAGACACTGATATCAAGGAATGCAGAATACCAGTCTGTTGATTGATTACACATGTACATCTGGGACACACTCTAGGTAAATCCTACAAGTAAGAGGAGCTAACAGTTATAAACATATATTTTAGAAAGGCATCAACACCTTGTACTAACTACTAGAAAATCGTATCCATGAACTCTTAATTCTCTTGCTTGGCAAAAATAGTTTATTCGTCAAAATTTTCTGTAACACCCATAATCTTTATTTATGTTTAACCTTGATGGTTATATTGGACCTAAGACAGCTGTTTATTAATGTGAAGTTGAATAATGGTTTAAAAAACATGAATTTTCAATATTTATTAATGAATAAAAATGTGAATGGAAAACTTCAGCATTTAAAAGCTTAAAGTCAAAGTAAACTTTATTGTCATCTCAGCAGTATACGAATATACAGGGAGACGAGACGACGTGGCTCCAGCTAGTACAGATCACAAAAAGGCACTTAAAAATACACAATAAATATGTAAACATGAAATGTGCAATATATAGGCAGAAATAGGATATATACATGTGTAAACCTTTAGAATTGTGCAAATAAATCAACAGTTCACAAAGTTAATTTCACAGTTCAGGAATGTAGTGGGAGGGCAGGCAGTGAGTTGAGGAGTCTGATCGCGTGTGGAAAAAAGCTTTCGCACAGCCTGGTTGTTCGGGCTCTAATACTGCGAAAGAGTCTGCCGGATGGGAGCAGCGTGAACAGTCCGTGTGAGGGGTGTGTGGAGTCCAGTGCAATGCAGGAGGCCTTTCTTACACAGCCCTTGTGGAAAATGTCCTGCAGTGTAGGAGTCAGTGGGAGTTGTCCTAGCCAAAATTATAACTATTTATTCAAACTGATTAAATCAATACAAATCATGAATAAAACTTAAATTCAAGGAATTTGTGAGGTTTTTTTGTTGTTGTAATTTTGATTACTTTAAAACACTTTAATTTTTTGGTGTTCCTTTAACAATTATTAACAACTACTGAAAGAAAGAAAGAAAGAAAGAAAGAAAGAAAGAAAGAAAGAAAGAAAGAAAGAAAGAAAAGAAAGAAAGAAAGAAAGAAGAATAAGGTTGTTTCTGATTAGAAATTAATACAAGTCTTTATTAGAATGTAGCAGATGCACTGTGAGTTTTTTTTTTCAGTTGTGACAAATGAGGTTAAGTTTGCGATTTTCCAGTGAAATAAACAAATTCTAGAATAGATCTGAGAACATTTTGCAAATATTTTGCTTTTATCACTTTATCCTTGCACCATTTTCTGAAATATATTTTGTTCCTATATTATGAGCAATGTTTAAAAGTTAACTAATTGTTTGTTTGACAACCCTTTGTCGGTGTTACACTACAGGTGTGGCGCTTACCTGATGGCATGGGACAAACCTGAGCCACTCCGCAGTGGTATTGGGAGAGACTGTGAACCTGGTACTTACTAGCGCAGTGCCTCCACCCAGTGGGATCCGGGAATGCACCTATGGGAGGCCCCACTAGGAATACAGTAAAAACACACAGTATTGGTTAACTTAAATAACTGTTTATCTAAAATAAATGGGCACCTAATACAGGCAGCACTCCTAACTGGTGGCAATAGGGCCTCACTAACTGATTTGCTAGTGCAAACTGTCTAGCTAACTATGGAAAACCAAAGTCCTTTATTAAACAGTCTCTGTATCTTCAGCGCCTCTTTTGGGTACTATCCCTTTGACCAGGATACTCACAAATCCTCTTGTGAGCTCTCTCCCGGCAAATCCAGTACATTCAGGCATACAGTGCGATTACCAGCCCCTTTGGATGCTCAGATAGGAATCTCCTGCTGTTTGTTCCTACAGTCTGGATTCCTTTCACACTCTCTGTCTTTCTAGGCACAGTATGTGGCTACCCTGTGCCAGCCTGATCCAAATGGATACTTTTGGTGCAGCCTCTCAGCTCTCTGGGCCCACCAGCAGCTCTCTTACTTCCATCTCTGTCCACCATGCGGCTCTCTATGCCAGGCTTTCTTCTTTTGCCAGTATCTGTGACTTCCTTTTCCTGCCAGCCACTCCTTAGCTGCTGTGCCACTTCCTGTAGCACTGAAATCACTGACTAGCTGGTTGCTAGGTAACAGCTTACAGCACACAGACACAGACTCTGTGCTTCTTTCATTACAGGGATAAGGGCAATGGTTTTGCACCGATTCCCTACACCTGTTATCCAGTAAGCTCAGAATTATGGATAGGTCCTCTCTCATACATTCCAAAAAAATGATTCCCTTTTTCTCTGTAATAATAAAAGTAAATAAACATTTTATAAATAGTGGCTGCATAGTAATTACCATTTGAATTTAAAGAATCTGTAACAGTTAAGCTGTGTTAGAAGTACTAGTTTAGTAGTTGTTTTTAGCTGTAAAGTCATGTGCTGGACAGTAGATGGAGTGCTATACTCACAATAAGGTATTAGTAGGACAATAAGAATCATATCTACAGTATGTGTTCTGGGAATCACAGAAGGGCAAAAGTATTAAAATTCAAGACAAAATAAGTAAATAAATTACAAATATTTTAGGGCCTTAAATTATATTAAGGGACTTAATATATATCTTTCACCCTTAAACTGCTCCTTCAAGTACAAGTAGCGAGATTTTAACCAGACACACAAGAATGTCAGGTAAAGCCTGACTTCCTTAAACAACTAAAGAAACTGCTATAAGAAAGGATTTGTTAGAAATTGTAGAAGTAAAATTGGTATAGTTTGGAACACAAACTGCTGGTCTCTAAAGTCACCCAGCACAACACTTCTGTCCTGGCTGGTTCCTCACTTCATATTACCTTCTGTTCTGCTATTTGCCTTTTCCATCCAAGCAGAAGCTTGCAGGAAATGTAGGTTTACTATAACTCCCAGCAAACAGTGCTGACTCAAGAAATATCAGTAGTGATGAACGAATCTGTCCCGTTCGTTGAAACATTTGCAAAAGACTAAAAAAATTTTGAAACACATTGAAGTCAATGGACAGCACCATTTTTTTATGCGCAGCAAATTTGTATGCACATGACAATTTTTTCTCATTCCATGCATTAAAGACAATGGGCATTTTTCTTGTGGCGAGTTTTTTATCTCAGCGACTTTGTTGTCTTGGCGACTTTTTTGTCCAAATGCATTAAAGTCAATGGGCATTTTTGCATATGGCGACTTTTTCCTTGGTGTCCAGTCTTGTCTTGGGAAATTTTTTGCCACAATTTGTGAAAAATTTGCAGTTAGTGAAATGCAGAAATTTAAAAATCTATGTTTGGATCAAATCAGGTGAGCAACCCAGCAATGCACTGTCCAGTTATACTAATAACTGTCCCACGAATAATATTCACACAGGCTGTGCAAATGTTAGGGTGCTACATATTTACACAAACTATATATGAATAGAACTACACCAGATGTGGCTTCATTGCTTCAGTGGGTTTGTTCTGTAGGCTACAGGTAGTAAGTATTTATCTTATCACTCCCAAGGCTGAAGTTTTGAAGACAGGAGGGAATTATTTCCTACTTAATACCAACCTATTTGTTACGATTGGTATCCTGAACCAACCCCTAGGCCCCAGTCATGGCTCAGTCTTCTGTCTGTAGCAGCCACCTTTGGCTTCAGGAGGAGCCCTTTGCTACTCGGACGCCGCCAGGTCTTAATATGAGAGGACCCAGGGAAGAGTTCTAGACGAGCAAGGGAACCGCACGTTAAACCGACTGAGAGAACCAGGAATGTAGTCGGGGTCACATGCCGTGTCAATACACCAGATGAGTTGAGCAGAACAATAACAGTAGGCGGTAGCGTAGTCGGGGTCACAAGCCGGGTCAGTTTACCAAACGGGTAGCGCAGTACAAAACAGGAGACAGAAGCATTATCAGGTCACAGGCCAGGTCAAAATAATGGAGGGTTAACAGGATCCAAGAGAATGGTCAGAATTCAGGTAGGGGTCAAAGACAGGCAGCAGACAGGACTTGGTCAAAACAGGCAGGGTCAAACATTAGTATACACACAGAGAATCGCAGCCTGGGATCTAATTCATAGACCCTTACGCTTGGCAAAGAAAACTACACAGAAAGCCCTTAAAATTTTTGAATTTTGCTCCACCGATAACGTCACATCTGGCAATTTCTGGATATATCCGGAAACAGCCAATCGGCGCAAAACCGGTGGTATGTGCATTCAAGGAGCCAGCCCCAACGAAGATGGACGTGGTGGGCGTCCCCGCCGAGAGTGCAATGGGCATCCCCGTCGCACCCCCACTAGCCCACCAGGGTGAGTCCTCACACTATTCAGGCATTACAGACTTCTACTGAAAAAAAGGATCCCCATCAATATATTAATTTCATTTGAGGATTTTTTTTCCTTCATGATTGTAATGAGGATAGTTAGAAAGCCAGCAATTATGGTAATTATAGTATCTATAATAACTGAGCCTTCTAGTCTAGCCTATAGTGGTAAATAAAGTAAACATGGATGCAGTGTTTTTTGCAATTCTACAAAATAAACCAGTACAGTAGGTCCCCGCTTTTATGTAACCAGATTATACATTTTCCTGGATATGATGTTGCTTCTTCTAGATCTGCATAGGTATGTCACATTCACATTCTTTCATGGATTTTATGTTTTCCCAGATTTTATGTAGATTTATTTGGGTATCCACAAAATTGTAAATGCGGGCTTGTACTGTATATTGAAATGAAAGGCATGCTTAAGAGATTACTATCAGATTCATATTCCAACAGGCAACTGTAAGTCAGAGATGCCACATAGTCATGGGTTCATCTGTTGAGTTGCTGGAAGAAAACTACCTGATGCTGATTTCATTTGAAGCAACGTAGGTGGTTCTTCACAGTCAGGACAGTAAGGTTGTGGAATGCACTGCCGGGTGATTTTGTGATGCTTATTCAGTTAATGCCTTTAAGAATGGCTTGAATGATTTCTTGGATGGACATAATATCAAAGGCTAAATCTACAATTACTATATATATATATTGGTATATATAGTTCATGTGAGTGTATGGAGGGGTCAGCGTCTGTATGGATTATGGGTTTCATTAGGAGGTGTTGAACTTGATGGACTTTGGTGTTTTTTCAACCCAACTTAATTATGTAACTATAATGTGCCATGTTCCTGTTTGGTTTCTAGTTTCTAACATCTGTTGGGGTATATGTTTTTCAGTTTGTAAATTCCCTGTAGAAAGATAATAGCTTTTTGCTTGGCAATCAGCATAATAAAGTTATATTTCATATAAATAAATATTGAGCATCTTGTCCAGTGCCCCAGGCAGCTCTTGGATCATTGCTCCTTAAGGGGAGGATTTGTATTACTAATTTTATTTTTCTTTCAAAAAGAGGCACCTGGTTAAATTTGTGTTTCTTCCAACAATGTTTCTTACATGCAGGTGTCATTCAAGTGTAGTGGACAACAGTAACATGAATCAAAAGGATCTATTTTATTAATGTAATTGTTATAGTTAGTTATTTTATAAAATGTCTACATGTAGTTATGTGTGTTGATGTTTAGCCACATCCCAGGAACAGATCGAGTAACCTTTATCCTGAACACAAAATAATGAATTGCACATATACAGGATGCTACATAAAACACAGATCATCAATAAAATGAATACTTGCCTTTCCTTCTCCAGATTGCACTTGGCTAATGTGAATGAACATCCAATGGACTCCAGCAAGGACCCTTGTTATTCAGTTACAGATCCATTTGGTGTTTTAAAATAAAAAATGGTATATTGGTTGTTTTTATCTTTGCAGAATTCAACAACAAAAAAAAAATATTATATTTTTGCTGCAGTGTTGATCAGGCTCAACAGAGGAAAGAAAATCCATCTTCTCTCCACAAAGTGGAAAACAGTGACACCAAGTGACCAAGTCTCAGAATTGCAGCCACCCTTTAATTTGAAGAATACTGTAATTGCTATATATCTATGGGATATTTGCACATGTTCCAATCCTTTCTGTTGCTAATGTTTTAGAAGATACAATTCTTTTTGTTCATGTGATTTTATTAAAAAATGGAGCTGATTTTAAGTCTAGCGTAACTTTTGGAATTTATTTATTGATCATATAATTATTTAGACAGGCTGTATACTGTATGTATAACTACAGATGCATCTCAGTTAGCACAAGACAAATTATCATATTTTTACATTAAAGCAAAGCAATTATTAAAGTTTGGCTACACAAAACTCCTTTAAAGCAGGACATCATTTTTTATCCAGAGTGAATCCAGTCCAGTGAGGTTAAAATGTGCCACAATGCATAATAAGAGTACAGAGGGTGCTGTTTTTAACTATTTATCAATCCCTTGTCTTTCCCTGGTCATTCCCTTCCATTAGCAAGGTTCTTGGATAACTGTGTCAAAGTGTTTTGTTAGGAAGGTATTGATAAAGAAAAAAAAGATGCAACTGCTGGGAATGGGCAAATTATTTTTCCAGGTTTTCCCACAAAAAAAAGAAAGTCAAGCAGTGTGAAAAGAAAGTGAAAAATTTTACTTCGATTTGTTCCGTGAATTTTCCTGCCAAGCGAAACGGGACAGATTTGTCCATAAATACTGGGAATTATTCAGTTCATTATTTGCCTTTTCTAATTATATAATATTGTGCCTGCATGTAGAGTCCCAGATCACCAACATTGAAGCACAGAAGTCCTTGTCTCTCACACACTTTCCTCAGACTCTGTCTATTCCCCAGCTAGCCCCACCTTCCAACAAGTACCTATTGTTCCCAGGTAGGTAGGCTCAGACCTCCTGGAGTCTATGGGTGGCAGATGTTGCTTATCTGACCCCTATTGTCTCCACTGAGGTCTGTGTGGTCTTTTGGGAGAAGTTAGACTCATATCTTAAAGGGCAACTCACCTTCATTAGCAAAACTGTAATAACTAGAAAAAAAAACACAGAAATATGTTCAAACTTTCATAACCTGTCAAATTGTGTAAAATGAACATGGTAATTAGGGGGTGTCGCCCCAAAAATGGGCATGGTCAAAAAACTTTTTTTGTCCCTCTTTTTATTTCCAAAATGTTGGAAGGTACTGATACTGATACTGACACAGTGTCATGTGAAATGATCTTTGTATGCTAATGCAAAAGTGTTCAAGTTTTGTCTTCTTGAAGCAAGAGAAGCATGGTGTCTGTGTTTCTCCTCTGTCTAAAAGAAAGCTGCAGGCTCACGTGCGATTGAGCTACCGGTTATCCAAATCTTTTAAGCAGAATGGCAACACAAAGAAATCAACTAAATGTAATTTTAGTTCATTCAAAATGTTTACTACTTTATAAGATTTGTAAACTAACCCTGACATCTTTTCTCAGCAGTGGAGTAACTAGATATCATTGCGCCCCACAGCAAATTAAGTAAATTTTTGGGGCCCAAAACACTGGTAGGTTGATGTGTTCTACCATGATATATTAAAATCCATTATTTAGGGCCTTACTGTGCCCTCTACACTTCTGGCCTCCACTGCTTCCTCTGTAAATACGCCTGTTTCCTTTTGTTACATTTTTAGCTGAATGAATTATTTTTGTTGAGGATGGAGTTCTATATGTAGGTAGTTGGAAAATCTGCAAATAAAATGCCCTATTTTACCCTTTATTAATATGGCCCTATCAAACATTGATTAAATAAAGGAATAAAAATTAAATATTCCCTATGGAAGTAATCGATTATAGAAGTTATTGATTCCATCCAGACAGCAAATGTATAAACACAGATGTAGTACACATATATAATGAGCTAAACATGCAAAAATAATGTTTGCTGAATGTTATATGCACCTGATGAATGAGGGGAGTCCAGTAAAATATTGTTCTCAGTTCTTCTTTAAATCTTCTTTAGTCGGAAAATAATAAGAACTTTAGGTTTTATATGGAGAGTGTTTTTTATGACCCATACTGTAATTGTAGGGATTGTAGGGAAAAAGCAACTAATGCAAAAAAGCATGAATACGATTAAGATCTTGCTTGTGTTTTCTAATTTTGTATAAGATAAGATCTATAATCATTAAGATATATACCGCTTACCATTTAAAGCAACCAGTAGTGTATAATGTTCACATTTCCTTCTTTTAAACCAGGAGATGCTGAATTTCTGAATACCCAGTCAATGCCATCATTCCATACTTAACAATAAGAAGCAAGAACTTCCACGTAGAGGTATGAGACCTGCCATCCAGAATTCTCTGGACCTTTCCGGATTATGGATTTTTCCTTAATTTGGATCTTCATACCTTAACTCTACTACAAAATCATGTAAACATTACATACTGTAAACCCAATAGGCTGCTTTTGCCTCCAATAAGGATTCATTATATCTTAGTTTGGATCAAGTACAAGGTACTGTTTTATTATTACAGAAAAAAGTAAATAATTTAAAAAAATATATATTATTTGGATAAAATGGCGTCTATGGGAGGCAGCCTTTTCGGAGCTTTCTGCATAACGGATCTCATACCTGTACCACCAATTGCAATAGTGCTTTCCACTGTAAATTTAGCCAGATAATTCTTCATTGGTCAGAATAAAAATATAATCTGAAGTTAAAAAGTGAAGTAACCCAACCCATTTCTCAAAAGAGAACCAATTATCAAAATTATTTCATGTCCTTCCTGATGAGTGGCATATACAGTATCCTTCACAACAAGAGGCTATATCATCCCTGGCAGCGAATAAATCTGTACCTGCATTCTGTCATGGAAAAAAAAACGTGTTTTTTTCAAATACATCAGTCAATAGTGCTGCTCCAGCAGAATTCTGCACTGAAATTCATATTTCAAAAGAGCAAACATATTTTTTTATATTTAATTTTGAAATCTGACATGGTGCTAGACATGTTGTTAGTTTCCCAGGTGCCCTCAGTCATGAAGCTAGCACTCCCTAGTAAAAATTCAAGTCCCACTCTGACTCCTTCAGTTAAATTGAGTAGGAGAAACAGTTCTGAAAGCAGTTCCATCATGAAGTGCTGGCTCTATTTGAAAGCACATGACCAGGCAAAATGACCCGAGATGGCAGCCTAAACACCAATATTACAACTAAAAATTACACTAGTTAGCTCACAAATAAACCTGAAAGTATAATATATATATATATATATATATATATATATATATATATATATATATATATATATATAGTCATATTATTAAACCGGCACTCACCGTCGATTAATCAGTTCCCGGGTGCTTCTTCAAAGGAAAGTATATAGAGTATTTAAGAGCACTCACGGGTATTGTGAAAAAGGCTTTTATTGGAGTATTACAATCTACCCCACATCAACGCGTTTCGGTTCTCTCTGAACGACGGTTCAGAGAGAACCGAAACGCGTTGATGTGGGGTAGATTGTAATACTCCAATAAAAGCCTTTTTTCATAATACCCGTGAGTGCTCTAAAATACTATATATATATATATACTCGTGTATAAGCCGAGTTTTTCAGCACCCAAAATAAGCTGAAAAACGCTGCCTCGGCTTATACGCGGGTCATTTAAAAAATATTACCTATTTGATGCGATACTAGGTGCAGTTGTCCCGCGGCTTGGCGCTGATCGGATCTTCCTTGACTTCCGGGTATTCTCGGCAGTTTCCGGAGCGGCGGAGGGAGCAGGAGGACTTCTTGACTTGACCTCGTTTGTTTCCGTCACGGCGCTCTTACGTCACGGCGTCCGATGCGCCGCATGCCATTGAGATTCTCTGACTGGGAGGGGAGAGCGCGCGTCTGGTGAGTCATCCCAGAGTCTCCATACTTTGCGTCTCAGTTGCTGTTAGGCTGCCCGCTGAGGTAGAAGATTTTTCTGCTGCATTTTGCATGATCATCGGATCAGATCCCAACACAAATCCAATTGTAGTAACTCACTGTAAGGTAGGCCGCTCGGATGATCCCTCAACGAACCCAATTTTAGTAAACTTCCTTTCGGGCTCTGCTGAGTGCTTAGTAGGGGGGTATTCTACTTGGACTACAACTCCCACCATGCCCCTGACAAAAGTAACATTGTCTAGAAAGTAGTAGGTCTCAGGGGAAATGTTAGGGTCAGGCTAAATAAAGTTGTAAATAGTAACTCTTTTACACACCAATGTGTACGCCCCACTTATGGTGACAGGCAGGCTTATTTGCCTCCTTTTCCTCACTCAAACCTGTTGGGCAGGAAGGAACTCATGGAGTTTCCAGGATTCTCCATACTGTGTGACCCCCCCCCCTCACCTTGATGGTCTCACTATTGTGATGCACCTCATTCTGCTCAGGGCAAATACATTCGTTGCAGCATATGGGGGTCGGGGAATGTGACAGCCTGGATTCACTGGGTGCAGTAAGTTATAACCTAGAAAGCCTTTCATTAAAGACGGCATGTTTATTAACCTTTCGTTCTCCTTTAAGGTGGAAAAGCAGCAATGCAGATGGTGATGGACCTGCTTTTGCAAGCTGCTGCATTTCTCACCCTAGGCTTATATGCGAGTCAATACGTTTTCACAGTTTTTGTAGGTAAAATTAGGTACCTCGGCTTATACACGGGTCGGCTTATACACGAGTATATACGGTATGTGTGTGTGTGTGTGAAAAACGTACACACATGGGGGCTGCTGTAACGTAGGGTATCACTAACCCAGAACTAACTTCGGTGTTCCAGTCTAAGCCTGTTCTTCTGCCTGTAACAGCTGCCTTTGGCTTCAGGTGGAGCCCTTAGTGCCGCCAAGTCTTAATATGGGAGAACCAGGGAGAACGTGTACTGATAGGATTGGGGAGCAGTAGCGTAGAAAGGAACAAACCAGATGGGTAACACAGTGTCACGGCAGGTAGCAGTAGCAAGGTTTGGGGTCACAGGCCAAGGTCATACACAGGAACAATCAACACAGTACCAAAATCGGGAAACAGAAGAATGGCCAGAAAACAGGCAATGGTCAGTACAGACAACGAGCTGGCAGAATCAGGGACAGACAAGGGTCAAAACACAAGAATCCAGATCAATAATCACTATTGAATGCACCTAGGAACTATAAAGAACCTTTACACTGGGCAATGTATTTTACTCCCAGGCCCCTTAAAATATTTGAAGTTTGTACCATTGCATGATGACGTCACATGACGCTTCGGGTAAAGCTAAATCCACCCGAGCACCGCATAACCCAGAATAGGCAGAAGAGCCGGCATTCAAATACAAGCAGGCAGCCCGAAGCCCCGCCACCTACTAGGTATTTTTATTACAACTGCTAGGTCCATATGTACTTTTATATTCCACAAATTAACAGATTCCTGTCCTCTTGTAATCTGTCACTGCCTATAAGGACAAATGTGGATGCTAAGGGTTGATTCAATTGTAGTCTGTACTCTTTCTAAAAATTCATGCCATAACAGAATTTAGAACAATTACAAACCAATTTTTAGTGACTAACACACATAAGATTCTTTAAAAAACGTTGTGCTGCTGATGTAAACAGCTCTGCATTTTCAGTGATGTATTTCTGGGATCCTGAAGAATCAGTTAAGTCATTACTATCCAATTTGTCAGAGGAGAAAAGCCAAATGCAACTTTAGATCAATAGTTTGCAGACAGTTACAACTGAAGCACAATCTTATTCAATTTTAAAAACATTTTACCCTACTAATTCTATGGCAGAACTTTATTGAAAGCTTATTTTCAAACATGTTATGCATTCATTGCAATTGCATCATCCAAAATCACACAATTCAGTATCTGAGATGGCACAAAATGGCAGAATATTGTGTTTGCTTTCAAAGAAGTGATTGCAGGTTTCCTAAAGCAAAAATCATTTAGGTTTGAAAATGAATGTAAAGGGATCCATGGAGACTAGATTGCTGAAGTTTACCACACCTAAAAACTAGGGTCTGATATAGATCAGTCTAACTGAGATCGGTTAAAACTGACATTTTGTTTCATAATCAAGATCCTCTAAATATACAAGCTGTTCTGCAAATAACCCATATCAGGAGAGATGAAGCGATGCGGTGACATAGTGATGTAAGATTTTATACAATAGGGAGTGGCAAAGGAAAACTTGAGTGGAATTTTATTTTAAAAGTATAAAGGCATTATTAAGGTACTGTACATTTTAAGTATTGAGGCATCACCTTTTGGTCTACACATGTCCGTTAAACAGATACTCACCTTATTAAAGTGAAAAAAATGACTATATATATGCCATCAGATAATAATTCTTTTTGGGATCTAAGTAAAGGGTGTGGTCTTCTATGTAACGATTAGGTCTGTATAAAAGTAATTTTGGTGTATGACCTAATTTCATGGATATGAAAGAAACAAGTTATTCTTTATAACGTATATAATACACAAAAGCCATGAATATCTTGTAAATTATCAATATCCTTATAAACGGTGAGTTCTGATGTCATCAGTTATAAACGGTGAGTTCTGATGTCATTTCAGTCACATGACTCATTGAAATTTGTGTATTATAATAAATAAAGTACCCCCAGTTGTAAAATATGAGGATATTATAAGTTACCTCGGAGTTCCATGACCTGTATAAAAACACTCGGCCTTCGGCCTCGTGTTTTTATATGGTCATGAAACTCCTCGGTAACTTATAATATCCTTATATTTTACAAGAGGGTGTACTTTATTCACTATATAAAGGTCCCTCGATTACATTTGTCTTGGATTTGCTTAAGTTAACTCTATCTTTGAATTATTTTACATTTGAACATGATTAGTTTTTTTTCTCTTTATTTTTGTGTTTTTTCAACAAATGCATACATTGTACATTCATATACTTCTCTAAGGAGTAAGATCTAGCATTAACTATAAATCTAACAAAAAAATTATAACTCCCAGGGTAGTTACTACTAAAGATAGTCCTGGACAATGTAGGCTTTATGTTTTGGTCTTAGATAGCAAAAGTGTATATGCTTCTTGTATTATTATTTTCTCTCTCAGACCTCTTGGCACTGATTTTCCATATTTTAAATTATTAGGTACTTTTTTTTGTGCTTGGTAAGTATTTGGAACTTCCTTTTTTTTCCAGTTCCCAGCTATCAGGAGTTTACAGGTGTTTGGTACTTGGAAGGTCAGCATTTCCAGGCTCTTATTTGGAAGCTTGTCATGTAGGTGTAACTGCATTGCTTCTGGGGATAATCGAATATTTTGTTGAGTGACCTCTGTAATAAATGATCTTGCGGCTAGCCAGAAACTTTGTATAGTATCACAATCCCACCAGTTGTGCAGCATACTGTATCTCCTATATGTTTGTTGCATCTCCAGCATAGATTTGAAGCTTCGGGATACATTTTTTGCTACATTTTTTTTGGATAAAGCATATAAAAGATGCAAGGGTCAGATTCACATGACAAAAGACATTCAAGTTTGGTTTTTAGTACAGATATAGGACCGGTTATCCAGAATGCTCAGGACCTGGGGCTTTGCGGATAATGGATCTTTCTGTAATTTGGATCTTCATACCATGTCTACTAGAAAATTATGTAAACATTAAACAAACCCAAAATGCTGGGTTTGCTTCCAACAAGTATTAATTATATATTAGTTTGGATCAAATACAAAGTACTGTTTTATTATTAAGGATAAAAAGGTAATCATTTTAAAAAATTTTGAATATTTGGATAAAATGGAGTCTATAGAAGACAGCCTTTCCATAATTCGGAGGACTCTGAATAAAGGCTTTCCGGATAACGGATCCTATGCCTGTGCTAAATATAATGAGTGTACTAGAAGAATGGGTCATTTGTTAAAAATCAGTTGAATAGTATACATGCTGATAAGAATTTAGGTAACATTATCCCTGAACCTCCTAAGATATACTATAAGAGGGGTACCAGTGTGCGTGACCTTTTGGTTAGAAATGATCTAATACAGTATTGTGGGAAAAAATGCATACAGTACATGGTTGTCAGGGGCTAAACCCTGATGTTTTCACTACCCATATTGTACTTCTTGTAGATATATGACATCTGGTCAAACTTTTTTGCATCCACAATCTGGTAAATAGATTATGATTAGATATCATTTCCCTTGTAGTACTAGCCATGTGATTTTTTTAGTTACATGCCCTTGTGGGTTATCCTATGTGGGAAAAACTGATCGGACCCTTAGACTACTGATGGGTGCAAAACGTTCAACTATAAAATGTATTCAAATGTATATGTCACCCGGGTGATTTGTTGACTTATAATGGTGTGCAGAAAACCAATGACTGTTTATAACTGTTTATATGTGTGCATCTATATATATATATATATATATATATATATATATATATATATATATATATATATATATATTATAATATTTACAATTGAAGGATGTTTAAGAGAGTTGTTCCTAGTAGTGGCATCCCATCTTAGTTTTGAAAAAAAATAGTTTTCAATAGGGGCTGTCATGATTTGGTTTTAATAACTGACTTGGCTCAGCAGTTAGTGTTAGTTCTTATCACTTACTACTGAATCTTTATGCACTTACTGAAGACTTTCAATGTCTTCTTTGGACTATAAGACCATTAGTTATATAAAATATTAAAAATGCATGAAGTGTGCACTTCTGAAATATAGATTTGCATCCTGCGATAGACTTAAATGGTTCCAGCTATAATATCATGTGTACAGTTTATCAAATATTAATTTGATTTTCATTTCTCTTCATTTCTCTTTCCAATGTCCATTGTACCAGGGTTTCACAGACGTGTGCTCAAATAGGCTCTTGCATGTCTGCCTCTAGGGGTCAGGAATGATTTTTTTTTTCAACAGGTTAAAGGAACAGTAACACTAAAAAATTAGCACTTTAAAGGAATGAAGCAAAATTGGTTTGTGTGCTTCTGGTACGGTGATCCTCTTTATGGGTAAAAAGGTCCCCTGCTATTTGTCTATAATGTCCTCTAATGTACTTGTAAAGTGTAATCATGTCCCCTCGCAAGCGCCTTTTTTCCAGAGAAACAACCCCAACCTTGACAGTCTACCCTCATAATTTAAGGCTTCCATCCCTCTAACCAGTTTAGTTGCACTTAGTCTCTGCACTCTCTCCAGCTCATTTATATCCCTCTTAAGGACTGGAGTCCAAAACTGAACTGCATACTCCAGATGAGGCCTTACCAGGGACCTATAAAGAGGCAGAATTATGTTTTCATCCCTTGAGTTAATGCCCTTTTTTATGCAAGACAGAACTTTATTTGCTTTAGTAGCCACAGAATGACACTGCCCAGAATTAGACAACTTGTTATCTACAAAATCCCCAGGATCCTTCTCATTTAAGGAAACTCCCAACAAACTGCCATTTACTGTATAACTTGCATTTATATTATTTTTACCAAAGTGCAGAACCTTGCATTTATCAACATTGAACCTCATTTTCAAATTTGCTGCCCAGTTTCCCAACTTAGACAAATCACTCTGCAATGGGGACTACACAGCACAGGATACACTGTAGATAACAGATAAGTTCTGAAGAATTCCATTGTACACTACAGAGATTATCTGTTATCTACAGTGTAACCTGTAACCTGAATGGCTGCCCGCATGGCTACACAGCAGCTTGTTTATATAAACTATAGTAGTGTTTCTGAAGCAAACACACCAGTTGGACCTGTGCAGGGCAACACTTCATTATATTTTCATTAATTTAATTTTTTGGTGTTACTGTTCCTTTATATATGCTACAGCAGACACAAAAATTAGTTTTCTGCAGGTTGAGTAGATTGTGTTTGATGAATTCTGTCACCAAATAGCATGATTGGGAAATACTATGACCCACTAGATGTCTTTGAATGAATACAGTTTTACTTCTAATGCATCAATCATTTGTTCTGTAATATGACTTGCTTTTATGACCAATGCAGTTGTGAGGCTATGGCCTATTTTTTAAACTGTAATAGATGCAAATAATGTTGTCTTTAACTAAGCCACGTACTGAAAGGGCCAAACCATCCATACAATCTATTAATTTTCCACATCCTTTGCCATATTTAGAGATGAATGCATGGGTATGCACAAAGCTTATGCTAAGGGGCCCATGCATTCTCCCATATTCCCTCTATTTCATCTGTGTTGTGTCTCTGCGCATTGACTTATTGGCAAATTATTGGAATAATGTGCCTGACACTCCAAAATGTCTGTCAACGTGGTAGAGATTCATGTAATTCACCATGTAGAACTAGAAATGAATCAAAAGAGTAAAAATGTCATCAAAATAACTTCAATTGCAAGTTACTAATAATTAGTAGATTATCAATAACCTTTTCCTCTAATCTTGCCAAAGGGAAGCCCCTGATTTATCAAAGGTCGAATTTTGAAGTTATGTGAATATTTTTTAACTCTAATAAATTTTAAAGAACTCACAACTCAAATTGGAAATTATTTATAAAAAACTTGAACATCTAATATTCGATCAAATACAAATTCAATCAAATTCTAATCAAATTTGAATCGAGTTTTCTTTCAAAAAAAAATGTTTAATGTCAGGAAGGCAATTAACATATTCAAATGGTTCAACTGACCTCTGCCATTGACTTATAAATGGTTTTAGGTGGCGAATATTCAAATTAGATCTGTTTCCAGGGTCGAGCTGTGATAAATCTCACATTCAAATTCGAGTTGGTGAATTAGAATTAGAATTTTTGACTTACGACCCAAATAATATCAAAAACTAGAATTCGAAACGAATTTATCTTTTGAACCTTATTAAATCTGCCCCAAGTTTTTGATTTCCCAGAGTTATGTATGATCTGTTCAAGGTTATGCGTATTCATCCATAAACATACTGTGACCTTCGTGTAGCTTAGACCATAGCCATGGAACAGTTTCCAGCACAGTAAATGAAGACTGACACCGCCTTTACATTTAAGGGCAGCTTGGCTAGCTTTTATTATACACAATGAGCAGGTTCAGTACACTTGCTTCTGATTAACAATCCCACATTAACACCCTTTAACTGGTGTTCACATACACGCACGTTTTCCAAAACTTCCAGCCATCACTGAACACAAGTCCCAGAATCCTCTCTGGGGCTCACTCAAGACATTCTTTTCTTCTGGGAGGGGTTTCTCTCTTCCTCTCTCAAGTCCTTTTGGAGCTCTCTCCAGCGCTTTAACTCCGAGGGAATCACAATCTCTTTCCCAGCTACTTCCTCGCATGCACCTCCTTCCTGCACAAGGAGGTTTCCACTGGTCCCTCACCCTCCTCCACTCAAGGAGGTCTCTAGGGGGAAGCTCTGATGTGTAGCTCACACCTCCTTTTAACTACAGCTCACCTGTAGTTTAATTCCCTTACTGCCTCTAGCTTGGCAGCTGAAACCCCTTACTGGAGCAAGGATTGGAAGCCCACCCTGCTCTCTTCCATTCACCCCAGGGACCCATTATCCAGCTTTTCCTATGCTGGTACACAACTACAGCCAAGCTTGCTGCAGAACCACACACTTTTCGCTGGAGTTTTCATTTTACCAACCTAATGCTGGTAAAATAAACACAATATTGTGCCCTTTTTGCACACAAATCTTACAATACACATGGCCACCATCTGTGGTCTGGTTGAAGACCTGGTTTCAGTGGGGGATGCCAGCATACACAAAGGTCCAATTTTGAGTCCTGGAATGGGCAGGGCTTACTGGAAGTAAATACAAATATAAGTGGGACATGGTGCAGGTGGTTGCAAACTTTTTTTTTATTTTCTGGACAATTAATTACATTACCCATAAGTTTTAAATGGCTCTAAGATTGCAAAAAGTAGCACCGCACATATGTCATTGCATCAACTTTAAGTGGCATATTTGTTACTTACTGTGCATCAAGTTGGAATAATCAGTGCCACATAACAAAAGTTGGTTTCTTATCTCACATTTTCTGCCATTATTTGTTTTTGTCGTTATATTTTTTCTTATTCTATCAATTTTTTCCAAAAATAAAAAACGTGCCAACTAAAACCTGTCAAGCTGTTTATGTTCGAAAAAAAATTCAATTCGGGAATTAAACAAAAACGATCATAGGTAAAAAAAAAACAATGGCAGAAAATTTGAGTTCGATCATTCAATCTTTATTTCTGGCATTGATTATCCAAAGCCCAATGCTCCCTGTTCTGATATCACTTCAATAACGTGAGTAGTAGTTGGATTGTTCTGAAAACCATACCTGTTTTTCATTAAACTTCAGGATCTGTGGTTAAACTAATCTCCCAATACTCTGCAATCATTCAAGCATCAAACACACATTTATTTTCGAACAATCATGCATAAGAGCTTTTATTCCATCTGTGTGCTAAAATGGACAGTGTTTCATAAAGGATCATCAGAAAACCTCTCATAGTTCAAACGACACTACAATATCTTTGTGAGAAGGTACCCAGACTGTATTTATATTGCATAATAAAATACTGTCTGAATTTGGATTTGAAATAAGACAAAGCGCAACCTGTTTTCCCCCTTTGTTGTTTAAGTTCAAATAAAAAAATTTGTAAAAATAAGTAAAAAATACTTGACAAAGTTTTTTACTGTGTTTTTTTTAAACAAAATGATGATATACAGCAGTGAATTTAAAAAAAACATTACTATTTCACTTCTTCACGAGTGTACAAAAAAAGAAAAAGAGGGGGTCGGGGTTTACATTCAACAGTTAGGGTCAACTATAACTGCATTTGCATTCACATACACAAGCACAGAATAAATATGTTTCATAGAGGCATAGGGCATAGATACTTGATATCATCACATGGATGTTAGTAAGGTCATCAGTTTATGTTCTTCAAGACAGTAAAACCAAATCACATTAGTGATGAAACTGCACATTGTAATAAAAATCAACTTTGTGAGTCACATAGTTGGTGAAAAGGGTAGTATTTCAAGCCTGGACATTTGTTCAGATGTTGGTGTCCTTGACATGAATATGAAGTTAAGTTTTATTTATTTTTTAATTTTTTTTAAATTTTTGTAACAATTTTATTTTTTACACATGCTACAGCCAGCCACAAAGTGATCAAACATAATAAACAAAGCTGTGATTGGAGAGTAATCAATACAATATATAGGATTCAGGCAATTGTTTTCTAATGCACTTTAATAGCAGCAGTTATCCTTCCCAATGACTTGTAGGGGCCGATTCACTAACTTCGAGTGAAGGATTCAAAGGTAAAAAACTTTGAATTTCGAATTTTCTTTTGGGCTACTTCGACCATCGAATGGGCTACTTCGACCTTCAACTACGACTACGACTTTGAATCGAACTATTCGAAGTAAAAATCGTTTGACTATTCGACCATTCGATAGTCGAAGTACTGTCTCTTTAAAAAAAACTTCGACCCCCTAGTTCGCCATCTAAAAGCTACCGAACTCAATGTTAGCCTATGGGGAAGGTCCCCATAGGCTTGGCTAACTTTTTTTGATCGAAGGATATTCCTTCGATCGTTGGATTTAAATCCTTCGAATCGTTCGATTCGAAGGATTTAATCGTTCGATCGAAGGAATAATCCTTCAATCGTATGATCGCACTATTTGCGCTAAATCCTTCGACTTCGATATTCGAAGTCGAAGGATTTCAATTCCCAGTCGAATATCGAGGGTTAATTAACCCTCGATATTCGACCCTTAGTGAATCGGCCCCTTAGTGTTCCGTTGGATGTTCTGAAGAGCATTTGTTTTAAACTTTCCACTCTTCCTAAAACATATGCCAAGTGACTAATGACCATTGTTTATGATCATATCTTTTCCAAAATGGTTGGGTGCTATTTGCAGAAATTGTGCATAACAGAAAGTTTTTAAGAAAAGAAGGTAATGTCTTTTTTTTTTTTGTTCACTTTTTCATTCCTGAGGAATTCGCCTCTATTTAAACTCTGATATTTGCATAAAATAATTTCACGAGGCTGATAAATAGGTTCATAATGTAAAATGTTTAGGTGTTATACAAATTACTGAGTTCAAGGAGCACCGAAATAATCGTAATGATCTTTTATAAAGTATAACAAGCTATCTGCATGGTGCTAGAACCACTATTACAGTGCTCATTCATTATACCACCTACCTGGAACACAGGAAAAAGTATGATAGTTATAAGCACTGATATACTTTGTGTCAAGAGGATTAATCAAAGGGCTGCACTTAAGTTGATGGTATGAATATAAAGCACAATATTAAGCCCTGTAAGTGTCCCTTAGACTCAGCTCTAATCATTTCAGCCTTGAGTAGCACCCCAGTAAGAAACATGACTGGTGGATATTTGTTGTAATATAGTATGATTTCAGAATATATAAAAATAAGAAGACACCTATATATTGATGTATTGATCAAGCTAAAGCTAGAGTAATGTGTAGTCAAATGCTTGGGTGCCAGGTCAGAGATAGAAAGCAGATATTATATAATGTGTCCACATATACATTGAGAGAAATAAGGTGATAAACAGCTGGTAGATTTCTATCAGTCTATCTGTCAAGATATAGGTATAGAAAACAAAATATTGTGGCTAATAAAGCACTGGAACGCCAAGTTTTAAAAACACTTGACTTCATTGTACTGTTGATTATATCACCAACATGCAAATGCTAACATTTTTTAATGAGATTATTCGCAATAAAATGTGCTTCCCAAAAACTTTTTTTGGGAGACAGTTCTTTTTGTTCCCATGACTTGACTTTGGAAAGGCTGGTGTGTCAAATGTAGATGTGCAACTCATTGGCTGAATGTCTGTGTGCTAGTTATAATAACACACCGCTTGTGATGCTTATACACAGATATATACAGTATCAGGTGAACAGCAGATAGAATAATAGATATCGATCAAGCAGTAAAGAGATATATTGAAAGATAAGTAAGTAACAAGTTGGTTGATTGCCTGAGTGCCATTTTGGAACATGTATATATATAAATATATATATAATAAGCGATCATCAGGAAACCGGCATTCCCATGTATGAATTGATAATGGACAACTGGAAAAAGGGTCTGCACTCAAAAGGACTTAGATGAAAAATAATAAAGGTGTTAATTTAGACAAGACAACCACTAATGTTTTGGCCAGCAATGTAGCCTTTATCAGTGAATGCGTGTGTGTGTGTGTGTATATATATATATATATATATAAATATATATATATTTATATATATATATAAATACATACATACACATATATCAGATGGAACTCAGTTAACTCAGTGATGGCTTGTTTATTTAAAAAGTCTGCATTTTATTTAGCAATTGGATTTAGCCACAACAGAAGTTCTAAGTTCACACCCAGAGAATAATGCTTGTAGTACTTCAGTACTTACCGATCAATAATGAGCAAAACATACCAAAATGTAAGAGAAGTCAACTATGGTGCCATTATTGAGACAAATCAGGCATACTACCCCCCCTAAAAAGCATTATATTTTGACTTGCCTTAATAAAGGCAACAATGGTGTTGTCTGTTGTGTTCTGGTCCATTTCGCTTATTCAGTAGTGAAGAATCAGAATCCAATGCCTACGTTTCACCTTTGCCACAAGCCCTTTCAACAACGGCTTATGTATTTTATCTGTGAACTTTATCTACAGCAGGTGGAATCTATAACAAGCATCACACCTTCATGTTTTGACAATTCGGGGCCGATTCACTAACTTCGAGTGAAGGATTCGAAGTAAAAAAACTTTTTTTTGGGCTACTTCGACCATCGAATGGGCTACTACGACTACGACTTTGAATCGAAGGATTCGAAGTAAAAATAGTTTGACTATTCGACCATTCGATAGTCGAAGTACTGTCTCTTTAAAAAAAACTTTGACCCCCTAGTTCGCCATCTAAAAGCTACCGAAGTCAATGTTAGCCTATGGGGAAGATCCCCATAGGCTTGGCTAACTTTTTTTGATCGAAGGATATTCCTTCGATCGTTGGATTTAAATCCTTCGAATCGTTCGATCGAAGGAATAATACTTCGATCGTTCGATCGTAATATCTGCGATATTCGAAGTCGAAGGATTTCAATTCCCAGTCGAATATCGAGGGTTAATTAACCCTCGATATTCGACCCTTAGTGAATCAGCCCCTTCACGTGTTGTTCCTTGGTTTTCTATTTCCTCTGGTTTACCTAATTTCTGCACATTTTCTTACTACTGAATACAGCATTGTCTGTATGTATTTTCTACCTATCATGGATGCCTGAATATAACTTGTTACTCTGTATTATTCTATTTACATAGACATTGGCCTTAACAGTCACTTACTGTTTCATATGCACAGAACTGCAACTGTGTTCTTTGGATGCGAGAAACAACTGCTGGATATGACTAAGATTTGACAGAATAAAGCTTTAAGACATAATCTGGTAAATAATATAGACAGACGGTAACAGTTTTTAGGCTTGAATGTTGAAGTCTTTGTTTACAGGAAGTGCATCAACAGTAGGAAGAATTTAGAAGTTGCTACATTATTTCTTACAAAAAAAAAGGTAAATTATTGGCTTCATTATCCTTTCATTGATTGTTGTTGCCAGCGGCATTATTTGCTTTTTCTTGATTCTTGTTCCCCTTCTTCTTTCTCTTCTTCTTCTTGGTTTCCTCTTTCTTGCCAAATGTTATGAAGTTGCTTTTTTGGCCTTGGGCAGATGGCTGGTCCTGACGGATTGAGATAATGGCTGGTGATCCAGGGATGATGAAATTCTCCGGGAAATCAGGGGGGATTTGTGGCACAGGTTGTTTGGCATTGTCCGGGCCATACTTGAAGGACCAACTGTTGCAGTTTACGCCAGCTCCAACAGGGGGAGATACTTCTCCTCCTTGAGGTTCTGAAAAGATCAAGATAAAATATTTAAATTCAAATGAATTATCAGATATATTCATATACAAGTATTAACACATTGCTCACATTTCATCAGAAATCCACAAGGAAACCTTAAAGGTGTAGTTGACCTTTAATTTAACTTTTAGCATGCTATGGAATGGCTAATTCTAAGCAACTTTTGCATCAACCTTAATTTTTTTCATTTTCTTTTTTATCGTTTTTGAATTATTTGCCTTCTTCTTTCAGCTATCAAATGGGAGTCACTGAGCCCATCTAAAAACAAATGTTCTGTAGGGCTACAGATGTATTGTTATTGCTACTTTTTATTTCTCATCTTTTTATTCAGTCTCGTATTCAAATCAATGCATGGTTGCTAGTGTAAGTTGGACCCTAATAACCAGATTGCAAACTGTAGAGCAGCTGTAGAAAATGCTAAATAAGATGAAAACCACAAAATAATAATAAATTAAAACCAATTGCAAATTGTCTCACTATCTACATTATACTAAAAGTTAAATTAAAGGTGAACAACCCCTTCAATCTTATTATTTGACATACTGTACATAATTATTTGATCATGTATAATAATGAGAAATAGGTTTGTACATATTTACCAATATTTTAAGAAATGTATTTTAAATGCCTTATTTACAACCTCCATTCACCTTTGCTAAAAACCATATATTAGACTTCTAAAGAAGTGAGCAGAAATGTTGTACAATGGGGCATTAATAAAGGGCGAAAGGGATAACACTAGCGACTTTTCGCCAGAAATCATCTGCAGGGACATCGCCTGTCACTAACAGCCGCACACGACAATTCGCTAGCAATAGAGACTGTCGCTAGCGTTCTTTCGCACTCTATTACCAAGTGACTTTTCGGTCTGGCGAATGGCCGTTGCTCCGCAAATTCACTAAATTGCGGATTTTATTGAACGTTACCTCTTTCGCCAGAGTTGTCTTTGCCACCTCAGACCAGGCGAACTGCTGAAACAAAGCAACATCTTCCTCAATCTGATGTCAGTGACATCATATCCTGTACCCCAGAAAATCATTAAAAGTGTAAAAAACGCAGGCAACTTTTCTATATTTAAAGTGGGATTGCCTTCAAAAGTCTGAACTATAAAAGAATTTTTTTAACACATTTGAGGGGCATGCCACAAGGGTGGGCTCATGTCTAGGGCATTAGACGAACACTTATGTCTTTATTAATCTTCCTTGGACATTTGTAATAAAAAGTGGCCACTTCAAGCATTTACACCATCATTGGTGGTTGAACAATCCTATTAGGGTAATTTAAAATGTAAACAGAATGTTAACAGGCTTAAAGGACAGTCGTGATTTTTATGGTGTTGTTTTTATTTCTAAATTACACTGTTTACACTGCAACTCATTCACTCCACTATGTAAAATTTAATTCCAAACCCAACAAGTGTATTTTTTCAAGTTGTAATATTGGTGTGTAGGCAGCCATCTTTACTTGAAAGCCATGGTCATATGCTTTCAAGTAAAGACAGTGCTGCACTATGGAACTGCTTTCTGACAGGCTGTTGTTTCTCCTACTCAATGTAACTGAATGTGTCGCAGTGGGACCTGAATTTTACTATTGAGTGCTGTTCTTAGATCTACCAGGGAGCTGTTATCTGGTTACCTTCCCATTGTTCTGTTGATGGGCTGCTGGGGGGAGGGGGTGATATCACTCCAGGCAGGCAAAAACCCAGTGGGCCCCCGGCTCCCTGCACTAATCTTACTGCTGCAACCTCCCTTCTTCAGGCCGGTCATGGCAAAAACACAGAGCATGCACATGTGCGCATGTGCGCATGTGCACATGTGCGGTGCAGGGGACGAGACCCTGCATCACTCAGTAAAGACACAGTAAAGTCACATATCTGGGGGCACCTGGAAAACTGACAATATGTCTAGCCCCATGTCAGATTTCAAACTTAAATATAAAAAAAATCAGTTTGCTCTTTTGAAAAACAGATTTCAGTGCAGAAGTCTACTGGAGCAGCACTATTAACTGAAAAACATGTTTTCTCATGACAGTATCCCTTTAAGGTGTGGTAATCCAAATTATGGAAGGATGCCTCATCTAGAAAACCCCAGATTCCAAGCATTTTGGATATGATAAATCCTATATCTGTATAATTAATGAAATGCAGTCTGTCATGCAGATTTAATAGCACATACTGTAATCTTTCTAAAAGTGAGAAAATTAAGAGCATATTAGTTCCTTTACGTGTTATAGTGCTGTATATGTTTTACCTATATTTAGTTATTTATAATGTACTGTATCTTGGCACTTCAGGGAATAAACAAACAAGTTTGCAAGTTTAAGGGAATAGACCAACAAGTTTTGCAAGTGCAAGTTTATTCTAACAGGCATCTCTGTATAATATATAGGCAAGTGGATGTGAGTAAAAAGATAAGCTGGAAAGTAAAGCAGGGTGAAACTGGAACCTCAGGGGTCCCCGACGGCCCCCTCCCGACCTCCGATTCCTTGGCGCACCATGCGCTGCGCACGCACGTGCTACCACGGCGCAAGCATGCGCCACCAGGCTGCTCTGAGCGTACATGCGCCAATGGGGACCCTAAGCACACATGCACCAACATGGGCAGGCAGTCTGGGCCGGCGGGCCCCACCGTGTTTTTTCCCGGTGTCCAGTCCGACACTGAAGTAAGTAACTCTTTAGACAAGCAAATGAACAAATCCTCTCCTTGTAACATGGCAGGTATCACATGCTTTGGTGCATATATTGTGCCACTACAAATGTAACCAGGTAGCATATATTGGTCACCGGTTTAAAAGCAAACATATTATTGGTTGCTATGGGTTACTGCTCCTGGGCAAACTTAGTGCCATTTATTACATATGGAGGAATGTCTTTTATACCTTAGAATAAAGTAAGTACAGGTATGAGACCTGTCATCCAGAATGCTCGGGACCTGGGGTTTTCCGGATAACAGATCTTTCCGTAATTTGCATCTTCCTATCTTAAGTTTACTTGAAAATCATGTAAACATTAAATGAACCCATTAGGCTGGTTTTGTGTCCAAAAAGGATTAATTATATCTTAGTTTGGATCAAGTTACAGAGAATAGATATAACAGATCTGAATTTAAAATCTTGGAATTATTTGGATAAAATGGAGCTTATGGGAGACAGCCTTTCGGTAACTAGGAGCATTCTGGATAACAGGTTTCCGGATAACATATTTGCTTTACCAAGGCAGTTAAAAAACAGTAAAGCTAAGCCCATTAGTTGTGGTACAATACATGCACCAAATCATGTTCCAAGCCGCCGTGATGCAAGGACCCCAGCATTTCAATTAAACAAGATAAACTTGTAGCCTGCCTTTTTTTTTTTTTTTTGCTTTCCTGGCTCTTTTGTACAATGGAGTAGTGATGCAGGATATATAAATATATATGTATATATATATATATATATATATATATATATATATATATATTCACAAAACTGGAGCACTCATGTAAGCAAAAGCAGCTGCCTGGGTGCAGTGTTCAAAAATTATGTAAACCAAGTATTGTACAAAAAAACGCACTCTCAGGTCTTCTCAAGGGTGTAAAAAAAGAAAATATTTATTTCGATGTTTCGGCTTCTATACTGAAGCCTTTTGTCAAGTGGAGTGCACAGTGCAAATAACAGTCAGTATTTAAACACAAAATGGCGCCAAGACCCACAGTGTGACGTCATAGCATCATGTGGGCGTCACCAAGTGAATATGTATAAGTATTGCATATTAAAACAGCGTTGTGCACTCCACTTGAGAAAGGCTTCAGTATAGAAGCCGAAACGTCAAAATAAATATTTTCTTTTTTACACCCTTGAGAAGACCTGAGAGTGCGGTTTTTTGTACAATACTTGGTTTATATATATATATATATATATATATATATATATATATATAGATATATATAGATATATATAGATATATATATATATACACATACACACACACACACAATGTATTAAAAACATGTATACAGCCCTTCAGTAATTGCTGAAGCATCTAATGTGAGAACATGTAACCTATCAGTGTGTAATGAGCCCTGGTCTAAGTGTATTTGTTGCTCTGGTTGATTTTTTCACTTTAAGAAAGATTACAATAAGTGGTATCAGAAGTAGGGGGGAAAAAGCCCATGGATAATGTATGCTCACACCAAGTACCAAAAAGCAATGGTTGCCCATTGGGACTACTGACTATTGGCCAGGCTGCTACACACAAAGTTTGATGATTGTGCTTTTTTAATATCAGCCTTTATGTCGGTATTTTAATGGTATTTATTGTTCATTATGACAGTGTCGAGAGTTTGCTTTGTATCCATCTTGGCCAGCCAGTAAATCTCATAACAAGCTGCAAATATATAAACAGTATATACTGTAACCAGCAGAATTTTCAGCAATGCAACAGAGCAAATCCTAATCCTAAACTTGCCATTAACCAGATTTGCTTATAAGCAGAGCTTTATCTGCCGTTTCAGTAAATTAAACTTCTGTCTCATTTATATTGTGGAACACTGCAGATCTTTATCTGGAATTCTGACCGCTCTGTTTCCCGATTCCTTAAAAATCTAATAAAACATTGTGTATGGCCTTAAAATGTAATAAAGGCAATAATTAAATGCTGGGAAATCAATAAGAAACAACAATGATGGCTGAGATCTGATTAAATACCATTATAATACACGAAAGAGGGCAGTCTTGCACAAATCACATTGTTCTATTGCCTGTAATGCACCTTATGGATCCTTATGCATAGCAAAGTATATAGAGTATTTTGAGAACAATTTGTACAAATAACAGGGATGTTGTCTAATTTATACAATAATGGGAAGCATCATCACAAGCAGTAAATAAACATAAATATAAAGGATAAAGGATAATAGAAATGGGCCCCTGATTACACTGGGCCCCTAGCATGTAGCCTATGCACTAATTAACCTCTACACACAGTTGTGTTCTTGCAGCAATGTGGGCACAATGGAACCTTGTACCTAACCCCTGCCATAAGCAGTAAGAAAAGAGCTCTACCCCTTGCCTGTGTTGGTGCCCCCTAGCTTGTGAGTCTACATGGTGCACCAACTGGGGGGAATCCAAGAGAACACCACTGTTTAGCAGGGCCGCCGTTAGAAATCACGGGGCCCCGTACAATAAAATTTTTAGGGCCCCCTGGGCACCACCCACCCAGGCCCCACCCCAGATCCTGCCCACACCACAGTTAAAAGACCACACAGACATCAGCACTAAAAAAGGTACCCCCCACACACAGAAGTTATAAAAAACTATTGATGGTCAGGGCCCCCTTATAAGTAAAAAAAAAACTGTGGTGCCAGGGCCCCCATAAAAGTTTCTTTTAAAAAATTGGTGGTCAGGGCCCCCCTACAAGTTCAATAAAATAATTGGTGACCAGGGCCACCCTATAAGTTAAAAAAAAAACATTAGCGCCAGGTCCCCCATAAAAGTTTTTTTTAAAAAAACCTTGGTGCCAGGGCCCCGCTTACAAGTTAAAAAATTTGGGGCCCCAAAAATATTTTTTAAAAAAACCTTGGAGCCAGGGTCCCCTTACAAGTTTAAAAAAAATTGGGGTCCCATAAAATATTTTTTTTTAAAAATTGGTGGCAGGTGCCTATAGAGTATTAAAATAAAACCTTGGTGGCCAGGGGTTTAAAAAAAACCAAAACCCACATTGGTGTCAGTAGAATTGAACTCGTGGCTTCAGGACTTCAATTATAGCTGTTTTTGTGACATCGGGTCTTTTTTCGGCGCTTCAGGACTTCAGTGTCGGCTCCTTTTGTGACTTCGGGTCTTTCTGCCGCTTCAGGACTTCGTCTGTTTGGCACTTCCGCATTCGGCTGTTCGGGACTTCGATCGGACGGCATGGCTTCGGAGCTGTCAAGGGGGGCCAGGCTCTTCGAAAAGTGCAGCCCTGCCGGGCCCCCCTACAGGCCTGGGCCCGGGACACTTGTCCCTCTGGTCCTCCCCTGATGGCGGCCCTGCTGTTCGGCCCCTAGCTCACCTCTTTTGAAAACAGTGCAGCCATTGTGGAGCACAAATTCCAGCATCTATTGACAACTAAGGGGGTTATTTATCAAAACCTGAAAAGTTCTCACTATTTTCCAAAAACAAATCCGCACTGACTTTTCCCCCGATTTAACAATACATTTTTCAGAAAATTTCTTGTGAAGGAAAAAAAATCGATAAAATCATAAAAATATCAGAATCGTACTAATATTTCAAATGTTACCAAAAACTGTGGCTTTTTCGGATTTAACACCCAAAACCTGCAACATTTTTGGATCAGACACCCGAAAACCACAAAATCTTTGGATTATTGAACGAAACCCAACAAAGGTCAGGTTATCAATGCAACATCTGCCATTGACTTCTACATGAATTCGGCAGGTATGAGTTGGAGTACTTTTTTTTTAACACCATCGGGTTTATTGAATTACAAACATTTTATTTGTTTTTTTCTATGAAAAAATTGTTGTTTTCTTCAATCAGAATAAATAACCCCTAAGTATTGGTTGATGAGGCCCTAGATCTTCCTTATTATATTTTTGCTTTGATAAATTCCACATGTGCCAGCTTAAAACATTGACTGTGAACTAGCAGTAGAATGTAAGCTGGGGGGCAATTAGATCACAATACAAGAACATCCCAGTATCTATTAAGTACTTTCTATTATTCAGGTTAAGAAATATAGATCTGTATATGTATTTAATGCATTCCTATGCTTATAATGAATTTAAGAAGTAAATATCATTATATTTCTTTCATCCACCCACCATAGAATATTGAAAGGTTGTACAACCTGTTTGACGTATTACTCGAAAAGACTGGGGTTATTTAAATGGGGCAACTTTGCCCTCTCCTAATCATGTCTCACTCATCTTAATTTTCAGTCATTGGGGAATATTTATACTAGGCAACTTTGCAAGTTTTTATATGAGTTTCTTAGGGTCAGTTGTTTTTTTTTACATACTGTAGCTGTCTGTACCAGACTAAGGGAGTTATTTATTAAAATCCGAATGTTAAAAACTCGAAAAATGCTAATTTTTTCACTAGAAAACTCACATTTTTCATGGAAAAAAACCTGATGCTGCAAAAAGGCCGAATCCGAAAATCCGCCATCTCAGACCTGTTGAGGCTCTGGATAAGTCAATGGGAGAAGCACCTATATCAAACTGAAGTTATCAGGGTCTAAGGGGGTTTTTGCCAAAAAATTCCTACAGGGTTTTTGGGCAAAAAGTAAAAAAAAAATAGTGATTCGGGACAAAAGCTCGAAAGGGTAGAGCAATTTGGGAAAAAGCCCAAAAAACGTGGAAAATTCAGGTTTTCCCTCAAATTTATCTAGATTTTCGACGATTCGATTCAATCTTTTTGTTTTATTAATAGATAAGCTAAAATTGGGCATGGGAGTTTGGTCATGTTTTTTTTTTAATAAAATATGAGATAAATTCGGATTTTAATAAATAATCCCCTAAATAATTATAAGGTAATTATATAAATGCCTATATAAATGCAAGGTAATGTTCTATGCAGAAATAAAAGGTTAATTATCTTGCTATCACGCAATCCATTGTCTGTTGCAGTGTATATTATAAAGAAGACCTCCCTTACCCTCCTTCCATTCAGCAGATTGTTCCTATATACTGTATAGGATTCCGGCCGCTGCCATTGAAAGCTGATTATCCAGTTAGGGTAAGGTCACACTGAACGTTTTGGGGAGCGTCACAAGGAAACTTTGGGCGACTTCGGAAAACGAATCACCGTGTGTGATTAGCTCTGGAGATTGGTCACCGCAAAGACGAGGCGATTAGTCGCCAGGCAACTAAATCTCCCCGAAACGCTCAGTGTGACCTTACCCTTAAAGGCTTTCTTTTTGTCTGCGGTAGACGTTTCCTTCTTCATTGTAGACGTAAAAAGAAAAATGCGCCCCCTTATAAGCTACAGAAAGTCTCCAGTTGTGGGAATATGTCACTTATTTCTGTGTTATGTCAAATAACCCCATGCCGTGATATCTTAGGCATATCTAATGGGTTTAACTGTAACATTACATGATCCTGCCTAATTTAGCAACATCAAAGATGCGTCTGATATGGAACAGACATGAAAGCAAGAGGAGAATGTTGTTATAACCTGATTACGCTCTTCCAGTGCACTGGGCTTTATGCATCTTAGATGACTGTAAGTGTCTGACCATGCGAGCGTTTCAGCAGTCAAGGCATTCAGAAAGCCACAGCGAGCAGCTAGTGAACTGAAAGCAGATGAAAAATGCCAAACAGCTTGAGCTCCCCGCATCTAAGTACCATCTGAGGAGTTCACAAGTTCAATGTAGAATTATATTTGGATTAATCCTTTCATAGTACAATTATCCATTAGCAAATCACTTCCTGAAATTATTTGCTGGAAATGAACCATGTTGCCAACAAAAGTCTAAAAATGTTGTTTTTTAAATGTTAGGATGTGTCAAATAGCCATCCCCAGTATTATTTAGCAGATCACCTGTACCCTGCTCTGAGAGACCTTCCTAACAGCTTCACTAAAACTAAATACCTTTCCACAATCCGTGAGCTGGAGCACTGGATCAGAGTAACTCGCTACTAAATTCTATACACAAAAGAATAGGGAAAACACACCTTTTACCACATCGTTTTGGTCACTTTACCACTATACAGTATATATAGCAAAATGAAATATAAAGTCTGCTGATACAGTTCAAAAGAATTCTACCATTGGTATTTTGTCCCATTAATTCTCATGTCAATTTCTTTTATTCTAATTACATGGTTAACTTGACTCATTGTTTCAGTACAGTTAACTACTGTATAATAATTCAATTAAAATCTGACTGGCTAAATCAACCTACTTATTAGCATTCCGCCTTTCCTAGAGACATCCATTAGGAATAAACCAAACTCTGAAGCATTTTGTGTTTGTTTTATTGTTTTTTCCGAGGTGACTAAAAAACACACAAACTCCCAACAGATATATGGGGGAATGTAATAAAAGTTGGTAATGGAAAAACTATTCACAATGCCAAAAGTTATGCCTTTGCACAAAAAAAATGTGCTTTGCGCAAATTTAATATCGCTTTTTCAAACCCGGAAACTGTTTAGCGACCACTTTCGACAGTGGAAGACCGTTTGCAAATTTTATAGTTTGCGCCAATGCTCAGTAAATATAATAGAACTTCTTATTGAAAAAGTCGTTAAGTCTGCTCTAAAAGCTTCATTGTAATCAGCTTGAAAAAGGAAATAAAACGTTCTGAAAGCTTGTTATGATTCTATTAGTTAGCCAGTAAAGGTATCACCTTTATACCACTTTGTTATTATTGTTATATTGTTTTTATTTCAAAAAGGTTGCCCTGTAACATTTTTACTGGCTAACACGGTACAGCAACTTTACCTACAACTCCAAAAGATTACGACACCTTCAAGCACTTCTTAAGAGTGCACAATTAGAATTGGCAATGCAATAACAGTTTAAGGAACAATATTACATTGCGAAATGTGGATTTTTATTCTTATTGCTGCAAATTGTTTTTCTGTTTGCGACTTTAAGTACATTCCCCTGGTCTATTTAATATTAAAGGGCAACTAACTACATTAGACAGATCAAAGCTATACTCTGATTTTGAAGGTTATTGATCACTGAGATGGGGTAATGCTAGTTGTTTACTAGACTGAGGCAAATAAGTTCCTTGCAACTACATTAAAACATGGAGATGTTTTCTGACTTACTATGTTTTAGTACCTGTATTACAAAACTCTTGAAATGGATGATAATGCAGGCAGGACTAGTGATGGGCGAATAAATTCACCAGGTGCGAATTTCCGTGTTTTGCCACCTTCGAATACATTCGCAAAACTGCCACGAAAATTCGACGGTGAAAATTTGCCGAAAAAGTTGCTTGCTTCAAAACCTTCGTACGTCAACATTATTCAGAAGCCCATTGACTTTAACGCCAGCGTCAAATTTGACACGGGTGTCAAAACTGATGCGGATGTCAGAATTTGGAAAAATTCCACTAGGCAGGAGCTTATATTGATTTGAAACTTAAAGGTCATTGACATTGCTATTCACCTTCACTCTCTGTAAGGACTATCCTTATGTTTTTAGAAGACGTTGATCAATTGCAAAATGCTATGAATGTAAGAAGGAGCCTAATAGTATCAATAACGTTCAATTTCCCTCAAATCTAATATGTGAACAGATCCATGATGAATGAAAAAAAGAGTTTTCTTTAATACTCATTCACACCATAAATCCCATCAGATAATCTGTTGACGCATGGTTATCCATCTAATGAAGGTGTAATAGTGAAGCACTTGTGTAGCAGATATACATAATGCCATTGTTTAGGCATGTCTGAGATACATGACAACATGGCTTCTGCGTTCATTAACAAACTAGCCTTTGAATTCGTTTCTAGTTTCACTACATTTCTGCATTAGCCTAAGGCCAGCAAGAACCTTACTGAGTAACATAATCATATCTGGCAGCTGACCTGGTTCTGCTCTTCTCTGTCTGTGCATACTGCAGAGCTACCTTTTTGTGTATGTGTATATGAGCTCCAACAAAAATAATACTGTATATGAAAGTGGGTTTTCTCTAAACTAAAACAGAATTATGGCTATTGCTGATTTTCCAAAAAGACTTTTTCACCCAGTGGAGTAACTAGATATTATTGGGCCCCACAGCAAAGTATTTTTCAGGCCCCCAAAATGTTCAGAGGTTGACTTGTTTTACCAATATTTATTGAAATTGTACATGAATTAGGGCCTCATGGAGCCCTATACCTCCTGCCCCCCCCTGCAGCCACAGGGTCTGCTTCCTCAGTAGTTACGCCCTTTCCTCATAGCCCTTAGAATAGTCAGGTCACATATCACTAAACTAATAGTGGTTTTCATGTTCTTTGCCTATAAATAAATTAATCTATGACTGCACCAGGACCCCCATGCTTTTATACTAATAAAATAATAATACAGTTTATTGAGTTCATGGGTTACCAGTAGGGAAAATTTTTGTAAATGATTTTGAACACATAGTACAGGTAGGCGATCTGTTATCCAGAAACCAGAATCCAGGAAGCTCAGAATTACAGAATGGCTGTCTCCATAGACAGTTCAATACAATATTCCTCTTACCACTTACTTGATTCTTAAGGGTACATATACGTTCTGGTTGCTTCAAAAACCAAATAGTATCCAGTGACTTTGTATGGAAGGAGCACACCTATGGCCAATGTCTTATATACTCGAGTATAAGCCGTCCCGAGTATAAGCTAAGGTACCTTGAGGTATTTTAACTGGGAAAGCTTATTGACTCGAGTATAAGCCTAGGGTGAGAAATGCAGCAGCTTCTGTTAAGTTTCAATCAAAAAATTGAGGGTTTCTGCTCCCATTGGAGGTGCCGGCGTCTCGTTTTTGGATGCCGGCGAATATTCTTGGAGACTATTCTTGGATGCTGGCGACTATTCTTGGACGCCGGCGACCGTTTTTGCGCTTGACCAGAGTATAAGCCGAGGTAGAGTTTTTCAGCATATTTTGGGGGCTGAAAAACTCGGCTTATACTCGAGTATATACAGTAATTACATTTTACATGGTAGAGTGAATTATTTGCAGTGTAAACAGTGTAATTTAGAAATAAAAACTACATCATTAAAATGACAGAATCTCATAGTCCATATCCAACCATTATGGTATATCCAGTAGATTATACATTTAAGTCCATTACCTAGAAAAATAGAATGATAATAAGTTATCTAAAACACTACTTAATTAATTTTGCATAAGAAATCCATTTCCATAATTTTCATAAAAAACATTGAAAGGTAAAACTTTTGTTTAATGCAATTGGAAAAAGAGACTCCAACTTTTATAGCCACACTGCTACTCTCTAATAGTCTCTTTCTCCAATAGGATTAAACAAAAGTTTTACCTTGCAATGTTTTTTATAAAAGTTATGGAAATGGATTTCTTATGCAAAATGAATGAAGTAGTAGTTGTTTTAGATAATTTATTATTATTGAATTTTTCTAGGTAATGGACTTAAATGTATAATCTACTGGATATACCATGATGGTTGGATATGGACTATGAGATTCTGTAATTTTAATGATGTAGTTTTTATTTCTAAATTACACTGTTTACACTGCAAATAATTCACTCTACCATGTAAAATGTAATTACTGAATTATGGCATGTGCTTTCAGAAAGAGCCAGCACTTTAGGATGGAACTGCTTTCTGCCAGGCTGTTGTTTCTCCTACTCAATGTAACTGAAGTATTCACAGTGGGACCTGGATTTTTACTATTGAGTGCTGTTCTTAGATCTACCAGGGGGCTGTTATCTGGTAACCTTCCCATTGTTCTGTTGTTAGGCTGCTTGGGGCGAAAGGGAGGGGTTGATATCACTCCAACTTGCTGTACAGCAGTAAAGAGTGACTGAAGTTTATTAGAGCACAAGTCACATGACCTGGGGCAGCTGGGAAATTGTCAAAATGTCTAGCCCTATGTCAGATTTCAAAATTAAATATAAAAAAATCTATTTGCTCTTTTGAGAAATGGATTTCAGTGCAGAATTCTACTGGAGCAGCACTATTAACTGATGCATTTTGAAAAAAAAAATCCCATTACAGTACCCCTTTAAGAAACATTTATTGCAACTTAAGCAACTTAAGTGTGTCACATTCAGCATTGACAGTACAAGCACCCAGGCAAGATAACATTTTTCAATATATTTAAAGTTGGAGTGCTGGCTTGATTTTCTGAACAACAGAATAAATGAAAGACAATTAGCTTTGATAAATGGAAATAATGAATGAACTGCCTTGAGATGTTCTATCAATTAACATGAACTAAATTTGAATGCAATCTTAGATTAGCACATAATGCAAAAAACACATATGTACTGGCTAATCAATATAATACATTGCTTATTTATTGAATGGTTTAATACTACCTTTGTTAATTGATCTGTGCTATATAAATATGTTATTTATGGCATAGAGCACAAACATTTATATTATTAGACCTTGTATTTGTAAAGTTTATTCTGTAACCATGTAAATTAACTCATCAGTATGCAAATTAAAAGCAACTCATCATTAACATAGATGCTGATACCTGCATATATTATACAAACCTATGGGGAGTGGTGCAGCACATAGTGCGTGGCTAATAATAAGGACTATATGGATACACTTCTTTAAGAATGTCTTCCTTCTGCAATGCTGCTGAGCAAACAAACCATCTCTTGAGAGCTCTGTAATGTAGATCTGGCACAGCTTTGATTCCGAAAACTATAGCACGATATCGATTGCAATTGTTCTGGGAAATAGACTCGAACTGTTTGTATTATCACACGTAAAATGTTATATGTAATGATGGACAAATTTGTCCCGTTTCACCCAATAATTCACAAATTTTGCGTGAAATTCGCGAAACTTCAAATAATTCACGCAATCGTGAAAAATTTGCTAAATGTGTCAAAAATATTTCACCGCCCGAGACTATTTTTAATGCATTTGGACAAAATAGGGCACATATAAAAATTGTCGCGGGCGTCGAAATTGATGAGTGAAAATAATTTTCACGTCGATTGACTTCAATGGATTTCAAGAATTTTTCGCAGTTTTGCAAATTCGTGGCAAATTGATGAATTTGCGCCTTTATTCACCCATAACTAGTTATATGTCTTGAGACCTGCTCTTATTGGAAAATTAGCGTGCCTTCCACAGGCTGCAAATTACAGAATGACTGAAATATCTATAGATCATTAGTAAAGCAAAATATAAGACTACAGTGCAATGCCAGTGCCTAGTTTCACTTACTAGGGTCTTATCATCTGACAGCACAGGTGGATTAACTGGTACCTCAAAATACTTATTCAAATTCAGCCAAATATGTGAAGTTATTTGCTAAACATGAACTGCTCAGAGAGGTAGTATGTCTAGGTCTGGGAAACAATGCCCTCTGTTCGTATGGGGTACTGGTGCTTCGGAAGTGTTCATTCAGATTATATTATTTAACAGGACACCTATAAAAATTATAAACATACCATTGCTAAAGCCATTGCATTAAAGGAGAAGGAAAGGCTAAAATTAGGTAAGCTTTATCAGAAAGGTCTATATAAATACACCAGTAAACCCTCAAAGTAATGCTGCTCTGAGTCCTCTGTCAAAGAAACACCACATTTTTTCCCTTCTATTGTGTACTCATGGGCTTCTGTATCAGACTTCCTGTTTTCAGGTTAAACCTCCAGGGCTTGGGCTTGAGCATGCTCAGTTTCCTCCTCTCTACCTCTCCCCCTCCCTTTTCCCCCTTCCCTCTTCCTGTCCCTGCTGTAATCTGAGCCCAGAGCTATGAGTGAGCAGGGAGAGACTCAGGCAGGAAGTGATGTCACACCAAGCTAATATGGCAGCTTTTATCCTAAACAAACAGAGAGAGCTTCTAGAGTTAAGTTCTTTATAGCAGTAAGAGCAGTTTCATAAGTATCATCAGGTAATGGTAATTTGTAGAATATACGCTGTCCATCTGCTCCCAGGCAGTGAATAAGTAAAGCACGCTTTCTAGCAGCAGAAATCTCCACTTGGTCAGCAGCAATAATGTAATTTTCAAATATACGGATCCAAGCAGTAAAAGGTATGGTAGGCTCACCAGGGTTTAGAAGAAAAGCTGCAAGCTGCTGCAGAGAGCCATCCTTGTTATGTTTTGTGTAGCCGAGGACGAGTAGAGTATAACAGTGCTTTATTAGCAGGGTCATGCAGGCATTACACAATAGTAACTTTCACTTTTAAGCTACCAGGAAATATGCACAGTATAAGTCTGGGCACAGTGACATCTACAGGCCATTTGTATAAACACCACAAGTTGTTGACTCTGGTATAGTAAAGCATTCTGCAGAATACATATACTGTAGTGTTATAGCTTGCACTATTGTGGCTAATCTATTGGCAATAAACTGCTTTGGTAGCTTCCCTTCTCCTTTAAGCAAAAAGTAGAGTGGTTTACTATTTTCTTAAAAAGTTAATTGGAAAATCAGAAATCCAGATATTTCCCTTTAGCACATTTGTTCACACCAACAGTTCTGCCAGTTTAGGATTTAACGAGAATACTTTGGAAGCAATTAAAGCAGCCCAGCACACGGGTGGCACAAGAGTAAAATTCAGATATGGTGGCATAAAATACAAGACACCATTACACATACTGCACAAGAAGCAACAAGTATTATTATTGATTGCACAACGGCAGAGATGAACCCAAGTATGTAGTAGTCTTTGTTAATTTAAACAAAGTTGTTGGTAAATGTGCCCTAGTTTAGCATTTACATAGACAACAATTTTACATTTGTTTACTGTTTCACAGGATTATTATTCTTCTTTGTACCAAGTCTTTCACAGGAAGCTCATGTCCCCCTCCCTGAGACTGTACCAGATGTGTTAAGATTGCATTTGCAGAGAAATTCTATTGAGGCCTCATAGCATTTGTCTTTCATCTGAGCTTTACCCTAATCTATGTTGTCAGCTCTGAACATCGGTCACATAAAGTAATATGAAAAGACTGTACATGGCCTTGAATGAAGATCTGTTTTGCCAGGAATGTAGCCCAATACTGTACATATTCACCTCCTCAGAAAGGCTTGCAGAAACCCAACCCTTCTTTAAAATGTACCAAATTTTCCAAAATTCTTATTAAAGAATTTTCCTATTCATAGTACCTGAACCACACTAGGGCTTAAACAAACATACTATAAATGTAGTCTGTATGAGATTTTAGTAGAAACAGTGAAAACCTGGTGACAGTTCAGGTCAGTTTAGCAGAAAGCTGGGGCAGTGACTTGTTTATTATATCCAGGCATAAGCATGAACTGTGCTGCACTGTGGCGCTAGAGAAGGGAACTATTTTATCAGCAACGTCAGGCAACATCAGCATGGACTGAGAGGTGTAGCTATAAATACACCAACACAGAGCCACATGCTGAAGCTAAAACATGTGATGTTATTACAAGTATGCATATGCTTCATCTGCACTTTTACTCGGCATGCTCCATCTGTTCCATCACTCAACAAGTCTCTTGATTATTTTAATATTCTTCTCTTGCATATTTTACGTTACACATCTTTCCTACCTAATCTGTAACTTTACTGTCATTATAATATTACCAAAACTCACTTCATTTAATGTAATCCTTACCTCAGTCACACATATATCTAGTCATAACCAGGATGGAGGCCTCTAGATTTCAGTTTGGTTTATTTTCTAAACCATCTTCATCCCCATACATAAGGCAATAAGGTAGAACTTGAGTAAATTCCTTCCATAATGCATAGTCTCTATCACTGCCAATACTATTGCTAAACCTTGGACCCAAGTTTGGCCCATCTCATCATTGTAGAATGTTATTTGCACTGGACATTTAGTTTAAAGGTCATGTAAACCCCCCCCCACAAAAATCAGTGAACAGCCTCTTTGAAATCTTTAGATATCGGCCACTCTGGTCATTATAAGGTTAACAGTAAGGGCAGATTCGTGGGAGAATTAGTTGCCCAGCAATAAATCGTCTCTTCTTCAGGCGACTAGTCTCCCAAACTGCCTCCCAGCAGCTAGAATGTAAATCGCCAACGGTATTGCTCTCAGAGTGCTTCATTTTCCCAAGTCGCCCGAAGTTTCCTCGTAAGGCGACTTCGGAGCGACTTCGGAAAACGAAGTGCACCGATTGCCATCCGACCGGCGATTAACATTCTAGCCAGTGGGAGGCAGTTCGGGGAGATTAGTCGCACCGCAGAAGAGGAGATTTGTAGCTGGGCGACTAATCTCCCCGAATCTGAGCGTGTGTCTCTACCATTAGGCTGCAGCATCCCCTTGATCACTTAGAAATCCTTCTACTCCTCTAACCCACTCTGCCCTGAGGAATTTACTTGGCTGTTGGCTCATGCGCATGCTCAGTTCTTCTCAGCTCAGATTACTAAACACATCCTCCATTCTAACAGCCAATGAAGAGATAACTTTGCTGGCTCCCATAGAAACTCTAGCTGTCAGATCCTATTTATTTCTCCTAACCACCTCTCCTGAGCTCAGCTTAACCACTATAGTGCTCAACCCCAGCAGAACTTTTTATCAAAGTATGTTGTGCCTGTTTAAACCTACATCATTCAGCATTGCATGAACTTTACAGCATACATGTCCTGTTTGCAGATGTCAGTGTTACTGATGATGTGTCAGAGGGAAAATGGCGGCCAGGTGAAAGCTATTTTTTAGGACAATGTGATGGCGTTGGCAAATAGAGGGGGTATATGCAGTACAAATGATGTGGCTTGGGTGGGGAAGCCCAACGTATATACATGATAGGAAAATGTAGGCTTTACATGTCCTTTAACAACTAGACAAAATAATTGTTGGGCCACAATGGTTGATGGGTGCAGATGAAAAGAAAGGACAGATGCTTGATTAAAGTTAATGAATGATCTGGTAATTGCAGCATCAGAAAGATCAGTAGTAGGCTCTTATAATATAAGATATGGTTACCATAGCAATATATGACTTGAAACTATCAGATTCAACACCTTTATAGGCTGTTATATTTCTGGTTTCTCTGTAATTGATGGCAGTAGCATAGTATTAGTTCTTCTAGTAAAGAGTTCATGGAATATAATGAAATCAGGCAACATACACTGATAATTCTGATAATCCATTTAATGTTACTGAAGTAATAATATTCATGTTCAACAATAAGAAATATTAATAGTCGAACCTGATGTTGCACTGGACACTGTTGGCCATTGCTGCTCAAGACCTCCGGGCCCACTGCGTAAAATTGCTGCTCCTTCCATGTGCACAGCGCTGTACAGAACAGAGAGTTAGCTCTTTGGCACAATCCAATATTTAAAAAAATAATCTGAATATATTTTACTCTTTTATCTAACACATAATGGTTCCTTCTAGCACATAGAAGGTCATTTTCATTCTACCAAATTCAATGTGAATATTTTATAGACTTTAAAATACAAAATAGCAGTAAGGAGAACAACAAGAAATATCTGGAAAACCCAATCACTTATTTAAAGGGTAATGTCATATGGACGATTTTATCATCACTAAAGTGACCATAACTACATTTACTTGATTGGTAAAAAGGGGTGAGTGAACTGTAACTAACTGGAGCAAGTTGGAAACAATGGAAGCTATAAAAATAAGACTGATCTAAGTAGACATTACAATCTTTTAATGACAACATCCAAGGGATGCGACCCTCGTGCAACCAGCTGCAAAGTGTTCATGAATTAGGAAGTATTAATGGTATTAATCATCAACTTTAATTTTAAACACAGAAGGAGAGGCTATGGGGGAAATATGGTGATATTGAGACAAAATAAAAGTGGAGATAAAAGTGTTGGCTTTCCCATCAAATTCACAAACCTCTATCTCCACTTTTGTGAATTTGTCTTTTAAACAGACACATTTTTTCAAGGCATTTTTTTCAGCCATCAAATCTGAATTTTTGAGTGAGGGGTTTATGTTAACTATGAAAATTATACATCATTTTTTCAGGATAACATGAGCTTTCTAAATCTGCCTACATGTTTTGTGTAATTCCACTTCTGTAACAAGATATAGGGTCTAAATACAAGAAATGCTATTTTGCATAATATAGGGATTTGTATCAGAAATATGTTTATTATCTTAAAGGACCAGTAACATAAATTTTTTTTAAAAAATTGTTAGTTTACAACGAAAAAAAAAACCCATAAAGACAAATTAAACTTTGAAATCACTAAGTCTTTATTAAGAAATAAGTTACCGACACTCCGCTTGCGCACCTCTTCAGAAAAGGCGATCCGCCGAGCCATCGTGCAGTGCTCGATTTCTCCTCCCTGCCATCCTTATAGGAGAAGGGATAGGAGCCAGGGAGGATAAATCGAGTGCCGCACGATGGATTGTCGCCCTGTCGCCTTTTCTGAAGAGGAGCACAAGCTGAGTGTCGGTAAGTTATTTCTTATTAAAGACTTAGCGATTTCAATGTTTAATTTATCTTTGTGGTTTTTTTTGTTGTATACTAACACATTTTTTAAAAAACAAAATTGATGTTACTGGTCCTTTAAGGCAAGTCTCTCAGTGCTGCTAATCTTTAGATTTATATAATACAGTCACATTGCTAATATTGCAAATGGCTAATATTGCCTCATTCATTAAGCTAAAAACTAGTAAAATAAAGCAAGTGTGAGTTAAAAACTTTTTACATATAAAATAGTATTAAATACACTTTTTTTTATTTAGTCAGTGTTCTACTTGTTTTGTTAAAGGACCAGTAACATTTTTTTTTTAAAAATTTGTTAGTATACATTGAAAAAATACCACCAAGACAAATAAAACTTTAAAATCGCAACGCCTTTATTAAGAAATAACTTACCGAAACTCCGCTTCCGCTACTCTTCAGAAAAGACCACAGGGCGAGGATCCATTGTGTGCCGCTCAATTTATCCTCCCTGGCTATCTTCTATAAGGAAGGCAGGGAGGAGAAATTGAGCGCAGCACGATGGATCGCGATCACCTTTTCGGAAGAGGAACGGTAGCTGAGTTTCAGTAAGTTATTTCTTAATAAAGGCTTTGATTTTAAAGTTTAATTTGTCTTGGTGTTTGGATGCTTGAATATATACTAACAAATGTTAAAAAAAATGGTTGTGATGTTACTGGTCCTTTAATGAGGCTTTTACAGCTGTAGGGTTAGACAGAAACTTGTGCCTGGACTATAAAATGCGGTTCCCTATTAATATGATAATAATTCCCTAATGGGGAACCTACAAGAAGTGTGAAATGAAGATTGGCTGAACCAAAGCAGAGCAAATTAGTGTAGAATTGATCTGACACATGGGGAATAGTTACACTGAGCTTTACTCAGTTTTTAAAATGTCGGGAGAAAATGATGTTTAAAATGTCGTTGCCCCATTTTTATGTTGTTTAAAAGACAAATTCATAAAAGTGTCTGTAACTGTCTTTCTTTCACTAAAAAATGAAAAGTGGAGGTTGAGTAGGAATTTAGTCGGATTTATGTTTGTAAATATGGAGAGAGTATTTTACACCCGTTTACCACCACTTTTACTCCGAAAATGAGCTACGTATCTCCACTTTTGTCAATTCTCTCCATAGGGGAATTCTGTATTCAGTAGGAGTGTGCTGTATGCTCTAATAAAGTATCGGAAATCACTCATTACGGAGTTCATTAATGGCTATATGTGTCTCACCGGAGTGATTGTGTTTTAATATGCTCAAGAAATAATTAGGAAGGGTGAGGCTGAGATTGAGGGGAAGGTGCCTCTAGTGTGAGATTCGACAATGCTACTAATTACATTGTTATCACTGACAGTACAGTAAATGAAGAAATTATATTAGCATTGCACTGGAGTTTGTCATAGAAAAGGGGCAATCCCTGTAGTTATCACAGAAACAGCTCATTTCAACCAACAAACATGTATTTTACCATTTGTGACAGCCTGCTGTGATAAATACCAGCATTATACAAATTAACAGTTATAGTCATCAATTTAAATTCATAGGATTTGATCTGCAAGGAAAAATTTTAGGCAAATATATTGTTAAATTTATTTAACAAACTATATTGACAAAGTAGGCCCCTTGAATAAACCAGAACAAATGTGGGTGTTTAATTGAGCATCATAACTGTGCAGCCTACATGTATTAATGTCAAATCTATGAATAGTTCCAGTTCCTTGCAATCAGAAGATAAAAAAAAGCAGCACATTTAGCTTTTAATAAAAGTTCTCCATTTTGGATTTGGAATCGGTAAATTCTAATTGGCTAAGGAGTTTTAAGGAGAAATGTTACTGTTGAAAAAAGCAACCTTGCCCAACACCCCTTAGATAATTAAAGGGCAACTATAGTGAAAATTAAAATATAAAATATTTTAAATATAGTCAATTAAAAATTCTATACAGTTTCTGAAATAATAAGGTTTATCTCTGCTTTCCCCTTTCAGCGTCTGTTTCTCTTCATTCTTGCCTCATGCAGGAGTTGGGTGTCAATTAGATCCAATATATCTTTTACGGGGGCTCATTTTCATAGCAGATGTACTAGAGCTAATTCAAGTAACTGATTCCAGCAAAATAACTAACTTTGGCACAAATCTTACAAATAGCGAGACAGGATTTGCGGTGATTTTAAAAGAGTTAATCCTAATATATCTTCTAGTCAAAAGGAGCCACCCTAAAATATATTTTAGATTTAACTGTCATTCAAAATCAGGCTCACTACTCCAGCATGAAGAGAGAATGCAGAGAGACAGATACAGAGGGGCAGATTTAACAAAGGTCGAGGTTCATTTTCGAATAAATTTTTTTTTTTAGTTTCGAGCTATTTTTTGTGTACTTCGACTAAGGAATAGTCTAAATTCGAATTGAATTTGAAAAAAAATCGAAAATTTGAATATCGAAATTCATCATGGACTGTCTCTTTAAAAATTCGACCATTCGCCATCTAAAACCTGCCGAATTGCTGTTTTAGCCTATGGAGGACCTCCTGGAACCTATTTGGAGTCAATTGGTGGACTTTGAAAAATCAAAGGTTTTTTTGAGAAAAACTTTGAATCGAATTGGATCGAAAGCACAATTCCTTCAATTCGTACGATTAGAATTTGACCTATTTGACCAAAAAAACTTCGACTTAATTTCGGTTGGTTTTTTTTTTAATTCGAATTAAAATATGCCCCTGAGAGTTGGAGAGTGAAGACTATCTTGATTATTTCAGGGGGTCAGGATCTTTAATTATATTTTATATCTTTAATTATATGTAAATATGTAATGTTCATTTTCATTAACTCTTCTGAATCCCCCAACTAGAAGAAACCAAATTCACAAATTTTAGTGTCTTTGCTTTGTCTTCATCTATTGAAGAGATGCATCATCTTACAAGACTGATTATATACTGTAAAACTTCAAATACAATTGTTGGTTCAGGGCTCAAAGCAATGGTAAGCCAACACAGCACATCATGTGACACAGCATATATCACCATAAATGATGGCTGGTAATGACAACATTTTACAAAATCTTGTAAACTGCACTTCACCTAGCATAACTTTTACAAAAACCATGTACAATGGTAGACCTCCCCCCAAATATAATTAGCTGGTAGAGCTCTAGAAAGTATCATATTTGTGAAGGGGGAGGGGATAAACTTTTTATATAGGAGATAAACTAATAAGGATTCATGCAAAATACTCTTTTCAGTTAAATATTTGAGAGAAAAAAAAATCTATTAAGCAGTTTATAATATATGACTAAAACAAAGTTCTAATATAAGATAAACCTCTAGCTTGGAAGAGAACAATAACAATTAACTTACCCCTGCATTGCAGCTCTGAGTGAAGCAGAGTAACGCCAGTCTGGATGAGGGTGTTTGGGCTAAAAAAAATTAAAAAACAAAATAATTGTAAAGGAAAATGTTGGATTTTGTTGTTTCAATATCATCTAAATATAACAGGCCACAAACAATTCCATGAATTGAAATGCTACCACCTTATTTCTGTAGTCAAATATGGAGCAATTTGTATTTGAAAATATGGGTTACTGCATATGCCATTTATTCATATGAAATTTTTTTTGGGAGGTAGGCACCACTAAGTTGTACCACTAATAAATGAGAAATTTAAAACAGTTTATTTTTCTCTCTTGCTTCCAGGTTCTGCCAAGTTACAGTTGGCAGAGTTAGTAAAATGAATTACCACTTCACAGATAAATTGTTGGTATGAGTTTCTTCTTATCTTGCAGGTGCATCCTGTCCCTTTAAGGGGGAACTAAAGTCTAAAATAGAATCATGCTAGAAATGCTGTATTTTGTATACTAAACATAAACAAACTTACTGCACCAGAAGCCTAATTAAAAAAATGATTTATGTTTTCAAAGTTGGCCACAGGGGGTCATCATCTTGTAACTTTGTTAAACATCTTTGCAAGACCAAGACTACACACATGCTCAGTGTGGTCTGGGCTTCAGTTGGAAGGTTAAGCTTAGGGATCATCATACATCATCAAAACAGTACAAATCAAATAATATCTGCCATAGAAGCCGATACAGCAAGATTGATTAATAAACAGAATATAGAGATTGTACTGGGTCTACGGATACAAATCTCTACACAGTCGCCGGCTGCTTTATAGGGAAACAAACAAAGCTGCTCGAGGCCAGGGTAGTAAGGTGGGGTGCTCCCCTGCAGAGCAGTTAGGGATTGTCTGAAGTATCCTATCCACAGCAGTCAGAGCAAGTAAAACGAAGGGGGAATTTCACGGCATACAGTGAGGGTTCTTATAAAAACAGTACACATTTTTTAATTACAGTATATTGGAGATAGATTTCTTTTTCATTAAAGAAAGTAAAAATGGGGTTTTATTTTTACATTTCTACAACCACCAATGATTAGTCGGAATCTGCAAGTTTTGCCCAAGATTCTCTATTTAGTGACAAGGGAATATATATCTTAACCTTGACTGTCATAGTCCAGGATATCTTAAAATATTCAGGCTCAAAAATGATGATTATATGGCACATTTAAAATTCTTTCAGAAGGAAAGCATTACAGACTTCCTATGTACACCTGCACCTGTTAGAACCCATCTACTTGAACCTAAAGTATCTGATCGTCTTGTGCCAAATCTTGTAAAAAAAAAGTACATGAGCGCAACACAGGTCTGTTCTTAAAGCCAGCAAATGACATACAAGTTAGAGGGCATCCAATGGGGCACCAATGTACTGACCCTGGTCACTATTCATCATCTACATGATACTTCACAGCAAAAGCCCTTTGCCAAAGTCTACTATCATAATTGTTTCTATAGTCACCATCTCACCTTGCTATTTCTGCCTCCATACTTCCACAATCCCTCCTTAAAGACTATTGTTACAGCTCCAACAGGCAACATGTTAAGCTATTATACTTACTATCCCACATTCACAATCCTCACCCAGATTATCCACTGAGCTACTACAAGTATTGCCTCATTTCAGGTACAACTGAAAGATTAATATGTGAAATGTACTACGCCTATTCATATTCCACCAATACCCAGGACATTGCACCTTTCTTTGCGGCAAATTCACTAAAGCGTGAATCGGCTAACGCTAGCGCCAGAGTGACGTCATTTCGTTACTTCGCCGATTTACTAACGGGTCCTGGCGTAAATTCACTAGTGAAGTAGACCTACTCTAGCGCTACTTCGCACCCTTACGCCAGGCGAATTTGCGATATTACGAAGGGGCGTAACTACGCTAATTCACTAACTTGTGTATTTTAATGAATGTTACCTCTTGCGCCAGACTTGCCTTCACCACCTCAGACCAGGCGAAGTGCAATAGAGTAGATAGGGCTTGCTTCAAAAAAAGTTGAAATTTTGTCTAAGTCCCAAAAAACGCTGGCGTCTTTTCCTTTTTTAAGGGTGATAGGCTGAAAAAGATCATACATTTTTTTGGGGGTACCCTCCTTCCCCCCTACATTTCCTAACATATGGCACCTAAACTATACAGTGGGCACATGTATAGGGCAATATAACAACTCTATTTTATTTTATGAAGCTTTCCCAGGCTTGTGTAGTGTAATGTATTTGCTGCTACATATACGTCCATTGTACTTTAACTTGGCGCCGTATGCAAATCAGGCATCGCTAGCGTAACTTCGCTTTGCTTGACGAATTAATGGTAGTGCAACTTCCCTACCTTTTGCCTCTCTGAGCACAACTTTGGATTTTAGTGAATTAGCGGCACCCTGAAAAAACTTTGCCTGGCGAAGTGCTGCGAAGTCAACGCTGGCACAACTAGCAACCAACCAAAATATTACCTGGTTACTGTGGGTTACTAGACAAGTAGCAAGCTTAAAAACACTTATGACATGAAACTGCATTGGGTCATGTAATAAAATGTACTACATCTGCCCAGATGCAATAACTTGTAGCAGGCAGCAGTTATTGGTTCCCTTTTTCATATGCTTACCTTACTGCTTATTATGGCTTACTGCAAAGTTAGTTATAGAGGTTAGAGTACAATGGGCAAAATATATTGTGCTGTTTTCCTAATTATAGGCCAACTGTAATTGTTTTTTTTATGTCATTAGTTGTATATTGGTCACATTTCTGCTATTCATATTTAGCACAGAACTGAAATTGTGTGTGTATCACACACACACAGTTGTGAATCATACTGCAAGTAGCAGGGTTAAATTAAGAATATTTCTAGGATCGGTACTGAATACAATTACACACATGCAAGTAGATAACCTTTGCCTTGTTTCTCAATTTCCGTTGCTAAATATGAATCCACCTGAGGCGACATCTGCCCTCGTGTCAGTTTGGAAGAGAAACTGAGACGAGAATCTCTGCATCTATCCATTTTATTTTCTGCTGAGAAATGGTTAAGCCCACAGTCTTTTCTATTTATTCTTGTTGCTTGTGCGTGATGTGTGTGTGTCTATATACACTTGACATATTTATTCTCTTTCTTCTTCAGTAATAATATACTGATGCCTATTAACTAAGGCTGACTCATCCTACAGTGGTGCACACCAGTCTAAACCAGATCATGTTTTGCCTAATCCGCACTAAGCTTATATAAACAATTGTGTTCTAGATAAACTGTGACTCTCCCAATGATACTAACAAGTTCAATAGAATATATACTTTATACAAAAAATACAATATGCCATTTACCAGTTTAGCGATTTTTTTATATCTGAACCCCACACATTAATAAAAAAAAAGTCAATTCCCAGGTTTATTTCAATATTCACAAGATATTTTCAGGGTGATCAGTTAACAGTACTAATCAGACATTACTATGAAATCCCCTATACAAACAGATTAAGTGACAGCATTTCTCTTAAAATTAGAATAAAATAAAAACAATTGCACAATCACAGCTTTTATAATGTGTATTTCCTGTACATAGAACTTAGTGGCATAAAACACTTTTTAAATCTATATACGGTCACTTTCTCATCATTCCCCTTCTAAATCCCTTACTTTGCCGTTTAAAATAGCACTCACTAAGAAACCCCCCTACGGATAAAAAGGAAGGAGTTTATTGTGTTTATTGAGTCCACAGCCACAACTTTTAACTGATCACCCTGAAAATATCTTGTGAATATTAAAATAAACCTGGGAATTTACTTTTTCATTTATGTATGATTTTCTGATATAATGGAGCGCTAACCTGGTAAATGGCAAAGGGTTGTGGTGTACCTTAAATGGGAAGAAAACAGAAGAAGACAAAAATAGTATGGCATTCTTGATTCAGTCACACACCCAGTGATCTTGTTATATAGAAAATCACCTTTTGCAAATCTACACTTTGATTCACAAGAAACTCTGGTGGTATATTAAACTCACAACCATCCAGTGTCGGACTGGGCTGGCGGGACACCAGGAAAAAAACCCGGTGGGCCCCGGCCCCCATGGACCCCCGCCAGCCCTGGGGCGCCCCACTCAAAAAAACAAAACAAGATGTCTCTTCTACCTCTGCAGCAGCCTGCGCCTTTTCTCCCAAACCCTGGTGAGCCTACCATACCTTTTACTGCTTGGATCCGTATTTTTGAATATTACATTATTGCTGCTGACCAAGGGGAGATTTCTGCTGCTATTTATTTATTTATTTATTATTGCTTTATTTATTCACTACCTGGGAGCAGAGGGATAGCGTATATTCTATACATTACCATTACCTGATGAGACTTAAGAAACTGCACTTACTGCTATGAACAACATTTTCGTGCCAAAAGTAAATGTGGTTGTTGAAAGATATAAATTCCTCCAACGTGGACAACGTAATGGCGAATCCACAGAACAATTTGTAGAAGCTTTGAGAGAGCTGGTTGTTACCTGTGAGTTTGGGAATCTAACAGATGAAATGCTAAGAGACCAAATAGTGAAAAAAACTAACTCACCTCGCATTAGAGAGAGACTGCTTCTAGAGCAGGATTTAACCCTTGCAAAGGCTATTACAGTTGCTAGCCAAATTGAAACAGCAGTGTCAGAGGCTAAAACTCTCAGTCAGTGAACTGCTGGGAATGTACAGATTGTGAATTCAAAACTGTGGCCTAATAATGCACAGGCAAAATACAGTGATAAAGAAATGGATTCACCTACAAGCCAAATGCAAGGCTTATACGGACAGAAAATGTGGTGCAAGAGAAGTGCACTTTCAGTCTGGATCTTTAGTCAGAATTAAGAAACCAGGAATACTGAAACAAGGACAATCTAAATTTACTACACCACTTGAAGTGAGACGCCAGCGAGGACCCTACACATATGAACTGTCTGATGGATGCATATGGAATGCAAATCGTCTTGCTCCTGTTAGATATGACTTTGGAGAAGCTCCATTTGATGAAGGACATTTTCCTTCTCCTGATGTCAACTGCAATAGGCCTGAAGAAAGTAAACCTATGAGGCATACTGAGAGAATCAGAAACTACCTGGACTTTGTAATGTGAAGAATGCATAATATTGTTTTAAAATATATACTGTTTAATTGTTGCTGTTTATTATAGTTGTCCAAATGTTTTCTACTATAGGGGTAATATGTGGTGTTTATACAAATGGCCTGTAGATGTCACTGTGCTCAAGACTTATACTCTGCATACTTTCTATGCAGCTTGTGGTTAGTGATGGGCGAATTTATTTGGCAGGTGCGAATTCGTGGCGAATTTGCGCGATTCGCCACCAGCGAATAAATTGGCTAGAAAAAATTTGCCCACGTCAAAATTTTTTTTCGCCAAAACGGACGCCGCGGTTTCGCTAATTTTTCACCGTTTTGCGAATTTCGCTGGAAATTTGCGAATTTTCCGGCGAAACGCCCATCACTACTTTTGGTGTTAGAGTTGCTTACTGTTGTGACTGCATGAGCCTGCTAATAAAGCACTGTTATTCTCTACTCATGCTCAGCTACCAAAATATACCAAAATATAGCAAATGGCACAGACATCCTGTCTGTAGATCCTTTAGCACATAAAATCTGCATTTTACACAGCTTTTTGCACTGTTGTCAGCCAGATTCTTTTTATACAGTTTAATAAATTGACCCCTATGCCCTCTGCTGCCTTTAAAGCTGGTGTCACAAATGGTCATCTTGTGGTGTGTCCTTGGGACATTATCACCTAAGCGTACAAAAAATAGCCTTGTAGTCTTAGACTTTTTTAGGAGACCTTTGTTGGGATATTGTCCACACTGTCATGAAAACATAAATGAATAGTATGAATACATAAATGTCCTCTTTAGATTGCAACAAAGACAAAATAAGCAGCTTCACCGACTCTATACAGCATCCTTATGAACATTTGTATTTTTCTAATTGAATGGCTAGGTTAGATATTAAAATCGAAGGATATAGGAATAGGAAATGACTATCGATCAAATATACAAACACGTCAAATAAAAAATATGGTCCCGGTTTGCTGTTGAGGCATAATTCCTCTACTCTATAATACTATATGAAATAGAATAGTGTTCTGTATTGATTCAATACATCCTGCTTTATTGATTACTTACTGAAAATATGTCGTACCTTAAATCATGACATTGGGATTTATTTTAAATCATAATCAGCTGTGTCTGATTTAAAGACAAAAAATACAAAAATCTTTTTTTTCTTTAATGGTGGAATAGATTACATAGAAAAAGGGGGTCCAAAAGCTACCAACAGATCACAAGCTAGTGACTGCAGACTACAGCAGATACTGTTCACAAACAACTAAAATATTAAAACCAAGTAAGTTATAAAACTTGGAATAAACAGCTTTCAGGCAGTGAGTTTCAAACTGCAAATTTCATTTATTTTAGCAGTGTAACACACTACACATGTTTCGGGCCAAATGCATTAAAGTCAATGGCTGTTTTTTCTTATGGTTACTTTTTCACAAAATGCATTAAAGGCAATGGCCGTTTTTTCTTATTGTTACTTTTTCTCAAAATGCATTAAAGTCAATTGCCGTTTTTTTTTATTGTTACTTTTTCTCAAAATGCATTAAAGTCAATGGGCGTTTTTTCTTTTTGTTACTTTTTCACAAAATGCATTAAGGGGGCGTTTTTTCTTATGGTAACTTTTTCTCAAAATGAATTAAAGTCTATGGGCATTATTTCTTATTGCCATTTTTTTGTCTGCAACTTTTTTGCTGCAATTTTCACGAAAAAATTCACAGATTTTGGAATGCGGAATTTTGGCGTGAATCCATGACAGACAAAAAAAATCACCCATCACAAGTGTATACTGCATATAGTTGTCCTAGCTATAAGGTACCTTATATATATTACCTATTAAATAACCTATACATTAAAGAATGCATTGGCAGCTTGATATCAGACTTTGATATAATCTAAATGGCATAAATTCCACGAGTTCTTTATCTCAACACAATGGCTGTACACATGACAATTTAAACATCAGGTTATTACAGGACTGTCTTTCATATTTCAAATATATTACTGTGATGTGCTCACTGTTTCCATTGTCTGATGTCCTTTATCATTGCAACCTGTTTCAAGTAATAAAACATGACATTTGGAGTAAACCACATAATCATCTGTTAAGTAATTCTCCAGATTTGAACAAGCACAAAAACACAGAAAGACACATTGGAAAACTGACACTGGCAACTGTCATCAGAATACATACATCTTAATTGGGAGCAACTCGCTCTTGCAAGACATAGCTTCCAAATTCTGGATACTGGCATCTCTTTTCTTAAAAGTCTATGGTGACGGCAATAAATGAGCAAATGCATACATTTATTTTTTTTCTATGAAACCATTTTCAGAATCATATTCAATTTTACAGTTTACTTTAAAGAGCAAAGTGAATCCCCAGTAAAAAAAATTGCCGGCATTAATTTACTAATATATAAGACCTGTTTAAAAGTCCTATGCAGAAAATATTGCAGAATACACCCCCTGTAAATTCTGCATCCTAATCCCTCTTTTCCTTCTCTTCCTACCTCTGGTGATTTCATCTACATGTCTGCTTGGCTCTCCACCTGCAATGTCAGTGCTCCTTCTATACAGCCTGAAATGGAAAATATATATATGTATATATATATATATATATATATATATATATATATATATATATATATATATATATATTTATATATATATATTTATATATATATATATATATATATATATGTATATATATATATGTATATATATATATGTATATATATATATATATATATATATATATATATATATATATATATATATATATATATATATATATATATATATATATATACAGGTATACCGTTTACTTTTGAAGTAGAGTTTCTCCACTTTCTGTGCATACTCAGTGGAAACATTAAAGGGGTTGTTCACCTTCCAAACACTTTTTTCAGTTCAGTTGTTTTCAGATTGTTCCCCAAAGATAAAGACTTTTTTTTTCAATTACTATCCATTATTTATTTGTTACTGTTTTTCCAAAATCTAAGTTTAAAGTTTAATGTTCCTCTCTGTGGTGTTTTAGTCTTGCAGCTCAGTTATTCAGGTGCAGAATCTAAACAGATTTACATATGGTCGAATATCGAGGGTTAATTAACCCTCGATATTCGACTGCCGAATGTAAATCCTTCGACTTTCGAATATCGAAGTCGAAGGATTTACCGCAAATAGTTCGATTGAACGATTAAATCCTTCGAATCGAACGTTTCGAAGGATTTTAATCCATCGATTGAACGATTTTTCTTCGACCAAAAAATTGTAGGAAGCCTATGGGCGTTCGATTCGAAGGTCAAAGTAGCCAATTCGATGGTCGAAGTAGCCAAAAAACATTCGAAATTGAAAGTTTTTTTTATTCTATTTCTTCACTCGAGCAAAGTAAATGTGCCCCTTAGTTGATACATTTCTCAGCAGGATCTCTGGAGTAGTGATGTGCGGGTCAAGTTTTTCACGATCCGCACCAGTCCTATATCTGCCCTCCCACCACCTGCGCCCACCTGAGCTCGACTTCTGGGTTCCTTTTATAGACCCGCCCTGCCGATGACATGATAAAAGGGACGGGGTGAGTAGGCGAGCAGCTATAAAACCAGAACCCGGAAGTCGGCAATGTAAGGTGGCGCCGGAGAGAGCAGGAAGAAGAGCTCGACCCGGATCCGCCCACCAGCCCGAACCCAACCGACCTGTGGGTCCCGCAGGTATCGGGCCGGCCCGCACATCACTACTCTGGAGTATTAGCGACTATTGTATTAATTATAACTGCTGCCTGCAGTGCCGGGCCAAGCAGTCCGGGCGCCCTGGGTGACCCGGCCAGCCACCGTGCTTCCCTCCGTGTGCGCGCGCCCCTGAACGCATTGTGTGCACACATGCACAAAAGCACTGGAGTGGAGGGCAGGGGAAAGCGCCGGAGAGCAATGGGAAATCGCTGGAGTGGAGGGTAGAGCAGCGAACATGAACTAGGGGAAGGCAGAAGACAGGCACCTGCCCAGCGTCCCCCTTTTGTTGCGCCCTAGGCAGGTGCCTTTTCTGCCTGCCCCTAGTTCTGGCCCTGGCTGCCTGTAATGAAACTACAGAGATTCTGCTCAGCAGGGACAAAGATAAGAAATGTATCAACTAAATGTATCAATTTAGAACAGTTTACAGGGTCAGCAACCACCTCTTCTAGAGCTGCTTTAGGTCAAAAATGACACTTTACACTTCAATATTACAAAAACTGTAACACATAGAAAATAGAAAGTCATTGGAGAAAGTCGTTATTTCTGGTGATCTTTCTGAAAACAACTAGTTTTAACCACTTTAAATTACACCCAGTTTACTTTGGGTTTTGTGTGTTATAAAAATATGCTCAAAAGGAAGTGCCCCTGTTGCCTTATTTGTTGTGCTGTATGTAGAGGCCCTCTCCCCAAGCTTCTCCATATAACAGTCTGAATACATATAAATATACAGAGAGAGATTGTTTAGTTACTGCAGATTACGTTTAGAGTAGAATCCGCTCAATTGTTTAGTGGATTACAGATTATAGATCTACGACCTTTGCAAATCCATTTAAGTAGGGTAAAGATCATAAATAATAAACTGACCTTTATTCAGAGACATTAAACTAATCAGAAGCGTAATTTTATTATGGAAAACTCCAGCTCGCTGGTTTTTATTTGAAATGATCATATTGTATGATCAATGGGCCCATGTCTTACTTAGTGGGGTCCTGTCCTATTTAATGTGGCCATGCCCCCCTAATCTAGTACAATTAGCTGCTATGCCCGACTTGCTCCTTCCCACTATTCACTATTCATACGCACTATAATGGGAATTAGCTGCGTGAAGTTAAATGGTCAGTTATGGCAAGAAATTAAAATGAAGCAAATGCATTAATACAACAAATCCTTTTTTTCTGACATGTCTGTGGGAAAAATGAATTTCCCATAATTTACCCTTAGGGGCATATTTTTCAAGGGATCGAATTTCGAGTTTATAAAAACTCCCATCAACTCAAAATTCGAGAAAAACAACCAATCCAGATTTATTAAAAAAATTTAATTTTTTGAAATTCGGATGAATAGGATTGACCTGCAAACTCAAATCAAAAATTTTCAGCCAAGTATAAAAAATTGTTTTTGTTTTTGTTTTAAAAAATTTGATTTTCAAAAGTCCCCCAAACGATTCCAAATTGATTGTAGGAGGTCCCCCATTGGCTAAAACAACAATTTGGCAGGTTTTAGATGGTGAATAGTCAAATTTGAATCCATAAAGGGACAGTATGTGATAAATTCTGAATTTCATTTTTTTTTAAAAAAAAAAATATTACAATAAAATAAACTCGAATTTAAAAATTAGAATTTTCAATTTGACCCTTGATAAATCTGCCCCTTACTAAACAAATATATTTTCTGACTTCTCCTTAGCTGGACTTTACTGTAAAAATAAAAGTGGCAACTTTCCTATAGTCATATTGATACAATGTTGGAAAATGTACCAAAATTTATAACTAATGACGGACGAATCTGTGGCGTTTCGCAGGAAAAATTTTGCAAATTTTCTGCAAAACGGCGGAAAATTTGTGAAACACATTCAAGAGCGTAAATTTTTGACAATTCTGACGTACAAAATTTTTTTCTGTCACCGTGGATTTTTCGCCGGGGAATTTTTGCTGCAGTTTTGCTGCAAATTTATTCGCTGGCGTCGAGACACGTGAATTTATTCGCCCATCACTAGTTATAATGATTTATACTAAATCAGAGTATAGATATATAAATATACTATAGTGTAATTTTTTACTCGTCCAAAAAAAATTGTTGCCCCATTGACTTCAATGCATATTGGCGAATTTTCACCGTTTTGCTTTGGCTGATTCGACCATCATTATAGAGAACCACTTTTAGGCAGCACGATTTTATAGATGGTGATGCCCTTGTCCTCCCTCTCTCTTATATTATTGTTGCATGTACAAAAGGCTATATCCAGGCACTGATTTATCAGAGAAGGGTAACCCTCCTCCTCTCAGCAAATATGGAGCAAAGAGGCTGAGGACTTTGAAATGTTTTGGGAAAATGTAATTCTCTTCCATATAAGGGGCTCATTATAAATGCAGGGCAAATTTGTACCTGGGCAGTAACTCATAACAACCAATCAGTGATTAGCTTTTTTTCAGCCAGCTGCAGGTTGAACAGTGAAAGCAATGATCTTATTGGTTGTCATGGGTTACTGCCCAGATGCAAACTTGCCTATTGCCTATAAATTACTCCACTGGCTGCCCCTACAACTGTCCTCCTAGGCACAGGCCTATTAGAAAATATGACCTTGAATTTTATATTAAAAAAAAAGAAGGGAAACAAGAGAACGCTTTAGTGATTTGCATGAAAACTCATGCTTGGAGGCGTGCAACAAAAGTGAGAAATGCTGCATCCATAATTGTCATTTATTTTTGTTCATCTGAAAATGAAAAATTTCCCCAAAGCCATTACCGACTTCACTTTAATTTCAACAGTTGCTCGTTATGATTAGTGATAAAACTTTTACTTAAGGCCCCATACACGGGCCGATAAAAGCTGCCGACCGAGTCGGCAGCCTATTGGCTCATGTGTGGGGCCATCTGATGGGCGTCTCCGATCGATATCTGGCTGAAAGTTGGGCAGATGCCAATTGGGCAGGGTAGAAAATCGTGTCTGATCGCAGTCCAAATGCAGTCCCGCAATCTGACCACCCGTATGGCCTCCATTCTGATGATCTAATCATTGGGTCTTAGGGCCCATTATTGGATCAGCCCGATATTGCCCACCTCAATGTGGGCATATCGGGGAGAGATCCGCTTGTTTGGCGACATCGCCAAACGAGCGGATCTCCCTGTGTATGGCCACCTTTAAGATTGTTTACATTTCAAAATGTGTGTTTCCTCTTTAATATGTTCCCAGGAAATTATTCATGACACCTTGACACTTCACTTCTAAAATGTCACCACGTGAGATGTTATGCTTCTGATTTATTATGCCCTGCTTAAGTGGTTTGCTAAAAAAGTTCCTGTGGTCTTGAAATGGAAGTGCTGTTCATTTGTGCTGCAGTTGATGTTCAGATTGAAAGGATATAAGGCAATAAAATGTCAATTCCTCATATATAATGCACACTGGCAATTTCTATGCAATTCATGGTCAAATAATCTCCTTGCATTATAAAATATTATCAGTACCTGTACATTGCATTTTGGAGTAAAATGTAACCCCTGAATTATTTGTATTGATTGTAAACAGTACCAAAGGTCAGTTAGTTTACATCCAAAAGTAAACATATGTTGACTAAAATGTGCAAAGAAAATACCATCAGAATGTCATTCATACACCTTATAGTATAACATGAACTGGATCACAGTACACCATTATCCAGGCTCTGAATCATAGGAAAATCATAGGAAAACCATCTCCCATAGGCTATTTTCTATCTATTTTAATGAAATCATTACATTTTTTAGAAAAGTATTTCTGTATTTTCTGTACTATTAAAACGGTACCTTGTACTTGATACTAAAATATATTTAATCCTCATTGGTGGCAAGAAAATCCAATTGGGGTTTGATTTTATTGATTTTTTAGAGTACGGTATAGAGATCCAAATTATGGAAAGAGCCCTTATCTGGAAAACCCCCAGGTCCCAAACATTCTTAATAATAGGTCTCATACCTGTATACAAGAGGCATCTCAAAATCCTAAGGAGTAAGCAAAAGCATAACACCCTTTTAGAACACTTTCCCCCAAATGTAAGTACTTTTGCGAGTATATTTGCGCTAAGCGGAATGCAATATTCTTCGCACAGATATATTACATAAGCACAAAACAGTAGCAAACGCAAAAATAAGATGAGTCGCAATGAAAGATGTTTTCACTGGAAAAAACTAATCACCATATACCTTTACCACATATAAAAAAAAATGCTGACATATATCTTTACCACATATAACTTGACCACATTTTTAAATTACATGAAGAATAGCGAAAAAACTTACGCAATGCGAACGGTGGAATTGCTCCACGAATATATCTTTCTGCAAAAGTTGTACATACACCTTCTTCTCACAACACTGATAGCAAAGTCACGTGAACACAATTACATTGCGATTAGATTGCGAATAACATTTGCACTGAACAGCGACTACTGACACGACTAGTTAAAAAACAAGCGCAATATAAGCAATTTGCGATAAGAAGTTTTATTAAATTGATAGCGCAACAACGCAATAGAGCGCAAAGTGGAGGGAAACGACTGAAACAGTCTCAAATGTAGCAGAACAGTCGCAAAGCGAATTATTACATACCCACTCTCGCGTGCAAACTACTCGCAATTCGCTTTGAACAGTGTATGCAATTGCGCGTGATATTACATTCCCCCGTTTATTACTGCATACAATCTAATTCACCCTGTTGGACCAGCTGCTTGACTTTACTCTACTCGCACTCTATCATCAGGCGACAGGTCGTTACTCTGCAAATTCAGTAAAGTGCGGATTTTACTGAACGTTACCTCTTTCGCCAGATTTGACTTTGCCACCTCAGACCAGGCGAAGTGCTAAAAAGATGCTGGATATTCCTCAATCTTCTGTCACTTACATCATATCCTGTGAGTCGAAAATGCATTAAAGTTCTAAAAACGCTGGCGACTTTTCCTTTTTTGAAGCGGAATTTCCTGCAAAAGTCCTAACAAACTTTTGTTGGTAACCTGTTTTCTCCAGACATTTCATAAAATATGGAACATTCATTTTACAGTGTAGGGCATTATATTAACTTTCTTGTCTTTATTAAGGTTCGCTGGACATTTGTAATAAAAAGGAGTAACTTCAAGCATTTACAGCAACATTTATAATAAAGACCTCCATACAACTTTAAATTACCCGCCGTATGCAATTTGACCTACGTGCAAGATCATTAGCGAATTTTTGCTAGGCACAAACAAATGCTAGCGCATCTTCGCTAAGAAATGCTCGCACTGCCGAAGTAACACTAGTGAAAAGTCGCCAGCGGTCGGAGCCCAGGATGAAACTCTGCATATTAGTGAATAGGCGTATTTGGGCCTGGCGAACTGTGAAGCTGACGCTGGTGAAAATTCACCCATTAGTGAATTTACCCCCTAGAGGTGCTGTACCAGGCTCCCCTCCCATTCAGAGGCTGGAACTTGAGCAGAGCTGTCTCATACATGTCAGTTGTGAGGTTGGGGGGCTGTAATGTTTGATTCCCCAGTGGCCTATGGAAGCTATGCCCATGCACCTGTCAAATATATAAAATATATGGGTTACAAATAATGGACCAGATTTAATACAATGGGAAATATAGGTCTCCTGGATTTAGTCCATTACAGACATCCTAGTAATCTGGACCGACATTTTGCTAGAAGTTTTCTTGCCCTAACCTTGCCCAATATATGAATAAACCCCTATAAAATTTTACCCTATTGTCAGGCCCGGATTTGCGGCAAGGCCGCATAGGCCCGGGCCTAGGGCGGCAAAAAAATAGGGGCGGCATGCCGCCCAGCCGCACTATGGGGACGCGCGCTGGGAAGGGGAGGTGAGGTGGGCGCTAGGACCGCGCGACCGCCTGGTCGGACCGCGTGGCCTAGGGGCGCCGCACATTGAAATCCGGCGCTGCCTATTGTTCATCTATATAATGTGTTTTTACAAGCAGTCTGTGAAAACACTCAAGTCAATGGTATAGCCATGCTTATTTACAAGTGTAGCATTAGAAGGTGCCAGATTCCAAGAGTATATCCTATTAGAATGCATGTGATAGTAAGCGCTTGTTAATAATTGGTTGGTGTCTTATTGCACTGGTTGTGGTTGCATTCAGATATAAAGCAGACCTTGATGGGACACGTGTCTATGTGCTGTATTACTAGGAAAGCAATCAATTTAAAATAACACTAAAGCCAGACAGGCCATGAAGAGCCATTTCACAAGAGGGACACAAGGGAGTTGCAATAACTCTAGTATTACAGCAGGGGAAAGTACTCTGTGGGCAAGTTACAATACTGTGCCTGAAAGGGGGGATACTACATAGCCATGGCTTAGCTGCCACTGGATATAATATCAAATGCCAGTTGTGTGAAATAGTTTCTAAATATGCAAAGTCTGGAGTGAATCTGGCATCACCAAAAAGCAACACAATATTTTGGAACAAATACTTAAAAGTGCCCTCAGGGCCAGGTACTAAGGGAAGGCAGAAGAGGTACAAGCCTAGGGTGCAACTGAGTAGGGGTTCAGGCTAAGAACCTCCCCCTATACTAGGCCCTTGTCCCCCAATTCCCAGCACTATTTTTAAACGTCCTTCCTCCATGCATGCATGCACACGTGGTTAATGGCCTGACCCATGTGTGATACCATGGCAGGCATAAAGGCTAAAAAAAGAACTAGAGCTGGGCTACACCTTAGAGGAGTCCAAGGCAAGCCCCAGCCCTCTATTGCCCCCCCCCACACCCTGAGGTGGGAAATGGGGATTGTCTGTAAAAGTGAACGGTGAGTTTGAAAAGCAGGGATTGTTGAGATAAGTGAAATGAAATGCATGATATTGTAGTGCATCACATTACCACTCCCTCAGCTGGGCAGGGGGCTGAAATAATAGAAGGCCAAACTAGGGGTAGGTAGACATGTCTAGAACCTCCTCGGTTGGACCCTCCGCATGTGCCTCTTTTGTCTAGTCCTACTCTAGTTCTGGTCCTGTATAGCAGCCAAGATCATTCGTTGACAGGACACCTCTGACAGGGCCTATAACAGGAGGTTATAGAGCTGTTGCCGATGGAAATCCGGTCGGAAAAAACATGGTTTAACTTTAAAATCTAAGGCATAGAAACCCTCGGCTGCAGGTGGTACTGGGATATATAGCTTGACAGCTATATTTCTACTATAAATGCACACACACACATATATATACAAACGCAATCCATAGATTTTCAGCACTTTCATTGCATAATGTTAATGACCCTGAATATGCTGTATTCAAACAATTCAGGTTCAGACCAGGTTCAGACCAGGAACCTTTAAAAATTTAAAAAAAATTAGGCTTTATGTATTTCATTTTAAAATAAAAAATAGAATATTTGCAATAAGCAATATTCTCACTTTTTTTCTGCCAGCATAGGCAATCCAATTTTCTGGAAACTGGGCCAAGAACTTCTTCCAAGTTTATTGTCTAAAGCTGCACATGTCAATTAACTGCAATCCAGTTTTTAACTGTTTGGGAGCTCTAGATTATGTTGAGTATTCCATGTTGCCCATCCTTGATCTACTGAATTCAATAAAAAGGGTAAGTGGTATATATAACATGGTGGGACCAGAAAACAACAATGTAAAATGTAAAATGAGGGGAAACTTAAATTTTACACTGCAAATAATTCACTCTACCATGTAAAATGTCATTCTTATATTTAGTTGTAATATAGTTGTGTAGGTGCATCTCAGGTCATTTTACTTGATCATGTGCTTTCAGAAAGAGCCAGCACTTTAGGATAGAACTGCTTTATGGCAGGCTGTTGTTTCTCCTACTCAATGCAACTGAATGCATCTCAGTGGGACCTGGATTTTACTATTGAGTGCTGTTCTTGTGTCCACCAGGGAGCTTCTATCTGGTTACCTTCCCATTGTTCTGTTGTTAGGCTGCTGGGCGGGAAAGGGAGGGGGATGATATCACTCCAACTTGCAGTACAGCAGTAAAGAGTATAATAAGTAGGGATGCACCGAATCCAGGATTCGGTTCTGGATTTGGCCAGGATTCTGCTTTTTTCAGCAGGATGCGGCCACAAATTACAATCAAGCTCCCTTAATGATCACATTGGGGAAGTGGCCCAGGTACACCACCCTGAGCCCTCAGCGGATAACTGAAAATAAATATGGAGCAGGCACTCAAATGAAGGCAATCTTCCATCAAATAGTTGAAGCAAAGTAAAAAGATTTATTGTGTCCTCCACCTTACAGGTTTCATGTTATAAACACATAGTCATAGGCCTATGATTAAGTGTTTATAACACGAAACGCGTAAGACAGAGGCACAATAAATATTTTTACTTTGCTTCAACTATTTGATGGAAGATCGCCTTCATTTGAGTGCCTGCTCTATATTTATTTACAGCAGTAAAGAGTGACTGAAGTTTATCAGAGCACAAGTAACATGACTGGGGGCACCTGGTAAAGTGACAATATGTCTAGCTAGCCCCATGTCAGATTTCAAAATTAAATATAAAAAAATCTGTTTGCTTTTTTGAGAAACGGATTTCAGTGCAAAATTCTGCTGAACCACTATTAACTGATGCGTTTTGAAAAAAAAAATTTTCATGACAGTATCACTTTAAAATCAGGGGATGCAAAACGGAGGTTTCACTGTAACAGCATCTCACCATGACCGTAGGTGCAATGTGTCCATTATTTAGTGATAGTAGCCTCTTTGGGCACATGAAGTAGCTTTACTCATATTTAAGGAACTGTGTGTGACCAGATCCTCTTAGTAAACAATTACGTACATAATCAGAAAAAAAAAAAAAAATATATATATATATATATATATATATATATATATATATATATATGTATATATATATATATATAGTGTATATATATTACACAAAAGCCACGAATATGCTGTAAATTATATCTTTATGAATGGCTCTTCGTGATGTCATCAGTTACGAATGGAGCTTAGTGATGTCATTTTTATCACGATCCACTAAAACTTGTGTATTATAATAAATAAAGAACCCCTTGAATATAGATGAATATAAATGAAGTAGCCTCGGAGTTCCATGACCTGTATATTGCTATATGGTCATGTAACTCCTCGGTAATTTATAATATCCTTATATTTCACAATAGGGGTACTTTATTCACTATATATATTGTATACATGCAGAGGTAGACCTAAACTTATTTATATTTAAAAATATATATAAAGATTTTTGTCCCAAATGCTTTCTGTTACTCTGGCTGGTCCTGGCAGGTTGTCCTTTAAAAGATAAAGCAGAAGGTCATTCTATGCTCTAATGGGCGCAGTAAACCATTACCGAACAACAAACATTTGCTCTTGTAAAATCATAAAGAAGCAATCTGTCCGCGCATGTTATTTTTACATGAATATATTGATGAACATAAATTGATGCACAGCTGACTGCGTAGAAATTTTCATTCAGATATGAAGTCTTGGCCCATGAAGTGGTAAACAGGGATTTTAAAGCCGCTCTCTGAATCCTGCCAAGTTTTCAAAGAATTGGAAGTCATTTCCAAAATTTCAACACAAATGAAGCCATGGTACACTGAATAAAGGATTCTCTACAAAACATATAAAGGATATTGCAGGACCAAGAGGAGTTTCTTTTTATGCTCTGTGGCATTCAGTGCCATATACTGAACTTCTGTGATACCCAGAAAAGAAGACTAAATAGAATAAATGTTCAACCAAGTAAAAGTGTGCCTCTAAGACTTCGAGATTCGTAAAAAGATAAAGAAGAAGCCAAAAGTGTATTACCCCTTAGTAAGAATGGCCATAATCCTAATGGACCCACTCACATTCGGTAGGAGCAGTGGTCAGCATGTATATATGTCACTTTTAATAGCCTCCCTAATGATGTTACAACCTATTGAAAAAAAGAAGCTGCAATGGTGAAATACTACAAAGACCTCCCTCCAATGGCCCAGATACCGGTTATGCTCACAGGGCAGAGATGATTTAAAGCGTGTCTTTAAATGTGGCAGATGCTTCCTCCAGCTGTTCTCTCAGAAGCGGCGCTTTCAGGGCTGATTCGGGTTCCTCTTGTACTTCTCAGAGAACATAAGGAGGAGGTGTCTGCTGCATTTAAAGACACGTTTTAAATCATCTGTGCCCTGTGAGTATAGCCGGTATCTGGTGTAGCGATATATAAAATAGCCACCCCTTGTTAATACTGGCAGGCAGATTCTCAGTTTTTAGACACCTAAACGGGTCCTAATCAAGGGCCTATTTTCTGATTATGCTCCTTTGTTCCCATAGTGACCAGTAGATGGCACTGTGTGATAGTATAAAAATAAAAAGGGTTGTGACAATGTGCTCGGGGTCCATTTTTAGTTTGAGCCCTTTCCTGTTCATTAGAAAGGGAAGGGGTAGTGGAACCCAAGATTTGCCCGTTGGTAAAGTGGGTAGTTACACTCTTTAATAGATCACTCTAGGAGTGATAGGTTATATAGTTGAGCAGCTCAAGGCTCCGATGAGGAGAGTCAGAGGGATTAAGATCCCGGGTACTAATAACCCAGAAGTAGGGACTAAGTACATAGACTCAGGGATGTAGATATTCCCCTGGGTTCCTCTTAGGAAAAGCCTGAAAGCTGGGCCTATTTCTTAGTTGCTTTTTCACTGTGTGTTCCCTTTGCCTTCAGGGACAATGGTTTCTAATACTGTGAGTATGCACTATTCCTTTGTTGGTCTGTTTTGTCCATGGTTATAACTCCTGTGTGGATTGTTCAGCTAAATAAACTCAGTTGTTTGGTTAATCATAAAGAACCACTGGTGACCAATTCTTTTGCATTAGTACCTGGTTACAGTTGCTAGTTACTAAAAGTAGGCCTTAAGTAAACCGGGAGTGTTCAATTTATTATAGCGCTACACTTGGTTGAACATATTTCTTACAGACTAGTGGTTCCTGCTTTTTTATAAGTGCTGCCACTAAGCAATCAACATTACCAAGTGTGGGGCGCACCTCTAGTACATTGACTTATCTAAATAGAATAAACGCCTTCCTAATACAGAATATTATTCTTCATAACAGAAACTTCCTTTGGATTTAGTTGTTGGATTAACCTTGGTTGTAGTCTTAAAGGAATAGTGACAATACCCTGTGTTAGCAAAGTGGCAGTAACCCGCGGGTTCTTATTGTGGTATTACACTGCCCACCCTGAATGGGTAACATGAATTCTAAAAGGAACAAAGATTAAAAGAGTTGCTGGGTTTACTTAAAGATCATGTAGTCATGTGAGATGCTATCATTTTAGAACTGCAGCAAGTTTCAACATTTGGAAGTATTTCAGTGATTTCCTTTTGCCTACTAATTGATGGGGTCCAAAGTTGTGTTGTGGCAAGACTATTTTTTACAGAAAAAGATGTGCTCCTGCAAAGATTTGATCCACCTACCTAAAAATAATCATAACATAAAAATGATGTTCACGAAAATCCTTATTCAGTTCTATCTGATCCAAGAAAGTTGAAAAACACAACATTATGTCTTCTCAACTCCAAAAGGGCAATTGGAGCAGTGCCTTTAGACTTGGGCCAAGAAGCTTTTGCACCCAAGGGAGGCAGATGGGTACAGGGGAATCCACAGGGTGCGGTGAATATGGAACACCAAAGGAATGTTTTATAAAGTCATGAAAGCAATAGATGCTAGATGGATGTTTTTTGGAGGCAGATACTAGAAACAGAACAAAAACATTTTACTGAAACTATGTCATTGACAGTAATAAGAATCTTGCCTTTTCTGCCTTCGCCTATTTCTCATGGCAGATATTTGATATATACAGCTTCTTCATGGAGGAAACTCTACAACTTCACAGCACCTTTAATTCTCCAACAGAGATGGGGGGTGGGGTAGGGATGGGGACAGGGTACTGCCATATATGACACCCCCACCAGCCCTAATAAATACAGGGCTTCTGAATCTAAGAAACAGTGTATTTATTGGGCAGATGCAGGTCTGTTTGCCCCACTTTTCGGCCACTTTCGGCCATTTATCAAGGTGCAGGGACAAGTGTAAGTTTGCAAAGGCATGGTGGTTGGTGCCATTTTTGCACACTGCCCTACAGTACTCCACTGTTATTTAAGGAACACTAACACCAAAAAATGGAAGTGTCCTAAACTAAAGATATAATGTACTGTCGTGCTGCACTGGTAAAACTGGTGTGTTTGCTTCAGAAACACTACTATAGTTTATATCAACAAGCTGCTGTGTAGCCATGGGGGCAGCCATTCCAGCACAGGATACACAGTAGATAACAGATAAGTACTACTATAGTTTATATCAACAAGCTGCTGTGTAGCCATGGGGGCAGCCATTCCAGCACAGGATACACAGTAGATAACAGATAAGTACTACTATAGTTTATATAAACAAGCTGCTGTGTAGCCATGGGGGCAGCCATTCAAGCACAGGATACACAGTAGATAACAGATAAGTACTACTATAGTTTATATAAACAAGCTGCTGTGTAGCCATGGGGGCAGCCATTCAAGCACAGGATACACAGTAGATAACAGATAAGTACTACTATAGTTTATATAAACAAGCTGCTGTGTAGCCATGGGGGCAGCCATTTAAAGCTGAAAAAGAAGAAAGGCACAGGATACACAGCAGATAATAGATAAGCTCGTCAGCATACAATGGGATTCTTCAGAATGTACAGTATCTTTTATGTACTCTGTGTCCTGTGCTTGAATGGCTGCCCCCATGACTACACAGCAGCTTGATTATATAGTAGTTTTTCTGAAGCAAACACAAAAGTTTTACCAGTGCAAAGCAACACTCATTTTTTTGTCTTTCTGTTAAAACATGTTAATTTTTTGGTGTTAGTGTTCTTTTAACTACCAGGGGACAAGGGTGTGACTAAACCTAATCCCGCATGACACATGCAACAGTGGGTCTGTAAAATAGAAATGTGCAAATGATACATGGGGGACAGATTTTGCACCCAGGCCTGTAGTCCCCTAATTACATTGCTGGAACCCTCCACAGAAGTGTAAGTCTTAGGGGTTAATTTATTAAGAGGCGAAAATTCGACAGTGACGGCTTCGCAGCAATCGCAACAATTCGCCAGATGAAAGTTCGCTCAGACAACAATGATTTACTAAAAAGCAAAGTTGCGTCCAGTGCGTCGAACACTGGCAAATTTTAGCTAGCGTTATTTTGGCAATCAAAGCGAAGATGCGCTAGTGTTCAACTACGGCTATCGCAACTTCGTTAGAGGTCTTCGCTCAGGCTTATTTGCATATGGCGGGAAATTATAAAGTTGAATGGACGTATATGTTGCAGCAAATACATTACATTACATCCAGGGAACCTTAATAAATAAAATAGAGTTGTTATAATGCCCTACACATGAGCCCACTTTATGGTTTATGTTCCATATGTTAGAAAATGTAGGGGGGAACCCGGTTACACATAAAAAAAAAAAAAAAAATTAGGACTTTTGCAGGTTATCAGGAAGACGCCAGCGTTTTTGGGACTTAGAAACTTTTTCCACTAAAAAAATGATGTAAGTAACAGAAGACTGAGTAAGATCCATTGCACTTTGCCTGGTCTGAGCTGGTGAAGGCAAGTCTGGCAAAGGAGGTAACTTTCAGTAAAATCCGCATCTTAGTGAATTTGCGGAGTAACGTCCATTTGCCTGAGCAAAAATTTGCCTTTAGTAAATCTGCCCCTTAGGGCTGAACTCCCCGGTGTGGCTTGTTCCAATGCGATGAGAGGAAGTGCATGTGACGAGACTGATGCAGCTAATATAAGGTAAGTAATTGAAATGTTGGACCTTGTCACTGCGTGTATCCGACACAACCTTATTTTCGCTGCATATGTCCCGTCGCATGTGCTTTCTCTCATCGCATCACATCGGAACAAGCCACACTGGGGAGTTCATCCCTTAGATTTGTCAGTAGCCACTTTTTATATAGGATACCTTAGGATGCAAGATTGAAAATGTATTATGCAAAAGGCATTAGGCACGTTCCTTATGCACTGCTTTTTATTAGTGGTTGAAGGTAGCCATAATGCAGATGCACAACAGCAACATAAATGTATAGGATGCTCTCACATTGCCCCTATGAAGTGCAGTAGCGCAGTAGCAATATGAAACTGAATTCTTTATTATTGTAATTATTTGTTATGGATGTTACAGAGGCCACAGTCTCAGGCCAAAGTGGTTGTTGGAAGATAACCTTGGAGAGTGCACAGTGCAACCCCAGATACAAGTTTTGGTCTGCAGCAATTGTATCATACTACAGGTATATGATGTCAGAACAATGAACATTTACACACACACAACATGGACTGTATATTATGCTAGATAAAAATGTGACCGAAATGAAAAAGGACACATAAATTGTCATGCAATTGTCATGTTTAAACAATATGCTTTGCACCAGTTCTTCTGCTACTATATTATACCATACACAATCTTCCCAACAAGATAAACTAATGGGAAATATGACTTTAACTTCATCATTATTTTTAAATATTCCTAAATCATCTTAATACTAGGGATGCACCGAATCCAGGATTCGGTTCGGGATTCGGCCAGGATTCGGCCTTTTTCAGCAAGATTTGGATTCGGCCGAATCCTTCTGCCCAGCCGAACCGAATCGGAATCCTAATTTGCATATGCAAATTAGGGGCGGGGAGGGAAATTGCGTGACTTTTTGTCAGAAAACAAGGAAGTAAAAAATGTTTTCCCCTTCCCACCCCTAATTTGCATATGCAAATTAGGGTTCGGATTCGGTTCGGTATTCGGCCGAATCCTTCGTGAAGGATTCGGGGGTTCGGCCGAATCCAAAAAAGTGGATTCGGTGCATCCCTACTTAATACGCTTTATAAATGTTTCATCATTTGATTTCCATACACTTTAAACATCCCAATATGATGAGGGACAGAATTAGTGCTTGGTCGTACAGAACCATTTCCTAAAGGCGGCCACAGACGCACAAATAATATCGTACGAAACAAATTTTCGTCCGATATTCGTTGCGTGTATGGTGGAAAAAGAGCCGACCAATATCGGCAGAAGACTTGGATATCGGATGGCTCGTCGATCGGGCTGGACGGAAAATTTTGATCGGGTGCCTTTGAAGGGACCCAAACATCGGCCATTGTTAGTGCTGAATCGTCAGATACAGGTAGAATTCTATTGTTTCTTCCCGTATATCTACTTGTATATCTGACGATTCAGCTCTACACGTGTGTATTGAAAGAACGATCTTTCTTGGAAAGATCTTTTCCAAGAAAGATCGTAATTGTTACGTCTATGGCCACCTTTAGAGAAGGCAATCAGCACAAAACAAAGCCAGTATGTTGGCTAATATATTTCATTGTCATACAGGTTAGAGCAAGTACTACGTAAGAATGAAAATAAATGTGGTCTCACCTCAACTGGTGTCGTGGTTTCACTTTTCAAAATGATCAGGCTGTGTCGATTTTGTGCTGTCACATGTCTGTCTGCAACCACAGCGTGAGTGGCAGGCACAATGGGACCAGCTCCGGTGTTATAGAACATAAAAGTGTCACTTCCCGCCCCGGCTGTCATGCAGGCCTTGTAGCAGTAAGTTTTTGTAAGGGATCCATTCCCTCTAACTTCAATAAAATGTGGCTGTACCTGTAAACCAGGCGGCAATCTAGTTTCCGTGTTATTGTTGGCCTGTTTATATATGTCAGCAGGGTTTGGCTGTGTGTAGCCACAGGCCCCAGCGCAACAGCCCCCAGGCTCACTGCATTTGTAGCATTTGATAATAATTAGAACAGTGACAGTCAAAAGGAATATAAATGAAATTGAGCACAAGGCAATGATCAAGTAAATGGTTGTCTCAGAGAGGTTGGAGGGATTCTGAACAAATCTCTGAGTGCTAGGGAGGGTTTTTGGAACCTTGTCTACAACCACAACACTGATAGTAGCAGAGGAAGAAAGGGGTGGTTGGCCATTGTCTTGTACAAGAACCGTTATATTGTAGTTAGTAACACTGTCATCTGCAACTTTCCTTGTAGTCCTTACGTCTCCTGTGTGTAACTCCACTTGGAACAGGGTCGGGTCTGAAGCTTGAGACAAGTTGTAAAACAACCAAGCGTTTTGACCCGAGTCCACATCAACGGCGATCACTTTGGCGACAAGATAACCAAGGTCAGCCGCTCGAGGGATCATCTCAATGGACGCAGAACGGTTGGGGTACAAGATGGTAGGGGCATGATCGTTTTGATCGACAACAAAAACATTTACCGTTGCAGAGCTGCTGAGGGGCGGGTTCCCCGCATCTTGCGCTTGAACGACAAAATGGAATTCCCTCACTTTTTCATAGTCAAAGGAATGTACCGCGTAGATAGTCCCGTTGTCTGATTTGATCGAGACGTAAGAACTGACCGGTAGCCCTTCGATATCACCTCTTAGAAGTGAATAGGAAACAAATGAGTTTTCGTTGGAATCTGGATCTGCGGCTTTCACTGAAATAAGTGGCACCCCCGGAGCATTGTTTTCCATGATAGAAATAGAATAAGAAGATTCCTCAAATGTAGGGGGGTGGTCATTGACATCGGACACTTCCACATAAAGAGTTTTCCGAGTAGACAAAGGAGGAATCCCTGAATCCGTGGCTGTCACTGTTATATTGTAGCAAGACGCCTTCTCCCGGTCCAGTTTACCATCTGTCACCAGTTTGTAGGTGTTCTTAAAAGATGTCACTTTAAAGGGGACGTCGGGTTGTACCGTGAGACTGACTTGTCCGTTCATCCCAGAATCTTGGTCTGTTACGCTCATTAGCGCAACGGCGGTCTGATCGTGAGCGTTCTCGGCTACAGGCGAGTAATTGGAGGTGACCACTATTTCTGGGGCGTTGTCATTGACATCCACGATCTCCAGCAACACTTTGCAATGGCCAGCCATAGGGACAGCGCCTTTGTCAGCGGCTTGAACATAGATTTCATATTCCGATGCCTTTTCGTAATCCAACGCTCCATTGCTACGTATCTCTCCATTCAGGGGGTCGATAGTGAAGAGTTGTTTGGCTTTCTGCGGAGTGTAGCTGCTGAGTGAATAGACCACCTCTCCGTTTGTCCCCTCGTCTGGATCGATGGCATTTAACTTAAGGACTAAAGTGCCCGCCGGGGAATTTTCAGGCAGACTAGCCTTGTAAGTCGATTTATCAAAGTATGGGGTATTGTCGTTCGCGTCCATCACACGTACGGATATTTGGGCGGTGGCAGATTTCGGAGGGGTTCCACCATCTATAGCAGTGAGGAGCAACTGATGGAGAGATTTCTGCTCCCTGTCTAAGGACTTTTTAAGAACGATCTCAATCAGTTTGCTGTTGCCGTTGAAAGTCTTTAAATCCAACCCCAGATATTCATTATCAGTGAGCCTGTAAGTGTGAATGGAGTTGCTCCCCAAGTCTGGATCCTGAGCACTTTCTATAGGAAACCTGGCCCCAGGGACTGCAGACTCGCTGATCTCCAAATGATATTCATTTCTAGGGAATGTGGGAGCGTTGTCGTTAATGTCTACAATCTCTACTTCGACGTTGTGCACCTCCACGGGGTTTCCCACCACCACCTCCAGGTTGATGACACAGGGGGGGTCGGGGTCGCACAGAGTTTCACGGTCTAGCGTCCGGTTTACAAATAAAACCCCGTTACCGACATTGACATCGAAATAGTGTTTGTTGTTGCCGGAGGCGATTCGGAAGCCCCTGGAGGGTAAAAGGCCGAGGTCCTTGAGCAGGTTCCCCACAAACGCCCCATGTCCGACCCCCTCCCTGACTGAATATCTGAGCTGCCCCGACACCAGGCCCAGGAATAACAATGGGACGAGCGAGTGTAACGTGCGACCCCGGAGACGAGCCATTAGATACAATCGCTCCCCGACCCCTCCCCAGGCAGCGCGGATCTATCTCACATGCTTTTGTGTAGAAAGACACATGTTCCCATCACTGCTGCCTGAGAGCCGGATCACTGTCTCCCCGAAAAAACAATTCGTGTAGCCCCGCTGCTGCCATCGTGTATCCGATAATCATCCCACGATAATAATCCCACGATAATAATCCCACGATCGCTGCTCCTTCCCTTCAGCTCCGGCGGCTTTAGTATAAGGAGGGAGGGGGCGCGGCTGGATCGGTTTCAGCACCGGGGAGCGGACAGCGCCAGTGATTCCCTCTATAGAGAAGCGCAGACTCCGCACCAATGAGGCCGCGTTACTCCAGCGATTCATCAGCTCCGCAGTCCTGGGCTGTTCCCGTGTTTCATGCGGCTCCACCAGACTCCACTGCACAAAGAAACATGTCAGCAATTCTATTCCAGCGGCTCTGACTGCAGCTTCCCACAATCTCCTTCCGGCTGCAACAGCAATGCATCATAATCACAGTCACAGTCAGAGCAATCACATCCATGACATCATGCTGACAGCTTCTTGCATCATTTCATTCACACCCCTATTCACAGTAACGATCCAGGGGACCTTCAGTGCTCATCAGGGCTGGCCAAGGTATTTTGGCACCCTAGGCAAGGGCTTCAACTAGTACCCCCCACCCAGTCCTGCATTAGCATTTCCCACCTTACTATTCAAATAGCCCCCTGTACTTGTGCCAGCAGCCATCATGTTGCCCCCATTTGTACCTGTGCCAACAGCAGACAATCCCTCAGATTGCCCCCAATCTGTACCTGTGCCAGCATAAGACAAAACATCCATCATATTGTTACCCCCAATCTGTACCTATGCCAGCGGCAGTCAAAAAAATCCATCATATTGCCCCCAATCTTTACCAGAAGCCAAAAAAATATTGCCCCCAAACAGTGATGTAACTACCGGGGGAACAGGGGTGCAACTGGGCCAGGGCCCGCACCCCGCAGGGCCCCCCCGGCAGATTGTGCGCACTGCAGCCGGCTGGAGCCAACTGCAGCCGCAAAGAAAATGCGCATGGATGAGGGAGGGGGGGCTGCACGGCCCGCACCAGGGCCCGTCCTCACTTAGTTCCGTTACTGCCCCCAAATATATACTTTTGCCAGCAGCAGCCAAAAATCCATCATATTGCCCCTAATCATCTGTTTACCTGTGCAACCAGCAGCCAAGATATTGCCCACAAATATGTATCTGTGCCAGCTGGAGCCAAGAGGGAGGTGGGAAGTGCTTCTGCCCACATTACTAATCAATGGCAAGAGGGGGTTGGAATAGAAGGTTTATAAAATTGAAAAACTATTAAGGGCCAAGCAAACCAGGGTTTAAAAAAAAAATCCTCTTAAAAGTGTGCCCCCCACATGATTGTGCCCTAGGCAGGCACCTACTCTGCCTACCCCTAGTTCCGGCCCTGTTTCCCACCTTACCATTCATATTGCCCCTGTACCTGTGCCAGCAGCCATTGTGTTGCCCCTGTACCTGTGCCAACACCTATCATATTGCCCCATTTGTACCTGTGCCAATGGCAGTCATTCCCTCAGGTTGCTCCCAAGCCCCCAATCTGTACCTATGCCAGCAGCAGCCAAAAAGATCCATCGTATTGCCCCTAATTTGTACCTGGCCAGCAGGAGCCAAAAATCCATCATATTGCCCCAAACATCTGTGTACCTGTGCCAGCAGCCACCATATTGCCCCATGTACCCGAGCCAGCAGCAGCCAATCCCTCATATTGCCCCAAAATATACACCTGAGCCAGCAGCAACCAAAATATCCACAAAATTGCCCCAAATATGTATCTCTGCCAGCAGGAGTAAAAAATCCATCATATTGTCCCCAAATATGTAACTGTGCCAGCAGCAGCCAAAAATCCATCATATTGCCCCAAACGTCTGTGTACCTGTGCCAGCAGCAGCCATATTGCCCCATGTACCTGAGCCAGCAGCACCCAATCCCACATATTGCCCCCAAATATACACCTGAGCCAGCAGCAGCCAAAATATCCACAAAATTGCCTCCAAATATGCACCTGTGCCAGCAGCAGCCAAAACTCCATCATATTGTCCAATATAACCTGTTTACCTGTGCCAGCAGCTGCCAAGATATTGCCCACAAATATGTACCTGTGCCAGCAGCTGCCAAGAGGGAGGTGGGAAGTACTACTGCGGCAGTACTAATCATGGGCAAGAACAGGCAGTTTATAAAATTGAAAAATTATTAAAGGTCAAGCAAACCAAATAAATCCCCTTAAAAGTGTGCCCCCTCCATGATGGCAACCTAGTCGGGTGCTTACCCCTAGTTCCCGGGACCTAAGCTTCTTGCATCATTTTAATTATACCCGTATCCACAGTAACAATCCAAGGGGGGGGGCAACCAGCAAATTCACGTTCAGTGCTCATTAAAGTAAACAAATTAAATTCCCTGATATTCTTCTAAAGGGAGCTGAACTACAAATCCCAACATCTACTGATAGCCAAACCCTGTTGGAGGATGCTGAGATTTGCATTGCTGGTATAAATCTGTTAGCTAGAGACCCAATTCCCCTAGCAACCATGCACTGTTTTGAATTAAAGACAGGAATATGAATAGGAGAGGCCTGAATAGAAAGATGAGTAATAAAAAGTAGCAATAAAAACATTTGTAACCTCACAGAGCAGTTGCCTTGTAGATGGGGTCAGTGACCCCCATTTGAAATCTGGAAATACACATGGAAATTGACACATGCACACTAATTCCCTCTCAGGTAGTGACTTTCATGATGATGATGATTGGATTGTTCAAGCAACAACCGGCACACCGGCTTTGCTTACAACTAAAGATGGGAATTAAAAAAACTGGTTGGCTTTCAATATCTGTGGATGTGGTAGAAAGCCCCTTATGCTTTTTTTGCATTCAGTTGGGAAAGGCCTGTTATTTATAGAGGTCAAGTCATTATTTTACAGTCTCGGCAATGAACACTGTCAGGCTCAGAAATCGTTGGCACAGGGAAAAAAAAAAAATCCCCTTTTCACTATTTTCATGCCAATTCCAGAATTAGTTTTAAATGAATATTATAGTGTCCTTTACCGGACATTTATTATAGTGCTGGGAAATAATAGCTGCAGTTCAGTCTTTCCTGGGGGGTTGGTTTGTTCATTCTGCTGCTTGGCCATAAATAACAGGAAGGGTGTGAGGGATTAGAGGAGAATTGTACATTGCTAATTATCAGTGAACAAATGATTAGTAGATAATGGCAGTTAAATGTAACAAAGCAGATATCAGCACATAAACTAAGGGAATACAATCCTCTGTTATATATATGTACAATATAATACAATATATGATATATGCAAAATAATATGCAATATATAAAAAATAATGACCAACCTGCTAAATATAAGAAGTCACTGTGGAGTTCTGTGACCATGACAAGTGATTTTATACAAAAGCTCACTTACTTAAAGTGGGCAATATTGCTTCAGATAGACCAAATCAGATATTTGCTTTTAGTATTCTAACTGCAGTGGTTTGAGCCAAGCTAATTGCTGATTAGTTGCTATAGGTTACCGCACAATGACAACTTTAATCCCTTTTAGCAGTGATGGGCGAATTCCTCCCGTTTCGGTTCTTCGCAAAAAAAAAAAAAAAATTGATGTCCGTGTCAATTTTGCAAAACGGCTAAAAATTCGTGAAACTCAAAAATTGACACCCATTTTAATTTTGGACACGGGTCCGAAAAGTCGCTTGCGTCAATGTTGAAGCCGGCGTTAAAGTCAATAAGCGTCTGAATAGTGTTGACGCGCAACGATTTTGACGCAAACAACTTTTCAGACATGCGTTTTATAATGCTTTGAATTTGATGGCGAATTTCACTGGGAGTTTTGTGAATTTATTTGCCAGCGGCCAAAAGTGGAAATTTGCTGCTAAATTGTGCCGAGCGAATTTATACGCCTATCACTAACTTTTAGTAAATAAACCCCCAGAGTCTGCAGCTGAGTTGCCACTTATTTGGTAACAGTGGGCAGACTTGCCACAGCACAGTATCCTACAGGAATCCAACAGCAATCAGATTTTATCCATCTACTTCGAGTAGAACAATAACTCAAATATATGGTTGTTATAGTTTAATACTTTACTGCTCTGTATCAAATTTGCAAACGATTCCTTTATCAAAAGATAACTGTCCCGAGGCTTTTTTCAGTAAAAAAATATCATTTTATTTAAATTATCGTTAAAACTCTGATACATACTGACCCCACCAGGCTGACCTTACGCGTTTCGCACCCTCCGGTGCTTAGTCATAGGTGTATCTGTAAACAGCATGTCCTATGTGGCATTTATACCCTATTAATCCCTCCCATTTTCTTTAAAACCAATCAAAAATTGTGAGAGATTAACCCTACTTTGTTAGTTTGATCCCAAAATTGCCTCTGTGGGGTGTTCATGTATCACTGTTTGCAAATTCAAATAGTATTTTAAGTTTAACAATATCTATAAAGTATATGCATCATATCACATTGAGACAGTATGATTCCAAAAATAATTTACACTCACTTTTTTGCACATGTTATTAATTATAAAAACCGTCACTAGCTCTGGATCAAATTTGCCCAATGTGACTAAATGAGCCTCACTGTCTGATTACAATACATTAATTTATGCTGGCCTCAAACCCTAGTGAATCCAGGGAAAGTTCCTGTAATTAGGGAGGCACCGATTTCACTATATTAGGACTCGGGCTAATCCCAAATCTTTTGTGAAAGATACAGGAAAATACCAAACCGAATCCAAAACCAGGGGAAATGGGGGGGGGGGAAGAGAACCGCGAGCGCAGTGTATGGTTAAAAGATATTTGTGTGATGAAAAGTCATGGGATTTTATTGGATTCAGAAGCAGTTTGGCCGGGCACTATCCTGGATTTGGTGCATCCTTACCTGTAATGTGAGAAGTTAACATAGGCGGGTTGCACAAAACACAAAACAATCAGTGCATTTTAGCCATCAATGTGTATGTGGCCAACTTATGCTATAGCCTGCAGGAATATTAGTGGGATGGTAGTTCAAGGAACATGTGTCGCCAAGTTGAAGATTTCAAGACAAAAGGACATTTATTCAGTGTCAGACTGAGATACCAGGGGCCACCAGAAAACCATAAACCAGGGGCTCACTTTCCAAACTATTATTCCTCCTCCCCTCACTCAACCTCTTTATACTCATGATATTTTATATCTGCTTAATGTACTTTATTCTTCCATTATTAAGCTTCTTTTTTACTTTAAAGAAATAGGGAATGACCATGAAATATGCCAAATGCTTAAAAGCAATAAGGCCCACAGACACCTGGCCCACTGGGGGTTTTCCTGGTATACCGGTGGGCTCAGGTGTCCGACACTGCATTTATTCCATCTGACAGTAATGTTTAACTACATATGGTACAACAAACACTGCGTCTTCATTCTACATCAACCCTATGGTTCATATGTCCATTCATTTCACTTCAAGCAGAGAATGCACAGAGAATAAAACATATGAATGGCAAACACAGAGCAGCTGCATTTCCAACCATCACCACTCCTACCCTTGCAGAATTTATTTTAAAATAAAGTAGTAGCTTTACAATAACATAGGGAACTACATAACCAATGGCACAATGGTAAATAAAAAGTCCCAGATTACATGTTACCACCAATAATATTTGCAGACATGCTCATTACAATAATATACATAAAACCTAGATAAAGTGTTAACGTTATAAAGGACAATGAGGATGCAATATAATATATATACATTTCCAGTGTTTTGTCAAAGATCATACAGGTATGGGATCCGTTATCCGGAAACCTGTTATCTAGAAAGCTCCAAATTAGAAGAAGCCCATCTGTCCTAGACTCCATTTGAAGCAAATAATTCTAATTTTTAAAAAATAAGGTAAGATATAATTAATCCTTATTGGAGACAAAGCAATTCTATGGGGGTTAAATAAATTGTTCAATTAAATTTTCGTAAAGTAAAGGCACGGGGATTCCAATTACAGCAAGAGATATATATACGTATAAATATATATGGAAAAACCTAGGTCCTGAGCATTCTGGGTAACAGATCCCATACCTGTATATGAATTAACTGTATTAAATAAATGAGCCTGGTACATTGATCTCCTTCTGTTCAGCATTCATATTTTAAAATGCAATAAACCTTTGCCCGTCACTCCCATGCACAGTATACCCTCACGCAACTAAAATAAATTGAAAATCTGCCTTGGCATGCCTATATGTTTAACTTTACCATTCCAGCACCATGCAATACTGCAAAATATGAATGCAGACATCTAGAGCTGGCTTTATCTCATTTCCCCTCTAGAAAACATGACACAGGGTTAAATTTATCAGCATTTCAGATGCTAAAATTGTCACATCCACACACATGAATGGTTGCTAGGCTGCAACATCTCTGGTCACCATGGAAACAATGTGTACTAGTTATAAACATCGATAACACTACATCTGACGTTTTGGGGCCAGACCTTCAAGCACATGCAAAGCATCCAAGGGCAGAAGCATCATAAAAAAAAAAAAACAGAAAATGCAGGATTTTAAGGAAACAAATGACATTGAAATATTTAAACAATTCCTAATCATTGAGATACTGAATGTTATGGATAAACGCATAAAGCCCACTGCAGTTATTTGCAATGTGAAAGGCTCCCTCTCTGCTTATTAATCAGCAGATTAGCATCATTTTTCACATTGTCAAACTGGCAAATGTTAGAATATATGTACACAAGGGGGGTATTTATCAAAATCCGAGGTGTGACCTTATTTATTATTAAAGCATGATTTCATCGGATCAGGGCCAAACTCAACGAAATCTACTGAAAAGGCAAATCACACGTTTTTTTGGCGCTTTCCCAGATTCGTAGGATTGTTTTGGGCTTTTTCCCGAAAAATGTTTTGGATTTTTGTTCGAAAAGTCTGAAATAGTCGGATTTTCTGGCTAATTCCAGTGTAGACCACAGAAACTTCCAAGCAGGACAGGGACATCTCACATTGACTTATATACAACCACGGAAGGTCTGAGATGCCAAATTTTGGATTCGGATTTTTTCTATCCTCGAGGTATAAATAAATAAATAAAATTCGGATTTTATAGTAAAAAAACTTTTTTTATTAATAAATAAATCTCTGCTTCATCAGAACACTAGGCCATATTACACTATACATAAACTCCATATTAACTCCTTCCCCAAAACTGCACACCCCCTGTTTTTAAACACAATGGGGCTCATTTATCAACACTGGGCAAATCTGCACATGGGCAGTTACCTACAGCAAACAATCATTGATTAGCTTTTTGAAGCCAGCTGCAAGAAGAACAATGAATGCATCAATTTGATTGGTTGCCATGGGTTACTGCCCATGGGCAAATTTGCCCAATGTTGATAAATGACCCTGAATGTACTATAGATACCAGATATTTGGACCAAATAGTCGTGTGTATAAAAATTGATGCTTGAGTCAAAATTATTTTGATGCCCATTGACTTCAATGCGTTTCAAGAATTTTTCGGTGAAGCGAAACTGCACAGATTCACCCATCACTAGTTCCTGTAGCTAACTTTACATTCATACCGGCTGGTTTAATGGCACAGATATGGCCCAACAGTTCAGAGCCATAAATAAATATATGCAGACAGCGGGGTCATTTATATTTATTCACAAATAGTCGTATTGCCCATGTTTTTTCCTGAATGCTAAAATATTGCACTGCTGTGCCCGTCTATCCATTTTTTGTGAATCTGCATTGTGCACAAATTTTGGTAAATGACTCACAAATGAGATGGGTGTTTGCATGAGCGCGAGGTTGTTGTGTGCGAAAATAGTGTTGACAGTAATTTAAATTCGCAATTCGCAAAACTGTTTCGCAAATGTTTTCTCCACCACCAAAGTCGTGGCTTAATTTAAAAGTGTCCTCATAAATATTCACATTTTGCGATTTTTGCCATATTTAAAAAGCTCTCAATTAAAAATTCACAATTCTGTTTGCGCATTAAACACACCAATCTTATCCAGCTTTATAAATATAACCGTGCACAGGGCAAATGTATTCACTTGTTTTGCTTTTCTTAGATTTCATCAGTGCAAGATCATTTGAACACGGCTCCTGAGAGAATGGACTTGGAGAGCAAACACACAAAAAAGAATCCATAATGATTAGGGAAAACCGTCATTATTAATAAATGCAATAAAAAGCCTGCTGAAAATATAGTTGAAGGAATTATGAGCATACCATTAAAATTACCCCTTTATGTGATTTGCAGGTTAAAATATCAAGAGAATTTAGGAAAGATAATTGAATATGTAAAAGGAATATTGGGGAGCACCCTCCCATCAATTGTGAAAAACAGTGGATGGTGTGCAGGGTCAAGTAGTTGAATCACAAATGAAAGAGAAAGAAAAAGAACTGACCCATACGTTTGCACCCTCCCATCTAAACGTGTCCGGAGACTCATGAATATACACAATTAAAACATAACTTTTAATAACCAAAAGATTTTAAAATAGTCCAGTGTATCACAATAAGGACCAAGGAGACAGATTGACAAGAGGCAGTGGGCTGGTGGTACATATAAGCAGCAATGTATTATCTGGTAAATCAATTCATAAACCTGATGTGTCATATTTCAACCACAGGCATGACACAGTAAGAGAATACTTACTGTGGAAACAGGAGCAATCAATTCGCCCACTTAAGCTCCCTATAGACACAAAGATTTTTCTTGCCGAACGATCGATTTTAGTGAAGTCCGACCAATCCTTCTAAATTATTGTGAAGTTAGTGGGATTCGAACGATCGTACATCTTACGATTTTTCTTTCGACATCTGTCAGAAAATTGATCGGCCAGGTGAAAAAATCTTTGTCGGTCCCAGTGCAATCTATCTATGTTTGCAGGGCCAAGCAGGCAGCTCCCCTTTTTTTTCCTGGCAAATGGTCTTTTTAGTTGATGGACAATTCGTACGATCGTTTCGACATAATCGTGGTCTCACGACGAAGATCAGAACTGGATCGGGTACAGAGGGTGGTTGTTAATGGGACATTCTCTACTTGGAGTAAGGTTCTTAGTGGGGTCCCCCAGGGCTCAGTATTGGGTCCACTTTTATTTAACTTGTTCATTAATGACTTAGGGGAGGGTGTTGTAAGTAATGTATCCGTGTTTGCAGATGACACAAAATTATCCAGCCCAATTAATTCCATCCAGGATGTGGCACTTGCAACATGATCTTGACAAACTGGCAATCTGGCAGCTAAGTGGCAAATGAGATTCAATGTTGATAAATGTAAAGTCATCCACCTGGGATGTAAAAATATCCAAGCCACTTATACCCTTAATGGGACTGCACTAGGCAAATCCATTATGGAAAAGGACCTTGGAGTCCTTGTAGATGATAAACTTGGCTGTAGCAAGCAATGCCAGTCGGCAGCATCAAGGGCAAATAAGGTCTTGAGCTGTATTAAAAGGGGCATAGAGTCAAGGGAGGAGGGGGTCATTCTTCCACTGTATAGAGCACCGGTAAGGCCCCATCTAGAATATGCCGTACAGTTTTGGTCTCCATCACTCAAACAGGACATTATTGTATTAGAGAGGGTACAGAGAAGGGCAACTAAGCTGGTAAAAGGTATTGAAAATCTTAGCTATGAGGAAAGACTGGCCAAATTGGAGATGTTCACGCTGGAGAATAGGGATGTCACGGACTGTTCGCCGGCGAACTTGTTCGCGCGAACATCGGCTGTTCGCGCTCGCCGAATGTTCGCGAACGTCGCGCGACGTTCGCCATTTTGGGTTCGCCTTACCTGGCGCTTTTTTTTGACCTCTCACCCCAGACCAGCAGATACATGGCAGCCAATCAGGAAGCTCTCCCTCCTGGACCACCCCCACACCCCCTGGACCACTCCCCTTCCATATATAAACTGAAGCCCTGCAGCGTTTTTTCATTCTGCCTGTGTGTGCTTGCAAGAGCTAGTGTAGGGAGAGAGCTGTTAGTGATTTCACTGATTTCTTTGAGGGACAGTTGATAGTAAGTTTGCTGGCTAGTAATCTACTTGATACTGCTCTGTATTGGAGGGACAGAAGTCTGCAGGGATTTGAGGGACATTTTAGGGTAGCTTTGCTGGCTAGTAATCTACCTTCTACTGCAGTGCTCTGTATGTAGCTGCCTGCTGTGGGCACTGATCTCTTCTGATCTCATCTGCTGACTGCTGTAATAACCCAATAGTCCTTGTAAGGACTGCTTTTATTTTCTTTTTTGTTGTTTTACTTTGCTACTTTAACAGCCAAGTGCTATTAGTCTAGCAGTGTTGGGGAGTGGGACTGGTGTGCTACTGTGCTGCTCCTAGTAGTTCAGCAGCACCAACCCGAGAATATTTTTTTTTTTTAATATACATATAATTTTTTTTTATTTTACTTATCTTACTGTTCTTTAAGGTGTCCAGTGCTGTTTGCTGTTCTTCATAGTAGTGCACCAATAGTAGTGCACTTGCAGGCATTATTTGCCCAGTGGCCATCTAGCTGTGTGAGCTTTTTCACATTCTGTCTAAATATCAATAATAATACCGTCTCCAGAAACACCACCTGAGTGACGTTTTTCAAGCAGCAATAATATATTCCGTATCCACCACTGCTGTAGTGTATACGTTGACCTTGCAGGCATTATTTGCCCAGTGTGTTCTTCATTTTCAAACCACTGCCACTTAGCTGTGTGAGCTTTTTCACATTCTGTCTAAATATCAATAATAATACCGTCTCCAGAAACACCACCTGAGTGACGTTTTTCAAGCAGCAATAATATATTCCGTATCCACCACTGCTGTAGTGTATACGTTGACCTTGTAGGCATTATTTGCCCAGTGTGTTCTTCATTTTCAAACCACTGCCACTTAGCTGTGTGAGCTTTTTCACATTCTGTCTAAATATCAATAATAATACCGTCTCCAGAAACACCACCTGAGTGACGTTTTTCAAGCAGCAATAATATATTCCGTATCCACCACTGCTGTAGTGTATACGTTGACCTTGTAGGCATTATTTGCCCAGTGTGTTCTTCATTTTCAAACCACTGCCACTTAGCTGTGTGAGCTTTTTCACATTCTGTCTAAATATCAATAATAATACCGTCTCCAGAAACACCACCTGAGTGACGTTTTTCAAGCAGCAATAATATATTCCGTATCCACCACTGCTGTAGTGTATACGTTGACCTTGTAGGCATTATTTGCCCAGTGTGTTCTTCATTTTCAAACCACTGCCACTTAGCTGTGTGAGCTTTTTCACATTCTGTCTAAATATCAATAATAATACCGTCTCCAGAAACACCACCTGAGTGACGTTTTTCAAGCAGCAATAATATATTCCGTATCCACCACTGCTGTAGTGTATACGTTGACCTTGTAGGCATTATTTGCCCAGTGTGTTCTTCATTTTCAAACCACTGCCACTTAGCTGTGTGAGCTTTTTCACATTCTGTCTAAATATCAATAATAATACCGTCTCCAGAAACACCACCTGAGTGACGTTTTTCAAGCAGCAATAATATATTCCGTATCCACCACTGCTGTAGTGTATACGTTGACCTTGTAGGCATTATTTGCCCAGTGTGTTCTTCATTTTCAAACCACTGCCACTTAGCTGTGTGAGCTTTTTCACATTCTGTCTAAATATCAATAATAATACCGTCTCCAGAAACACCACCTGAGTGACGTTTTTCAAGCAGCAATAATATATTCCGTATCCACCACTGCTGTAGTGTATACGTTGACCTTGTAGGCATTATTTGCCCAGTGTGTTCTTCATTTTCAAACCACTGCCACTTAGCTGTGTGAGCTTTTTCACATTCTGTCTAAATATCAATAATAATACCGTCTCCAGAAACACCACCTGAGTGACGTTTTTCAAGCAGCAATAATATATTCCGTATCCACCACTGCTGTAGTGTATACGTTGACCTTGTAGGCATTATTTGCCCAGTGTGTTCTTCATTTTCAAACCACTGCCACTTAGCTGTGTGAGCTTTTTCACATTCTGTCTAAATATCAATAATAATACCGTCTCCAGAAACACCACCTGAGTGACATTTTTCAAGCAGCAATAATATATTCCGTATCCACCACTGCTGTAGTGTATACGTTGACCTTGTAGGCATTATTTGCCCAGTGTGTTCTTCATTTTCAAACCACTGCCACTTAGCTGTGTGAGCTTTTTCACATTCTGTCTAAATATCAATAATAATACCGTCTCCAGAAACACCACCTGAGTGACGTTTTTCAAGCAGCAATAATATATTCCGTATCCACCACTGCTGTAGTGTATACGTTGACCTTGTAGGCATTATTTGCCCAGTGTGTTCTTCATTTTCAAACCACTGCCATCTAGCTGTGTGAGCTTGTTCACATTCTGTCTAAATATCAATAATAATACCGTCTCCAGAAACACCACCTGAGTGACGTTTTTCAAGCAGCAATAATATATTCCGTATCCACCACTGCTGTAGTGTATACGTTGACCTTGTAGGCATTATTTGCCCAGTGTGTTCTTCATTTTCAAACCACTGCCACTTAGCTGTGTGAGCTTTTTCACATTCTGTCTAAATATCAATAATAATACCGTCTCCAGAAACACCACCTGAGTTGTTGTTGTTTTTGTTTTAAAAATAATGCCAGGCAAAGGCAGGCCGCCACGCAGAGGCACTAGGGGCCGTGCTGCTATGCTATCCTGTGGCCCTAGGAAATTGCCCAGTTTTAAAAAGGCAATGACCCTGAACTCCCAAAATGCTGAAGAGGTAGTTGACTGGCTTACACAGCACACCCCATCCTCTACCGTTTCTAACTTTACCACAACATCCTCATCCTCCACTGCTATGGGCACCCCACGTAACACTTCCTCCACCACCGGCGCCCCTTCTTCACTGGAGTCAGAGGAGTTATTTTCACATGAGTTTCTTGAACTGAGTGATGCGCAACCATTATTGGCAGAAGAAGATGAAGGAGATGAGGACGTTACACCAGATTTAATACTGGCAGAGAACACAACAGAGATGGACATAATGAGTGATGACGAGGAGGTCCCCGCTGCTGCTTCCTTCTGTGAGCTGTTAGAAGAAATTGATGCATCTGAGGAGAATGATGATGAGGAGATTGATGTTTTGTGGGTGCCCAGTAGAAGAGAGCAAGAGGAGGATAGTTCAGATGGAGAGACGGAGAGTCAGAGAGGCAGGAGGAGAATAAGACTTAGAAGAAGCAGGGAGGACAGCTCGCAGGGAACAGTAGGGCAACAACTTGTATCGGCACCTGTGGTCAGCCGGCCAACGCACCCGCCATTGCCGCCAACGCCGCCAACTTCTACTGTTACCGCCAGATTGCCAGCTTCAAAAAGGTCAGCAGTGTGGGATTTTTTTAATGTGTGTGCCTCTGACAAAAGCTTGTAATTTGCAATGAGTGCAGTCAGAAACTGAGTCTTGGGAAGCCCAACAGCCACATAGGTACAACTTCTATGCGAAGGCACATGAACGGCAAGCACAAAGCACTTTGGGAGCAACACCTCAAAGGCAACAGGCAAACTAAAAGCCACCCTCCTTCTGGTCCAGCATCTTACTGCTCTACCTCTGCTGTCCTTGACCCGTCTGAACCACCCTCCACTCCGCCTTCCACCTTGACCACCAGTTCCCATTCCCAGTCATCTGCCCCCAGCCAAGTTTCTGTGAGGGCCATGTTTGAGCGTAAGAAGCCAATGTCTGCGAGTCACCCCCTTGCCCGGCGTCTGACAGCTGGCTTGTCTGCACTCTTAGCCCGCCAGCTTTTACCATACCAGCTGGTGGACTCTGAGGCCTTCCGCAAATTTGTAGCAATTGGGACACCGCAGTGGAAGGTACCCAGCCGCAATTTTTTTTCAAAAAAGGGAATACCACACCTGTACCACCATGTGCAGAGCCAAGTCACCGCATCTCTGTCACTTAGTGTTGGGCCAAAGGTCCATATGACTACTGACGCATGGTCCTCCAAGCATGGTCAGGGCAGGTATGTCACCTACACTGCCCACTGGGTGAACTTGGTCATGGCTGGGAAGCAGGAAATGTGTGGCTCAACAACGACAGTGGAGTTGGTGTCACCGCCACGGATTGCACGCGGTTCTGCCACCACCTCTACTCCTCCTTCGCTCTCTACCTCGTCTTCTTCCTCTTCTTCGTCCTCTGCTGCTGGGTCCTCCTCCTCCACACCTGTGCACCCCCAGCTCCCCCTAGGCTATTCGACGTGCCAGGTACGCCGTTGTCATGCTGTCTTGGGGATGACGTGCCTGGAAAGCAAAAACCATACCGGATCTGTACTCCTGTCATCTCTGCAGTCACAGGCCGATCGGTGGCTGACCCCACACCAACTGAAGATCGGAAAAGTGGTGTGTGACAATGGAAGCAATCTGTTGGCAGCACTGAGACTGGGCAATTTAACACATGTGCCCTGCATGGCACATGTTCTGAATTTAATAGTACAACGTTTTGTCTCAAAGTACCCAGGATTCCAGGACGTTCTCAGGCAGTCCAGGAAGGTGTCGGCCCATTTCAGACGTTCCTATACAGCCATGGCACGCCTTGCTGACATTCAGCAGCGGTACAACATGCCAGTCAGGCGTTTGATTTGCGACAGCCAGACTCGCTGGAATTCAACGCTCCTCATGTTGGAACGTCTGCTGCAACAACAAAGAGCCGTCAACGAATACCTGTTTGAACTGGGTGGTAGGACTGGATCTGCAGAGCTGGGGATTTTTTTCCCCCGTTACTGGGTGCTTATGCGCGATGCCTGCAGGCTCATGCGCCCTTTTGAAGAGGTTACAAATATGGTCAGTCGCACCGAAGGCACCATCAGCGACCTAATACCCTTTGCTTTCTTCCTGGAGCGTGCCGTGCGACGAGTGACAGATGAGGCTGTAGACCAGCGTGACGAGGAGCAGGAAGCGCACGATTTCTGGTCGGAATCACCAGAACGAACCCAGGCACCTGCTGCAATGCAGGGAGAGGTGTCAGAAGTGGAGTCAGAGGAGGAAGGTGGCTTTGTGGAGGAGGAGGACCAACAGGAGCAGGCTTCCCAGGGGGCTAGTGGTGACCTTTTGGGGACCCCTGGTCTTGTACGTGGCTGGGGGGAGGAGACCGTGGATGATGCAGTCCTTGATAACGAGGAAGCGGAGATGGATACCTCTGCATCCAACCTTGTGAGAATGGGGTCTTTCATGCTGTCATGCCTGTTGAAGGACCCCCGTATCAAGAGGCTTAAGGAGAAGGACCTGTACTGGGTCGCGACTCTACTAGACCCTCGGTACAAGCATAAAGTGGCACAAATGTTACCAACATACCACAAGTCTGAAAGGATGCTGCATTTACAAACCAGCCTGCAAAACATGTTGTACAATGCTTTTAAGGGTGATGTCACTTCAGGAACTCATCAACATTCCAGGGGCAGAGGTGCCAGTAATCCTGCCACGAGCGCACCTGCAAGGACAAAGCACTTTGGCCACTCTGTAACGTCAGACATGCAAATGTTTTTCAGTCCAAGGCAGCGGCAGAACCCTTCGGGATCCACCCTCAAAGAACGCCTCGACCGGCAGGTAGCGGACTACCTGGCATTAACTGCAGATATCGACACTCTGAGGAGCGATGAACCCCTGGACTACTGGGTGCGCAGGCTTGATCTGTGGCCAGAGCTGTTACAATTTGCCATGAACCTCTTGTCTTGCCCCGCCTCAAGTGTCCTCTCAGAAAGGACCTTCAGTGCAGCAGGAGGGATTGTAACTGAGAAGAGAACTCGCCTAGGTCACAAAAGTGTGGATTACCTGACCTTTATTAAAATGAATGAGGGGTGGATCTCGGAGGGTTACTGCACGCCGGAAGACTTGTTCTGAGTTTCTGATTCTGACTCCCCATGCAGCTGTCCTTCTCTGCACGCCTCATGACTCCACATACAGCTGTCCTTTAGCGTCCTCCTCCCTCCACCACCGTTACAAACTAGGGTGCAAACCCTACTGGTTTAATTTGAATCCAGGTAAATCCTGAGTTTTTCTGGCCTCTGTGCTTCAGTGGCTGCGACCAAAAAAAACAGAATATTTTCAGCATTTATATGGCATATTTTTTCTGGCCTCTGTGCTTCAGTGGCTGTGACAAAAAAAATGAATATTTTCAGCATTTATATGGCATATTTTTTCTGGCCTCTGTGCTGCAGTGGCTGCGACAAAAAAAAATTAATATTGTTTGCATTTATATGGCATATTTTTTCTGGCCTCTGTGCTGCAGTGGCTGCGACCAAAAAAACCAGAATATTTTCAGCATTTATATGGCATATTTTTTCTGGCCTCTGTGCTTCAGTGGCTGTGACAAAAAAAATTTATATTGTTAGCGTTTATATGGCATATTTTTCCTGGCCTCTGTGCTGCAGTGGCTGCGACAAAAAAAATTAATATTGTTTGCATTTATATGGCATATTTTTTCTGGCCTCTGTGCTGCAGTGGCTGCGACCAAAAAAAACTGAATATTTTAAGCATTTATATGGCATATTTTTTCTGGCCTCTGTGCTTCAGTGGCTGCGACCAAAAAAATTGAATATTTTCAGCATTTATATGGCATATTTTTTCTGGCCTCTGTGCTTCAGTGTCTGCGACAAAAAAATTTTATATTGTTAGCATTTATATGGCATATTTTTCCTGGCCTCTGTACTGCAGTGACTGCGACAAAAAAAAATTAATATTGTTTGCATTTATATGGCATATTTTTTCTGGCCTCTGTGCTGCAGTGGCTGCGACAAAAAAAAATTAATATTGTTTGCATTTATATGGCATATTTTTTCTGGCCTCTGTGCTGCAGTGGCTGCCACAAAAAAAAAATAATATTTTCAGCATTTATATGGCATATTGTTTCTGGACTTCTGGTTCAGTGGCTGCGACAAAAAAAAATTTTTCAGGAAAGTACACATGCCTAATTTTTCAGGGTTCTGCAACAGTGGCAAAATCGCATCTTTTATGGTCACCGCAGGTGATCAATAAAGTAGACCAAAACTGGGCCCACACTGCAGAATCAGTGTTTTTTGGTTCACTTCACTGTACATTGAATTACCTCTGCCTGACCGTGCACGTGCGCACAAGCACGGTGACTGCTAAACACACCACTACAGAAATATTGCCACCAACAGGACGAACATCCTGGAGGTGACAAGCAACTAGTAATTAAAAACTATTATTTGCTCACTTGACGGTATCATTTATTGGCATGTAGACGCCGGACGTTTTAAAGCATTTTATTACACAGGTTTAGAAATGTAGTGTGATTTCTGCCCTTTACAGCACAAAACGCAGCGCTGTGTCAACAATGGATTTTTTAGAAACATTTTTGCCCTTGATCCCCCTCTGGCATGGCACTGTCCAGGTCGTTGCACCCTTTAAACAACTTTAAAATCATTTTTCTGGCCAGAAATGTCTTTTCTAGCTTTTAAAATTCGCCTTCCCATTGAAGTCTATGGGGTTCGCGACGTTCGCGAACCGTTCGCATTTTTGACGCAAGTTCACGAATATGTTCGCGAACTTTTTTTCCGACGTTCGCTACATCCCTACTGGAGAAGAGGCGCTTAAGGGGTGATATGATAACTATGTATAAATCTATAAGGGGATCATATAATAATCTCTCTAATGCTTTATTTACCAGTAGGTCCTTCCAGCTGACACGAGGTCACCCATTCCGATTAGAAGAAAAGAGGTTCCTCCTAAATATTCGGAAGGGGTTTTTTACAGTGAGAGCTGTGAAGATGTGGAATTCTCTCCCTGAATCAGTTGTACAGGCTGATACATTAGATAGCTTTAAGAAGGGGTTGGATGGATTTTTAGCAAGTAAGGGAATACAGGGTTATAATAAGTGCACGCCAGTAGGCTAGTATCAAATCCGTGCATATATAAATTATGGCATCAGCACTACAAATATGTCGAGGAGTGGTTGGATCGCTCTGCCCACAGGCACCATTGAGAAATTATCGAGCGGTTTAAAGACGCCATTCCAAAATCCACTTCCAAACCAACCCCTTCACCTACAGCACAACCCTCCCGGTTTGTGGATATTTGCCCTTGATCAAGCGGTAGACAAACTCTGTCAAAAAATGCTGCTGGAGAGTTAATAAGCAATTAACAATGCTACCTCGAAAATCACTTTTGCACCGACCCCTTCACCCACATCACATTACCATCCCGGTTAGTGGTATCAGCCACTTAATCTAAGTAAATTCCGGCACCCTGCTTAACCAACATTAAAAATTTGCGCCTGACGCACGTTTCACCCACAGCTTGTGGGCTTTGTCAAAGGCCATTTTAATTGAATATACTGTATGAGTTTCCGGATACATTTAGATGGGAGGGTACAAACGTATGGATCAGTATGGATCAGTACACAAGTTTATGTGTCATCTCTGGGCATGGGACATACAGGTACCATGCAACTTAAAACATATACCATGCAACTTATTACAGCAACAATTGTAGAAAATCATGTGGAAGCACCTGCCACCCAAACAGGAAACAAATGGTGATGTGAAGGGTTAATTAAGTTAACCATAAATGAGGAGAAACGAAAATGAACAACCCATATTGTCATTAATCCTCTATATAATGAATTAAAAGTATGTCTAGATGAATTAAAACTGACATACACAGTGGCATCAAGGGAAAACCACTCTGGAGTATCAGGCTAGCAGCTCACCGGTCAGCTGCAGTAAAGTTGTCAATCAAGGGAATCCTGCCTGGTTTTCCTTATTTGGAAAACGGGGCAGGAAGTTTTGACCTGGGCAGCCCTTCAAAATACCGGGCGGTCCGGGTCAGAAACGGACAGGTGCCAACCCTAGCTGTGCCCCAAAGAATAAAGTAGGTTTGTTGTGCTCAGCTAGGATTAGCTTGGGAGCGCAACCAGAGGATTGAGTCGCTGTGGTTGCCTGACCCATCTGAGTCCCTGGGTGAGTGTTCTGCCTTGAGGCTATTGAAAGGCTCCAGCATGTCCCTCTGTTTGTTCACAGATATTTTTCATGTGCCTGCTACATGGGAGCAACTACCTCTGTCCAACAGGAGAAGTATTTGGCCAGGTAGCACTAACTGGGGAAAGTTAAGAGCTCTTGGGGGGAAAAAAGGGACCATGACTCTCTTTATCCACCAGGAGTGGAGTGTGGGACTTTGCCTGGTAAGGACTGTGCCAGGTTTGGGATTCCCCAGGGCAGGGGTATTATTACTGACATATAGGGGCAGATTTATCAAGGGTCGAAGTGAATTCGAGGGAATTTTCGAAGTAAAAAAATTTGAAATTCAAAGTAATTTTTTTGGATTGGATACTACGACTTCGATTCGAAGTAAAATACTTCGAATATTCTACCATTCGATAATCAAAGTACTGTCTCTTTAAAAAAACTTTGACTTCAATACTTCGCCAAAATAAACCTGCCGAAGTGCTATGTTAGCCTATGGGGACCTTCTAGAGCAGTTTTCTAAGTTTTTTGAAGTCGAAGAAAAATCATTCGATCGCTGGAAGAAATCCTTCGAATCGTTCGAATTCGAAGGATTTCATCGTACGATTTTACTTTGACCGTGAAATGATCAAATTTGGTGAAAAAAACTTCGACTTCGATATTCAAAGTCGAAGTAAAGCCATTCGATGGTCGAATGCGAAGTATTTATCACTTCGAAATTCGATTCTTGGTAAATCTGCCACATAATGTGTAGTTGCATTCTTTACTCTTCTCTTTTATATAAAGTTTTATATTGTTTTACTGCTATATTTACTGTGTGGGTAATTATTTGTTCCTAGTGGGGCCTAGGTGTATCCCAGTACCCTTTCATTTAGCAAAGAGGATTCAGGACATGTGGATGGTAAGAGTATGTATATCCTATAATACAGGCAGTGGCCAAGATAGGGTTACAATATAAAATGAAAATTGCCTTTTCAGTACCCTTCATTGTAGAATATTGTAGAATAAAATATAGCAATGACATTGGAACACAAAGAATATTCAGTATGCTGCTGTAGTATTACTTACTAAGTGAAATCAAGGATGTCTTGCATTAAATAATTAAAGGCTGCAAAGAAATAAAAGAAGGGTAAATATTTCCGTAAATGATACCGAACAAAAATAATTTCAGAAAAGTCAGTCTACGTGCTTTGCTGTATTCACTGCATTAATTCATAAAGCCAATGTCATTTAATGACTCAACAGATGGAAAGCAGAGGCAGCAAGATTGAAAGCTTTAGTCTTTCCTTATTGTGTCAACATTGTCAAACGGGGGTTCACCTTTATGTTAACTTTTAATATGTTATTAAATGTCCTATTCTTAGCATCTCTTCAACTGACCTTTATATGTTATATGTTTAAGTTTTTTTTAAAAATGTGACCTTCAGCTTTCAAATGGAGGGATCACTGACCCCAGCAGTGAGGCTACAACCTTATTGCTATTGTTACTTTTTATTACTTATCTTTCTAAGCAGGCCCTCTCCTATTCATATTCCCAGCCACTGTTGGGAGAGGCTGAAGCTCAAAACTACTCCATAATGAAGCTAAACCATTTAAAATCCTGAAAGAAAAATTAACACCAAATGCAAATTGAATATCACTGTTGATATCATACTTAAAGGAACAGTAACATAACAAAATGTTTTAAAGGTATGGCAATATAATATACTGTTGTCCTGCACTTATACAACTGGTGTGTTTGTTCAGAAAGACTATGCTATTTTATATAAGCAGGCATTGGGGTAGACATTCAAGCACAGGATACACAGTAGATAACAGATAAGTTCTGATGAATCCCATTGTATACTACTGATAATATCTGTTATCTGCATTTTCTACTTTTTCAATTTAAATGGCTGCCCTCTTGGCTACACAGCAGCTTGTTTATAAACTATTGTAAAATTCTGAAGCAAACACATCAGTTTTACCACCACAGGGCAACCATACATTATATTTTCATTACTTTAAGGCATTTACATTTTTGGTGTTACTGTGCCTTTTAGTTGCATTAAATGTAAACCACCCCATTATGTATGTATGTATGTATATTTTTATTTGTATAGCGCTCCTTGAGGGCAAAGCATTGTACAGCAAAATAATAAATTAGTATTGATGAACAAGGGGTCATTGAAGTAAAAAGTTACAATAGGTGCATTATTAGAAATACAATTCACATAAATATAAAATATAATTAAAGAACTTGTCTTCATTTATATAAGTAAATGCATAAGTACCAGTAAATTAGAAAGTTAATTAGCTTTCCAAATATATTTATAACCACTGATGTTGAAGCATTACAGTATATCATTATATTGTACATAAGCAATAAACTATATATTATGTATTTCTATTTACAATTGATATTTTTAAAAAAATGCTATATGTAATTTACATGTGTAATGTATTTACGGTATAATGATGAATATAACAGCAAACAGCACATTTTTTTCTTAACTATTGCATATTTTATTCCTTTACAACAAGTGCTTGAATTGGGGCGGGATGCAGCAGGATACCATCCTGCCACTTCTTTTTTTTCACCAAATTGCATACTGCCAGATGGGATGCAATGATCGTGCATACCGGAGCTTTAATATGCATGTTGCCGATGCCGTCCTGGACTTCTATTTATATCTCTGCAAACATCCGCACTTGTTCTTTTTTTATTCTGTTCTTTATCCTCCATGATCAAGGCCTGCCTGCCATCCAATCACTGCATAGCTCTAGCTGTTTGAAACATTTGAGGGGTTTTGATAGTCCAATATAAATTGGTTGCACAAGCCAAAGTGTGGGTCAGTCGGGAGCACCTGTGTCTGGACTGGACTGGCTGCTCTTGTCTGCTCTGAGGTAAATCTCGGCTATGCAGAGCACAGATGGCATCCCAATTGTCCTCCAACAATGGCCATGTATGCATTGTTTGTAGCAGGGACGGAATGGGGGCCCAGGGCCCACCGGGACTAATGTCCAGGGCCCCCTCTGACCCCTCACCCCCTATATGACCCGTTGAGTGTGTATGGATGCAGGCGCCGCGGCGGTCCTAAATCAACAGGTACTGAACGCAGCGCCTGAAAAAACTTTTTCCCCCCGAATCTGATCGGGAGAGGGGATTGGCCGGTGGGGGCCCATTAAGGGTCGGGCCAGTCCAACACTGGTTGGAAGTCTGTAGTCACTCCTCCATCCTGCCATTTATAATGTGCTGATTTCCCCCATCATGTCTCCGTCCTGGCCACAAATCAATTTGTGATCTCAGCTCCTCTGCAAAGTGCGTATTTTATTCCTGTGTTCCCCCCTCAGTCATTGTGCTTTTCTGTCTCCTCTTTCCAACTATACTTCTCTGTTCTCCTTCCTTGCCCCTCTGTACTGTTTTCACATCTCCTTCATCAAGCCTCCCTCCTCCCCACTCTATACTTGTAATTTAGTGCTCCTCTGCAAAGCACATATTTTACTTTGGCGCTCCAACTTCTCCCCTCAGTCACTGTACTTTTCCTTCTTCTCCCTCCAACTTCAGCCTTATTTGATACTATAAGGAAAGCTTCTATATAGTAGGGTCACTTGATAGTAGTTACTCACCACGTCAATGAAGTGGTCCAGGTGCACCGCCCTGGGCCCTCAGCACAAGGGGTGGATAAACCGAAATCTCAAATAGGAGCAGGCACTCAGGGGCAAAAAATTCCACCAAGCAGATGTTCAAATGTGAAGAAGTTTATTGTGTCAGACAGCCTGACGCGTTTCGTGTTCCAAACACTTAATCATTTGATACTATATTTCACTGCTCATTTTCCATATAATTTTAACAAATCTTGTTTTAGCAGGCATTTCTAATTTTTAAAAAAGCCACTTTGTTATGTTTTTTTTATTGCAGCCAATGTTTTTATTGCAGCCAATGATTAATAAATGGGAAGTACTAAGATTAGCATACATTAAATTAAATAGGAACATAAGCAATTTAATTCACTTGTAAGTCCAATGCAGGCCAATATGAGCTTTGCCTGCCTGCTTGGCTGCAATAAAAAAAACATGGCTTTTTTTTAAAGATTGGAAATACCTGCTTAAACATGATTGGCTAAAATTAAATAATTTAAAAGGCTATTGGTTGGAAGTTCGCAGTATTATGTAAAAAAATTATGGGCGGAAAGTTAAAATGGGCACCCCATGGAAAATGAGCACTGAAATATAGGCTGAAGTTGGAGGAAGAAGAAGGAAAAGTACAATGACTGAGGGGTGAGCACAGAAGTAAAATATGCACTTTGCAGAGGAGTGAGATCGCAATTTGATTTGTGGCCATGACAGAGACACAATGGGGGAGATTAAAGCATGATATATAGCAGGACTGAGGAATAACTACAGCTTTTTACCATGTGTACAATTCCTGACAGGCTGCACTCATTTATACATGAATGAATGAATGCCTCTGTGCTAACCTGATATGGGTTCTGAGGGTATTTTATACATGAAAGTGCCACAATGCCATCCTGGTTTTGTTGGGGGCGTGGTCTCTAGAATTTTTTTTAATTTCGTGCCATTGCCTTGCTGTGGGCTGGCTTTTCTGTGGGCAGGGTTACACATGCTACACACACATGCCTTAACCTTTTTGTTCCCATTCAAGCACTGTTTATAACACTTCTTCATAAATAGCACATCTGTGATTAAATACAAGTAATACTATAAGTCTGGGTGCTATCAATTTAGTTTCCCCCTCACAAATGAACAGAGGAATCCATTTACAGCTTTATGCTAGCTGCAATACAGAGATTTTGTGAGACTTGTGGCCTCCATAAATCAAAAGAAAGAGGCAGTGAATACATCTGTTTGCCCATAAATCAAGATCCAGATGCAGCAAATCTATTAAAAGGCTTTTTTTTTTACATTTTAGATTTTTTTTTCCACCTAAAAGTGTCAGCCTGTTCTGATGTGGAGAAACCATTATAATTTATTGTAAAACTGAAATCAGCTTTACCGCATTCTGTCAATATCTCGATTTAAAAGATTACTGGCATTCGTGTTCTTATAATAACCATCTAGGCATCCCAGTCAGGATAGAATATATTTTTCCACTTTTCTTTACATGGAAAAAAATATTTGACGATAATACTAAATTGGAGAATAAAAAGCCTTTATAAAATCCAATACTGATTGGCGAATTTGTCTTGAAAAATTTACGAAACACATTGATGCGTAAAAATAATTTTGATGTGCGGCAATTTAGACACCTGCGACAATTTTAAAATTATTCAAAGAAAATCCTATTTTATCAGAATAGTCGAGGAAAATGAACTTTAACTACACTATATAAATTATTTGAATCTTGTTTCCTTCAGTCTGGGATTTCAAAATTATAACAAGCAGGCAGCAGCCATTTTGTGGACACTGTTATTAAGAAAAACCTTGCATCATCTCAGAATCCTGTTTGTGCACCAGAATGGGGACCTGATGTCCATCCCCATGTCCTGGCTACACAGTTATATGGTGAAGAGAACTGGGGGAATGTGGGGAGAGCAGTGACATCTAGAAAGTGCTGAATTGAAAGTGAAAGTAATTGTCTGCCCCGCCTCTATGCCTAAGGCATAGAGGAGGGGCAGACAATATTTGATTGACAGCTGAGATTTTTAAATGAGCTTACAACAGCTATGAATGCTTAAATATAAAATAGAAATTGGATTTCATGTTTAATTTGAAAAGGACTTTTATTATACAGATTTTTGTGTCTGGGTGACAGGTCCACTTTAAAGTCAATGGCCGTCTGAATAATTTTAATGCTAGACCATTTTTATGTACACGACTATTCTGACACAAATGTATTCGCTTATCACTAAAATCCAACCATACATATTTGTTGGCCATTGAACAGCAGATCTTCTGCATTGTTTTTTAATTACTAGGCATAGGTAATGACAATGCTCAAGTTGTGTCTCTGGTCCAGTTTCACTTACTAGCCAATCAGCTTAACTTTTGCTGGTCTAGCGCAGTCAGAATAAGATGCATACATCTTAATGACTGATATAGTTACCCCTCCTGACCACACAGAAAATTGTCTTGCAGTGTAAAATCTAGAACTGTGGTTGCTGTTTTTGTAAATGAGGAGATGGTTAAAATTCTCCTAGATTTGTTTTCTTAGATTTGATAATACACATAACATGGAAGAAGATTGCCAAATGACTGATTCCTTGTTCCAGCCTCCCATGCATAAAGAGTAACTATGGTACAGGTATAGTTTTCTTATCTGGAAACCCCGTATCGAGAAATCTCCATACAGTACATTGTACTTGATCCTAACTCATGCATTAATCCATATTGGTGGCAAAAAAATCCTATTAGATTTTATTTGCATGTTTTTTTTTTAGCAGATTTAAGATATCGTAATCTATATTATGAATACATAATATTAATGTCACAATAAAATATTTTCCCCCACCAAAGGTGTAAGCTAATAGAGCCTGTACTCTGGTTGGTAACAATATTTTTTCTTTTAAAAATTGCCCCCTTTCAGCGCTAGAACGCCTCCACTGGGAGGAGGCTCCCATTTGAGTGGCCATGTTGGGGCACAGGACAGTTTGTCCTTAATGTCCCTGACAAGTCCCTGACTTCTGGTTCACCTCTTTCTGATGGTTTTCAAAATTCAAATTTTATAAATATATATATATATATATATATATATATATATATATATATATATATATATATATATATATATCTTATTGTAGTGGACAGCACTCCGTTCCAAGTCCTTTGCCTGGGTGCTCGGTAAGACCAGTATATAAAAATAAAAAAAGACCAGCAACACCAGGTTTTTGTAAGTAGAAAAGTGTTATTGCATATGTAACCGACGTTACGTTTCGGTCCCATTTGGGACCTTTCTCAAGGTATTCTACTCTACAAATAAATTATAATTTATTATGGTTATTGCTTTTGAATTTTTGACCTCCTATACATTCAGTAACATTATTAGAAAACAATAAATAAATATTCAAACAAAAAAGTAAGTCAGAATTCAAATTTCTACAGCCACATTTTCAATATATAGATAAGCATTACAGAGTTACCAATGCAAAAGTTTGTTAAGTGCATACACCGATATACTGTACATTGCTACACGGCATATTTTATTTATATTCTAGCATTTAGTATTCCTGCATAGAAAGCACAACTGTCAGATTATTTGGATTGCTGCGTCCCACAGAGGTTAGGGAGGGAGGGATGACTAAGCATAAATTTGGCTTTTTATTATTCAGAGGGGTGAGATGTAAGGAAATAGCATTATACAAGAAGGACTGAATTTCAAGATGCCTTAACTAAAGCTGGTTCCCATAAAGCAGGATATATATAATCATGTCATGGGGGGGGTAGATGTTAATTTATTGACTAACCAATGAATTTATTTATATGGTTCTTCACATCTTATTTAGGATTACTGCTCCAGTTATTGTTCAAGCTCCATAAATCAGAGAGGATGTGGCATGGCTAGTCCTGTTACTCATTACATTTCTTAGTGCAGCTCTCGTTCATAATTAAACCTTTTTTTACATTAAATCCTCATATGTGTCGCATATTTTGTTGCTCGCCAGGCATTAGGGAGCGAAGTACCGATAGAGTCTATATCCTTCGCTAGTGAAATTACGCCAGCATGAGTCACTTCACCCTTTGGAAAATTTGCCCCATTGAGTCAAGACAAAACAATCTTAAGTCAGCAGAACAAAAGAACTAAAAATGATACACCCTCTATAAAAACAAGATGTCAGCCCTAAGCATTTGTACTTTTTTATCCTTAGTTTTGCATTATAGGGCTTATTTTCTGGGTGTTCTCAAAGTGTTTTCTATTAAGTCCTGATACATTGACTGCTAAGTCCTGAGTAAAAATATGGACAAAGGATTGGATAATGTAGTGAAGAATAACATAGAAAAGGAACATATTCATTGACTGACCCCACACCAACCAGGTTGTTTATCTCTAGGATAGAATAAAACATATATACATGTACCTTTGGAGGAAACCAGAGTACCCAAAAGAGACCCATACAGATAATTCATTACTACTACGCTTATTCACTAAAATGCAAAGTTTTGTCCTGGGTGCAGAACAACGGCGACCCTTCGCTAGCTTTACTTCGGCAGTGTGAGCGTTTCAAATCGAAATGATGCTAGCGATCACTTCTGCCTAGAGAAACTTCGTAAGTCCTCTTATGCTTAGGTCAATTTGAATAAGGCATTAAAGTCGCATGGATGTCTTTATTAGAGATGTTGGTACAAATACTTGAAGTGGTCACTTTTTATTACTAATGTCCAAGGAACCTGACTTAAGACAGAAGAGATCCTCTATATGAGCCCATCCTAAAACAAATGTAGCATGCCCCTCAAATTACTTTAAATTTTTTTTCACACAAAACGGAGTTTTGAAGGCAATTCTGCTTTAAAAAAAGAAAAGTCACCAGCTATTTTTAGAACTTTAATGCATTTCTGTCATACAGGAGATGATGTCACTGACAAAAGATTGAGGAAGATGTCGCTTTGTTTTAGCAGTTCGCCTGGTCTGAGGTGATAAAGTAAACTCTTGGTGAAAGAGGTGACGTTCTGTAAAATTTGCATATTAGTAAATTGGCGGCGATAGCCACCTGGCGATAGAGTGCGAACGTACGCTAGCGATGGTCTCTTTTGCTTGCGAATTGTTGCCTATGCCTGTTAGTGAATTGGCATTGTCCGTGCAGATGACATCGCTGGTGAATTGTCGCTAGCATGAGCCACTTCGCCCTTTAGTGAATCTGCCCCCTAGTATGAATGTCCCTATGTTTTTTTGGTAGAGTGTACATACAGACCAAGTATGCTAACAATACACATGGATACGGCTTGCACCACACAGAAACCTCAAGCTTTTCCACAAAACCATTTAGCACATCCATTTACTTCACTGAGATTGTTTAGAGCAGTGGTCCCAAACCAGTGGCTCATGAGCAACATGCTGCTCACCAACCCTTTGGATGTTGCTTCTAGTGGCCTCAAAGCAGGTACTTATTTTTAAATTCCTGGCTTTGAGGCAATTTTGGTTGCATAAAAATAATGTTTAAGGCCAAACAGAGCATCCTGAAGACTGCCAATCCATAAAGGGCGGACAAATCGCCAATCACAGCTGTTATTTGGCACCCCCAGAAACTTTTTTAATCCTTATGTTGCTCCCTAATAGTGATGGGCAAATCTCTTGCATTTCACTTCGCCGAAAATTTCTCAAAATTCCGGAAAAATTCGCGAAAGTGGCCTGACACGAACTGTGATTCTGTCGAGCGTCCAAAGGACTTTATTAGTATTAGCACAAGGCATGTGATAAGAACAGGTTTGAAAGATTTGAGCATTTCTTTAAGAGACTGTTATTGGTATGAATGAAGGTGTCTTTACATTTTATACACACTTGAGAAAAGAGAGTAGGATCCAACTTGAGTGAATGACAACTAGACACAAATAGGCGGCACTCCGGATAAAATGAATGAGTATTTATTCCAACAACAGATGGATCCACATCGCCTTACGCGTTTTGGGAAAAGGTTCCCTTACTCATAGCCTATTATTAACTGAACCTTTTTCCGAAACGCATAAGGCGATGTGGATCCATCTCTTGTTGGAATAAATACTCCTTATTCATTTTATCCGGAGTGCCGCCTATTTGTTTCTATATATTACTAAGGCACAGCTGGGGTGCTGGTGGCTGAGCACCCGGTATTGGAATGGAACCAAGTGGGGGAAGAAAACCTGTGAGGGGAGTTTGGAGCGGCTTTTATTTTTGACTGACTGACAACTAGGCACCACCACAATGAAAAGTGCATATTACAGACAGCAAATGACAGACAGATTTGACAGACCTCAACCAGAAGAAATTTGTCAAATATGTGGCAGTAGAAGAACCACCAACATTATTATCAGCCTTGATAGGCCCCCACCAGAAAAACATTTGCCAACAATGCAGCAGTAATACTAGTAGAAGCAGCAGCAGAAGCAGAGATAGCAGGCAGAACTAGTGAGGAGTCTATGAGAGGAGAGTATAGGCAGCAATGGAGAGAGGAGGGTACATCTGTGAGGAGGAGAAGAAGCTAATCTCTGATGTCTGCAATGGGCACTTGCATATTACCACTTAATCATGCTTCATTCATCTTAATTAATGCCAGTATATCCACGCTGTCAGTGGATAGCCGTGTCTGCTTCTCAGTGACCACCCCACCTGCGGCACTGAAGACGTGCTTTTATGTCTTTTTTTAAATTTAAATTTAAATGTGGTTCACAGGTAAAAAAAGGTTGGTGACTCCTGGGTTGGAAGCAGCTACTTTTGGGCTAGTGGCAGATTCCATGAATTGACAGCATTGCTTATAAATGGATTGTCTTCATTTATTACCTTTTAGAGACTTCTCACAATCCTCACAGAGCCAAAACAAAAGGCTTGATAGACAACTGACTGCAAACACAATAGGACAGAATACTTTGTGTATACACCCATATTGGCTCATGTATTGATGCTTCGTACACTACAGCAACAATACAAATACCACTCCAATACTAAAGTAAGTTAATGAATTAAATCAGGATTTAATGATGAAATGAAAATGGATGTAATGGTGCATGAGTTTGGACTTCCATTGATGAATATACATGAACATACATTTTATCATTCAGATATAAGAAATTGAAAATTAAAATGTTTTGCTGTTTTTTGAAAACGAAATTAAAGATATATATATATAGAGAGAGAGAGAGAGAGAGAGAGAGAGTCTATAGTGGTGCACTCGCAATACAAGCAACTGCCTGGGTGCTGGTTATAACATAGTGTAATAATCCAAAAAATAAAACCGCACTCCAAGGTCTTGAAATAGTGAAAATAGTGGAAAATTTATCGGCACACTGACTCGGGCTGTCTTCACTTTCCGAAGACGGCCCGAGTCAGTGTGCCGAAACGTTGAAATAAATTTTCCACTATTTTCACTATTTCAAGACCTTGGAGTGCGGTTTTATTTTTTGGATTATATATATATATATATATATATATATATATATATATATAATATATGCTCCATTGTCTTATCACTAAAGCAGTATATACCTGTAACTGCAGGAATATTAGATTATATTATAAAAGCAGAATGGCAGGATCATAGTAGCTGAGGTTCAATGATAATCCCTTTAAGAGTTTTAGGCAGCATAGTGTTTACAGGTGGAACAGAAAATGGACAGGTAATAATATAACAACTCCCTGACACCTTTGCTGAAGGATTCAGTTACCTGAAACAATAGGAGCTTTATGTTTCTATGCTGTCCTGCTCTGCTTTGAACTAATAGCACATGCTAGTACTGCTGGTACTGTCCTGTATTTTAGTAAATAGGAAAATGGATGCAACTGCTCATATTTCCTTCTATTCACTTTAGGGTGATGGCACATGGTGACAAGTATTGCCCATGAGAAATCTGCATTATCACCAGATGACAAATCTAACTTTTGAAAAATGGTCTTCTTTATTTTCTAATGCTTACAAGATTCAAAATGTATGTTTTACCACACTTTTTTGTTGTTGTTCATGTATGTTTGTTGAATTTCTAAATCTGTTCTATATGATGACCCAATCTTATAATTAAAAAATTAAGGATTTTATATTTGCACACTGCACACTGTTAACTTATACAGTAGAGTTTAGGTGAAGAAAGGTCTTTAGATCAACAGAAGGTTCAACATGTATATTTTGTGGCTTGAAAAAGTTTTTGATCTATGATCTTGGGCAACTTGGATAATAAAAAAAACAAAAGTAATTATTGTAGTGGGATCCAAACATAAAAAAACTAAGCTGGCACTGAAAATTAACATGTTAGGGTAAAACTGCAAAAATATTCACATTTACTAAGATCTGCCGTTCTGTCACATAGGAGAAGCCTATCGAGCTGATTGCTAAACTATAAATCCTATCATTTAAAAGATGCAAGCAGGTGCTGGGAGGAGTTTACAATTGCCAGTTTATCAAACCAGTTGGGGGGTGCATCTAATTAGGATTACTTGAACGAAAAAATAGAGCAGCCACTCTGGCATTTGCCTGAATGGACAGATTGCCAGTCCAAACCTGCACCTTAGGGTTATCAGCAGGGCAAAACTTGCCAACCCCCTTGCTCCCTTTGATATAGCAGTGAGTTCTTACTGCCCCCTCCCCATATCTACACCACTAGTTCACACCACATGCCACGGTATGTCTGCTTGGAGTTTATATGTTCTTCCCATGTGGGTTTCCTCCTAACATTCCTGGCACCTGTTAAAACTGACAGTTGATAAAGACTACATGTGTACAGTATGTGATAGGCAGCTCAGATTGCAAGCTCACTATGACAGGGGATGATGAGAAATATGTAGAATATCTTAGGAATATGCTGGTGCTATATAAATGACTGATATATTTAATAAAGGTTTGGACCACAAAATCCCAAGAACCTTGTAGTCCTTCAGCTGATCTTGAAAACAATTCCCAGCAACTCCAAACTTGCCATACCACACTTATGCCAGGGATTAAAACTGCAGCTCAACAGAGGCCATAAACCTACAAATCCCAGCAGCCCACATAACCACAGGCATTCTGCACCCCCCCCCCAAAGACAACATTGCAAACCTTAAACTCAGGTGTAACTACAACTCCCAGCATGCCCTGCCAGACTGGCCATAGAGCTACAGCTTGTGTGACTTCCGTGATGTCTATGCTGGAACTGTCCCAGTTGCCACCTGTCCAGTTTTGACCCGGACAGCCTGGTAATTTGAAGGGCTTCCCGGGTCAAAACTTCCTGCAAGGTAGGAAAACCAAGATTGAAACCGCAATCACTGATCACTGCGTAATAGCCCCGCCCCCCTCTGCATCATGGCCCCCTGCCCGGTCTCCACCGGGAGAAAAGGTAAATGAGATTTTTTTGTTCTTTCCCCAAAGGGCAATTGTGAGGCCGAAGCTCCCAGGAAAACAACCCAACTGCCCTAAAACCAGCCCTTTTGTGGCTCCCCGTACCTGCCATCTCTCACTCTCAGCCCCTGCCACTGTTTAATCTTCACTACTTCCCCAAGTTTGGGACTTTTAAAGTTAAAGGTGTGTTTGGCTGCACCCATCCCTGGGTGACTAGTCTGTGTGCAGTTTGGCAGCAGCAAAAGCAGTAGATTGGCAGCGGTGGAGCAGCGCACGGCCGTGCCTCTTCAAAGCAGATTATTTACCCCCTGCCAGGCAGTAGATCAGGAGCGGGCCACTTAACAAAAAATAGAGCGGCCACTCTGGCATTTGCTCAACGGACAGATTGCCAGTCCGGGCCTGCCTGAGTTGACTGTCCGTATCCTTAAAGACCATATAGAATTGAAATACTTTGTAAAATATGACTATAAAGACAAGAGTGCTCAATATGATAGCAATGATTAGATGCTCAGCTGGACCTGTGGTTTGATGTTCAATCTTGACTACTATTTTATAATTGTAACCCTAATTTGGTTACTGTCTCTTTAAATAGCAATTAACCCTTCGCAATCCAGGGCCCTGTGTCCCTTTTGCCTTTGAAAAGTACAGGGAACTGGGATTTACAGCGCAGTGCCTCCACTGAGGAGCACACCTCAGAGGGGTTCCACTAGGAAAAATAAAACACACAGGGGCTCATTTATAAATTTTGTGCAGGGCAGATTAGTACGCACAGTGAATATATTTGCCCTGCACATGGTTATATTTACAAAGCTAAGTGTGCAAACAGAATTGCAAATTTATTTTCACATACAAATGCCTATTAGAGCTTTTTAAATATGGGAAAAATCACAAATTGTGAATATTATGTGCACACTCTGCATTTGAATTACGCCACAACTTTGGTGACAGAGAAAATATTAGCAAAATTAGAATTTCACAAATTGCAAATTTAAGTTACTGTCAATGCTATTATCACACACAACAATCTCACACAGTGGGCACACTCACGCAAACTACCGTCTCATTTGCAAGCCATTTGCGAGAATTTATTCTCAATACGAATACGCAAAAAATGGAAAGACGACACAGCAGTGCAATATTTTAGCCTTCAGGAAAAAACATGGGCAATACAATCATTTACAAATAAATATGCTCTGTGCAAACTTTATAAATGACCCCTACAGTTTGCAAATGAAACAAATATAAACTTTACTTTATATAAAACAGTAGTAAAGGACTTGGGCAATCTAATACACAATGTACGCCTGAACTGGGGACCAACCTATGAACCTAGGTACCTGTTTTTCCAACACAGTCTTTTTTATTATCAAAGTCCCAATTCTCTGGAAGAGGTTAATAACCACAGTTAGCGCTACCTTCCCCAAAAGTACCTCTCCCTTTGGAACTTAGCAGCAGCTCTCACGTAGAAGGTAAATGCACAATACCTGTCTTCAAATTGGGGCCCCATGTTTGTATCCTTGACAGTATCCTCCCTTGGGTGGCTCACTCACTGGGGTGCTCTCAGAGGCAGTCAGACTGGAGATTAAAGGCAGCTCTGCAACAGGATCAATCTCACCCGTGACACCTTTCACCTCCTGAGTCTCTAGCAGCTTGGCAGGGAACAGTATGGGATCTCTCTGTACTTCTACAAATGCAGCAGCTTGGACAGTCTCACAAGAACTGGTTCTGGCTGGATGCTGCAGCATACAACCCCTGTTAAGCTCTGTTAGAGACCTTGTACAAATGGCTCCAAGACCAGCCACTCCCTCTCTTCCATGGATGCACTGGGTTGCCCAGCCAATAGGATGGCTCTCCGGCCTGTAACTGGGCTGGATGATGTCACAGCCAGCAAAACAGGGGAAGGATTTGTCTGTGCCATACATAATCATTACTTGTTTCTTCACTGATGTCCACAATATTGATCACCATAGTGTCCAGTGTTGACTTAGAAGGTTGTCCATGGTCTTTCACCATTCTTTCATCGGTCTTTCACCAGTTCCACCACCACCTTCTTGACACTATGAGCAATTCTTATCTCTCCTGAATAGCTCTCAATACTAAATAGGTTTGTATTGGAGGCTGGGTCCACTTCGTAGGTAAGCCAAGCATTATACTGTTACTCTGTATTTTAAATTGCTGCCTAATACTTAGCGGGGCAATGCTGCTAATGGAATATTCAATTACTCAGTTTTCCCCTTCATTCAAATCAGTAGCCTTTAGGACTACTATCAGGCTGCCTTTTGAATAATTCTCTCATATGGAACCCCTATACTGTATATCGGATGGCTAAATGTTGACATTTGCATCTTGAACAAAGATTGCTATTTGGGTTGTCCCTGATCTCTTTGGAGTCCCACAGCTGTGAGAGTTAATAGATGAGATGCTTGTTCTTCCCAATTCAAGACTAACACCAGAGATTTGCTTCTGTTATCCTTGAAAGTACTTTCTATACTGAAAAGGTCACTTGGGCTCAGCTCATACGAGCACAATGAATTAGAGCTCACATGAGGATCATAAGCAGCTTCTACTGGATATTTTGAATTTATTTTTTCTATTTGAAAAACTTCAAGCGGCATGTCCAGAACAATTCCTAGTTTTATCTCACATGTCACATTGCTGCCACAAAATTCATCTCTATCTATTTTGTTACTGAAAATACTGAGTCTTAGTATCAAAATTGATCTGGAACTTACGATTGAAAAGACTTCTAGGGTCCATTTGCAGATTCTGGGCTAAATTCCCAACTGCTGCCCCTTTTTCAAGCTCTTCAATTCACTGAATATCCAATCTGCCCTTTAAACAAATGTCTAAAACAAAACAGCACTAAAGTCTTGGTCCCCCATCAACAAGCCATCCAGAGCTTCCATGTTAAGCCCATCTCGATGGAAAGTGAAAAATAATTAATGTAGCTGTAGGGATTTTATTTCAGAAGCTATTGAACAATGTTGCTTCACATATAATAGTGTGTGATTAGTTCATGTTTTTATTACAGAGATTCTGAACAATGATAGAAAATGAAAATCCAAGGCACATCTCATTTGTTGTTATTCATGCGAACACAGTGACACCTTGTGCTACTACAAAGCAGCTACAGGGAGCTTTCAGATCATAAAGTTAATCCATATATAAAGTTGATGTGTTTGCTAATAAATAATAACTGTTAGATACTATATTCTTGTTTAATTATATGTATGTGTTTATTTTAGTGAGAGAGAGATGCTAACTGGACAGTTCTCCCTATGTCTAAATCTTTGGGTGCATGGCAAAGATTGGATGCCATATACTAAATGCAGGGCTGCCATCAGGGGGGCACAGTGGGTACAGCTATACCAGACCCGGGCTTTTTTTTTAGGTTAAAGGGGGGCGGCAGTGCTACACTTCCTGGATTTGCCGTGCCCCCCTTAAGACGCGAAGAAGCGAACTCTGTCGAAAGCCACCGCTGAATGGATCTGAAAGCCGACGAAAACACCCGAAGCTGCCGAAAAGGACCCTAAAGCTTCTGAAAGCCGCTGATTTTGTTGTACAGGGCCCCTCAAATTCTGATGACGACACTGACTAAATGACCATGCTTTAAAGCATTGCATTATGCCATTTCCAATGAATTATTATGTATGGAATAAATAAGGGGATATTTTACTTCCAATGATAGAAAGACGTGAAGAAATATGTATTTACTTAATAATAAAACATGGAAATTAAATAATAGGTTCAACCCAACTTGTTGACCATATAGATTCAATTTTGTGGCTTTAATTATAGACCTGCTGTAGATATTAGAATCTATGGCCATGGTTGCCTGAGTGCCTGGCTCTGTAGATTCAACATTTCCTGCTTGTATTTTGTTTCATTTGGACATAGACATAAGCTTTATTACCATTACCCTAAATAAATGTTTCAAATGTGTATGTCCATGAACAAACAATTAGCAGCAAGAAGAAAACACGTACAGGTACATACATTAGTATAAAGACCATTTGAACCCCCTACATAGTCTCAATTATATGCAAGGCCGGATTTCTCCTAATTGCTCTAGGAAGCCGCATCCTCCTTCACCCCCTCCCACAGGATTGTGTGCATGCGCATCCTTTGTTCGTACCAGAGCCTTAGTGCCTTGCCCCAAATTTCATATGTGGCTAGGCGTCATGCCGCCTCTTATTTTATTCCGTTCCAGGTCCGGGCCTTTGTAGCCTTGACCCAAATCAAGGCTTGTCTGTAGGATGGCTGTTATGTAACAATGCAATAACATGTACGTTTATTTAATACAATTTGCGAGTGCCTTATTTACCTGCTACCTGACCTCACAATGGTCATATAAAGTACATACAAGAGATTCATTTTCTTGTTATTTACCTGTGGCAATTATTATTGGGGGTCATTTATAAAGTTTGCACAGTGCATATTTATTTGCAAATGGTTGTATTGCCAATGTTTTTTCCTGAATGCTAAAATATTGTACTGTCTTTCCGTTTTTTGCGAATTCGCATTGACAAAAAATTTTCGTATATGGCTCCAAAATGAGACCGGTGTTTGTGTGAGTGAGCCCACTGTGCGAGGTTGTTGTGCATGATAGTAACTTAAATTCGCAATTTGCAAAACTGTTTTGCAAATATTTTCTCCGCCACCAAAGTTGTGGCATAATTCTAACACAGAGTGTGTCCAATAATATTGGATTTTTGCAATATTTAAAAGTCTCTTATAGACATTCACAGTGTGAAAAAAAAATCACAATTCTGTTTGCACACTCTTATTCAGCTTGATAAATATAACCATGTGCAGGGCAAATACATTCACTGTGCGAACCAATCTGCTTTTTGCAAAGTTTATACACAAGCCCCATTGTCTTATCTCCCAGAACATCAAGCTCCAAATATAAGATGTATGTTTTGTGGTATAGGGACTTGCAGGGAGGACTGGAGGTCTGCTCCAGGTCTAGTAACCAATAGCAACCATTTGCCAGGTAGAATGCATTGGTCTACTGTTTCAAAATAAACATAAGTTCATTTGAAATGATTTACTAGACAGAAGAGAAATGTCTATTATTTTATTGCCCCTTTTGCCTTGATATTTATATGCACAACTTTTCGTACAATTAGTAGCACTGTATTAGGAAAAAAGGTATAAAAAGAAAACTATGAGTAAACCTTAATGTGCAAGTGAAGCTTACAGTATTTTTTTAGTTAGCTTAGTTTTAATTTTGAAGTTATTAGACTTCTTCATTAGACAATACAACTCGAACAATCACTCCACAGACCCTCAGGCAGCAGTAAAATCAGAACAGTTTTCTTTAACATTTTAAAATCCTGACACATGTTTTACGCTAAGACATGTAATCACAGGTATACAATTACAGTATAACAAAACATCATTGCTGACATAGTTCTATATACAAAATCAACTTTTTAAACAATAAAACTTGTGTAAAATAAACTGTGCCGTACCCAATGTCGAGGCTTAAGTATTTTAATGTTCACTTGATACATATATTGAAACAATATTAACCACATTAAAATATGCATTTGTATCCCTTTTTATGACCTTTATTTAGAGCAAATGTAACCAAATAATCTAAATTCCCGAGAAATTCGAATTCAAAAAGACCAACCGAAATTAAGTTGAAGTTTTTTTTTTGGTCTAATAGGTCAGTTTTCGATCCAATAGGTCCATATTCAGGAAAATACGAATCGAAGGAATAGCGCATTCGATCGAATTCAATTCGAAGTTTTTCCCCAAAAAACTTTGATTTTTCAAAGTCCACCAATTGACTTCATAGGCTAAAACAGCAACTCGGCAGGTTTTAGTTGGCGAATGGTCGAAGTCGAATTTTTAAAGAGTATATGATAAATTTCAATATTCGAATATTCACCTCAACCTTTGATAAATCTGCCCCTTAAAGTTTTCCTTTATTGTAAAGTTTTACTTCATCCAACAGGCTTCATATCAAATATTGAACATGGGGGGGGGGCTTGTTTATCAAAATCTGAATTTTTCTGGCTATTTAAATAATAAAAAAGTCAGACCAAACTAGAATCCACCATTCCTTTAGTCCGTTTGCTCCAACGTGGGAGCATAGGGCCTCAACGACACTCCTCCAACGAACTCGGTTTGCAGCGGTCTTCTTCAGCTGAGCCCATGTCCATCCATTCAGCTGAGCCCATGTCCACCATTGGACCTTATTTTTTATTAAAAAAAGCCACGACTTAATTGGATCAGGGACAAACGTGAAAAAATTTAGTAAAAATTCAAATTGCTCGATTTTTTCTGGCTTTTTCCCAAAAAGCCAGAATTTTCTGGCTAATTCCAGTGCAGACCACAGATACTTCCAAAAAGGATAGGGACCTCTCCCAATTATATACAACCTCGGCAGGTCTGAGATGCTGGATTTTCAGATTCAGACTTTTTACATCCAAAGGGTATAATAAATCTCAAAAAATTTGAGTTTCTTTACTACTAAAAATTCTGATGTTATAAAAACAAAAAAAATACATTTTTTTTGGCATTCGAACTTTAATAAATAACCCGCTAAATATTACATATAAAATATCAAATACTCCATATAAAAGTCCAAATTTAAATTTCTCCTACTTGATTCTGCTCTATACATCACAGCTGACATCCCACTTCAATATGGGCAAATATTTCTTAACAATCTGTTTAATTGTACCAAACTTTAAAATAAAAATGGGTTTATTTTTCTTGTCTTCTTCTTCTTCTTCTTCTATTTTTCTCTATTATTATTTTAAATACCTGTTTTCTTCAAAATGCTAACATAAATGCTCTTTTCAAATTTTGTTTTTGGTAGCTTCTTGCCAAAAAAGTGGTCCATCAGATTACAAGCCTTTAAAGGAAAATCCTCCTTGGTACTGCATTTAGGCCTTAATCTACAAAACTACCCTGTAAGTATTCACCTAAATACATGTTTAGGGTGACAAGTTTGCATGAGCAATTAACTGCCTGCAGATTTATTGCGATACACTGTGTTGCTTGTACTGTTCATGTGATTGGATAATTATGGAATTTGGTTGATTGAATTCTCCACTTGCTGTGGGTTTGTGGTGCTACACCCAGACCACTGATAGGGAGTGGTGAGTGACCCGTACTGCACATAATGTTTCCGTGATTGATTCAAGAGAAAGGTTCAGGGCATGGACATCTAAACCAAATATGTTATTTGGTGAGTGCTCGGTATTCTTTTAGTGCTTATTTATGAATTAAATTACATTTAAATTATAGCTTGAATATGAATACTTATGTTTTTATGTTTTTATCAAATAACTGTCAATCTTTAGAGCAAACAAATTAGGTTTTTTTTGTGAGCCAAGAAGTATCTTGTTTGTTCCAAGAGGCCTCTCCTTTGCTTCTTCATTCAGAGACAAGAGTCAAGTGGTTCAAGTGCTGCACTGCAAAAGCCAGCTGCATATTGTCAGCGCTCACGGAAATGGCTGCACAGAACCAGTTCTTTTGCTTTGCACACTGCCTTAGAAGTCATACATTAAGTGACCCCTTATATGTTATATACCTCAACATATATAAAGTATGCACACAATGTCTATAGCATATTTGGTCTGAAATATATATAGTACCTTTCTTTTTAGTTTAGTAAATGTTTTTTAACTACAAATGAGTAAAATGTTCAGCACTGCATTCTGAACAGCAACATTTTTGCTTATTAGAATATTTTTGGAATATAAATAAATCTTTGAAAGTACTGGCTGTTCACACCCGGTATTGCAAGGGGCAGATTTATCAAGGGTCGAAAAAAAACTTCAAAATTCGACCATCGAATTGAAAAACTTTGAATTAGAATATGGCAATCCTACGATCGAATAAAAAATGTTATATCGAACGATTTTAGTGTACGATCAATGGATTTTTATTCGATGTGTAAAGACTTAGAAAAAGTTTGTAGAAGGTCCCCATAGGCTAACATAGCAATTCAGCAGGTTTAATTTGGCTAAGTATTGAAGTCAAAGTTTTTTTAAAGAGACAATACTTCGATTATCGAATGGTCGAATATTCAAACGATTTTTACTTCGAATTGAAGTTGAAGTAAATTCGAAGTCGTAGTATCCTATTCGATGGTGGAAGTATCCAAAAAATGACTTCAAAATTCGAACTTTTTGTACACTATGGGGTAAATTCACTTTGCGCCACCTTGCCAGGCATAGAGTTATTTCCAATACACTAATTCACTAAAATGCGAAGTTGCATCTTAGCAACACTGGTGAAGTTCTACAAGCGTTAATTCGTCAGTGCGAGCATTTCTTAGTGATCTTTCTCTAGCGATCAATTCTGCCAAGCGAAACTTTGTTAGTACTCTTACGCTTAGTTCAATATGAATGGGGTCGTATAGACGTCTTTATTGGAGATGTTGGTGCAAATGCTTGAAGTGGCCACTTATAATAACAAATGTCCAAGGAAGCAAAATAAAGACAGAAGAGATCCTCTAATGTCATAGACAGGAGCCCACCCCTCAAATGGTTGGGAAAAAAATGTTAACATAAAAATCTTTAATAGTTAGAACTTTAGAAGACAATCCCGCATTAAAATATGAAAAAATGCCAGTGTTTTTTTTTTAGAACTTTTACGACTTTCCAGCATACAGGATATGATGTCACTGTCATAAGATTGAGGAGGATGTAGCTTCATCTTATCAGTTCGGCAAGTCTAAGGTGACAAAGGAAACTCTGGCGAAAGAGGTAACACTCAACACAAAAATTAATCTGGTGTGAAACTGCGATAGCAACGGTCTCTTTTACTAGCGAATTGTCGTCTACGCCTGTTAGTAAATTGGCGATGTCCCTGCGGATGAGATTTCTGCTGAATTTTCTCTAACGACGGCCACTTCGCCCCTTTAGTAAATCTGCCTCATGTATTTAACAATTTCATATTTGTTTTATATTATGTTTTGAAAAGAAATAGAAAAAAGAAATAGAATTACAACTCTATAATATGTCAATTTCACCTAACATTAAAATGGGACAGGAATAAGTAGATCATTTTTGTGTTGCAAGACATTTATTTATCTCAGTTGCTCCTCCAAAAATGTATATGTTACTGTTTTTTTTTAACTATTTAAACACACTTTTAAAAGATGTTCCTACGACGTTATCATTTAAAAGACATTCCAACGTTCCATTGACAATACAGCAGAGAGTGTACAGTATCTTTATAGAAATTGTTCTAAACCAGATTTAACTAATCAATAATATAGCAGACTTAAAAATTAATTATAGACACAGGCTATGAATTTGCAAAGAAAAATCTTGAATAAGATTAGGTGATAACCCGCTTACCTGACTTGTTAAGTTAGCAATGGCACATTGTTGGGATGTAGTTCCTTCCATCTGTGAAGACGGAGGTACATTTGGAGTGAATAATATTAAATCATTCTTTGTCTGAAGTGAGTTTGAGTAGAACTTGTATTGGCTTTGAGAATACACCCAGCTTCCTACTGTGTTTGAGCAGACCTTGTAATTTTGTCTGAGTTGACTGACCTCGTCTCTATATTTCTGCCAACGTAAAACAGTGAAAGAAATAAGTGTAATGAGGAAAATGCTAGAGACTGAGCAAATGGCAGCAACCAAATAAACATTTGCATCAGAAAATTCATCAGTGTTTCTTCGTGAATTATGATTCACAGTGTGGGCCACTTCTTCAATATCTGTCAAGCAGATGATGATTTCAGTTAGTGCTGTCATTACAGGTTCTCCATTGTCTTCAGCCACCACAAACAGTCTGAACTCCCTGCCATCTGTTTCTGTTAAGGGGCGCATAAGTCTTATTTCTCCAGTATGTTGCGAAATAATAAATGGAGCATTTCCACCTGGATTCTTAAACCTATAAGACACCAGTGCATTATATCCAGAATCCAAATCAATAGCAATAATCTTAGTTATCAGGCGACCTGGTTGTGCTAACTTGGGGGCTTTTACTGATGTTCTTGATGCACTATTAGAATATTCTGATGTAAACACTGGTGCATTGTCATTTACATCTACAATAAAAATGTTAAGTGTCACATTGGAGCTCAGTGGAAGAAGTCCTGCATCTGTGACTTTTATGTGACACTGGAAATATGGAACTTGCTCATGGTCAAAAGATAACAATGCAAACAAGTTTCCATTTTCTGGATTGATAGAGATATAGGAAGAAATCGGAATGCCTTCTATGAAGTTCTCATTGAGTGAGTATGTTATGAAAGAATTCTGGCCAATATCTGAATCAGAGGCAGATGCTGTGTAGACATGAGAACCTGGTGGATTATTTTCCCTAATAAAAATAGTTTGAACTGATTGTTGAAACAGGGGTGCATTGTCATTCACATCACTGATCTCAACACTGATGGTCATTGAGACTGAGAGGGATGGAGAACCTTCATCTGTAGCAGTTACCACTACTTGGTATTCTGATTTGTTTTCTCGATCCAAAGGTGCATTAACTATGAGAGAAAAATCCCCACTGAATGCAGGGTTTATTTTAAAGGGAGTGGTTGGCAAGCTGTAACAGTTCACTCTTCCATTGCGTCCAGAGTCTCTATCACGGGCTCTTATGATTGCAACAATGGTTCCTTGGGTTGCATCTTCAGGAACAGGCAAAGCAAGGGAAGTCACCATCATCTCAGGAGCATTGTCATTCAGATCTATGACTGTGACTAAAAGTTGACAGTGTCCTGTCAAAGAAGGTTCGCCGTTATCAAAAGCATTCACGTGGATCTCATATTCATTATCTTTTTCATAATCAAGTTCACCATTTACCCAAATTTCTCCTGTAATCTTATCCAAAATAAATGTTGACAACACCTGAACTAGTACCAGTTTACTGAATTCATATGATATTTCACCATTTTTACCCAGATCCAAGTCAGTTGCATTCAGCTGTCCCACTAAGGTCCCTTTAGGTGCATTCTCAAAAACGCTATATTGGTAGAATGGCTTTATAAATGCTGGGGAGTTGTCATTCACATCTTCAACATTGATAATAAGCTGTGTAGAGCCACTTAGTTTTGGTTTTCCACCATCAAAAGCTGTGAGTGTTAAATTGTGCAAACTAAGCTTTTCTCTATCAAGTGATTTCTTTAGAACAAGATGTATAGATCTCACCCGGTAAATGACTTTGGGCAGTTCTAATATAAAATATTCATTTGCGCTTAGTTCGTAGTTTGTGACAGAATTTGTTCCAATATCAGGGTCTACAGCTCCCTCTAGTGGGAAACGAGATCCAGGTAGTTTTGATTCTGCTATTGAAATTACATATTCTTCAGCAGGGAAGGTTGGATAATTATCATTTATGTCCTCTATTTCCACATCCACACGGTGCATTTGAACAGGTTTATCAAAAATAACTTGAATGGACACAATACAAAGAGGTAAATCTGGACACAGCTCTTCTCTGTCTATTGTATGTTTAACAAATAAAATGCCATTTTGCAGATTTACCTGAAAATATTCCTTTTGGTCTAAAGAGACAATCCTTAGCATCCTGGAATTAATCTCACTGATTTCCAAACCAAGATCCTGTGCAATCCTTCCAACAAAGGTTCCATGTTTGGATTCTTCAGGGATGCTGTAATGAAGCTGACAGAGGACCGGATCACAAGCCATTTGCAGTAGGAAGAAATGAACAGCCTGGATTATTACCAGAACATCTGTTTTAAAGTTAAGCATTTCCATTAATCGGTCAGATGGCAGGTGAAGCTTAATCCAGTTCTAAAAATACATCCAGAATATCTTGAATCATGGAGAATAAAATGGAAACATCCACAATTATATTTAAGACCCAGCAGTAATATGGCTGATTCAAATTTATCATGGCCTTTTAAAAGATATCGTAGGTAGACGCTGACATCTTGTGTTGGAAATGAAAGTTGCAGATGACATGTTCATACTTTTTTTCCAGAAAAGCTCAAAACTTATTATTGCAGTAGAGTAAAATGTTTAAACTATTTTTCTTATTATTGTTTGTATTAAATTAAATCTTTTATTTCACCGCAACCAGAGGCCTTTTGCATTCCTGCAATTCATGTTTTCAATCCTGGTATTCACTAATGCTGATAGTTACAAATGTACACATCTTTTTTCAAATTTGTCTGGAAAAACAAGGGGAAACAAATTCTCTATAGCTATCAAGGGATATTGACATAAAAGGGAAATTATTTCCCTGTGATCGTTAGGTGCATCTTGTAGACTCAGGTACCACCCATGGGTCTTTCAGAGCTGAACAGTCTTCCTAAAAGGAGAAGGAAAGTTTAAAACTAAGTAAGCCTTATCAGAAAGGCCCACCTAAATATACCAGTAAATCCTCAAAGTAGTGCTGCTCTGAGTCCCCTGTTAAAAGAAACACTGCATTTCTTCCCCTCTATTGTGTACACATGGGATTCTGTATCAGAGCATGCTCAGTTTGCTCCTCTCCCTCCCCCCCTTCTCTGTTGTAATCTGAGCCCAGAGCTTTAAATTAGCAGAGAGAGAGACTTAGACAGGAAGTGATGTCACACCAAGCTAATATGGCTGCTGCTATCCTTAACAAACAGAGAGCTTCTCAAGCTTTTTACTCAGGTATGGTAAAACATTATATAGAATAAATATAGCATTCTAGCATGCACTATTGCAGATAATCTATTGGCAATAAAATGCCTCTGTAGCTTTCCTTCTCCTTTAAAATAAGGAATATGAAGAAACAAGAAATAATTAATAAAGGAACTCTGTCATGAATTTTATGGTATAGTTTACACTGTTTACACTGCAAATAATTAACTCTACCATGTAAAATTTAATTCCTCACCCAACAGGTGTATTTTTTTCTCAATTGTAATGTTGGTGTGTAGGCAACCATCTCAGAAAGTCATGCCATGTAGTCATGTGCTTTCAGAAAGAGCCACTGCACTATGGAACTGCTCTATGACAGGCTTCTGTTTCTCCTATTCAATGTAACTGATGGAGTAACAGCGGGACATGGATTTTTACTACTTAGGGGTAAATTTATCAAGGAGTGAAGTTCCGCCACTAGAGTGAAATTTTGCAGCTCTCCATTCATTTCTATGGGATTTTGAAAGGCATATTTATCAATGGGTGAAAGTGAAATTTCATCCTTTGATAAGTACGCCTTTAAAAACCCCATAGAAATGAATGGGAAGTGGCGGAATTTCACTCTAGTGGCAGAACTTCACTATTAACTTCACTCTTTGATAAATATACCCCTATGTGTTGTTCTTAGATCTCCGGCACAACAGGTTATTTCCAGCAGGGAAACCCTTGCTCGTTTATTTTGCGGATGCAACGTTTCGGGGCGTAACCCCTTTGTCAAGCATGACAACGAGCAAGGGTTTCCCTGCTGGAAATAACCTGTTGTGCCGGTGATTTCTTCCTTCTCGATTGCTGTGGAGGTTGCCAACACCTCCTTCATCGAGTACCAGGTGTCACGGAACTTGGACGGCCAGGGTGTGCGAGGTGACTCCCTTCTTCTTCCCATTGTTCTTAGATCTCCCAGGAAGCTGCTATATAGTTAACTTCCCATTGATCTGCTGATTGGCTACTGGAGGGGGGGTTATAAAATCATTCCAACTTGCAGTGTAGCAGTAAAGAGTGACTGAAGTTTATAAGATCACAAGTCATATGACTGGGGGCACCTTTGAAGCTGACAATATGTCTAGCCCCATGTCAGATTTCAAAATTAAATACAAAAAAAAACTGTTTGCTCTTTTGAAAAATGGATTTCAGTGCAGAAATCTGCTGGAGCAGCACTATTAACTGATGCATATTGAAAATAAAATATTTTTTTTAAGGTAACTATATTCAGAGAAGGAGACAGCAACAAACAAGCAGATTTCACAAACATAGCAAGATTAAAAAAACAACCAAATTAAAAACAAAAGTTTCTTTGTTCCTAATGTTCCTAAAAATGTAGTCATTTATCATTCCCAACATCCTAAAAAAATGTAATTTATGTTGCATCTAGGAGTCACAGACAAGTGAACTTTGTTCTCACTTGTGGTTTTATATAGAAATCTTTTTGGGCACAAAGCAATTCATTCTAACACACTTACTAGACCTATACCTAAATATAATATTAAGTTATTAGGCATAATTTTAAATATAAAGTCATTAATAAATACAAATTATTGCAATATATGGAAACTGTATTAATGTTTATGTTCCATATCAATTATAGATAATAATGTCTATCAATACAATAATTATGCCAATGGTGTACAGTATCGTTATTAAAAATTGTAAGTACCGGTACTCTGAGAAAAACAATGCACTCAGTAAAAGCTTCTAGGTTATTGACAAAAGAATGGGACTTTGTTTGTATTATACAATATCTCTGAATGGTCAAGCAGTCGTATAGTTCAAACTAGACAACCATATTGCCATATTTTGAAGCCCTTTTAGGTGTGCATGAATGAAAAACTACCAGTAGCACCAAATAAAGTATTTAATTTCATTTTAAAAATTGTAGTAAATTGTCAAAAACTAAATGTTAATTGGTTTCTGTACTAATACAAGTTAGCACCCATGTTCATTAATCAGCATTATAGTGGGTTACATGTATGGAATCCCAAATCCTGAAATCTGTTATCCAAAAAGCTCTGATTTACTGGAAGGCCGTCTCGGCCATTGTAAGCAAATAGTTCTATTTTTTAAAAAAGAGAACAAGCCATTTCAATGTAGAAAGAACCTTTTTTTATCAGGAAACACTAAGCATCCTATGCTGCAAAATATTGCTTTTATACCTTTAAGTAATATTGAATAAAAAGAGAAAAACCTGTGTTAACTCTTAAAACTTGGGACCTATACAGAGGTCTGACTAGGTCAGTTTAACAGTACACTGGACTGTGATCATAGTATTATTTTAAGCTGACTCTTTTAAGATGGTTACCTGGGGGGCTGCCTAGATTTGGAGTTGCAATTGATTTCATTATTCTCCTCTTGTCTTTCTCATACTCCTAAAGGTTGCTGGATTTGTGGTCTTATCGTTAGATAGCCTTACATGAGTCAGCTTAAAATAATACTACGATCACAGTCGAGTGTACTTTGACTGTTTTTACTTTGTGGTCTCCCTGAGATAGCAAAAAAATGAGATAGGGTTCTTGGGAAGGCTCCACCATCTATATTTTCTCCTTCAATCTATTTCAATGAAATCCAGCGCTCTATTAATTAAATTTTTTTTGTTTATTTCTATCCCTAGCACTATATCAAACATTGTATAATTTTATTAATTGTATGAGTAATAGATTTAAACTATTGAAGCACCTAGCACTTTAAAAATAATATTGGAATTAATTTTCTCTGCAATATAAGCACTGTGCACTTTCCCAGGTTATGAATTTCTGGTTTCCAATCATTAACTCTCAACTTATGGAGTAATGAATTAATTTCTAAGCACTTAGCACTTTGTTAGTATAGAACAACATAGGTAATCCAGAATAATCACGAGACACGGTTAATAGAAATTAATTAATCTTCATACACAATTCCTTCTAAAACAAATTAATTAGTGAATAACGTTGTAACAATTCATGAAAGTGGTTAGTCAATTGTTGGGAGGGTAATTAAATTATTTTATTGCTGCTAATCACCCTAAGGGGTCATTTTACCAATAATTAGCAAGGGAATATACAGGGTACTCTTTCTCTTTCTTATAAATACCTTTAAGTAATAGCCATTTAGTTGAGAAAAGTTTTTTTCTGATATTTTGAGCTGGATAGAAATATTGCATTCTTCTAACAATACTATGTATCAGCAATACATCATAGTAATTAAGAAAATCAGTGATAAATCAAACTTAAAATCTCATTATAGACAAAGGCTATGAACGAGTAAAGGATTGAATAAAATGAAGTGTTAACCAGCTTACCTGACTTGATGAGTTAGCAATGGCACCTTGCATGGATGTGGTTCCTTCAGGCTGTGAAGACAGAGGTCCATTTGGAGTGAAGACTATTAAATCATTCTTTGCTTGAAGTGAATTTGAGTAGAACTTATATTGGCTTTGCGAATACACCCAGCTACCCACTGTGTTTGAGCAAATCCTGTAATTTTCTCTGAGTCGGTTGACCTCATCCCTATATTTTTGCCATCGTAAAATTGTGAAGGAAATGAGAGTAATGAGAAAAATGCTGGAAATCGAGCAAATAGCTACAACTAAGTAAATATTTGCATCAGAAAATTCATCATTGATTGCTCTTGAATGATGATGAACTATCTTTGTGTTTTCACCAGAATCCTTAATAAAGATGATGATTTGAGTTAGTGCTGTCATTGCAGGTTCTCCATGGTCCTCAGCCACCACAAATAGTCTGAACTCATCGCCTTCTCCTTCTGTTATGGGACGTATCAGCCTTATTTCTCCAGTATGTTGAGAAATAGCAAATGGGAAATTTCCTGCTCCATTTTTAAACTTATAAGACATCCATGCATTATATCCAGAATCCAAATCAATAGCATTAACTTTAGTTACCAGATTACCTGCTTGTGCTGATTTGGGTGCAGTTACCAGCATTGCAGATGCACTATTAGAATAATTTGATGTAAACCGAGGCTCATTGTCATTTACGTCTACAATGAAAATATTTAGTGTGAGATTAGAGCTCAAAGGAGGAAGTCCCGCATCAGTGGCTTTAATATGACATTGGAAATATGCAACTTCTTCATGGTCAAAAGATGACAAAGCAAATAGATTTCCATTTTCTGGGTTGATGGAGATATAGGAGGAAATGGGGATGCCTTCTATGAAGCTCTCAGTGAGTGAGTATGTTATGAAGGAATTCTGTCCAGTATCGGTATCAGAGGCAGATACTGTGAAGACATGAAAACCTGGGGGGTTGTTTTCCCTGATAAAAATTGTGTGAATGGTTTGTTGAAATAGGGGTGCATTGTCATTCACATCACTGACCTCAACATTGATTGTTATTGAGGCTGAGAGGGATGGGGAACCTTCATCTTTAGCAGTTATCATAACTTGATATTCTGATTTGTTTTCTCGGTCTAAAGGTGCATTAACTACTAGAGAAAAATCCCCACTGAATGCAGGGTATACTTTAAAGATAGTGGGTACTGAGCTGTAGCAATTCACTTTTCCATTGTCCCCAGAGTCTCTATCGCGGACTCGAATAATTGCAACAATGGTTCCTTGATTTGAATCTTCAGGAACAGGCAAAGAAAGAGAAGTTACAGACATCTCAGGAGCATTGTCATTCAGGTCGACAACTGTGACTAAGAGTTGGCAGTGTCCTGTCAAGAGGGGTTCACCATTATCAAAAGCATCAATGAGGACTTCATAAGTATTGCTCTTCTCATAGTCCAGTTCACCTTTCACCCAAATTTCTCCTGTGTACTTATCTAGATTAAATATTGACAAAACTCGTTCAGGGACCAGTTTGCTGAATTCATATGATATTTCCCCATTTTTCCCCATATCCAAGTCTGTTGCAATAAGCCTTGCCACTAAAGTCCCCTTAGGAGCATTTTCAGTGATGCTGCACTGATAAATTGACTGGTTAAATATAGGAGGGTTATCATTCACGTCTTCAACATTTATAATAAGTCGCGTAGAGCCACTTCGTTTGGGGTTTCCACCATCAAATGCCGTAAGAGTCAAATTGTGCAAGCTTACTTTTTCTCTGTCAAGTGATTTTTTCAGAACAAGTTGTATAGATTTAATCTGGTAAATAAATTTTGGAAGTTCTAAAATAAAATAATCATTTGCACTAAGTTCATAGTTTGTGATAGAATGTGTTCCAATATCAGCATCTACTGCTCCCTCTAGTGGAAATCGTGTCCCTGGCAGCCTTGATTCTGGTACAGATATAACGTATTGACTGGAAGGGAACGCTGGATAATTATCATTGATATCCTCTATCTCCACATCTACACGGTGCATTTGAACAGGTTTATCAACAATAACTTGAATGGGTACAATACAAAGAGGTAAATCTGGACATAGCTCTTCTCTGTCTATTGTATGTTTAACGAATAAAATGCCATTTTGCAGATTTACCTGAAAATATTCTTTCTGATCCATAGAGAGAACCCTTAGCATCCTGGAATTAATCTCACTTATTTCCAGACCCAGATCCTGTGCAATCCTTCCAACAAAGGTTCCGTGCTTGGATTCCTCAGGGATGCTGTAATGAAGCTGACAGAAGACCTCCATTTGCATTAAGAATACATAAGCAGCCTGGGTTATCACCAGAACATCCAGTTTGAAGGTAAACATTTCCTGAAGTCAATTAGAGGGTATTTGATGCTTCATATAATCACATCCAAATTGTCTTCCGTTCCAGAGAGATTAAAAGGGAAACATGCACAATTTTAACCTAGATCCAGCAGCAATATGGCTGATTCACCAGCAAAAAGAGAGCCAGTATCTCTAATAGGTAAGAGATTCCAAAGGCAGATACTGACATCTTGTGTTGGAATTAAACATTGCATGTAGTATTTTGGTAAAATATTTTCTTCATATGAATTAGTAATGAAACTAGTACTTAAATCTAGTAGGAATATCTTTACTGCTTTTGTCTTTTAAGGTGATACTATAAAAGGGAAGAAAGACAGAAGTAATTTTTCCAGCCAATTATCCATAGAAATATGAATAATTTATTAAAACATTTTATTTTTATTAATGTATTTGTCTGGACCTAACTTGTTACATATTTTGTGTTGAATGTATACATTATGCAAATGTATTTTTATATTAAGGCTTGAATTCGAATTTTCAATTTTTTTTATGGTCAAAACTGTCAAATTGAACTAGGGAATTGTCCAAACTTAATTCAAGTTTTTTTAAAAAAATTCAAATTAGATTTTCAATATTTATCATAGTCCTTTAAGAATTCAAATTCGACTGTTTGCCACCTAAAACATGCCAAATTGCTGTATAAGTCAATGAGAGAAGTCCAGAGATCAATTTGGTGATGTTTGCAGCCTTCTCTTTTCAGAGAAAAAACTCTAATCGAATTTGATCGAATTTGAATCAAATGGAATCGAGCTTTTAAAATTCAATTTTATTAATACATTTTCCCAAGTCAAATTTCGAATTCAATCGAATTTAGGGGAGTTGTAAAAAAAAACTCACATGAATTCAGAATTCGACCCATGTAATTTTGGGGCACATTTATTAAAAATCAAATATGATTTTTCTCCACAATTCAAATTTTTTTTTGCACCCAAACTCACACATTTGAGTTATATTTTTTAAAAACTTAAATGTCTAGGATTTATTAAGAAAAAAATTTAAAAGCATGAATGTTAAAATCCGTTTTTTATCAGAAAACATAATCAATTTGAGTTTTTGGGACATAAATTTGATCGATTTGAGTTTTTTCAGGACATGAACTTGATCATTAGAGTTTTTTCCCAGTTGTTTTTCATGCAAATTTTTGACATTCGGATTTTTCCATAAACACAAACATTTGAAATTAGAGTTTATCCAAGGTAGAAAAACTCTCACACAACTCACAAATTAGATTCTTGATAAATATGCCCCTTTGTGTTGAATTTATACAGTATGCAAATATCTTTTTGTGTTGTGGCATGGGGAGGCCCATTTAAAAAGGTCGAATTTCTAAATCGTATGAGTTTTTTACATTAAAGCAAGTTGCTTAGAATAGTGATGGGTGAATTTGTCCCATTTCGCTTCGTCGGAAAATTTGCAAAGTGAATTGAAGTCATTCGGCGTCAAAATAATTTAATTGTTATACGCGCACCTATTTTTGCCAAGTGCAAGTCAATGGGCGGCCAAATAATTTTGACGCGCGACAATGCGTGACTATTCTGACGCATGCACAAATTTTTTTAGATGCAGCAGATTTTTCATCTGCGAATTTTCACAACAGTTTCGGAAATTTATTTCCCAGTGGCGAAACGCGGAAATTCACCGCTGGTTTTGTGCCTGCCAAATTTATTCGCCCATCACTATACAAGAAAGCTTTGTGTTCTAGGTCCTACTTTGGCTTCATACAGACCACTCTTTGGCACTAGTGGAACTGCTGAAGCCCCATTCAATTATAATTAACTGAATTTGTATGGCAATATGCTCAGAAACAGAGTAATTCAATTGGAGGTGAAGTTTTTTTCCACATAACCACACAAAACATGTCTTATTTTGAAGAATTTATATTCATTATTTTCTTAGTACAAAATGATTGTGCTTGTTTATGCTTTTTGTGCTCAGGCTTCTATCCATAAAGAAACCCCACTGGTTAAGTTAATGGTCTCTTCCATGATCAAGCTATTGTGTTGCTTAAATCATTATCGTATTACCATGTGAATATATTTGCTTCAATTTTACAGAACAGTCACCGACATAATATTCTATATGACAGGCAATGGTAGTGTAGGGATACAGAGGTTTAATTCCCCTCTGTTCCTTAAAATGTGAAACCACGTGTTGGGAAATCCCCTGCCTGTGCAGCTACAGAGTCTACCTAAAGTCCTGGGAGGGGCTGGAGCCTTGTCCGAGTGCAATGTGTCTGGCAGACACCGGAGGGTGTCACGAGGTGTCGCTGCTGCACCAACTTTGGATATTTAGGAGAGCCATGTGCTCACATTTGCCATTCCTGCTTTCACTTTCACTGCCGCAAAGATGTAAGGGGCAAAAGCTGGAGGAGTCCCTGGATGGCTGGGTTGCGGCAGCCCCAAAGCCTGGGAGCTAGACCAGGAGGGTCGGGAGCTAGACCAGGAGGGTCTGAAGCTCATAAATGCAAAACTGGACTTTTACATGCTCGTACTATGGAGATTTCTGGGAGCTATAATTTAGCTGGAGGATAAAGCAAGTTGTATGCTCAGCGAGGAGAACCTGGAGCTTCTCAGAATGTCATCGCTGTGGATGCCTGTTTCAGCTCTGCGTAAACCTACCCATCTGTGTGAATCCCAAGGGTGAGTTGTGCCTGAGGGAGGGTAGAAAAAGAGAGGATCCAGCATGTTGCATGTGTGTGATACAGGCTTTGCTCATGCGCCTGCCACATGGGAGTAAATACCTTTGTCCAGTGGGAAGGGTATTTGGGCAGGTAGCGCTACCTGGGAAACTTAAGAGCTTTTTGGGAGAAAAGGGACTGAGATTCTTTGTCCACCAGGAATGAAGTGTGACTTTGCCTGCCAATGAGTTGCCAGGATTGGACAGCAGATATTCCCAGGGTAGTGGGTCATCTATATCAAGCAAATGTATATTTTACTTTGCCTTTAATCTTGCATAAAGTAATATCTGTTACATAGAAATTTGTGTTTGAATGTTTTCCTAAAGGGGCCGCCCGCAGGTATATTCTTGGATCCCATTCACCGCTAGTTCGCGCCTGCCAAATTTATTCGCCCATCACTATACAAGAAAGCTTTGTGTTCTAAGTCCAACTTTGGCTTCATACAGACCACTCTTTGGCACTAGTGGAACTGCTGAAGCCCCATTCAATTATAATTAACTGAATTTTCATGCCAATATGCTCAGAAACAGAGTAATTCAATTGGAGGTGAAGTTTTTTTCCACATAACCACACAAAACATGTCTTATTTTGAAGAAGTGATATTCATTATTTTCTCTATCCATAAAGAAACCCCACTGGTTAAGTTAATGGTCTCTTCCATGATCAAGCTATTGTGTTACTTAAATCATTATCGTATTACCATGTGAATATATTTGCTTCAATTTTAGAGAACAGTCACTGACATTGTATTCTATACGACAGGCAATGGCAGTGTAGGAATACAGAGGTTTAATTCCCCTCTGCTCCTTAAAATGTGAAACCACATGTTGGGAAATCCCCTACCTGTGCAGCTACAGAGTCTACCTAGAGTCCTGGGAGGGGCTGGAGCCTTGTCCGAGTGCAGTGTGTCTGGCAGATATCGGAGGGTGTCACAAGGTGTTGCTGCTGCACCAACTTTGGATATATAGGAGAGCCATGTGCTCACATTTGCCATTCCTGCTTTCACTTTCACTGCTGCAAAGATGTAAGGGGCAAAAGCTGGAGGAGTCCCTGGATGGCTGGGTTCGGCAGCCCCAAGCCTAGGAACTAGACCAGGAGGGTCTGAAGCTCATAAATGCAAAACTGGACCTTTACATGCTCATACTTGGAGATTTCTGGGAGCTATAATTTAGCTGGAGGATAAAGCAAGTTGTATGCTCGGCTAGGAGAGCCTGGAGCTTCTGAGAATGTCATCGCTGTGGATGCCTGTTTCAGCTCTGTGTAAACGTACCCATCTGTGTGAATCCCAAAGGTGAGTTGTGCCTAAGGGAGTGTAGAAAAAGAGAGGATCCAGCATGTTGCATGTGTGTGATACAGACTTTGTTCGTGCGCCTGCCACATGGGAGTAAATACCTTTGTCCAGTGGGAAAGGTATTTGGGCAGTTAGCGCTAATTGGGAAACTTAAAGGAACAGTAACATCAAAAAATAAAAGTGTTTTAAAGTAATGAAAATATAATGCAGTGTTGCCCTGCACTGGTAAAACTGCTGTGTTTGATTTAGAAACACTACTATTGTTTATATAAATAAGCTGCTGTGTAGCAATTGAGGTAGCCATTCAAAGGAGAAAAAGCTCAAGTTACACAGCAGATAGCAGATAAATTCTGTCTGTCTAATGGTGTTATCTGTTATCCATTAGTTAACCTGTGCCATATAGCCGTTTTTCAATTTCCGCCATTGCTCCACAGCAGCTTGTTTATATGAACTATAGTATTGTTTCTGAAGCAAACAGATCAGTTTTACCAGTGCAGGGCAACAATACATGATATTTTCATTACTTTAAAACACTTATATTTTTTGGTGTTACTGTTCCTTTAAGAGCCTTTTGGGAGAAAAGGGACTGAGACTCTTTGTCAACCAGGAGTGGAGTGTGACTTTGCCTGCCAAAAGTTGCCAGGATTGGACAGCAGATATTCCCAGGGTAGTGGGTCATTTATATCATGCAAATGTATATTTTACTATGCCTTTAATCTTGCATAAAGTAATATCTGTTACATAGAAATTTGTGTTTGAATGTTTTCCTAATGGGGCCACCCGCAGGTATATTCTTGGATAGTTGGAAAAAGTGTTTAATTTATTGATTAAAAAAACATTTTCTTTGCAAAATGAGTATATTAGTATACCATTATACTGGTATATATACTGAACATTTATGGTCCTCTTCTTCTTCTCCTTCTCATGCAGAATCCCATGTGATCATACAAGACAGTCACTCAGGATCATACCTCGAGTAGTGCTCATACAGTTACATAAAAATCAAAAAATAAAAATTACCATATCTCAAAACTAGTGATGGGCGAATAAATTCGGCTGGCACAAATTTGCAGCAAATTGCAGTGTTTTGCCGCCAGCGAATAAATTTGTGAATCCCCTGTGAAAATTCACCGGTGAAAATTCGCCGGTGTCAATTTCCGAGTTTCACAATTTTTTTTCGTGAAAATGTTAGATTTTCACGATTTTTTTGTGTTTTTTACCTTTGAATTTCACTATTTTTGAGTGAAAACGTCCGAATTTTATAATTTTTTGGGAAAATGTTAGAATTTCAAGATTTTTTGGGAACTTTCCTATTTCACGATTTTTCGCCGTTTTGCAAATTTTGTGAGAATTTTGTGAATTTTTCAGCAAAGTGAAATGGGACAAATTCGCCCATCACTACTCAAAACATTTTTATGGATGCATGTATGGTAACAAATTCATACTATGAGTTTGTGCCAGCATGGTTTTATGCGTAATAGATCTTGCCAGACTAACTTAATTTCTTTTTATGAGAATGTAAGTAGAGACCTCGATTCTGGGATGGCAGTGGATGTGATTTACTTAGACTTTGCTAAAGCATTTGATACAGTGCCACACAAAAGGTTACTGGTTAAATTAAGGAATGTTGGCCTGGAACATAGTATTTGTACCTGGATAGAGAACTGGCTAAAAGATAGACTACAAAGAGTGGTGGTAAATGGAACATTTTCTAATTGGACCAGTGTTTTTAGTGGAGTTCCGCAGGGCTCTGTACTAGGTCCCTTGCTTTTCAACTTTTTTATTAATGACCTGGAGGTGGGCATTGAAAGTACTGTTTCTATTTTTGCAGATGATACTAAATTGTGCAGAACTATAGGTTCCATGCAGGATGCTGCCACTTTGCAAAGTGATTTGTCTAAACTGGAAAACTGGGCAGCAAACTGGAAAATGAGGTTCAATGTTGATAAATGCAAGGTTATGCACTTTGGCAAAAATAATATAAATGCAAGTTATACACTAAATGGCAATGTGTTGGGAGTTTCCTTAAATGAAAAGGATCTAGGGGTCTTTGTAGATAACACGTTGTCTAATTCTGGGCAGTGTCATTCTGTGGCTACTAAAGCAAATAAAGTTCTGTCTTGCATAAAAAAGGGCATTAACTCAAGGGATGAAAACATAATTATGCCTCTTTATAGGTCCCTGGTAAGGCCTCATCTGGAGCATGCAGTTCAGTTTTGGACTCCAGTCCTTAAGAGGGATATAAATGAGCTGGAGAGAGTGCAGAGACATGCAACTAAATTGGTTAGAGGGACGGAAGACTTAAATTATGAGGGTAGACTGTCAAGGTTGGGGTTGTTTTCACTGGAAAAAAGGCGCTTGCGAGGGGACATGATTACACTTTACAAGTACATTAGAGGACATTATAGACAAATGGCAGGGGACCTTTTTACCCATAAAGAGGATCACCGTACCAGAGGCCACCCCTTTAGATTAGAAGAAAAGAACTTTCATTTGAAGCAACGTAGAGGGTTCTTCACAGTCAGGACAGTGAGGTTGTGGAATGCACTGCCGGGTGATGTTGTGATGGCTGATTCAGTTAATGCCTTTAAGAATGGCTCGGATGATTTTTTTGGACAGACATAATATCAAAGGCTATTGTGATACTAAACTCTATAGTTAGTATAGGTATGGGTATATAGAATTTTAATTAAAAGTAGGGAGGGGTGTGTGTATGGATGCTGGGTTTTCATTTGGAGGGGTTGAACTTGATGGACTTTGTCTTTTTTCAACCCAATTTAACTATGTAACTATGTACTATGTAACTATATTAATAAAAAAAATACCCCTTACACTAGAGGGAGCAGTATATACTGAATTCATATAAAATGTCCCAATTTTTTCAGTTTTGCCACTATGGTTCCTTTAGGGGCATTTTCAACAATGCTGCTTTGGTAAAACGACTGATTAAATATCACCAATTATCAATTATGATTCACATCCTCAACATTGATAATAAGTTGCGTAGACCCACTAAGTTTGGGGTTGAATGGTGCAAACTTTCTTTTTCTCTGTCAAGTTATTGGTGAATAGATTTTGGAAGTTCTAAAATAAAATAAGTTCATAGTTTGTGATAGAATTTGTTCCAGTATCAGCATCTACTGCTCCCTCTAGTGTAATTCTTATTCATGGCAGCCTTAATTCTGGTATACAGTAGCTATTGGATAGTTATAATTTATATCTTCTATCTCTACGTCCACAAGGTGTATTTGAACAGATTTCTCAACAATAACTGGAATGGAGACAATACAAAGAGATAAATCTGGACAACACTCTTCTCTGTCTATTGCATGTTTAATAAATGAAATGCCATTTTGCAGATTTACCTGAAAATATTCATTCTGGTTCCTAGAAATGATCCTTAGTAATCTTTTATCAATCTTACTAATATCCAAACCAAGATGCTGTGCAATCCTTCCAACAAAGATTCCATGTTTGGATTCTTCAGGGATGCTGTAATGAAGCTGAGAGGACTTGGTCCCAAACCATAAGCAATAAGGAAAAATGAACAATGTGGCTTATCACCAGAATTATTTATTCTGAAGGTAGGCATTTCCAGGATTTAGAAGGTAATTGATGTTTCATGTATTTCAACAAGCATCCAACATTGAAAAAGGAAACAGTTACAATTTTTAATACAACCAGCAGCAATATGGCTAATTCACATGAAAAAAATCAAATTCAAATCCAATTCAATCGATTTTCAGAGATAAAGAAGGTAAATACTGACATATTGTGTTGGAATGCGATGAAGCATAAAATTCGTTCTTACTTTCTTAAATTAGTTTTGTATTTTGTATTTGTATTATAGTATTTATTAATAACTGCATTAAATAATAAGAGAAGTTCTGTATTTTTAAAATGTCTTAAAATCTCTAAAATATTGGTATATTTAGATATTAGGTTTATGCTTCTAAGACTTTGTAAACTGTTAAATACCACATTTCAGGGAAATTGTTATTGTGAACAAATAAACAAAATTGAGTTTGGATTGGGTATTTTATATGCTTGCATTGATACATACATGCATAGGAGATAGATATTTTTTTTTTCACTTAATACAAAAAGTAAGAGAGAAAAAAATGTCCATTATATAGGGGGTTATTTATCAAGTTCAAATTTATCTCAATATTTTCTGCTGCAAACTCTGGTCAAATCCGTTCGGGTTTTTTATGCTTATTTATTACATTTTCCTGAGAATTTGCTTTGCGGGTAAAAATCCGATTTTCATGATTTTTTACTGATTTTTTCATCGAATTTTCATGATTTTTTCTGAAATTTTTACCGGAAAACTCCAAAAACGTTGGGGTATTGCACGAAACCCAGCGCACATCAAGAAATCATTGGGAATTCTCCCATTGACTTATATACAACCTTGACTGGTCTGAGATGCCGGATTTTCATATTTTGACTTTTCCATCCTCAGGGTTTAATAAATTCCAAAAAAGTCAGATATTATATATAAAAAAAAAATCACAAATTTTTCGTGATTTTTGCATTCGGAGTTTAGTAAATAACCCCCATAGAATCTGGGTCATTATGCTGTTCCAGTAAGCCTGCGTTACATAGTTAAATAGTAACATAGTAAGTTAGGTTGAAAAAGGGCACACGTCCATCAAGTTAAACCTTCTGATTTTTTTAACCTGCCTAACTGCTAGTTGATCCAGAGGAAGGCAAAAAAGGCATTGAGCTACTACTTCTATAATTAACGCAACAAAATTTATAATCTTTTTCATTTTTGCTGAAAATGTCAAATGACACGATATGGTTCTATTTGAAACTATAAAAATGCTATGGTACTTGTGAGCTGTGACCCACAGTATATAGGGGGGTCCCAAAGGTAGATCGGGATCTACCAGTAGACCTTTAGCTGGTGATCAGTACATCTCAAGACACTCTCAACAAACAGCTTGTCTAAATCACCCTCCTGTTTCATCCTTTTCATTCAGATATTTATTATGTTAAGGTTACATAAGAAATAGTTGTTTGTTATATATAACAATATACATTTTCTAATAAATCAATATTTAAGTTATATTTTCATGGAGGATAATACTTACAATGTTTTATGGATGTAGATCATAATGGGACAACATCACTAAAAGTAGTATAAAGTATGGACACTCCCATTTTAGCAACACTCTTTGATTAGCCAAAAATCTTTTCAGCTTCACAATAAGAATAGTTAAAGTTGCCTACAAAATATGCAAAAGCAACTCTAGTTGCCTACAAAATATGCAAAGCAAACACCAAAAAAACCCCAAAACATATTTGTAATGCTAGTAGCAATAGTGCAAGCGACTGAGTCGGGGTCCAGGAATTCTCATAAACACCACTTACCAAAACTTTTCTTTTTCATTGAATACTACAAATAAAATAAACTAGCATGCATCACTGTAAGGTTACTTGTTTGCACTTGAAGGTACTTCTACTTGTGATTAGTATTTAAACAATAAACAATATAAGGCTCTTTTTACACTAGTGTGGTACCAGTTTAAATATTTAAAATTTAAAGTAAAAAAGTTTAAAGGTCACTGTTTCATTGGATTATTAAGAGGCCTATTTATACCTTTTTGAAGTTGAGAAAAAAACATGCGCACCAAAAAATGCAATACAACTTGTGCAACTTTTCTCTCTTAAAACACATTTTCTACGGCACACCACTTACTTTCTTTCCATAGGGTGCATTCAACTCCTCAGGCTACTTCCAAGCCAATTTCTCAAACAAGAATTCCCATAGGGAGGAAGCACACCAGACCAGTCTGATGTGCTTCCTCCCTATGGGACTTTTCCCTCTCAAACACTAGCTTATTTAAAAAATAAAACCAAGACAGAATATTCCAGAAAGAAAGTTGCATGCCAGAGAGAATAACATTGCTCCGTTGATTTTCAATGAGGCTAAAAAAAACAATTACCAATGCTTTATATTAACCTCATCAGATATTACTTGTCGATTTTTTTTCTGGTAATTTTTTACAATTCTTTTCTTTAATAAATGCATTCTAGTTAGCTCAGAATTTTCCTGGGTGCTTGGCGTGGGAAGCATGTGCACTTTCAGCCAGTTTTTTTTTAGCATTCACATTTCAAAGTAAAAGGGCGTTTTTTTGTGCAACAATTTTTCAAACCGTGCAATATTTTTTTTACTATCCAATAGATACACAGCAAAATTTTTAGCTTATCCCTAATGAAAACACAAAATCAGATTGGGATAATTCAGATTTTAAATATTCTATATAGAATTTCACTACAATCAAACTTGCACCACAGTGGTCGTGAGAAACATAACAGATGTTTTAGCAAAAGTAATGGAAAAACGACTTGAAATATTCAAACATGTTAAACGTATAATAAAAAGTCTTCTACGTGCTAATACCAATAGAATTTTAGGATTATCAAATTGTAAACTACTAAAAAAGTAGTTTACAATTTGATATCAACAAGAATTTAAAAATTTTTTGCTATTAAAAGGTATTAAACGATTAGTAAACAGGTAGTCTTATTTAAATGTTTAGAACTCCTTTTCCTAAAATTGATAAATAAGTTAAGACATGCTGTAATTCAATTCATAGTAAAATATATGAGAATACATCACGATATCTCCATTCACGGATTTGAAGACCTCACCTCTTTATTTTTACAATCACAATACAATGAAAGAAATAAGAGTAATGAAGAAGAAGCTGAAAGTGAGCACATAGCTATGAACAAGTAAATTGTTATCACTGTTTCCTCATACTGTAAATGTTAAGTCTATCAATGATTTGAGCTACTGCTGTCATTGAATGCTCTCCATGGTTTCCAGCCGCAACAGACAGCCCAAATCCCTTACCTTCAGCATCTGCTAATGGTTGTGTCAGTCTTATTTCTCCAGTGTGCTAAGCCATGCCAAATATTACAGGATACTTTACTGTGTTTGATAACTAAGATTGCACTAATCATGGTTACATGATGACTACGTAGTAATGTATAGTACATTATAAAAGTAATATCTGTTCTCAGTGGCGTGGCCAATCTAATTTCCCTAAACCTTAAATTAAAAATTCTCATCTGATATTTTGCGATGAAACAATCAATGAAACAATCAATTAATTAAAATTTATTACTTCCTAAAATACCTGTAGATACCCTACATGATAACTGATGTCAATACAACAATAATTAATACTAAATGGTGTGCAAGTTATCATTACAAAGAAACTGAAATGTTCTATGCAGTTGTATTAGAATTTGTAATAGTTTATATAGTCAGACTCATGAGTACTTGTTCAGAATTAGGGTGTGATTTCCTTAACCAGCCAGGGCAAAAGACTTAAACATATTGAGAAAATAATTATTTTGTGCATAATAGTATTATCAGCCAAGGAAATAAACTATGAGCTAAGACATATCCCAATGTATGATATGGAAAAAGTTATAAACAACATACAGTTAAGGTCATAAAATGCAGACAAACACATCATTGCACCAGAATAAATAGTAGTTAAAGGGGAATGTAGACCAAAGGGGAAATGTTACAGATTTTTTTAGATTGTGCCCATATAGTACAAACTGTCATCTAGAGATCTAGAGGAACAGATGTACAGTCAACCTTTTAAACATTCTGCAGTCATTCAAATTTTTATCACTTCTTGGTTCAAATCTCCTTAAACACAGTTGGTGACTGCATACTCCCTTGCTTTTTTTACTAGGATTGTGCCCCATGATAATATTTAGCATTTAACACTAAGATCAAGAAGAAACTCTGAATATGAGTGGTTACAGACAAAACACTAGTACTATATGCTCAATGTAGTGTTGTTATACAAAACACTGGAAGCCTTTTCTAGGATCCTTTCTAAGTTAGTACCCATAAAATATTACCTACTGAAAGTGTTGCAGTCACTATAAAACTGCTAACAGCAAACTAAAAAAAAATACTTTCATTTGATTATATGCAATTTCCCAGCTCAAATACATAATCAAACTGTAATGATCCAGAGGGATTGGATCAAAAAGTAAGTGAAAAAAAACTTTGTGGCACCTGACATTTCCTTACAGATGATGGCCTCACATATTATGACTGCAATATGATGAAAGTTAATTTAGGGCCCCAAAGAAGAAGTGGTGGTTAGACATATTTTGTTGAAAATATATCAGACTGTGGAACAAGTTAATTGTCTTTGGATCAAGTTTTAAACTCTTCAATACATTTTAGAAACACTTATAAAAATAAAAATACATAAAAAACATATTTCATATTGTTATATTTTCACAATTGTAATATATATATATATATATATATATATATATATATATATATATATATATATATATATATATATATATCATAGACTATGAAATAATAAAAAAGTGAATTATTTTTACATGGGTGTGCCGGTTCTTTAATGTTCGTGGATATATACATATTTTAACCGTGCACCCCGTTTACACATTTTGGCCTTGGAATGCGGATCCTCATCGAACTGATGTTCGTGTATAACTATAAATTTATAAATATATATTAGTGCAAAAAGTGTCTGCACTCTGTGTAGAAAGTAATTTCTCCAATTATGAGTTGGTCATAATGGGGGCATCTGTTTACTGGCCTTTAGCACATCTGCCCAAATTATAGACAGTTCCGTTGACCTGAACTGAATTGGTTGTCAGTTTTTGTTTCTCCAAATACAAAATATCTATATGTAACACATTCAGAAGAATTTGCTAAGCTGAACTACTTTGGACTACAGATGCAATGCAAAAATAACAATACTCAATAAACCCTTATAATAAGTACAGTTTTGTTCAGGCTATAGGTTTTGAAAAAGGTTAAAAAAATTATCTCACCTGACATGATTTTATAATTACTCCTTGCTGGGATGTGGTTTCTTCAGTTTGGGAAGATGGAGGTACATTTGGAGTGAAGACTATTAAATCATTCTTTCCCTGAAGTGAATTTGAGTAGAACTTATATTGGCTTTGAGAATACACCCAGCTACCTACTGTGTTTGAGCAGATCTTGTAATTATCTCTCAGTTGATTGACCTCATCCCTATATTTTTGCCATCGTAAAACAGTGAAGGTGATAAGTGTTATGAGAAAAATACCGGAAATTGAGCAAATAGCTACAACTAAGTATATATTTGCATCAGAAAACTCATCATTGATTCCTCTTGCATGATAATGAATTATCTTGTTGTCTTCAACAGAATCCTTAATGGAGATAATGATTTGAGTTAGTGCTGTCATTGCAGGTTCTCCATGGTCTTCAGCCACCACAAACAGTCTGAACTCATCACCTTCTCCTTCTGCTAAGGGACGTGTCACTCTTATTTCTCCGGTATGTTGAGATATTGCAAATAAGGAATTTCCTGCTAAATTTTTAAACTTATAAGACAACCATGCATTGTATCCAGAATCCAAGTCGACAGCATTAACCTTAGTTACCAGGTGACCTGGTTGTGCTGACTTGGGGGCTGTTACCGATATTGCAGATGCACTGTTAGAATGATCTGTTGCAAATGCTGGTGCATTGTCATTAACATCTTTAATAAAAATATTTAATGTCAAATTTGAGCTCAGAGGAGGAAGTCCTGCATCTGTGGCTTTAATACGACATTGAAAATATGCAACTTGTTCATGGTCGAAAGATACCAAAGCAAACAGGTTTCCATTTTCTGGGTTGATTGAGAGATAGGAGGAAATGGGAATCCCCTCTATGTAACTCTCACTTACTGAGTATGTTATGAAGGAATTGTGGTCAGTATCTGAATCAGAGGCTGATACTGTGTAGACATGAGAACCCGGTGGGTTATTTTCCTTGATAAAAATTGTGTGAACTGCTTGTTGAAATAGGGGTGCGTTGTCATTTACATCACTGACTTCAATATTGATTATCATTGAAGATGAAAGGGCAGGGAAGCCCTCATCTATAGCAGTAATCACAACTTGATATTCTGATTTGTTTTCTCGGTCTAAAGGTGCATTAACTACAAGAGAAAAATCCCCAGTGAATGCAGGGTTTATTTTATATGGAGTGGGTGGGGAAATGTAGCAGTTAACTCTCCCATTGCCACCAGAGTCTTGATCGTGGACACTAATAATTGCGACAATGGTTCCTTGGGTTGCATCTTCAGGAACAGGCAAAGAAAGAGATGTTACAGACAACTCAGGAGCATTGTCATTCAGGTCTACAACTGTGACTACAAGTTGGCAGTGTCCATTCAAGAGGGGTTCACCATTATCAAAAGCATCAAAATGGATTTCATAGGTATTGGTCTTTTCATAGTCCAGTTCACCTTTTACCCATATTTCACCTGTGTGCTTGTCTAGACTAAATATTGACAACACTTCTTCAGGGACCAGTTTACTGAATTCATATAATATTTCCCCGTTCTTACCCTGATCTAAATCAGTTGCATTCAACTTTGCCACTATGGTCCCTTTAGGGGCATTTTCAGTAATGCTGCTTTGGTAAAATGATTGATTAAATACAGGGGGGTTATCATTTACATCCTCAACATTGATAACAAGTTGCGTAGAGCCACTTAGTTTGGGTTTTCCACCATCAAATGCCGTGAGAGTCAAATTGTGCAAACTTTCTTTTTCTCTGTCAAGAGATTTTTTCAGAATAAGCTGTATCGATTTAATCTGGTGAATAAATTTTGGAAGTTCTAAAATAAAATAATCATTTGCACTAAGTTCATAGTTTGTGATATAATTGGTTCCAATATCAGCATCTACTGCTCCCTCTAGTGGAAATCTTGTTCCTGGCAGCCTTGATTCTGGCACAGAAATAGTGTATTGACTGGAAGGGAACACTGGATAATTATCATTTATATCCTCTATCTCCACATCCACACGATGCATTTGAACAGGTTTATCAACAATAACTTGAATTGACACAATACAAAGAGGTAAATCTGGGCAAAGCTCTTCTCTGTCTATTGCATGTTTAACAAATAAAATGCCATTTTGCAGATTTACCTGAAAATATTCCTTCTGGTTCCTAGAAATGATCCTTAGCAATCTTGAATTAATCTCACTGATATCCAGACCAAGATCCTGTGCAATTCTTCCAACAAAGGTTCCGTGTTTGGATTCTTCAGGGATGCTGTAATGAAGCTGACAGAGGACCTGATTCCAAGCCATTAGCAATAAGGAAAAATAAACAGCCTGGATTATCACCAGAATATTTCTTCTAAAAGTAGGCATTTCCTGTATTTTGAAGATGTTTCATATATTTCAACAAGCATCCAACAACAGTCTTGTTTTATGAAATGATTAAAAAAGAAAGCATCTACGATTTTCAACAAGACTAGCAGCAATATGGCTGATTCACGTGAAAAAAATCCAATTGGATGGCTTTTCAGAGATAAGGAAGGTTAATACTGACATCTTGTGTTGGAATGTGATTGTGCATAAAATTCTTTCCTTCTTAAATTATTTTCTCATAAGAAAATGTGCGATAGTAGTTATTACAGTTATTATTTATACTAAATAACACCAATAATAAAAAGTTCTGCATTATTAAAATGTGTTAATATCTCTGTAGAATATCATCTATAGATATTGGTTTAGTTCGCTATTAGGTTTATATGCATTTAAACCTGCAGTTATTGTCTCATTTTAACACCAAAAATGTATTTTGCCAGAAGTTATTCCGTAAGAATAGTATTTTATTTCAAAATTAGATAGGATGAAATTACACTTCTTGTTCTCAAGATGCTGCATAGAAGCACTCCCCACTTCTAGTGCACAATTTAAATGGATGTGGATTTATATTTAGAAACTTTTAAAATTTACAAGAAAAGTGTTATCAAAATTGAATTGGGTATTTTACATGCATGCAACAATACACAGATAACTAGAGGGTAAATAACGTAGTCTTACTTACTTTCCATAATACAGAAAGCAAAATGCAAAAATGTGTCTTCTACATAGTGAGTGTGCCATTATGCTGTTCCATATTAAACTGAACTTAGGTGAAAACCTTTATTTATAAATAATCTTTTTCATTTTTGCTGTAAAGGGCAAATTACATGATACTCTGGTTCCATATGAAACTATAAAACTGCAACAATATTTGTCGCCCACACGTGACCAACAGTCACATTGCTCCCATTTCTGACAGATTTCCTGAAACTTTACATATTAGAATGAGGGCACATGTACCTATTAAACTAACTATGGAGAATGTCAGGGAACCAGGGTTTCTGGGTCTGATCATGTATGTGACTGCTGCAAACGGTTTACTTCTGTCCGAATAGGCAAGATGAGAGCTCTCCTTCAAATTATTATTAGTATTATTATTATAGTTGTCTAAGAAATATACAGAAACTATACTAAAAAAACATGTTTATACTAGCTGCAATACTGACTATTAAATCATTCTTTCCCTGAAATGAATTTGAGTAGAACTTATATTGGCTTTAAGAATACACCCAGCAACCTACTGTGGTTGAGCAGATCTTGTAATTATCTCTCAGTTGATTGACCTCATCCCTATATTTTTGCCATCGTAAAACAGTGAAGGTGATAAGTGTTATGAGAAAAATACCGGAAATTGAGCAAATAGCCACAACTAAGTATATATACAGAAACTATACTAAAAAAACATGTTTATACTAGCTGCAATACTGAATTTGCCAGCAGTGCAATTTTATCTATATATATATATATATATATATATATATACTGTATATATATTTTTTATAGTTTCATAGAATTATAAGTCTTCAAGAATTTTAATATGACCACAGAGGTAGTGATAGGTATTAAACATATTTTCAGCAAAAGCCATAGAAATATTATAATATTTCAACATGTTAAAAATACCATAGAAAGTCATCTGAATCATAATACTAATAGGACTAATAGGAAAATAGTTTAGCAATAATAATAATAATAATAATAATCATCATCATCATCATGGATTTACTATTTGCCCAATGTATTATAAATACTGTACATTGTAACCTAAACTTGACATAAACTTGTGTTGTGTCTTGTGAAAACATGTGAATTTGTTCAACCTAATTTACAACTTTTCTATGTTTGTTACTATATTTAGATTTTTAAAACCTAATTCAAGCATATGTTTCTCAAAAGTAGTGAACACAAATCTCACTTATTATATGTTGCTGAAAATATTGCATATTTATTTAATTTAGAATTTCTTTCTAAATCTAGAATTTCTTTCTAAATTCTAAACATTTTTTAGAACTGCTTATCTAAAATATATTTCCATCTAATGAGAAGGAGATTTTGTTTGGACATTTTGACTGGAAAGAAAATCACATATGCTATAGTTGTTGTAATATTATTAGCATTATTATATGATAGTTATGCATTTAGATGTTCCTATTCCTTAGATATGTCCAAATGAATGGAACAATATGTTTCCACACAAAAACATGCCCAGGAACATTTTATTGTGTCAGACAAGTTTTGTTTGCATTTATTTTCATGTCCGCATGTTTTTTTCACAAACTCAAATTCACCCCAGATTGGGAGAGGTTTATTGTCAAAAGTATTAAATAATTTTGTTGCAGAGCTCCACCTAAACTTTCAAATTGGTGAAGGTTATGTAGAGTCTTGGTTATGAAGAAGAATGGCTAGACAATTTGGGATTTTTTTCAGAGTAAAGAGGTCGCAGCGGGCAGATAGGTCTCTTTCTAATTATACATATTGATCCTAACAATCAACTCTCTTGATCCTTCCAACAGACATAAAGGGCACCCATTCAGATTAAAATAAAGAAGGTTCCATCTTAATATGCAAAAAAAAAAGCGAGGGCTGTGATGTGTGTTGTCAGCATATAAAAGGTTCATGACTCCTTGTCATTTTTCTCCAGTCTTCTGAGAATCTGTTTTCCCATTTCAGTTACGACTGTGTGACTGCTCCTATTAAAGCAACAAGATGCTTAGGTACACCTACTGTCCACGTTAAAATAATCTTTAGCATTATCTTACTGCTAATTGATATTAGGGGAATTGTACAGTTTTCAAAGTCTTTCAGGTTTTCTTTATCTTGTATTAGAATATAAATTAAGGATCCACCAAATTTAGGATCTGGTTAGGATTTGGCAAAATTCTAGAGCTTTTTGGAGGGTTTCGATCTTAATGATCATCTGGCCCTCATCCACAACCTTGCCTGAAAGCTCAGGTTAACTGAATAAGACAATTTTAATTAACAGTTTATGCATTTATAAATCATTTTCTCAGTTCTGAATAGGCAAATTTTGGTTTAGTTATTGAACTGTATCTTTTTCTGAAGATTTAGTCAGTGATCAAATTACTGTATGTATCCCTAATATACTGACATTTTCCAATCTATTTTTACAGACATTTGGCATCATTTGGATAGTACTTTGATTCTTCTTCAGTTACTTGCCATTTCTGTTACAATTCTGATACTTGTTGTGCCCAATATTATATCCTCATACAACAAAGGATCTTCTGTGCAGCTAGCATGATTATTATTTTGGTTATTGACACATTTCCTCTGTGTATTCCTTCCATTATTGCTTGCTGTTAAATCAACAATGAAGTGCATGCTCACATCTTCTGTGCATCCACTTAAGGCTGAAATCAATTGCAGATATCTCATAGAACATCCTCAATGTCTGTTCAACAAAAGTTATAATATACAGTGGTGTGAAAAACTATTTGCCCCCTTCCTGATTTCTTATTCTTTTGAATGTTTGTCACACTTAAATGTTTCTGCTCATCAAAAACCATTAACTATTAGTCAAAGATAACATAATTGAACACAAAATGCAGTTTTTAAATGAAGGTTTACGTTATTAAGGGAGAAAAAAAACTCCAAATCTACATGGGCCTGTGTGAAAAAGTGATTGCCCCCCTTGTTAAAAAATAACTTAACTGTGGTTTATCACACCTGAGTTCAATTTCAAAGGTTATAAAGCCATTTCTAAAGCTTTGGGACTCCAGCGAACCACAGTGAGAGCCATTATCCACAAATGGCAAAAACATGGAACAGTGGTGAACCTTCCCAGGAGTGGCCGGCCGACCAAAATGACCCCAAGAGCGCAGAGACAACTCATCCGAGAGGCCACAAAAGACCCCAGGACAACATCTAAAGAACTGCAGGCCTCACTTGCCTCAATTAAGGTCAGTGTTCACGACTCCACCATAAGAAAGAGACTGGGCAAAAACGGCCTGCATGGCAGATTTCCAAGGCGCAAACCACTTTTAAGCAAAAAGAACATTAAGGCTCGTCTCAATTTTGCTAAAAAACATCTCAATGATTGCCAAGACTTTTGGGAAAATACCTTGTGGACCGACGAGACAAAAGTTGAACTTTTTGGAAGGTGCGCGTCCCGTTACATCTGGCGTAAAAGTAACACAGCATTTCAGAAAAAGAACATCATAAACAGTAAAATATGGTGGTGGTAGTGTGATGGTCTGGGGTTGTTTTGCTGCTTCAGGACCTGGAAGACTTGCTGTGATAGATGGAACCATGAATTCTACTGTCTACCAAAAAATCCTGAAGGAGAATGTCCGGCCATCTGTTCGTCAACTCAAGCTGAAGCGATCTTGGGTGCTGCAGCAGGACAATGACCCAAAACACACCAGCAAATCCACCTCTGAATGGCTGAAGAAAAACAAAATGAAGACTTTGGAGTGGCCTAGTCAAAGTCCTGACCTGAATCCTATTGAGATGTTGTGGCATGACCTTAAAAAGGCGGTTCATGCTAGAAAACCCTCAAATAAAGCTGAATTACAACAATTCTGCAAAGATGAGTGGGCCAAAATTCCTCCAGAGCGCTGTAAAAGACTCGTTGCAAGTTATCGCAAACGCTTGATTGCAGTTATTGCTGCTAAGGGTGGCCCAACCAGTTATTAGGTTCAGGGGGCAATTACTTTTTCACACAGGTTTGGATTTCTTTTCTCCCTAAATAATAAAAACCCATTTAAAACCCTCATTTAAAAACTGCATTTTGTGTTTACTTGTGTTATCTTTGACTAATAGTTAAATGTGTTTGATGATCAGAAACATTTTGTGTGACAAACATGCAAAAGAATAAGAAATCAGGAAGGGGGCAAATAGTTTTTCACACCACTGTATGTTGTTGACCTGCTTGGCAGCAATCTGGAATTCACAATTCAGAGCATTTAAATCTATTTTTCCCTTTTACTACTTGGCTTCTGTTTTTATTTTTTAACTGTATACACTGCCATGCACTTTGAACTCATGCTGTTCTGCAGTTCATTATCTGAATAATAGATGGTATGTTCCTAGTACAGTACATTTTGGATCATCATCTTCATTTATTTATATAGCGCCGACAAGTTATGCAATGCTTAATATCTTATATCTTATATATCTTATATCTTATATATTTTGTTCTAGTTTGAGCAACCAGAAGTAATAACCAGTCTTCTCATTGATATTAGCTAGGTATAATGTGAGATCTCCTTTTACCACAAATTTCATAGTCTATGCTTAAGAGAAATAAAAGTATGCAAACCTTACAATCAGGGTAAGTTTCTCCAAAAATGAAAATTATTACAAGGTGTGTTCTGACTTCTATTATATTGCATACAATAGCTGAAGTCTGCATCTTTAAAGAAGTTTGGGTTCATTTATTAACATGGTCACAGATTTGCACCAGTGAGTTTACTGATCAGACTTCTAAATGTTGCTTTAATTTTCACCAACTGACCTTCTTTAGAAGATCTTGGAACCATCTCAGTCACTGCATGTTCACTACTGGAAAATTATACCAAAGCAGATGGAGCATTGTCATTAATATCCTCTATAAAATGTGCATAGTCAAATTGCCGCTCAAAGGAGGATGTTCTGCATCTGAAGCTTTTATCTGGAACTGAAATTAAACTATTTGGTCAAATCACACTAGAGCATATATTTTCTGCCATTTTCTGAGCTGATGGAAATATAGGAAGATATAGTGATTCCATCTACTCCATCCATGGAATTCTTGCCAGTATCTGCCTCAGAAGCTGATATTGTAGAGATCCTGGTGGTTTTCCTCCTTAATGAAAATTGTCTCTTAACTTTGATGAAAAATGGGCAATTGTCATTTACATCACTTGATATAATTTTAATGGATGTTGTAGCTGAAAGACTTGATAAACCTTCTATAGCTATAGCTATTTTGTCAAAGTCATATTCCGATATTCTTTCATTATCTAATGGTCCATCCACTGTCACAGTGTAGTATTCTCATAAGGTAGATGCAATTTTGAAAGGATCATTTGAAGATATATGACCTTTAACTTTTCCATTTTGTCTTGAATTTTTGCCATGGACACTGACAACTGCAACTACTGTTCCTACTTTTGAATCCTCAGAAACAGGAAGATTATGGGAATTTATAGACATCTCTAGTGGATTATCATTCACATCTAAAATATACACTAAGATCTTGCAGTGCCCAGCCACGGCATTATAACCTCTGCCAATAGCATTAACTTCTATTTCATATAGATTTTTCTTTCAAAATCTACTTCCCCAATAGCTCGGATTATACTTGTATTTTCCTGTTAAGAAAATACCAAAACAAGCTGAACAGATTTATTTTCATGTGTATGTGATATGAACATATGGTGAATCTGCATTGGTGTATCAAGTATGACTCCCAGCTACACAATGCATATACTGATTTTAGGACACAGATCTTTTCTGTCAATGATCCTATTAAGAAATAAAATTCAATTTTACAGATTTACCTGGAAATACTTGCTTCCATCCTCTGTCTTCTGGAAATGATATAATTAATCTGCAGCCCCAAGTCCTGAGCAATTCTCCCAACAATGGTGCCATGTTTGGATTCCTAAGGAATCATGTAATGGAGCTGGCACAGAACAAATCAGCAACCATTTTCAGTATGAAGAAGACAATTAGAATCCTTTTTCTTAGAAATCTAATGAAGTCTTTAAAATATTTTTATAAAGATCAGTAACATAAAGGAATAGAAAATAAATAATTCCCAAAAAGTTTCCAACATCAGCAAGAATTTGGAGCTGTTAGCATACACTAAGGGGCAGATTTATTAAAAGTCAAATTGTAAATTCGAATTAGAATTTTCAAATTTTTTTGGTCAAAACTCTCAAATTCTAATTGGGAAAAAACCAAATTCTCGATTAATTCAAATTCGAAAATCGATATTTATCAGACCTTGACTCTTGGAACAATTTGTCTATTCGCCACCTAACACCTGCCAAGTTCATGTATAAGTCAATGAGAGAGATCCAGTGACCCATTTGAAGATGTTAACAGCCTTCCTGACATTTGAGTTTTTTCGTTTTAGTCGAATTACAATCGAATTAGATTCAAGTTTTCAGGTTGGTAATATTAGTTTGAGTTTCAGATATTCGTTTTTTATTAAATAACCTCTTAATCAAATCGAATTTAAGTATATTGAAATGTATTAGAGTTAGATAAAAAATTCACATGAATTGGAAATTCGACCTTTGATAAATGGGCTTCCAAATGAATCACAAGCATCCTTTTCAAAAATGATGCAAGGCCACATATGAATGTAAGTACAAAATTAAATGGAAAGAAATATTATTTTTACTTCATTTTATGCAAAATATTATTGGATTATACTGGTTATATAAATTCCAATACAGTGAATTTCTATTGTAGTGTTCCTTTGATCAGTTTTAAGGAAAACAATAACAAAAAACCATATAAGTGAAACTATTGTTCTTTTTATGTTTCTAGATAAAACAAACAATATTATTTGCCATTGGATCTTTATTGTTTACTTTAGATTATGTGAACTGCATCAAACAACTACATGCTTTACAATTAATATACATATTTTATTGTGTTTTCTTATGTAGTAATTCAGTCAAAAAACAATGAAATTCTGTTGATTTTTACCAATGTAAAAGATCCATCTCTACTTCTTAAAGGCAAAGCAAATTGTGGTCCATGAATGAATTGCATTGTATTGTGCTTAAAGGAACAGAAACACTACAAAGGTAAATGTAAAGTAATGAAAATATAATGTACTGTTGTGCTACACTGCTATAAGTTGTAAAAGGAGAAAAAGGCACAGGTTCAAAGCAGATAACAGGTAAGCTCTGTAGCATACTATAGGATAAACAAAAGATTTACAAGAAGGAAGTAATTGTGTTTTAGCAATTATGTGTACAATTAGCAGCACTATATAAATATGATGATTGCATTTAATAATTAATCAGCTCACTGCAAATACTAGGGTCAAGAGATAGTTATGGTAATAATCACATGTGTCCTTCAAGTAAAGGATATGGTTTTCTCATACTATTAAGCATTAATCTCCATGTTTATAAACACTTTCAAGATTTGTAGAAGTTATTTTGAAAGTACTGTACTGTATCAATGTGTTTTAAACGTGGAGGGCTGAGATGGGTAGAGGGCATTTCAATCCAGTTCTGTTGTTATGCGTTTCTATAAATTACTGGTGACTGAAAAATACCACCCTGTATACCTTGGTCTACTTTCATCTAGAAAGTTTTAAAATTTTCTGCAGAAAATGTAAAACTTTTTTATCTGAGCTAAAGGTATGTTTTCCAGCCCATTTGGTATTAAATTTCGATCTCAAACCTACTGGGTCATCAAGTCTTGAAAATATAATCAGTCTGTTTTTAAGCATAAATGATATTGTTAGCTATAAAATTCATCCTATTCATAAATCTCATCACGATGGAACAAAATATGTAATTTTTTTACATTAAGAGCTTATTATGGGGCAGATTTATCAAGGGTCTGATTGAAAATTGAAAATTTTAATTTTCTAATTTTTTATGGTCAAAACTGTCAAAATCATACTCTGGCCCTTTAAGAACTTGAATTCGACTATTCTCCACCTAAAACCTGCCGAATTGCTGTAAATATCAATAGGAGAGGTCCAGGGATCAATTTGGAGTTGTTTGCAGCCTTCCTGACATTCAAGTTTTTTTCATGGGAAAAAACTCAAATCGTGTTTTTAAAATTTGAATTGAATTTGAGTCAAATTGAATTTGAATTTTTGGGTCGATTTAATTCATCCGAGTTTAAAAAATTAGATTTTATTAATAAATTTCCATTGGTCGAATTTCAAATTTATGGGAGTTTAGGGAAGTTTTTTTTAACTCACATGAATTCCAAATTCAACCTTTGATAAATGTGCTTCTAAGGGGCAGATTTATTAAGGGTCACATTTCGAAGTAATGGGAGTTTTTTTAAACTCCCATAACTATGAAATTTGAATAAAAAAAGACCAACCAAAATCTATTATTTATTTTTTTGAGGATGAATATGTATTCGATAGTTTGAATCAAAGTAAGATCGGAAAAAAAACTTTGATTTTTCAAAGTCCACCAATTGACTCCATATAGGTTCTAGGAGGTCCCTCATACAAAACAGCAACTCGGCAGGTTTTAGATGGCGAATAGTTGAAGTTGAAAAAGTTTGAAAGAGACAGTATACGATAAATTTTAATATTCTACTTTTAGAATTTTTTTCAAATTCGATTTGAATTTTGACTATTCCCTAGTCAAAGTACACAAAAATAGCTTGAAATTCAAATTTCTTTACTTCAAATTTTCACTGCGACCCTTGATAAATCTGCCCCTAAATGTTAGTTGGGAGTATTACTAAACATACAAACTTTTACAATTGAATTCCGTTAACTCACTTAATGGCAAAATATTGATGTGATGTGAAAATTAACTATTTATTAAAGGTTGAGTTTCTCCGGTCGAGTTTTAAAGGGCAAATTTTTTTAGGAAAGAAAACTCAAATTTTTGAGATTTATTATCTTCTGAAACTGCTAATACTTTGGATCCAAAAATACTAAAACCTGTCAAAATGATGTAAAAGTCAGTGGCAGATGGTCAAACAACTACATCATTGGACCATGTTCTTTACCTTTCAGGATTCTTGATAATTTCAGGCCGTTTGTGCAAGTTTTGTTCGACAATCAGATAAATTCCAGTTTTTCAACTCGATAAAATCAAGTTTTTGGAGTGTCAATTTGAAAAGGCCACATGATCCGAATTGATGCTTGATTTTGACGCAACATTTTTTTGTGAATTTTATGAGAACTTTTAATAGGTATGGGAGTTTGGTCGAATTTTTTTTTTTTGCCATTCAGTGAGAGAAAGTCAAGTTTTAGTAAATAACCCCCTAAAAATTTGGTGCAATATGCTTGACCTTAGAAGCATATTGACGCAATGCTTGACCGTAGAACTGGGCCCATTGTAATATAAAAATATGTAACTAGTTCAATCCATAGTAAGAACTAGTAGGCATAGTTAAAAAAAATATATATTAAACACACACATACAGTGTATAGAAATATATATTTTTTACTAGCCATCCTTGCTATCAACTATGGTATATGATCACCCTTATAAAAATGTTTGCATTGCTGAGTTCACCAGTGCTTTCTTTCTTTCTCAGGATGAACCAAACTGTAGATTTTGCCACTCCTAATATTGTAGCCATTTCTCGGATGGGTTTTTTCTGTTGCAGCTTAAGAATGGCTTGTCTCACCTGCATGGAGAGCTCCATTGACCACATGGTGTCTGTTCACAGCAAAATCTTCCACATACAAGCACCCCCCCCCCTCAAATCAACTCCAGGGCTTTTATCTGCTTCATTGATAATGACATAACAAAGGAATTGCCCACACCTGCCCATGAAATAGCCTTTGAGTTAATTGTCCAATTGCCCCTGAAATGAAGTGATTGTGTTAAAAAAAGGTTTTAGTTCCTCACATTTTTATGCAATCTTTTTGTTCAACCCACTGAATTAAAGTGGAAAGTCTGCAGTTCAACTGCATCTGAGTTGTTTCATTTAAATTTTATTGTGGTAATGTACAGAACCAAGATTAGAAAAAAAGGTGTCCCTGTCCAAAGATTTATGGGCCTAACTGTAAATCTGTTGCATTTACCTTGATTACAAATGTTCTCACTAGAGCATTTTCCAACAAACTGGCCAAACAGTAGGGCATTGTCATTGACATCTTGTAATGTAATCAGAAGCTGGGCTGAGCCATATAATTCTGATTTTCCTTCATAAAATGCAGTAAGCATCAAATTGAGAAATGGAATTTGCTCTTTATCCAGATATTTCTTTAATACAAGTTGAACAGGTTTAGCAACTATGACTATGACTTCTAGTTGCACAAGACAAACACTGAGTTCAGGACACAGAACTTCACTAATTTTTATTGTATTGACAAACAGTATTCCATTTTTTATATTCACCTGGAAATAATCTAATCCATCCTTAGAAGCTATCCTTAGCATTCTGGAATTTATTTCACTGATGCCCAGCCCCAAATCATATGCAATTCTCCCAAGAAAGGTGCTGTGTTTGGATTCCTCAGGAATCATGTAATGGAGCACCCAGAAACCCAAATCAGCAGCCATTTGTCTTTGTCTTCTTCTTGCTTAGAAATCACTTCCTTTTAGATGCATTTCCTTAGTTTTTTATTTTAATGGTGAAAATAATCCTAATCTACCCATATAAAAAGAAACATATTCTTAAAGATAAAAAAAAAATCAGAGCTACACCCATGCATTGAAAAAGAATGAATGAATCTGTTTTCTTGTACATTAACCAGGCATGGCACCTTGTGACACAATGCATCAATGTAAAGAAATGACAAAATAATATTTTGATCAAAGGAAATATTGTTAGAAATTCCATTTGAGCTAATTAAATTCATAACCAATATAGTCATTTTTTGTTGCCATTTTTAAAAATTAAACTTAAAAATTAAAATTATTAAAGATAATCCATAATAATTCTTAATATTTTCTCAAATTTTTGTTGATTGGTCGTTATTTTTGCTTTACTAAAATGTTACATTCTCTACTGGAATAATAATTAACTTGCACTCCTACAATGTTCTGCTAGAATGGTGAATGTGCTTGCTTTTCTACTATGTTCTGCTTAGCTAAGATGTTGATAATTCTGCTGCACTAGAACTTCCACTGTTTCTACATTACAGTTGGTTCACTGTTTGCAGTTTACCAGTTTGTTTGATCTACAACTCTCTGCCCAATATTTCTGTTTTATTTGATTTGATTTGTCTCTGTTTCTGCTAGAATATTATTCTTTTTTGATAGATTAATACAGTTACAGATTATTCAAAGTATTCCACCTAGTATTCTTGCTATGTGTAATATTGGATGTAAAGTTCTGCATATGAGTAAAGCTCTAGGGCTGTGTTTCATGGATGTGCCCCTGGTTAAAGCAATTCTGTGCTTCCTGTTTTATAAGACAGACATCTATATCCTGTTTCTACATGTCCCTGTACAGAACTGCTTTGCTAAAATTGAGAATATAAAAATATTGGCCTAATCCCCAAACATAAGTGTCCAACCACACTAATGTTCTTGTCTATTAATGGAAGCATATCCAAACAACAATTCCCATTTCACTTTCAAGACTTATGGGGTAATGTAAAAAATTTGCAAAGAGAAAAACAATTTGCACAGATGAGAATAAAAATTCACATTTTGTATTGTAATATTCTTCCTTAAACAGTTATTGCATTGCAAATTTTAATTAGGCATTGCGCAATGAAAGTGCTTTTTCAGTAAAAACTTTTATTATTTCATTACATTCATTGAGCACTTGTGCAAACTATAAAATTCTCAAACCTTCTTCCACTGTCAGAAGTCGTCGCAAAAGCTATATTAAATTTGTGCAGAGGAAAATTTTTTGCACAAAGGTATAACTTTTCCCATTGCGAATATTTTTCCATTATGGACTTTAATTACATTCCCCCACTAATATCCAATCAATTTAATATCTACTCTGCCATTTTAATATATGTTGTGAAATAATACAATTACAGATTACTCTTTCATCATAGCATTTCACAATTACAATTTAATCTGTATAGAAAAGGCATTATACAATAAAAGTTATAAATAGACTTAATACAATACAACCCTGAAATTGTTATTTATATCATGCTAATCAATGGCACGTGTAATGTGAAATACCTATCTGTCTTCTTACCTTTTCAGCAGAATTAGATGCCAGGCTCCCAGTAATTGAGTTTATATCTTCCATTGCAGATTGGATGTGGTTTGATGTGAAAAGAATTAAATCATTTTTTGGTGGCGCTCCACCTAAACAAACTTTATACTGTCTTTGCTGAGTGTAAGTCCAACTTCCTGCTATACTAGGACAAATAGTAGTTTGTCTTAGGTCATTGATTTCTTGTGTGTATTTCTGCCACCTTAGCACAGTATAAACAATGAGGGTAACTAGAAATACACTGGAGATTAGACAAATGGACATAATCAGGTAAATATTGGCATCTGGAAAATCATCATCTTTTCTTTTATAGGTCTTTCTTTCTGTTGGCAACTCTTGCATGGGATCCACCAGTAAGATCATAAGAGTCACTACAGCAGACATTTGTGGCTCTCCATGATCTTTCAGCTGAATAGACAATTTGTGTTGATCATTATCAGAATCCATCAAGGTTCGGATAATAGTTACCTCCCCAGTCTGACGTCCAAGAGAAAATGGAGAATTTCTTGGTAGATTTTTAAATTCATAGGAAATCCAAGCATTGTATCCTGAGTCTAGATCAACTGCTTTAATTTTAGTCACCAATTGGCCTTCTTTAGAAGATCTTGGAACCATCTCAGTTAATGCAGATTCAGTGCTGGAAAATGGAGCCAGAGCAGATGGTGAATTGTCATTAATATCCTCTATAAAAATGTGCAGGGTCAGATTACTGCTCAGAGGAGGTAATCCTGCATCTGTAGCCTTTATTTGACACTGAAAGTAAGTAATTTGTTCATGGTCAAATGACAGCAAAGCAAATATTTTCCCATTTTCTGGATTGATAGAGATGTAGGACGATATGGGAATTCCTTCTATGAAACTGTCACTCAGTGAATATGTAATGAAAGAATTCTGACCAGTATCTGAATCAAATGCTGATATTGTGTAGATATGAGATCCTGGTGGGTTGTTTTCTTTAATATAAATATTCTCAGATGTTTGTTGGAAAGAAGGCGGGTTGTCATTGATGTCACTTATTTGAATTTGAATAGATTTGGTGATAGAAAGGCTCGGAGAACCTTCATCTGAAGCTGTAATGTCAAGATGATATTCTGATGTCCTTTCATGATCTAAAGGTCCATCCACTGTCAGAGAATAGTATTCCCTGAGTGTAGGAGATATCTTGAAGGGAATATTTTTAGAAATGTAACAGGTAACTTTTCCATTCTCACCTGAATCTAAATCATGGACACTGATAACTGCAATTACTGTTCCTCGTGGTGAATCTTCAGGAACAGGAACATTAAGTGACGTCACAGTCATCTGTGGTGGATTATCATTCACATCCAAAATATTCACTAAGACCTTGCAGTTCTCAGACATTGCATTATGACCTTTGTCGATGGCCTCAATCTCTATTTCATACAGGCTTTTCTTTTCGAAGTCAATCTCACCAATCACTCGAAGTATCCCTGTGCTTTCCTCTATGTTAAATATCGATCTCACTTGTTGAGGAACAACCTTATTAAAGGCATACTTGATTTCACTATTTTCTCCCACATCTAAATCTGTTGCATTTACTTTGATGACAAATGTTCCTGCAAGAGCATTTTCCAATAAATTTGCTCTGTAAATTAGATGATCAAACACTGGAGCATTATCATTGACATCAGTTACTGTAATTAGAATTTGTACTGCCCCGCTCAGTTTTGGTTTGCCCCCATCAAATGCAAGTACTGTTAAGTTGTGAAGTGAGTTCTCTTCTCTGTCTAGATGCTTCTTTAATACAAGCTGGACAGATTTACTTTCATGTGTATATGACTGAACATCTAATGAAAAATAATCACTTGGGCTAAGTTCATAGCTAGTAACTGAATTAGTTCCAACATCAGCATCAACTGCTCCCTCTAGTGGAAAGCGAGATCCTGGCAGTCTTGATTCAGCAATTATAAATGAATATTCTTTAGCAGGGAATACTGGATAATTATCATTTATATCTTCAATCTCTACATCTACATGGTGAATCTGCACAGGTTTATCAACTATGACTTCCAGTTGCACAATACAAATACTCATCTCAGGACACAAAGCTTCCCTGTCTATTATTCTATTGACAAATAAAATTCCATTTTTCAGATTTACCTGGAAATAATCTGATCCATCCTTAGAGGCTATCCTTAGCCTTCTGGAATTAATGTCACTGATCTGCATCCCCAAGTCCTGTGCAATTCTCCCAACAAAGGTGCCGTGTTTGGATTCTTCAGGAATCATGTAATGGAGCTGGCATAGAACCAAATCTGCAGCCATTTGTACAAAGAAAAACAAAACCAGCCTGCTTCTTGGTGAGAAATAATTGCCTTTCAGATGCATATTCTTAGTTATTGGTACCAAAGTAGAAAAAAAAGATTCTTCAATACAAATTGATCCTCCGTTGCTACCCCAATCCGAAAGAAATCCAATAAATGAAATAGAATTACAGGACACATACAGCTGTAAGTTAGACAAGGCTGACACCTAATGGCATGATATAGAAGTGCAAGGAAAAATAAGAATTTGTTTTGAAATTGTATTATTTAATAGTAGTAATTCCAAATGTAATAAATTCAATTTGAGAAGGCTTCTGAAATGTAAGATTAATGAAAATACCTTGAAAATTTTAAATAAGCGATTAAAATGACAAATATCAAGTGGATACATTTCATTACTGGAATCTTAAATGTAAACAATGTAGTAGCCTCTAATATTAGATATTACATTATATTGTGATAGCAAATTGCATTTTTTAACCTTATTGCTTTTTCTGTTTATTATATTTTTTGTGTGTTGTACTTAAGAATAAATGACTGCATACCTTTTGTTGTATCCAAATACCTTGATGTATTTGGATGTATGAATCTATAAAGAACCTTTTGGATTTAGCCATATACTTCATACTTCACAGAAGAGCTGTCCAATAACTCAGCATACACTTTGGGGTTAATGTAAAAAAAGGCACAAAGTTTGCAGCAGTAACTCTTATTAACAGTAACGTTAGGTATCCCAAACCCAGAACTAACTCCAATATTCCGGTATAAGCCCGCTCTTCTGCCTGTAGCAGCTGCCTTTGGCTTCAGGTGGAGCCCTCTGCTACTCAGATGCCACCAGGTCTTAATGCGGGAGAACAAGGGAGAGCGTTCTGGGAGAGCAAGGGAACTGTATGTACAATCTGGAGCAGAGAGTAGAAGTGTGGTCAGGGACTGACTGGGTCAGAACCAAACAAGCAGTGATGTAGAGTCCTGCAGCGGGTCGGGTAACTGTGGGTACATGTGGATTACCCGCAAGAACCTGCGGTACCCTGCAGGTTGAAAGTAGAAGTTTCGGGAGCGGGTATAGACGCGGGTCAGCGGCTCTCAGGGTTTGCGGGTCACGGGTCTTCTCAATAGAGGGTTTTACTCCTTTTTTTCTGAGCACTTCCTGTTTTACCTTTTTTTCTGATCATGCCTACTTCTAATGATGCCACTTCCGGTTTACAATGACAGCACTTCCTGTTTCTTGAGGGTCAGTGGGTCGCGGTATTGGGTTGCGGAAAAGGTACTTGTGGGTAGGGTTGGGTAGCAGTGCAGCACTCAATGAAGCGAGAAGCGTAGTCGGGGTCACAGGCTGGGTCAGAATAACAAAGTAGCCGGTTCAAGGCAGGATCAAAGAGAGTTGTCAAAGTACAAGCTAGGGTCAGGACTGGTGCAGACAAGGCAGGAACAGGGACAGGCAGGGTCAAACACAGAAGATTCACAATATAAACACACCCAGGAACTACCAAAAATATACCTACATTTGGCAATTAGCTAGTATACCCAGGCCCTTTAAATATTTGAATTTCCCGCCTATGGGCGATGACGGCACCAGCGGTGCCACATCAAGCTCGGAAGCGCAAGGCGTGATCGTCATTTCCCAGCTGCGATCGTTGGAGGAAGACACGGTGGGTGTCCCTGCTGTACCACCTCTGGACAACCAGTGTTTCTCACATTAACAAATCAGTACATAGCATTTATTGGTTGCCTATTTAAATATAAACATCTGACCTGAGACAAATATTGCAACTTTTATTACATTTCTCTATAACGTGCATATTTACAAACCTATGGAAAAAGTGGTGCAGAAATAATATTTTGCGCTCCCTTTAAAAGAGCTCTTCAACAAGTAAAACAGGAGCTTACACAATAAACTCAAATGTCTGAAAAGCTGCAAGCAAACATTGTAGCAAAATGTGACTCAAGTGTTGTACACTTATGTACAATTCAGTGTGTTTAGTAAAATTTGCAATTTTACTAAAGTGGTTTCTATGCAAGACTTCTTTCACAACTTTGTTACCCTATGGTTAAGTGCAGTTAAAGTGGACCCGTCACCCAAAAAAAGTATTCCAAATCCTATTTTATCATGTCAGTCAAGCAAAATGAACTTTAATTACACTGTATATATTATTTAAAACTTTCATCCATCAGTGTGGGAACTCATAATTATAGCAAGCAGACAGCAACATTTTGTGGACACTGTTATTAAGACAAGCCTTGTATCATCTCAGAATCTTCTTTGTGCACCAGAATGGGGGACCTGATGTCCATCCCCATGCCCTGGCTACACAATCAAATGGTTAAGAGAACTGGGGGAATGTGGGGAAAGCAGTGACATCTAGAAAGTGCTGAATGGAAAGTGAAAGTAATTGCTTGCCCCGCCTCTAGGCATAGAGGAGGGACAGGCAATATTTGATTGACAGCTGAGATTTTTAAACGAGTTTACAAAAGCTATGAATGCTTTAATAAAAAAAAGAATTTGGATTTCATGTTTAATTTGAAAAGGACTTTTATTATACAGCTTTTTATGTCTGGGTGACAGGTTCACTTTAAAAAGTCCAATATAATACTGGAAAGGCAATTTTATATTGAGTGCATCCAAAGAATGTTTAAATGTAGCAGTTGCAAGAAGGGGAAAGTTTGATGTCATTTAAAACACCACAGCTATATAAACATCTGACAAATTTGACAACAAATGTTATGACTGTTATGACTTTAATGAAATACATCTTTTTAAAATGCCTCAAAATGTTAATTTGTGTAATATGATTTGCATGTAGTTCTTTATATCTTAAATGTATTATCTTAATTACTAGAGATGTCGCGAACTGTTCGCCGGCGAACTTGTTCGCGCGAACATCGGGTGTTCGCGCTCGCCGGAAGTTCGCGAACGTCGCGCGACGTTCGCCATTTTGGGTTCGCCATTGTTGGCGCTTTTTTTTGCCCTCTCACCCCAGACCACCAGGTACATGGCAGCCAATCAGGAAGCTCTCCCCTGGACCACTCCCCTTCCCTATAAAAACCGAAGCCCTGCAGCGTTTTTTCACTCTGCCTGTGTGTGCTGAAGAGATAGTGTAGGGAGAGAGCTGCTGCCTGTTAGTGATTTCAGGGACAGTTGAAAGTTTGCTGGCTAGTAATCGTTTTGATACTGCTCTGTTATTGGAGGGACAGAAGTCTGCAGGGGTTTGAGGGACATTTAAGCTTAGGTAGCTTTGCTGGCTAGTAATCTACCTTCTACTGCAGTGCTCTGTATGTAGCTGCAGTGGGCAGCTGTCCTGCTTCTGATCTCATCTGCTGACTGCTGCAATAACAGTAGTCCTTGTAAGGACTGCTTTTATTTATTTTTTTGTTGTTTTACTACTACTACTACTACTACTACTATAAGAGCCCAGTGCTATTAGTCTAGCAGTGTTGGGGAGTGGGACTGGTGTGCTAATCTGCTGCTCCTAGTAGTTCAGCAGCACCAACTTTAATTTTTTTTTTTTAATATTCATTTTTTTTTATTTTACTTTTTTTTATTTTACTACCGCTGTAGTAGTGTATAAGTTGACCTTTTAGGCATTATTTGCCCTGTAGGCATTATTTGCACACTGTTTTCTTCAACCCGCCATCGAGCTGTGTGACCTTGTTCACATTCTGTCTAAATATCCATAATATTACCGTCTCCAGAAAAAACACCGGAGTCACTTTTTTCAAGCAGCCATAATATATTTTACGTAATCCGTATCCACCGCTGTAGTAGTGTATACGTTGGCCTTGTAGGCATTATTTGCACACTGTTTTCTTCAACCCGCCATCGAGCTGTGTGACCTTGTTCACATTCTGTCTAAATATCCATAATATTACCGTCTCCAGAAAAAACACCGGAGTCACTTTTTTCAAGCAGCCATAATATATTTTACGTAATCCGTATCCACCGCTGTAGTAGTGTATACGTTGGCCTTGTAGGCATTATTTGCACACTGTTTTCTTCAACCCGCCATCGAGCTGTGTGACCTTGTTCCCATTCTGTCTAAATATCCATAATATTACCGTCTCCAGAAAAAACACCGGAGTCACTTTTTTCAAGCAGCATTCATATATTTTACGTAATCCGTATCCACCGCTGTAGTAGTGTATACGTTGGCCTTGTAGGCATTATTTGCACACTGTTTTCTTCAACCCGCCATCGAGCTGTGTGACCTTGTTCACATTCTGTCTAAATATCCATAATATTACCGTCTCCAGAAAAAACACCGGAGTCACTTTTTTCAAGCAGCCATAATATATTTTACGTAATCCGTATCCACCGCTGTAGTAGTGTATACGTTGGCCTTGTAGGCATTATTTGCACACTGTTTTCTTCAACCCGCCATCGAGCTGTGTGACCTTGTTCCCATTCTGTCTAAATATCCATAATATTACCGTCTCCAGAAAAAACACCGGAGTCACTTTTTTCAAGCAGCATTCATATATTTTACGTAATCCGTATCCACCGCTGTAGTAGTGTATACGTTGGCCTTGTAGGCATTATTTGCACACTGTTTTCTTCAACCCGCCATCGAGCTGTGTGACCTTGTTCACATTCTGTCTAAATATCCATAATATTACCGTCTCCAGAAAAAACACCGGAGTCACTTTTTTTAAGCAGCATTCATATATTTTACGTAATCCGTATCCACCGCTGTAGTAGTGTATACGTTGGCCTTGTAGGCATTATTTGCACACTGTTTTCTTCAACCCGCCATCGAGCTGTGTGACCTTGTTCCCATTCTGTCTAAATATCCATAATATTACCGTCTCCAGAAAAAACACCGGAGTCACTTTTTTCAAGCAGCATTCATATATTTTACGTAATCCGTATCCACCGCTGTAGTAGTGTATACGTTGGCCTTGTAGGCATTATTTGCACACTGTTTTCTTCAACCCGCCATCGAGCTGTGTGACCTTGTTCACATTCTGTCTAAATATCCATAATATTACCGTCTCCAGAAAAAACACCGGAGTCACTTTTTTCAAGCAGCATTCATATATTTTACGTAATCCGTATCCACCGCTGTAGTAGTGTATACGTTGGCCTTGTAGGCATTATTTGCACACTGTTTTCTTCAACCCGCCATCGAGCTGTGTGACCTTGTTCCCATTCTGTCTAAATATCCATAATATTACCGTCTCCAGAAAAAACACCGGAGTCACTTTTTTCAAGCAGCATTCATATATTTTACGTAATCCGTATCCACCGCTGTAGTAGTGTATACGTTGGCCTTGTAGGCATTATTTGCACACTGTTTTCTTCAACCCGCCATCGAGCTGTGTGACCTTGTTCACATTCTGTCTAAATATCCATAATATTACCGTCTCCAGAAAAAACACCGGAGTCACTTTTTTCAAGCAGCATTCATATATTTTACGTAATCCGTATCCACCGCTGTAGTAGTGTATACGTTGGCCTTGTAGGCATTATTTGCACACTGTTTTCTTCAACCCGCCATCGAGCTGTGTGACCTTGTTCACATTCTGTCTAAATATCCATAATATTACCGTCTCCAGAAAAAACACCGGAGTCACTTTTTTCAAGCAGCATTCATATATTTTACGTAATCCGTATCCACCGCTGTAGTAGTGTATACGTTGGCCTTGTAGGCATTATTTGCACACTGTTTTCTTCAACCCGCCATCGAGCTGTGTGACCTTGTTCACATTCTGTCTAAATATCCATAATATTACCGTCTCCAGAAAAAACACCGGAGTCACTTTTTTCAAGCAGCCATAATATATTTTACGTAATCCGTATCCACCGCTGTAGTAGTGTATACGTTGACCTTGTAGGCATTATTTGCACACTGTTTTCTTCAACCCGCCATCGAGCTGTGTGACCTTGTTCACATTTTGTCTAAATATTGATAATATTATCGTCTCTAGAAAAACCACTTGAGTTACTTTTTTTCAAGCAGCATTCATATATTTTACGTAATCCGTATCCACCGCTGTAGTAGTGTATACGTTGACCTTGTAGGCATTATTTGCACACTGTTTTCTTCAACCCGCCATCGAGCTGTGTGAGCTTGTTCACATTTTGTCTAAATATTGATAATATTATCGTCTCTAGAAAAACCACTTGAGTTACTTTTTTTCAAGCAGCATTCATATATTTTACGTAATCCGTATCCACCGCTGTAGTAGTGTATACGTTGACCTTGTAGGCATTATTTGCACAGTGTTTTCTTCAACCCGCCATCGAGCTGTGTGAGCTTGTTCACATTTTGTCTAAATATTGATAATATTATCGTCTCTAGAAAAACCACTTGAGTTACTTTTTTTCAAGCAGCATTCATATATTTTACGTAATCCGTATCCACCGCTGTAGTAGTGTATACGTTGACCTTGTAGGCATTATTTGCACACTGTTTTCTTCAACCCGCCATCGAGCTGTGTGACCTTGTTCACATTTTGTCTAAATATTGATAATATTATCGTCTCTAGAAAAACCACTTGAGTTACTTTTTTTCAAGCAGCATTCATATATTTTACGTAATCCGTATCCACCGCTGTAGTAGTGTATACGTTGACTTTGTAGGCATTATTTGCACAGTGTTTTCTTCAACCCGCCATCTAGCTGTGTGTATTATCGTTTCCAGAAAAACCAACTGAGTTTTTGTTGTTGTTGTTGTTTTTTTAAAAATAATGCCAGGCAAAGGCAGGCCGCCACGCAGAGGCCGTGCTAGGGGCCGTGCTGCTATGCAATCCTGTGGCCCTAGCAAATTGCCCAGTTTTAAAAAGCCAATGACCCTGAACTCCCAAAATGCTGAAGAGGTAGTTGACTGGCTTACACAGCACACCCCATCCTCTACCGTTTCTAACTTTACCACAACATCCTCCTCATCCTCCACTGCTATGGCCACCCCACGTAACACTTCCTCCACCACCGGTGCCCCTTCTTCACTGGGGTCAGAGGAGTTATTTTCCCATGAGTTTCTTGAACTGAGTAATGCGCAACCATTATTGCCAGAAGAAGATGAAGGAGATGAGGACCTTACACCAGATTTAATTCTGGCAGAGAACACGATAGAGATGGACATAATGAGTGATGAGGAGGAGGTCCCCGCTGCTGCTTCCTTCTGTGATGTGTCAGAAGAAATTGATGCATCTGAGGAGAATGATGATGAGGAGATTGATGTTTTGTGGGTGCCTAGTAGAAGAGAGCAAGAGGAGGGTAGTTCAGATGGAGAGACGGAGAGTCAGAGAGGCAGTAGGAGAATAAGACTTAGAAGAAGCAGGGAGGACAGCCCGCAGGGATCAGTAGGGCAACAACATGTATCGGCACCTGTGTTCAGCCGGCCAACGCACCCGCCATTGCCGCCAATACCGCCAACTCCGCCAACTTCTACTGTTACCGCCAGATCGCACACTTCCAAAAAGTCAGCAGTGTGGGATTTTTTTAATGTGTGTGCCTCTGACAAAAGCATTGTAATTTGCAATGAGTGCAGTCAGAAACTGAGCCTTGGTAAGCCCAACAGCCACATAGGTACAACTTCTATGCGAAGGCACATGAGCGGCAAGCACAAAGCACTTTGGGAGCAACACCTCAAAGGCAACAGGCAAACTAAAAGCCACACTCCTTCTGGTCCAGCATCTTACTGCTCTACCTCTGCTCTCCTTGACCCGTCTGAACCACCCTCCACTCCGCCTTCCACCTTGACCACCTGTTCCCATTCCCAGTCATCTGCCACCAGCCAAGTTTCTGTGAAGGCCATGTTTGAGCGTAAGAAGCCAATGTCTGACTGTCACCCCCTTGCCCGGCGTCTGACAGCTGGCTTGTCTGCACTCTTAGCCCGCCAGCTTTTACCATACCAGCTGGTGGACTCTGAGGCCTTCCGCAAATTTGTAGCAATTGGGACACCGCAGTGGAAGGTACCCAGCCGCAATTTTTTTTCTAAAAAGGGAATACCACACCTGTACCAACATGTGCAGAGCCAAGTTACCGCATCTCTGTCACTTAGTGTTGGGCCAAAGGTCCATATGACTACTGACGCATGGTCCTCCAAGCATGGTCAGGGCAGGTATGTCACCTACACTGCCCACTGGGTGAACTTGGTAATGGCTGGGAAGCAGGGAATGGGTAGCTCAACAACAACAGTGGAGTTGGTGTCACCGCCACGGATTGCACGCGGTTCTGCCACCACCTCTACTCCTCCATCGCTCTCTACCTCGTCTTCTTCTTCTTCTTACTCTGCTGCTGGGTCCTCCTTCTCCTCCTCCACACCTGTGCACCCCCAGCTCCCCCTAGGCTATTCGACGTGCCAGGTACGCCGTTGTCACGCTGTCTTGGGGATGACGTGCCTGGAAAGCAAAAACCATACCGGATCTGTACTCCTGTCATCTCTGCAGTCACAGGCCGATCGGTGGCTGACCCCACACCAACTGCAGATCGGAAAAGTGGTGTGTGACAATGGAAGCAATCTGTTGGCAGCGTTGAGACTAGGCAATTTAACACATGTGCCCTGCATGGCACATGTGTTAAATTTAATAGTCCAACGTTTTGTCTCCAAGTACCCAGGATTCCAGGACGTTCTCACCCAGTCCAGAAAGGTGTCGGCCCATTTCAGACGTTCCTACACAGCCATGGCACGCCTTGCTGACATTCAGCAGCGCTACAACATGCCAGTCAGGCGTTTGATTTCTGACAGCCAGACTCGCTGGAATTCAACGCTCCTTATGTTGGAACGTCTGCTGCAACAACAAAGGGCCGTCAACGAGTACCTTTTTGAACTGGGTGGTAGGACTGGATCTGCACAGCTGGGGATTTTTTTCCCCCGTTACTGGGTGCTTATGCGCGATGCCTGCAGGCTCATGCGACCTTTTGAAGAGGTGACAAATATGGTCAGTCGCACCGAAGGCACCATCAGCGACCTAATACCCTTCGCTTTATTCCTGGAGCGTGCCGTGCGACGAGTGACAGATGAGGCTGTAGACCAGCGTGACGAGGAGCTGGAAGCGCACGATTTCTGGTCGGAATCACCAGAACGAACCCAGGCACATGCTGCAACGCAGGGAGAGGTGCCAGAAGTGGAGTCAGAGGAGGAAGGTGGCTTTGTGGAGGAGGAGGAGGAGGACCAACAGGAGCAGGCTTCCCAGGGGGCTAGTGGTGACCTTTTGGGGACCCCTGGTCTTGTACGTGGCTGGGGGGAGGAGACCGTGGATGATGCAGTCCTTGATAATGAGGAAGCGGAGATGGATAGCTCTGCATCCAACCTTGTGAGAATGGGGTCTTTCATGCTGTCATGCCTGTTGAAGGACCCCCGTATCAAGAGGCTTAAGGAGAAGGACCTGTACTGGGTCGCAACGCTACTAGACCCTCGGTACAAGCATAAAGTGTCAGAAATGTTACCAACATACCACAAGTCCGAAAAGATGCGGCATTTACAAACCAGCCTGCAAAACATGTTGTACAATGCTTTTAAGGGTGATGTCACTTCAGGAACTCATCAACATTCCAGGGGCAGAGGTGCCAGTAATCCTGCCACGAGCACACCTGCAAGGACAAAGCCCTTTGGCCAGTCTGTAACGTCAGACATGCAAATGTTTTTCTGTCCAAGGCAGCGCCACAACCCTTCTGGATCCACCCTCAAAGAACGCCTCGACCGGCAGGTAGCGGACTACCTGGCATTAACTGCAGATATCGACACTCTGAGGAGCGATGAACCCCTGGACTACTGGGTGCGCAGGCTTGATCTGTGGCCAGAGCTGTCACAATTTGCCATGAACCTCTTGTCTTGCCCAGCCTCAAGTGTGCTCTCAGAAAGGACCTTCAGTGCAGCAGGAGGGATTGTAACTGAGAAGAGAACTCGCCTAGGTCACAAAAGTGTCGATTACCTGACCTTTATTAAAATGAATGAGGGGTGGATCTCGGAGGGTTACTGCACGCCGGAAGACTTGTTCTGACTTCTATGCAGCTGTCCTTCTCTTCAAGCCTCATGACTCCACACACAGCTGTCCTTTAGCGTCCTCCTCCTCCCTCCGCCACCGTTACAAACTAGGGTGCAAACCCTACTGGTTTAATTTTTTCTGGCCTCTGTGCTTCAGTGGCTGCGACCAAAAAAATGCCTATTTTCTGCATTTATATGACATAATTTTTCTGGCCTCTGTGCTTCAGTGGCTGCAACCAAAAAAATTTATATTTTCAGCATTTATATGGCATAATTTTTCTGTCAACTGTGCTTCAGTGGCTGCGACCAAAAAAATGCATATTTTCTGCATTTATATGGCATAATTTTTCTGGCCTCTGTGCTTCAGTGGCTGCAACCAAAAAAATTACTATTTTCAGCATTTATATGGCATAATTTTTCTGGCAACTGTGCTTCAGTGGCTGCGACCAAAAAAATGCATATTTTCTGCATTTATATGGCATAATTTTTCTGGCCTCTGTGCTTCAGTGGCTGCAACCAAAAAAATTTATATTTTCAGCATTTATATGGCATAATTTTTCTGTCAACTGTGCTTCAGTGGCTGCGACCAAAAAAATGCATATTTTCTGCATTTATATGGCATAATTTTTCTGGCCTCTGTGCTTCAGTGGCTGCAACCAAAAAAATTACTATTTTCAGCATTTATATGGCATAATTTTTCTGGCAACTGTGCTTCAGTGGCTGCGACCAAAAAATGCATATTTTCTGCATTTATATGGCATAATTTTTCTGGCCTCTGTGCTTCAGTGGCTGCAACCAAAAAAATTTATATTTTCAGCATTTATATGGCATAATTTTTCTGTCAACTGTGCTTCAGTGGCTGCGACCAAAAAAATGCATATTTTCTGCATTTATATGGCATAATTTTTCTGGCCTCTGTGCTTCAGTGGCTGCAACCAAAAAAATTTATATTTTCAGCATTTATATGGCATAATTTTTCTGGCAACTGTGCTTCAGTGGCTGCGACCAAAAAAATGACTATTTTCAGCATTTATATGGCATATTTTTTCTGGCCTCTGTGCTTCAGTGGCTGTGGCCAAAAAAACTGGGCAAACAATGCCTACAAGGTCAACGACGTTGACCTTGTAGGCATTGTTTGCCCAGTTTTTTTGGCCACAGCCACTGAAGCACAGAGGCCAGAAAAAATATGCCATATAAATGCTGAAAATAGTCATTTTTTGCCATACGTTGACTCAACGTATATGGCAAAAAATGACTATTTTCAGCATTTATGTGGCATATTTTTTCTGGCAACTGTGCTTCAGTGGCTGCAACCAAAAAAACTGGGCAAACAATGTCTACAAGGTCAACGTATGGCGAAAAATTACTATTTTCAGCATTTATATGGCATATTTTTTCTGGCAACTGTGCTTCAGTGGCTGCGTCCAAAAAAACTGGGCAAACAATGTCTACAAGGTCAACGTATGGCGAAAAATGACTATTTTCAGCATTTATATGGCATATTTTTTCTGGCAACTGTGCTTCAGTGGCTGCGTCCAAAAAAACTGGGCAAACAATGCCTACAAGGTCAACGTATGGCAGTTGTTTAAAGAGAACAGTAGATTACTAGCCAGCAAAGCTACCTAAGCTAAAATGTCCCTCAAATCCCTGCAGACTTCTGTCCCTCCAATACAGAGCAGTATCAAGCAGATTACTAGCCAGCAAACTTACTATCATCTGTCCCTGAAATCACTAACAGCTCTCCCCCTACACTATCTCTTCCAAGCACACACAGGCAGATTTTTCAGATACATTTTTGCCCTTGATCCCCCTCTGGCATGCCACTGTCCAGGTCGTTGCACCCTTTAAACAACTTTAAAATCATTTTTCTGGCCAGAAATGTCTTTTCTAGATGTTAAAGTTCGCCTTCCCATTGAAGTCTATGGGGTTCGCGAACCGTTCGCGAACCGCTCGCATTTTTGCGCAAGTTCGCGAATATGTTCGCGAACTTTTTTTCCGACGTTCGCTACATCCCTATTAATTACTAATTTGCCATATTATCAGGAAAACTTGCTCAGCTTTAGCAAGCAATTAATTTTGAACAAAAGCTAGATGATAATCCAGTTTTAAACAAAGAGATATAAAGCATTATTATTTTCTATATATATATCTATATATATCTATATATATCTATATATATATATATATATCGTCCTTACATTGTTCTTCTCTAGAGCAATGATCTTGATTAGCGATGGGTAAATAAATTAGCCTGTCACGTATTTGTGGCAAATTTCCACATTTTGCTGCCAGCAAATAAATTCTCAAATCTCCTGCGACAAAAAATTTTCAACACTGGTCGACACTATTCGGACAACCATTGACTTTAACACAAGCAACTTTTTGGACGCGGGTGTCAATTTTGATTTTCACAATTTTTTCACTCATTTTTCACCATTTTGCAAATTTTGCTGGAAATTCCCAAATTTTTTTGGCGAAGCGTGAGAATTTCGCCGATCACTGATCTTGATATGGTTCAGTAACAGGCTAAAGAATTTACCAATATTATGTACATTTAAATTCAAGGTTATTCATTGATTTTGTCCAGAAAATATTGAGATCATTCTAGAATTAACTTGCTTTTGCTATACCTAATAGCTGTGGCACTGAAGGAAAATTTAATTGTCTGCTCATTGCTTGCATTTATTTATAGTATATCAGAATGGTGGAAAATTGTTAGCTTCACCGCACACATTTGACAATTTTGTTATTTGTGTTAAGTTTGTGTCTGTACTATTTTGTATCTTTGCCCAGAGTAATTTCTTTAAATGACCAATTATTACCATTGATAATGGGGACAATTTTCTCAGTTCATCAATTTTTTATAATTAGAAAACATTTATCATTTAGAAAACATTTAACGTATTAACTGCATTTATTTCTCCATTTATAACACTAATATATAAAAGAGAATAATAATAGACACTCCCACAGTGAAATATTCTTGAAAAGATATTAATGAATACACATGAAGCTGCACCCCCAATAAGAGCACATAATCGAACAAGAGTTTTACAGATGTCCACTGGATATTATGTCTCAATTAAACCAATCCAAGGTGATCAGTTTAGCCAGAAGTGAGGTTGTAGGTATAATACTTAAAGGACATGTCAACCCCCACAACAAAAATCGAATCATTAAAATGCCTCACTACATTCTTTACATACCTCTTACTCCGGTCTCTTCTTTCAATTGTTCTTTCTGCTTCTGTCCTGCTCGCTCAGCCCCTCTCCCCCCTCCATTCAGAATTGTCCTTGGCGCTTGGCGATCTGCACATGCGCACTTACAAGCAGAACATCCTGAGCATGCGCAGCAGAGAGGAAACAGCCCTCGTATAGAACTTGCAGCCGCATAATCACTGACCCGTCTGAACACACCTCTCCAGTAGATCCACCAATCGACAGATGGCATTGGAGATCACTATAGTCAATGTATGCTAACTCTCTGCTCCCCTACTCCTAACACACATCCCTTCTTATGACTGCATTGAGCCAGGAGGAGCAGGAGAGTTTAACCATTTTGCCACCTTCCCCAACCAGGTTTTTTTTCCAAGTAAGTTCAGCAAGTTAAAACAAGTTCACACAAGTTTAAATAAAGTATTTTTGAGAGAATAAACTGAATGGAGAGGTCAAGCGGGAGGGGCTATTGGCTCATGCCCATTTACAGCAGGAAGAATGTAATGCAGGGAAAATGGCTGCCGGGTGAACTAATGAATACAGCCAGGAACGAGGCAGCTGTGCGGGGCTCAGGAGGCGATTTCAGGAGCGCAGTTGATGCGGTTTGGGTTGGGTAAAGTCGCTCTACATAAACATAAACATATATAACATAAAAAAGGTTGACATGTCCTTTAAGAAGGAATCCAAATAAAATATTCTTACTTATACTTCTCAACTTCACAAAATGTCTCATAGATCATATGCTTGCACTCTTCTCGCTCAGTTAATATAGTGCTAAAATCTATTCGTTTTTCACAAGCGCAGTTAGTAATCTTTGCCACTTTTATAGTGTCCTCATGTATACATGTTCTATACACATATATATATATATATATATATATATATATATATATATATATATATACACATATACGTATTATCAGTATATATAATATAAGTTGTTTGTCTTTATACTCCTGATGAAGATCCCTGTGATCAAAACATTGATCTTAATAAATAACTTTCCTGTTTTTGACTTAAAATCCTTGAGTGCCGCTATTCTTTGAATTTCTGTTTACTTAAACTGGCGGGCACCCAGGTATTTTCCTAAGTACACGTTGTGCACCTTTGGTATTTTGATTATATATATGTAAATATACATATATGTCATTATATATATGTGACGCATGCAGCAAATTTTGTATGCATATACATAAATGATTCAAACCTTGTGCACATATATGTGCACAGTTTTTTTTAGAAGTGTACAAAAGCAATTTTTGTACACAGTCTATAGAAAATTAGAGAAAAGGCAATAATCGAAAACCCTGCCAGAAATTGGTACAATACAGACTATAGATTGCTAGTAGCTTTTCATGACTCATTTCTTCCTTCCACAAACCATGCAATATACCATGGAAACACACAATGCACAAATTACCATCTTTCTTTTGCTCCCTGACCGACCTGAACTGTGATGGATATATTAGTGGTTTCTGTATTATGTGGGCCTCTTTATCAAATTTTGGTTTGGAAGCCGGAGTTCCCCCTTTAAAAGAATGATATACTCCATCCAAATGATATGATGTTAATAAGTCTTGCTTTTGCTATACAATATATCATGATGACTGAGAGATTGTTTCCTACCTATATTTACATTTCAAAAGTTATATTATCTTGAAAAAAATACAAGGTTGGGCTAAATGTGTTTATTGATTTTTCAGTATGTATAACTTGTGAAACACTGGGATTATGTTAATAAAACATATAACACAAAGTGCAAGAGCAGATCTTAAAATGTAGCTCAAAGTGGGAATGAAGTACCAATAAATGTGCATTTCCAGATATTCTTTACTCCATAAAAAATAAAATATTGCATATCAATCCACAAGTGTCTACATTTTACATATCACTTTTTTAATATGCCTTATCCCAAAAATCACTACTGTCATTTATAAGAATATAATAAAATTCATAAATAAATGAAGAATGATTCCTCTCACCTTCCCAGCAGCAGAAGCCAGACTCTCAGTTTTTAGAGTTCCTGTCCTCCATTTCAGATTGGGGGAAATTTGGTGTAAAAATGATTAAATCATTTTTAGGTGGAGTTCAAACCTTATATTGTCTTTGCTGAGAGTAAGTCCAACTTCCTGCTTTGGTGGAACAAATTGCATTTTGTCTCAGAGCTTGGATCATAATCTTTTCTTTTATGATTCTTCCTTTCTACTGGGAACTCTTGTCCAAGTTCCACCAGTAAGGTGATCAGAGTCAATACTGCAGACATTTGTGGCTCTCCGTGGTCTTTTAGTTCGATAGTCAGCTTGAACGAATGACACTGATTTCTCCAGTTTGACGACAAATTGAAAACGGAGAATTTCTTGGCTGATTTTTAAGCTCGTAGGAAATCCAGGCATTGTATCCTGAATCTGGATCAGCTGCTTTCATTTTACTAACCAACTGACCTTCTTTAGAAGACCTTGAAATCATCTCTGTTACTGTAGGTTCAGTGCTGGAAAATGGAGTCAGAGCAGATGGAGCATTGAAAATGTGTATGGTCAGATTGCTGCTCAGAGAAGGTAATTCTGCATCTGTAGCCTTTATTTGGCACTGAAAGTAAGTCATTTGTTCATGATCAAATGACAGTAAAGCAAATATTTTTCCATTTTCTGGATTGATTGAGATGTAGGAAGATATGGGGATCCCATCTATGGAACTATCACTCAGTGAATATGTAATGAAGGAATTCTGTCCAGTATCTAAATCAGAGGCTGATACTGTGTAGACATGAGATACTGGAGGGTTGTTTTCCTTAATAGAAATAGTCTCTGCAGTTTGTTGATAGAAAGGGGGGTTGTCATTGAAATCACTTATTTGAATTTGAATAGATTTGGTGACCGAAAGACTTGGAGAACCTTCATCTGAAGCAGTAATGTCAAGATTATATTCTGATGTCCTTTCATGATCTAAAGGTCCATCCACTGTCGAGTGAGTAATATTCCCTGAGTGTAGGAGATATCTTGAAGGGAACATTTTTAGAAATGTGACAAGTGACTTTTCCATTCTGACCTGAGTCTCTGTCATGAACACTGATAACTGCAACAACTGTTCCTGGTGGGGAATCCTCAGAAACGGGAACATTAAGTGATGTTACTCTGAACTCTGGTGGATTATCATTCACATCCAGAATATTCACTACAACCTTACAGTTCCCAGTCATGGCATATTGTCCTTTATCAGAGGCCTCAACTTCAATTTCATAGAGATTTTCCTTTTCAAAATCAATATCCCCAGAAACTCAAATTATCCCAGTATTTTCTCCAATGCTGAATAATGACCTCACTTCTTGAGAAACAACTTTATTAAAGGCATATGCCAGTTCACTATTTTCTTCCACATCTAAATCGTTTGCATTTACTTTGATGACAAATGTTTTAACAAAAGCATTTTCTAACAAACTGTAAATTAGTTGACCAAAATTGGAGCATTGCCATTGATATCTTGCGCTCTAACCGGCAGCTGGACTGTTGCACTTAATTTAGGTTCCCCCCATCAAATGCGGTGTGTTATGTTGTGAAGTTGCCTGTGTCCTCTGTCCAGGTGCTTCTTTAATACAAGTTGAACATAGCCTGTAACAGAATTGGTTCCAACATCAGCATCAACTGCTCCCTCTAGTGGGAAGCGAGATCCTGGCAGCCTTGATTCAGCAATTATAAATGGATATTCTTTAGCAGAGAATACTGGGTAATTGTCATTTATATCAGTTGCACAATACAAATACTGATCTCAGGACACAAAGCTTCCCTGTCTATTATTCTATTGACAAATAAAATTCCATTTTTCAGATTTACCTGGAAATAATCTGATCCATCCTTAGAGGCTAACCTTAAACTTCTGGAATTAATGTCACTGATCTGCATCCCCAAGTCCTGTGCAATTCTCCCAACAAAGGTGCCGTGTTTGGATTCTTCAGGAATCGTGTAATGGAGCTGGCATAGAACAAAAACAGCAGCCATTTGTACAAAGAAGTATAATGTCAGCAGCCTTCTGAAATGATTGCCTTTCAGATGCATTTCCTTAGTTCTTGATATAAAAGGTGAAAATAATCCTGATAATTATCCAAATAAATAATAGTCCATATAAAAAAAAACAACGATACCTAAAAGCTGCCAGTATCAGAAAGGAATCTGGGCAGTTCACATTATAACCAATGGTTTTCCTTTAACACGAGACAATGCTGACGCCTAGTGATAAAATATAGAATTGCAAAGAAAACTAGATTTTTTAGTAAGAAATGTTTATAATTGTATGGCCACAAGAATGTATAACTTTTTACATCTAATATGTGGAAGTTAAAAAAAAAAAAAATTAACAAAAATGTAAAATATACATTATCTTCAAGTGTTCAAAAAAGCATATATCTCATATTTATGTTGTAAGTATGCATTATGAAATAGACTTCATTCTGTTTTATTGCTTGCAAAAATATATATTAAATCTTTTTTTTTATCATCTTAACTGAATCCATATTTTACATGTTTTGTAAACATATTTTGTTTTTAAAACTTGAATCATGATGCAGGGAAAGTGTTTCCAAAAAAGAGGACTTTAGAGGGTATTCCCCCTATTTATGCCAATTGAAAATTGTTGAAATTATGAACATTTACTTTAGCAAAATAGTTTTTTTTATTGTATTGTGTCTAAGCACATTTATATATTTGACTCCTAGAAGTGTAAAGATATTGAAAATTAAAAATATTACTTTTTTCACATGAAGTATTTCTTACCTCCCAGTTGCTACAGACCCACCATAACACTGTCCTGAAAAAATGGGGTCTTAACCTCCACAGGCAGTCGCTGAGTTGCTTCCTAGAGAAATCCTAAGCAATTAAAGACACTGACCAGCATTCAAAGACTCATATATATGAATATATATTGAGCACAAATAATGGATGACTAATGTTAATAGTAGAGTAACCAGCACCTGTAGTTCTTTGTAGACCTTATAGTCAAGGTTTTGGGGAACCACCAAGAAAATCTTCACCCACGCCGACACTGCCCAAGTCTGGTATAACAACTGAAAATATCAGATCATTTATTTGTAAGTGCATTTGTACAATAAAAAAAAACTCTATAAAATTGTGATTGAGTTCTTACAGAAATTTCTTTGCATGTGCGTGTGTCTACTACAACTTATGTATCTCCCCATTGAGGTAAAATATAGTTATATGAATAATAAAGCTTTTCAGTCTGACACCGCTCTAAAGCTACAGTATTTTGAAGTTTGCGTGCCTTAGAACTAAATACAGTTTGACAATGATCTCCACAAATATTCACACTCTTGTACAGTTTGATTTTGCATTAGAGCAGGAGCACCCATACTTTTCTAATTCGGGGTCTGCTTTTAGTAATGTTGTTCCTTTATGATCTACATCTATAACAGTATTGTAAGCATTCTGTTCCATGGATAATATTACTTATAATATTAATTTATGACAAAATATATACATTGTTATATTTAACAAACAACTATTTCTAATGTAACCTTAACATAATAAATATCTAAATGAAAAGCATGAAACAGGAGGGTGATTTAGACAAGCTGTTTGTTGACAGTGTCTTGAGATCTACTAATTCTCAGCTAAAGGTCTACTGGTAGATCCCGACCCCCTTGCATTAGAGTTTCCGGAAAAGAGGGTATATTTTAGAGGAGTGCAGGCATCTTCTAGAGGGTACTAAGCATATGATTACAGTTTTTACCCATCATAGGATCATAAGAATCTGTTATATATAGATGCTAAGCATCTAAACCCCAGAGAGACCAAGTGGGCATTGTTTTTTGTTTGCTTCAATTTTGTTATAACATATGTTCAGACAGAAAAAACAAATCAGTCTTTGGAACAAAACCTCAGTTGTTATGTCTCCAACAATTAGTCACTCTGGGCAGATTTTCTTCCTTGGGCCGAGTTTGCATTCAATAATGCTAGGAGTGTCTGATAGTCTTCTACCCCTCCTCCTCTGATGTCTATTGAAGGTCAGGTTGAGTACTTGGTGCAGAGGTAGATCCAGAGGCAGATTACAGTATTTGGTTCACTGGAACTGAGGAGAGTTCCTGGGTATTGGCCTTTCGATGTACATGCCTGTAAACATGGGGGTCCTGTGGCCCCCTCTAGAGGGGGGTAATGTGATAAAAATACCTGTCAGGCAGTGGGGATGCCCGCCATCTTGCCTGCGGGGGTGCCCGCCACCTGCGTTGAGTACTGATCCTTCCGGGTTGCGTGGTGCTTTGGGGAAATACCAGAAACGTCAAGTGACGTCATCACACAAGCTGCGATATTCAAATGTTAAATTTAGTTTGCATTGCCCAATGTAAAGGTTCTTCCTAATTTCCTGGCTATATTCTGTGCTTATTCCTGTTCTGTATTCTGGTGTTTGATCCTTGCCTGTCCCTGATTATTCATTCCTGCTGCCTGAACTGACCCATGCCTAGCTTGACTACTCTTCTGATTCTGTTTTGATATCAGTTCATTCCTCTCTGTGTATGACCTTGGCCTGTGCCCCCGACCTTGCTCTGGTTACCCGCATTGTACTGCATTGCCCGTTTTAGTTTGACCCAGCCTGTTCTCGGGCCTCCGCTTACCGCTCCTTCATCAGTACACGTTCAGTTCCCGTGCTCGCCAGAACTTTCTTCCTGGTTCTCCAGTATTAAGACCTGGCTGCATTTGAGTAGCGGAGGGCTCCACCCAAAGCCAATGGTGGCTGCTAAAGGCAGAAGAGCAGACTTAGACTAGAACATTGGAGTTAGTTCTTGGTTACGGATACCGTACATTACAATTTGTTACTATAGAAGTAATATAGTATCAGAAATGGTGTTAGATTTCCCGTCCTCCACAGCAGATTGTGGGAAGTTTGGTGTGAAAAGAATTAAATCATTTTTTGGTGGAACTCCACTTAAACAAACCTTATATTGTCTTTTCTGAGAGTAAGTCCAAATTCCTGCTATGTTGGAACAAATTGTATTTTGTCTCAGAGCTTGGATTTCTTGGGTGTATTTCTGCCACTTTAGCACAGTATAAACAAAGAGAGTAATTAGGAATACACCGAAGATTAAGCAAATGGACATGATCAGATAACTATTGGCATCTGAAAAATCATCATATTTTTTTATGATTCTTCCTTTCTTCTGGCAACTTGTCCAGGTTCCACCAGTAAGGTGATCAGACGTTTGTGGCTCTCCGTGGTCTTTTAGTTCGATAGTCAGCTCTTGCTGGTCATTATCCAGGTTCCACCAGCAAGATAATCAGAGTCACTATTGAAGACATTCAATGGTTTTACATTGTCTTTCTGCTCAATAGACAATTTGTGTTGGTCAACATCTGAATCCATAAATGCACAAATAACCGTGATTTCCCCATTCTGACGACCAATAGAAATTGTGAAATCCAAGCAATATATCCTGAATCTGGATCAACTGCTTTAATTTTAGTCATTAACTGGCCTTCTTTATAAGATCTTGGAACCATCTCTGTTACTGCCAATTCAGTGCTGGAAAATGGAGCCAAAGCAGAAGGAGGATTATCATTAATATACTCTATGAATATGTGCAGGGTGAGATTGCTGTTCAGAGGAGGTAATCCTGCATCAGTTGCTTTTATTTGGCACTGGAAATATCTAACTTGTTCATGATTAAATGGCAGTAAAGCAAATATTTTCCCATTTTTTGGATTGGTGGAGATGTAGGATGATATAGGGATTCTATCTATGGAATACTCACTCAGAAAATATATAATAAAGGCATTCTGTCCAATATCTGCATCAAAGGCTGACACTGTGTAGACATGAAATCTTGGTGGGTTGTTTTACTTAATAAAAAGTATCTCTGAACTGATGCAAAGTAGGGGGATTGTTATTCACATCACTTACTGTATCTGAATTTCTATGGTTTTGAAATCTGATAGATTTGTGGAACCTTCAACAGTAGCTGTTATTACCAATTCATATTCTGGTGTTCTTTCATGATCCAAGGTTCCATCAATTGTCAGTGAGTAATAGTCCCTTAGTGGGGGGATATCTTGAAAGAAACATTTTTAGAACTATGGCAAGTGACTTTCCCATTCTGACACAAATCTCTGTCATGAACACTAATAACGGCAACTACTGTTCCTGGTGTGAATACTTGGAAACAGAAACAGTCAGGGATGTCTCTATCATCTGTGATGGGTTATCATTTAAATTCAAAATATACACCTTGCAGTGTCCAGCCATGGCATATTGACCTTTGTTAATGGAATTGACTTCTACTTCATAAAAGTTATCAACTTCATAATCTACATCAGCTATAACATGTATTATACCTGTATCATTATCTAGAGTAAAGGTTGAAATCACATCTGGTGAAACTTTGTTGCTAAAGGCATAACCTATCTGGCCATTCTCACCTCGGTCTAAATCTGTTGCATTCACTTTATCAACAAATGTCCCTTTGAGAGCATTCTCTAGCAATCTGGATTTGTACAATAGCAAATTAAATGATGGGGCATTATCTCTGACATCTAGCTCATGTTTGTATGGGGTCTGAATCTCCAGCGCAAAGTAGTCATTAATGGTGATGTCATAGGTGGTAACTGAATTGGTTCCAACGTCAGCATCAACTGCACCTTCCAGTGAAGAACGTGATCCTGGAGCCTCACCTTAGATACATTCTGTTTATAATCTCTTGATTAGGGATGTAGCGAACCGCCGATAATGTGTTCGCGAACGCCGTTCGCGAACACCGGCAAAAATTGCGAACAGTTCGCGAACAGTTCGCGAACTTCGAACATCCGAAAATCGTTCGATTCGAACGATCGAAGGATTTTAATCGTTCGATCGAACGATTTTCGTTCGAATCGAACGAAAATCGTTCGATTTTAGCGATCGAATGGTCGAATGGTCGAACGATTTTGACGCGAACGCCTATTGGCGAACGTCGCGCGACGTTCGCGAACTTGCGGCGGACACGAACAGCCGATGTTCGCGCGAACAAGTTCGCCGGCGAACAGTCCGCGACATCCCTACTCTTGATGGAAAAACTGGATAATTGTCATTTATATCTTCAATTTCTACATCAACATGGTGAATCTGTACATGTTTATCAACAATCAATTCTAGATGAACAATGCAAACATTAATCTTTGAAAAAAGCTGCTCTCTATCTATTATATATTATTGACAAAATACAATTTTGCAGATTTACCTGGAAATAATCTGATCCATCTGTAGCCTTCCGGTATTAATATCACTGCAGCCCCAAGTCCTGAGCAATTCGCCCAGCAAAGGTGCCGTGTTTGGATTCCTCAGAGGTCGTGTAATGGAGCTGGCACAGAACCGAATTAAAAGACAGAAAGCAATGCAAGCTGAGGCAGTCTCAAGCTGAATGTCTCTATTTTCCTGATAGTTAGAACAAATGTAGAACAAGAGCAACACCAAGTGACAAATGGTGGTATTGCAACTGGCACTTGTAAAAGAATCTTACTCCTAAAATAAAACTAGAATATACAATCATACAATAATAGTTCAGCTACTTTTTTGTCTGATCTAAACTAAGAATTAATACTGCTCTGTAAATGTTATTATTAAATACTGTATTTATGTAGTATATTATAGTATAAATGGATTAAAGTCTAAGTATTATCCCTAAAATGATTAAGATCTACATCCCTGAGATTGGGCTTGAGATGCATCCAATAAAGACGTATGGAGATTTGTTTTTATTGAATGTATATTCTATTTATTGTTATGTTTTGTTATTTTTACTCCTTCTATGCAGGGCTGTATTTATATTAACGCCCCCTAGGGCGGCACGGTTTTGAGGGTGCCTTTTTTTTTTACGTTTTTGTTTGTTTTTTTGTTTTTTCCATAGGAAATCCGGTGACAGAGCTGAGAGGGTGAGGGGTAGGGGGGCAGAGGAAGCACGCTGAAGTGACATCAAGCAAACAGCGCGATGACGTCACTTCCGCTGAATACAGTGTGTGACATCATGTGCGTAACGCACTGACGTCACATGTACGACACGCTGACGTCATGCCCAAAACGTAAGGGCATGTTTAGGTCCGATGCCTAAGGCATCGGACCGTTTCGCGAAAAATTCGCGAAACGGCGCCGGCGTCTAGATTTTGACGCCGGCATCCGTTTTTTGGAAAAACATTTTTTGACGCCGGCGAATTTTTGACACGAATTTTCGCGGGCGTTTTGCGAATTTATTCGCCCATCACTACCAGTCTGAATGGATTTATGTAAAACAAAATCAAACTGAATACATAGGTAGAAATGTGTGTTCTCTTTTAGATATTTTGCAGCACTGAACAACTTTGTGTGAGAGTTGGAATTAAGGAAGCGGCGGAAATACTAGTGAAGTGGCGCGATATTGATATAAGCCTCTCCCAGTGCTTTTAGTTGCCTTAAGGAAGTGGAAGCGGACCGGAGAGTCTGTGAAACACATAGGAAAAGACAGTGTGGAACCCATTACTACTACCTGAACACCACCATATCTCCAAACAGCAGATCCTTCTGAGAAGTCTGGACCTTTACCTTGGAATGTGATGTGCTTTTGATGCTTAGATGATTAGAAAATGGTAAATATCCCTTTTTAAAAAGTTTCAGACTAGACTGTTCTTGTACAGTGTAGGAAATTGCATTACCTTTTCTCTTGCAAAGCAAATATTACTAAGCTTTATGAGTAAAATTCTAATGGGGAAATGTAATAAAAGTCGGTAACGGAAAAAGTATTCGTAATGCGAAAAAAGTTATGCCTCTGTGCAAACAAATTTTCCTTTTACGCAAGCGACCACTTCCGACAGTGGTAGATGGTTTGTGAATTTTGTAATAAAACTTCTTACTGAAAAAGTTTACGTTTGCTCCAAAAGATTACGACACCTTCAAGCCAATGCGCAATAAAAATTCCCAAAGCGCAATGACAATTCGCAATGCAATAACAGTTTGAGGAAGAATATTACATTGCAAAATGCGAATTTGTATTCTTATTTGTGCAAATTGTTTTGCTCTTTGTGACTTTTATTACATTCCCCCATAACTATCCTAATGAGACAGCATTCAAACTAGGGGTCTGTAAATCATAAACGTTAAGGCTGTGAAAGTTTTTTTTTTTTTTTTATTAAAGTTTTATTTTTATTTGCAGATAAAAAGACAAAGAAAAGAATTGTACACAAACGTGGTTCTAGATTTGTAGTCACTGGGAGTATCCCAGCCTAGAACTGTTTAGACACATAATACTTACACATTGCCATCCGAACCGTACAATAAACAACAATAAACAGTTTTGATTCAAACCTTTTTGAGTACTGTCATAGTGGTGGACATATCATTAAGAGGGTAGAGGACATAGCAAATGAAACATCAAGGCGGGTAAGAGGTGGTCACTCTGAAGATAAGGTTACATTATAAGAGAGGTTATGTCATCCCTACTGGTGTGGGTTGAAGAAAAAAATGGGCCGTTAAGTGGGCAAAACGTTCCGGTACGCCATCCACAGTGTCCAGACTTTGTAGCATTGTTTCTGGGAGGCCATACGTAAGCTGGTCATTTTTTCCAGGAGGAGCATGTTATCCAATTTGGTTTTAACCATGTGGAAGTCCAGAATCGAAGATTTCCATGAGGACGCTATAACCTGTTTTGAGGCTGAAAAAATGTGGGTGATTAATTTCCGTATATGCTTATTACCTCCTGGGATCCTCTTGTGGATCAGGGCCTCCGCCGGGTTTTTCCTGAGCGACAGACCAGTAACGTTAGTTATTAAAGTGTATATGCGGATCCAAAATCTGGTAGCTTTGGGGCATTCCCACCAGATATGCATAAAGGTACCTTGGTGACCACAGTTCCTGAAGCATAATGGGGAGCTAGTTGGGTACCATTTTGCAAGTTTGGTTGGTACGAGGTACCATTGGTGCAGTATCTTTTGAGAGGTTTCCTGAATAGCTATGTTGATGGAACAGTGAGTGGCGTCCCTGATTATATCCAGCCATTGATCCTCCTCCATACAAAGTCTTTTTCCCAGGCAGCTATAAACCCAAGTTGTTTCAAGGGGGTGGGATGATTTAACAGATCATATATAATAGAGATGGAACGTTTTTGAGGAAAGTCTTGCAAGCACATTCTTTCATATAAGGTTGGAGCCGGGAATTTTTTCTCCTTCCATAAGGCACTTATGTAATGCCTAATTTGATGGTAGTGCAGAAATTCGCTCTGTGGGATATCATATTTGTCACGTAGTTGTTGCCACGTTAGTAGTTCACCAGTTCCAGTCTTGAATTGAAAGGAGGTTATGTTCCGACCACCAAAAATAAGAACCCGATTGGGACCCTGGAGGGAAGACAGTGTTCGCTGCGAACTGCGCTACCGGAGTATGCGGGGAGCGAAGTCCTCGGGCTGAAAGCACCGTCTTCCAGGTCTGTAGTGAGTGTAAGACGATTGGGTTAGTGCCATTTTTCTTGATCTGTGCTTTGGTCCATAGGAAGTTCCTAATGGAGCCCTCTCCAAGTGTCTCCTGTTCGATGTGAACCCACAGGGGGATATCAGTCGAGCGATGCCAATCGATCATTAAACTCAATTGAGCTGCATGGAAATAATTTTTCAGGTTGGGAATTCCCAGGCCCCCTTTGCTCCTGTGCCTAGTTGCTGTGAGAAAATTTATACGGGCCTTTTTCCGGTCCCAAACAAAAGTATTGATAGCTCGTTGGAGGGAAATCAACATGCCGGCAGGAGGAGAGATCGGAAGCGTTCTGAAAAGGTACAGCAGATGGGGCAAGGCCGACATTTTAATGGCCGAAATCCGCCCGAGCCAGGAGAGTTTCAGGTTGCTCCAAGAGGTAATCATTTGTAAAATCCTCTGGGACGTTTTGTTGTAGTTGCTTGGTGCAAGAGCTTTGTAATCCTTGTGGATGTGAACCCCTAGGTATTTTATGCTTTTCGTCTGCCATTGCAGTTGAAAATTAAGTTCCAGAAGTTTAGCTGTATGGTGGGGGATATTAATGTTGAGAGCTTCAGTTTTGGTCGCGTTGATGTGGAGACCGGATATAGTTCCAAAAAGTTGAAGTTCGTTATAGAGGAATGGAAGGGATGACATAGGATGCGAGATCGTGAGCATAATGTCATCAGCATACAATACACATTTGTAATCCACCTTACCCACCTTGATGCCTGTTATTTTGGGCTGGCCCCGAATAGCAATAGCTAGAGGTTCGATGGCCAGGGCAAACAGCAGGGGGGACAATGGGCACCCCTGACGTGTGCCCCGCTCAATCAAAAATGTGGGAGAGCTGAAACCCATGTGGTGCACGGATGCTGTGTGGTGGGAATAAAGTGCCTTAATAACGTTAAGGAAAGGAGTTGGAAAACCGCTGCTAGCCAAAGTTTTTTGTAGGTAGACCCACGACACCGTGTCGAACGCTTTTTCTAGATCTAGTGATAGAAGCATAGAGGGGGTGTTCCCTACCTTCGCAAGATGTAGGAGGTTGACAAGTCTATGTAAGTTATCCGAGACTTGCCGGCCAGGGATAAAGCCAGATTGGTCTCTATGAATTAAGGAACTCAGTATAAGGTTCAATCTCGAAGCCATAATTTTTGCTAATAATTTAATATCTAGATTCAGTATAGATATGGGGCGAAAGTTTTTACAATTGGTGTGGTCCTTGTCGGGCTTAGGGATCACTGCTATACGGGAGGTGAGGGTTTCAGGGTGGAAACTGTGCTTGCCTTGCAGAATATCATTAAAGAGCCTCTGCAGCCAAGGCGATAGCAGAGGGGCGAAAGTTTTGTAGTATTTCCCTGACAAGCCATCGGGACCCGGAGTTTTCCTAATTTTGAGGGATTTGATAGCCTGTTGTATTTCCAAGGGGTCTATGGGGGCTGATAGGCTTTCAATCTGTAGTTCTGACAGGTGTGGTAAGTTATGTCTTCTCAGAAAATCATCGATTTTCTGATCCTCAACTGAACCTTGGTTCTGATATAGGGTCTGATAATAGGAGGCAAATTCCTGGACAATTTTAAGAGGGTTTGCCGTTAACTGGCCATTTTTTGCCCTGATTTGGGTAAACGGAGAGTGCAGGGATTTATTAGAAAGGCGACGGGCTAACATGGTGTCTGCTTTGTTCGCCTTATGGAAATATTTTTGTTTTACCAACTGTAGTCGTTTGACCTCTTGCTCTGTTAATAGTAAATTGATTTGGGTACGGAGTTGGACTACCTGTCTTTTGAGCGGGAGATCCCTAGGATGCAGTTTAAGAAGGTCCTCCTTACTCTGTAATTCAGTGGTGAGGTTGTTGATATTTTCTCTTTTTATTTTTGATTGTCTAGCTTTAAGCTGTATAAGTACCCCCCTAATGAAAGCTTTATGAGCGGACCATAAAATGGGGCTAGAGATATCAGGAGTAGCATTAGTTGTAAAATAATGTTTTAGTTCCTGTTGTATAGTAGCAGTTAAGGGGGGGTCCGAAAGCAAATGGTCATCCACTCTCCAAGTGTAGGATTGTGATTTGTTTACCAAATTAGATAATCGCACGACAACCAAGGAGTGGTCGGACCAGGAACAGGAGCGTATCTGCGAGTGTAAGATCAGAGGGGTTAGGTGTTGTTGCAGAAGGACCATATCTATTCTGGAAAAGGAGTTGTGAGGGGAGGAAAAGAAAGTGAAGTCTTTTTGTTGAGGGTTGCATTCTCTCTCCAAGCGTCAACGTACCCATGTTCATTCAACAGCTTGGCAAAATAATGGGGACCATGCGATCTTTTGTTTTGGGACCTTTGTGCATGGGTTTGAAGGCTGTGAAAGTTTTTAAAGAGGATTCTATATGATATATTTGCAACATTGTTAGATCTAAATGTTTAATTCTTTGTCAAATGCCTTCAACTGCTATGCCAACTCCTATTAGTAGGTATTTATTATATATGAAAAGAATACAATTTCCTTCCTACATTTCACTATATTTCTCCTAGACTATTTTGTATGTTATAGTTCAAGTTTATGTGTTAATAAATAAATAAACCACCTAGCTTGCACAAATACAGAAAAATAATGGAACAATGTAAAAAAAATGGCATCAAACACCCTTTGGAAAAATGTGTTCCATCATAATAGTGATGGGCAAATTTCTCGCGAAAAATTGACGCTCGCGTCCAAAAATGTGATTGTGTAAATTTTGACGCTGGCGTTAAAGTTAATGGGCATCCGAATAGTGTTGACGCGTGGCGTTTTGGACGCAAGCGACTTTTCTGATGCGCGTCGAAATGTGGAAACTCGACGCAGATTTGTGCCAGGCGAATGTATTCACCCATCACTAATCATGAAATGATATGGTAAAATCCAGTGTCGGACTGGGGGTCCTGGGCCTACTGGGACTGCTACCTCAGGGGCCCCCACACAGTGTCGGACTGGGACACCAGGGGCCCACCCAAAAACCTTAGACCAGGGGCCCACCCAAAAACCTTAGACCAGGGGCCCACTCTCAGTACTATTTTTCTTCCTCACCTCACTCAATCTCGATTCTCCTAGTCTCTTTTCTTTACATACTATAATCTATTATTCCATCTATTTAGCTTCTTTGTTCTCATAGAAATTGATAATGGCCATGAAATAGGCCAAATTTTTAGAAGCAGGAGGGCCCACTGACACCGGGAGTTTTCCTGGTATCCCGGTGGGCCAAGTCCGACACTGGTAAAATCAAATTATTAACTGGCAGCAAGAGTAAAATGAGAGATGTTGAAAACTAGAAACTAAAACCAGGAAAGACAAAATATAGAGCAAATGCATCAACATTCGAGTTTATAGATCTGTTTTGAAGAGACAATCCTTAACATCCTGGAATTAATCTCATCGATCTCCAGGTCCTGAGCAATTCTTCCAACAAAGATTCCATGTTTAGATTCTTCGGGAATGATGTCATGGAGCTGAGAGAGGACCAAATCCCAAACCATTTGTAGCCAAAATAAACAAAAAATGTAGTGATGCACATTTTAAATTGGTTGTTTCCATGGTTAGACTGAGAGTCAATAACAAAAAAGAATATATTCCAGGAATAAAAATGTTGCCTTAAGAGGACAGTTTTTCTAATGGAGGTTTGACAGTAAAAGCCGAGAGAGCAGCATTTTCCATCTCTTTACTTGAAAAGTTGGTTTGTAGCGACACCAAGTGTCCCAAAAACAGTTGTAAAATAAATCCATTGGAATTTCAATATTATTTTATCAATATGACACCAATTGTTTCCAAAATTATTAAGGACACACTTTATATACAGATTTAAATACTTTATTTCAATTGAATTTATTTTCTTACATTATTGAAACGTCCATGGATTGTTTTAATATATCCTTTGTGTTGTCCAAATATAGTAGGGTAGTAAATTTATATTAATTGTATTTTATGTCATTATGCAAAAACTGAATTACAACTGTAAAAGCCATGTATAAGAATTATGCATGGGCAAGTCCATATTTTGTATGTTCCAGGAGATGTAAAATTGCAGTCGGAAATAATGTATCAAATGTATATTAAGCAGGTGTGTAGAAAATACATAATTGAGACCATTTGCCATCAGAATAGTCGATAAGTACAGTTCTATTTTCTTTATATATTAAGATGGTCAGGAATACATAATACATACCTTCCCCGCCGCGGGACGGCCGCAGCTCTAGTCCTTCCAGTTCTGCGCCTGCTTCATTTCCTAGTTTTACGTGCCGGCCGCGTGACGTCATCATGCCTGCGGCGCAAAATTCAAATATTTAAAGGGGCCTCTGACCTAAACTCCATGCCCATTATAGGATCTTTATCCACAAGTTTCCTGGTGCTCCTGTGCTGTTAAGCTTCTGTTTCCTGATACCTGTTGTGACCCCAGCCTGTTCTTTGACAATTCAGACTTCTGTATCCTGACCGTTGCCTGGTAACTGACTCTTCTATATCCGTATCTCTTCTGATTGATCTCCTGGTTTGACCCTTGCCTGTCTGACTCCGCTTGTACTCTGCCTACCCCGACCCAACCTGATTTGACTACATCTTCTGTTTTCTCCTTGCACTGAGACCTTCTGCCCAAAAGACTTTGCTTTACCATCGTGCCCCTTTGCTCATCCAGAACCCCTAGCTTGGAACTTCTATTATTAAGACCTGGCGGCATCCAATTAGCCGAGGGCTCCTCCCGAGGTGAAAGGCGGCTGTTAAAGGCAGAAGCAACAGCCAAGATCAGGGTGCTTAGCATTGGTTCTGGATTTAGGGTGACGACCATGACAATTAGATTCCCAGAGCATATTCACAGGCAAGGATATGAGAGCAATGGCGGACAGTTTTTTGACATTCAATATTTCCGAAAGCCGAAACCAGATCTTGTATAGAATTTAGGAATTGACTCCTATGTAAATGGTGACGTTTTCATTTTGCCTAAACTATTGCCGTTTAAACATCCTCTATATCTCCATGGAAAGACGTATGAATAAAAGAGTCCACTCTGCATCAGTGAAAAGCTCATCTGCTGTTATTGATTTGGTCATGATTGAAATTGCTGTAATTGTATTATAGTCAAAATAAACAAAACAGAGTATTTGATTATCACAAAGGCTTTAATACCGATTTGGAAAATACTGTACATTGCTTTAGAACATGGGTTTGCTAAACAAGCATCTTACATTTGCATTTAAAACAGAGAAAATTAGAATTGTGGAAATCTTATTTTATGCAATGGGCAATGAATCATCATTAAGGATCCTCCAATAGGATTGGTGGGTTGTACATAGGGATGGGCGAATTTTTTTACCTTGTTTCGCCACGGAAATGACGTCCATAGACTTGTATGGCATTGTGCGACAAAAAAAAAAAGACGTGCGTCAAAAAAAAATTTCGCCACCAAAGACATTTTGCCGGCAGCGAATTTTTGGCGAAACGAAATGGGTCAAATTCGCCCATCCCTGTTTGTACATTAAATAAACAAGTTTTTCATTACTGCACTAACAAATACAAACAAAAAGCTTATAACAATAGGTTGCTTTCTAGTAACATGTAAAATGTAAATACAAATCATAACATGAGATAGTTGAGGAGTAGCCTTTAAGGATAGAGTTTGCTTTAACAATTAAGGATGTGCTGCTACACAAGTTCTACTTGTGAATCATGTAAGATAGTATAAAATAATACACTACTGTAATAAAATACATTATAACTACATAATTTCTGGTGTAAATCCTCCTCACCTTCCACTTCATAAACAAGATGTGATGTTCCATATTTACCATTCCTTCTGGAATACAGAGCATGAGCTTGTTTTGCAGGGTCCATATTGTAGGCATCTTCAAGAATAGATCTCAAATCTTCATTCTTCCAGGGAAGATAATCAAGCAAAATGACTAAAGGGTTAAAATATAGACAAAAACAACCATGATGATGGGGGAAGGTGAATCTGTGGGTAGCCTACAAATACACATTAGCAGAATTTTGTTGGGTTATATTGCATATATATGTAATCAGACAGTGTGTCTGTCGGATCTGTATTTTAATAGAAGAGAAGGTTGAACAGGCCAATGGTGACATCATGTGGATTATGTTAGAATCACAATCTTAGTTAGAATATATCTCTCAATATTCTGAGGCCTATTTTTTGGGGATATCATCAATGTTTTTGAGATCTCTTTGAATATTTGTTTGCTTGTTTTCATACATAAATATTTAGAACATATAAATGAGCTCTGTGATCATACGGACAAAGACCTCAAGACAAGTGATTTTATGCAGGGCATTAAATTCTGAGATTCTTATAGACATATGTATTGTAGTAGTTTGTGAATTGTTTGTTTAATACATTCATTTGAAATCTGCAAGGATGTGTAGAATAACAAGGCGTGTGTTCACTAAGGCTAAAAAGGCCATACAGGTGTCAGAATTAATTTGTCCTGACCTATGACAAAGGGTAGAGGGTGGGAGTGAGCTCTCTGTCCAGCAAATAGGAGAGAAGGTGGTGCAATTGGGAGAGCTGAGATAAAAACACCCAAAATGCTGTGAGTGAAGTTTTTACTTAACTGGTAGAAGTAGCAATAAGTGTGGCTGAGGCACTTTGGAAAAAGCAGGTTTTCTAAACATTAAGGCTGCCAGTGTACTGATTTATTGTGATTCAGAAGAATAAACTTTGTTTGCTTCTACTGCATGGAATGTACCCTGTTTTGTGGAAAGCCCTACTGTGAATAAAACACAGCCACACACCTGCTTGAAGTTACACGGGGCGCTACTGTTTCTTCATAGGAAAAAGGTATTGTCACTTCTGCGATTTCTGTTAACCCCCGCACCACAAAAACTATTCGAAGAGACTGAATATTGTCATTAAGTATAAGTGTGGATGTTTTAACCAAATAAACACAAAATACATTATTATACTTATATAGTTACATAGTTAGATTGGGTTGAAAAAAGACAAAGTCGATCAAGTTCAACCCCTCCAAATAAAAACCCAGCATCCATACACACACCCCTCCCTACCTTCACATAAATTCTATATACCCATACCTATATTAACTATAGAGTTTAGTATCACAATAGCCTTTGATATTATGTCTGTCCAACAAATCATCCAAGCCATTCTTATAGTCATTAACAGAATCAGCCATCACAACATCACCCGGCAGTGCATTCCCCAACCTCACTGTCCTGACTGTGAAGAACCCCCTACGTTGCTTCAAATGAAAGTTCTTTTCTTCTAGTCTAAAGGGGTGGCCTCTGGTACGGTGATCCACTTTATGGGTAAAAAGGTCCCCTGCTATATGTCTATAATGTCCTCTAATGTACTTGTAAAGTGTAATCATGTCCCCTGGCAAGCGCCTTTTTTCCAGAGAAAACAACCCCAACCTTGACAGTCTACCCTCATAATTTAAGTCTTCCGTCCCTCTAACCAATTTAGTTGCACTTAGTCTCTGCACCCTCTCCAGCTCATTCATTTGCCTCTTAAGGACTTCTCTTTGAAGTTAATCTGTCGTCTTTGACTGCTTGCCTTTATATAAGTCATAGGTCTATAAACAAACTTTTTATAGGCATGGTGTTTGATTGATTACTTTCCAGGTCTATATATGTATATATATCTCTATATGTATATTATATTCCTCATTGTAAACTAAAAAAACAGTTGGATGCTGTCAGTTATAACCTTACTAGGTAGAGGGCACTCTAAGACTGTAATTCCTGATATATCTTTATATATTGTGACTACAATACATATGATATGATATGACAAGCATTTATTGCCCAAACAGTAACATAATATTGCAACATCAAAATTTCACATTTGTAACATTATTGATTACAAAATATAATTTTGTAATCAATATTGTATATACATGTTGTGAGTGGTGAGTGTACTTAAAGTTGCACTTTGCTCACAGCATTTGCAGAAATACACCTATTTTCTGTCGGTATGTATGGACAAGTGTGTTCCCTGCTCTGCGTTGCTTGAGTAAAAGATACATATATAAATAAAATTGAATCAAGTTGCATGCAGTTTACTCTTATTCATCTTATTTGCTTTCCAACTTAAAAGACAAAGAAAGGTGGGTTAAATCCCTAGTGAATCCAGTACTAAATGTAACATCTCTAGTGAATTCACATTAACTTGTCCTTTAAATATATATTCCTGCCAGGAAATAAAAGCATTTTGGACAAAATTAGGTATTAGATAATTGTCAGGGATAGGGAGGGGGCAATGAGGAGACAGAGATGGGAAAGGTGAGTCTTTAAGTCAGGGGCTGATGCTGTGCAGACAAGAACAGGGTGACGAGGGAAAAGAGTCAGGATTAGGCAGAGCAACACAGGACTGTGTGAACATAGAGAAAGGACTAGAGCAGAGCAGGATAGGACAGGTACAGGACTGGAACAGACAGGGCTGAAGCAGGAACAGGATAGAAACCAGACAAGGCAAAGCAAAGTAAGGTAAGGTAAGACGAGAGGAGGCGAGGGGCCAGAGCAGGAGCTATAGACTGTGCCTCAGTGCTCAGTAAAGGCCAATGCTCAGGCACTGGTAGTGATGAGGGCTGACGTTATATAGGACAGGGTCAGCCCTGATTGGCTGACCCCAACCCACCAATTTGGATGCTGTAGTGAAATGGCTAAACCTGAGACCCAGCAGACGAGAAAACGAGAATTTGCTGGCTGCTTTCCTGGCCTGGTGATTAGGGTGAGCAGCCAGTAACCAGGAGGTCCCAGAATTAAACCCCATCGGAGCCTGAGGTTCAATGCAGATAGAGTGAAACTAATGTGTACATATTCTTAATGGACAATGATGTTAAAGTAATTGCAAAACTATGAGGCTAATACGTATCTGAAGTCAGTAGAGTAAGTACATCATTATGATATAATTGGTATCACTGAGACCTGGTGGGATGAAACATGTGACTGGATTGTGAATTTAAATGGTTTCACCCTTTTTAGGAGGGACAGAGGGATTAAAAAGGTTGGAGGAGTGTGTTTGTATGTAAAGCCTGAATTAAAGCCATGCGCTAAAGAAATAACAATAGCTGGCACTGGTGAGGGTGTAGAATCACTCTGGGTAGAGATGTTGACTGGGCAAAAGGTAACAAAAAGAATTATCATTGGTGTATGCTATAAACCACCTCGTATAAGTGTCGAGTATGAAGCCCAGCTACTCTTGCAGATACAAGCGGCTTCACAGCTGGGTCAAGTTGTTGCTATGGGTGACTTCAATTATCCAGACATTGACTGGGGTAATGGAGTTGCCAAGACAGAAAAAGCTAGTAGGTTTGTAAATATGCTGAATGACAATTTATTATTCCAGCTCGTTCAAGAACCTACTAGGAATAACTCTCTTTCGTACCTTGTAATAACTAATAATACTGAACTCATCTCTAGCATTTGTGTGGGTGAGCATTTAGGGAATAGTGATCATAACATGGTCTCCTTTGAGATTCTGTTGCAGAAGCAATTCTATAAGGGAGTAACTAAAACACTAAATTTCAGACGTGCAAACTTTGACAGTATAAGGGCATCTCTGCAACATATTAAGTGGGAAATGCTTTTCACAGGGTTAAACACAGAACAAAAATGGGAAGTCTTTAAAATGCTGCTTGATAAATATACTTGTCAGTATATTCCACTTGTAAGCAAGGAACGTCGTTGCAAAGCAAAACCTTTTTGGTTCAATAGAAGTGTTAGTGTTGAGGTGGGTAGGAAAAAGACGTGCTTTTAAGGCTTTTTAAGCTAGCTAGGACAGCCAAATCATTTATAAGGTACAAGGAGGCCAATAATTCATGCAAAGAAGCTATAAGGTAAGCTAAAATTGATATGGAAAAGGATATTGCAGCAAGCAGTAAAAAAATCCAAAATTATTTTTTAAATATGTTAATAGTAAAAAAACATGAAGCAGGAAGGGGTGGGACCTTTACTGTCAGAGGGGGGTCAGCTGGTTGATGAAAACAAAATAAAAGCGCAGATTCTGAACTCATATTTTTCATCTGTCTACACAAATGAGGAACCAGTTAATGAAGGTTTCCTTCTTAATAGTCCCAATTCTAGTAATACAACAAATGATGCATGGTTCACACATGAAGAAATTCAAAAGAGACTAGAACATGTTAAGATTAATAAAGGTCCGGGGCCAGATGGTATTCATCCCAGGGTACTTAGCAAGCTTAGCTCTGTGATTGCCAAACCTCTTTACTTAATTTTTCAGGATTCATTGAGATCTGGCATAGTGCCGAGAGACTGGCGAATTGCTAATGTGGTGCCTCTATTCAAAAAAGGATCCCGTTCTCAGCCTCAAAACTATAGGCCTGTTAGTCTGACGTCAGTGGTAGGAAAGCTTTTCGAAGGGTTAATAAAGGATAAGATACTGGACGTCATAGCAAATCACAATACTATGAGTTTGTGCCAGCATGGTTTTATGCATAATAGATCTTGCCAGGCTAACTTAATATCTTTTCATGAGAAGATAAGTAGGGACTTCGATTCTGGGATGGCAGTGGATGTGATTTAATTAGACTTTGCTAAAGCATTTGATACAGTGCCACATAAAAGGTTACTGGGTAAATTAAGGAATGTTGGCCTGGAACATAGTATTTGTACCTGGATAGAGAACTGGCTAAAAGATAGACTACAAAGAGTGATGGTAAATGGAACATTTTCTAATTGGACCAGTGTTGTTAGTGGAGTACCACAGGGCTCTGTACTAGGTCCCTTGCTTTTCAACTTGTTTATTAATGACCTGGAGGTGGGCATTGAAAGTACTGTTTCTATTTTTGCAGATGATACTAAATTGTGCAGAACTATAGGTTCCATGCAGGATGCTGCCACTTTGCAGAGTGATTTGTCTAAGTTGGGAAACTGGGCAGCAAACTGGAAAATGAGGTTCAATGTTGATAAATGCAGGTTATGCACTTTGGCAAAAATAATATAAATGCAAGTTATACACTAAATGGCAGTGTGTTGGGAGTTTCCTTAAATGGATATATAGATAGATAACAAGTTGTCTAATTCTGGGCAGTGTCATTCTGTGGCTACTAAAGCAAATAAAGTTCTGTCTTGCATAAAAAAGGGCAATAACTCAAGGGATGAAAACATAATTCTGCCTCTTTATAGGTCCCTGGTCATCTGGAGTTTGCAGTGCAGTTTTGGACTCCAGTCCTTAAGAGGGATATAAATGAGCTGGAGAGAGTGCAGAGACTAAGTGCAACTAAACTGTAGGGATGTAGCGAACCGCCGAGTATGTGTTCGCGAACGCCGTTCACGAACACCGGCAAAAAATGCGAACAGTTCGCGAACTGTTCGCGAACTTCGAACATCCGAAAATCGTTCGATTCGAACGATCGAAGGATTTTAATCGTTCGATCGAACGATTTTCGTTCGAATCGAACGAAAATCGTTCGATTTTAGCGATCGAATGGACGAATGGTCGAACGATTTGACGCGAACGCCTATTGGCGAACGTCACGCGACGTTCGCGAACTTGCGGCGGACGCGAACAGTCGAAGTTCGCGCGAACTAGTTCGCCGGCGAACAGTTCGCTACATCCCTACTAAACTGGTTAGAGGGATGGAAGACTTAAATTATGAGAGTAGACTGTCAAGGTTGGGGTTGTTTTCTCTGGAAAAAAGGTGCTTGCGAGGGAACATGATTACACTTTACAAGTATATTTGAGGACATTATACACAAATAGCAGGGGACCTTTTTACCCATAAAGTGGATCACCGTACCAGAGGCCATTTAGACTAGAAGAAAAGAACTTTCATTTGAAGCAACGTAGAGGGTTCTTCACAGTCAGGACAGTGAGGTTGTGGAATGCACTGCCGGGTGATGTTGTGATAAGCACTGCGTATCTTGACAGCGCTATATAAATAAATGATGATGATGATGGTGATGGCTGATTCAGTTAATGCCTTTAAGAATGGCTTGGATGATTTTTTGGATATACATAATATCAAAGGCTATTGTGATACTAACCTCTATAGTTAGTATAGGTATGGGTATATAGAATTTATGTGAAAGTAGGGAGGGGTGTGTGTATGGATGCTGGGTTTTCATTTGGAGGGGTTGAACTTGATGGACTTTGTCTTTTTTCAACCCAATTTAACTATATAACTATGTAACTATTGTCCTTTATTAAAAAGGGAATAAACAACATAAAGGAGGAAATTGCTTCTTTATAAAGCGTTAGTAAGGTCTCATCCTTGATATACAATTAGGAACACACGTTTTACAATATGGATCAGTAGGGAGCTGAGAGACAGGCTAATAAATGAAGAAAGGAAAAAGAGATTTCAATCCTGCCTGTATAAACCCTTATTAGAGTGCAAACAGCTAAGAGCACTAAAGTTATAGAAATCATATACACCAAGTTATGTTTGCAGATACAGTGTTTTCAAATGTCTGTTTTTTATCATCATATCTGGGGGAAACTTCCCATAAAGAAAAAAATTTGCAGGAGGTGTGTAATAACCGTTACTTGCAAAAATGGTATTAAAAAAGGTTGTGCAAAATAAATGACATATTTTTATACTTTTGTACGAATTAACAATACCCACTGCCATCATAAAAAATAATTACAAGGATCTAATTTTAGTACTTAGAAAGGCGTTCATTTCATTTAAACTGTCGACTAAGATACCGTAAAAGTATAAAGAACTATGAAGTATACAGCAAACAGTTGCTAACCCGCTGCTGTTCTCCTTAAAGGAGAAGGAAAGGTTAAAACTAAGTAAGCCTTATCAGAAAGGTCCATCTAAATATACCAGTAATCCCCCAAAGTAGTGCTGCTCTGAGTCCCCTGTCAAAAGAAACACTGCATTTCTTTCCTTCTATTGTGTATACATGGGCTTCTGCATCAGACTTCCTGCCTTCAGCTTAAACCTCATTGCCCTGGGCAAGAACATGCTCAGTTTGCTCCTCTTCCCCGCCCCCTCCCTTCTCTGCTGTAATCTGAGCCCAGAGCAGGGAGAGACTCAGGCAGGAAGTGATGTCACACCATGTTAATACTGCAGCTCCTATCCTAAACAAACAGAGAGTTTCTAGAGCTTTTTACTCAGGTATAGTAAAACATTCTACAGAATAAATATAGCATTCTAGCTTGTACTATTGCAGCTAATCTATTGGCAATAAAATGCCTCTGTAGCTTTCCTTCTCCTTTAAGACTTTTGGTGGGAAAATCGGACTTTTTAGTGGGAAACCTGACTTTTGGCAGGAAAATCATACTTTTTCAGATTTTTTGACTGAACCGATTTAAGCGACCTTTTTCTATGATAAAAAAGATCGAATCAGCAATTTGGAGTTGGTCAGACTTTTTAAATAGCAATAATGAGATAAAATCAGACTTTGATAAATAACCCCTGTGGCGTATTTCAATGTTTACACAACTTCATAAATATGTTCGTAAGTGTTTCAATACATAATTTAATTGGCATTTGTTTCCACTGACAGTCTGGGTTTTTGGGTTGCATTTTTAAAAAATGTAATCAATGTATTTTTAGTTTGGCGTTTCTTCTTGATTTTTACCCGTGCAATGTCCCTGTTATCTTTCCAACTTGAAATGTTTTTGTGTAAACATAAATGTGTTCCATAAATGTGACCAACTAGTTTTACTAATTAAACCTCACTAAATCCCCCAAACTTATGCTGACCCAATTGAAGAAAAATACTGCCAACCTGATGTCTGAGCCCTGTTCCCACACAAGTCTAATGCACAGACCATGACGTTCAACACACAAAACGGTTCTTTAGAGCATATGTTGAGAACGAACATTTTGTATCACAGGATAGTCAAATTATTCCAATGTGTTAGAATAATAATGCTTAGTTAACAGATTTTGTTTTGATGAAAGTTGTCATCACTAAATCACTGGGACCATGTGGAACGCTCACCTATCCAGACCCTGGATTGATATTGCTGTAGGGTCACTTTCTAATAATTTACTAAAATGGGTATATGCTTGTATATGCTTGTAATAATCCAGAGCATTTTATTAGGAATTTGCTGTAATGAAAGTAAAAGTAGAAGATGACTATAATAACTTGTGAAATTACTCTTATAGCTAATACCTTCAATGCATTAAATCCCAAGCACGTGCAAGAAAGTGAGCCCCTTGACTAAGCTAAGGTTACATTTTCATTAAAAGGATTTTTTTTCAAAATGCCTCAGTTAATAGTGCTGCTCCAGCATACTTCTGCACTGAAGTCAGTTTCTCAAAAGAGCAAACAGATCTTTTTTTTCATATTTAATTTTGAAATCTGACATGGGGCTAGACATATTGTCAGTTACCCAGCTGCTCCAAGTCATGTGACTTGTGCTCTGATAAATAAAGTCATAAACACTGATAGGTGATGGTTTGCAGTTGAATTCTTAGGTCTCAAATTAAAGACTCACCAATTTAGAGAAGGGTCCGGGTGCCGTGAACCTTTAGCTAAGGTAGCAGATAACCGCATAGAAAAAATGAGCAGGCACTTCCAAAGACCAATCTTCCAGGCAGACATGTCAGTTAAAAAGTATTTTTATTTCAGTGCACTAGGATACAGCCGTACACGCTTCATATAAATAGGATACTAAATCATAGGCTACATGATCCCATTTCCCACAGCATATTTAAATGAAAAAAAGAGAGAGCCAATTGGCTTCGTAGATACTAGAGTTGCACATGTGGTACAATAAGAAACATAATTATTGGTAACCCTCTAGATCAGTGATCCCCAACCAGTAGCTTGAGAGCAACATGTTGCTCTCCTACCCCTAGAGTGTTGCTCTCAGTGACCTCAATGCAGGTGCTTGTTTTTTAATTCTGGGCTTGGAAACAATATTTAATTGCATAAAAACTAAGTATAGTGCCAAGTAGAGTCTCCTTTAGGCTGCCAGTCCACATGGGGCTACCAAATGGCCAATCACAGCCCTTATATGGCACCGCAAGGGACTTTTTCATGCTTCTGTTGCTCCCCAACTCTTTTTAAATTTGAATGTGGCTCAAGGGTAAAAAAGGTTGGGGACCTCTGCTCTAGATGAACCCACCCATAATGGGTTGATTAGTTGCCATCTTGGTACTCTCTTTGAAAGTCAATTCATTGTAGAGTGAATTATTTGCAGTGTAAACAGTGTCATTTAGAAATAAAAACTACATCATAAAAATCATGACAGAATTCCTTTAAGTGCAAAGCAGTCTAGTTTAGGGGACTTTCACCCATGGGATTAGGAAAGCACGCGATTTACTGTAGGTGAAGGGCTGCCTGCAGTCCAATGCCCTCACAGCAGAGGAAATTAAAATTTGTTCTCTCAAGATAAACTACATTTCCACCATCCCAAAAAGGACCAGAGGTTCTATGACTTGTCTTGGGACTTTCCAAAACCCTAACCGAAGATATGATGCATCGCTCTTATCTTCATGATACACAACTGTATCAGAAAAAGTAAGTTCATTTGATGTAACTGTAACACTGGATGAATTTGGAGTGACTGAAGGTTTTGGTAACCTTGCAGGACAGAGTTTATCATAAACCTTTTCCAATGGAGGGCCCCAGCTACATTAATTACGCTACTGATCTTTTCATACATTTATATAAGAGCATTTATATGTAAGTACAGTTTTAGTGTTATGTTTTTTATGCATAATCATATCTTGTTTGTGTCATTTTATTAAAACATTTTACATCTTTTTACATCACATGTCATAGGAATTTGCCTGAAACAGAAAATATCATCATGCTTACTGGATATTATTAGATTTCACAGTGCGGCAGTGTTTAAAGGAGCCTATGAGGGAGTTTAAAGGAGAAGGAACACCACATTAAATAATCATCCTCCCTAAACAGGTCTTATAGAGTACTGTTAGATCACTAAGTTTACAGCTCACCTAACTGTACAATCAAGGAGCTTTTCATGTCTCTTTATCACAGCTGCTTTATCAGAACGCGGCTGCCATCTAGCATATGGCACTGGCAGAAGAATGCTTATTTTATAAAAACGGCACTGAATTTCTAAATAAAGTATATGGCAAATATGCTTCTTTTATGGCGGAGAAGATGTATATGCAGTATTATTTTTGGCTTTGCATCCCCTTTAAATTAAAAACCAAATATTATGGATAAAAACATTTTTGCCTGCTGCTGCTTTGTGGCAAACTTCACATTTTTTGTTTGTTCTTATTTGAGAAAAAAAATCACATTGATTCCAATTTGGACTCCCCCTGGCTTCAATTAATTTGGCAAAAATAAAATCTAGGAAGGTAAAAATTATTGAATGGTTAAAAACATTTTTGTTGAAAAATTATTCTGAATATTTTCTGCATGTTGTTGTCGGCATACAGTTACAGTGTGCATTATTTATTGTCAGAATGTCTGGATAGGTTTAAGCATCAAGAACTCCAAATTTCTATGAGATATATTTAATAAATATTTTTTGAAAGGACTTACCAGTGACCATGTCCATTTATGTCGTCAAGCTTTGAAAGTGCCCGTCCTGCTGATTTATGGTTCCCACCAGAAATCCAACCTTACACTTGTCAGCTGGCTTCTATATAAATCTTCAAGTTTTTCCTTTGAAAATATACCTTTCAATTTATTTTTCAGAAATTGAATGAGCAGAAGGGATCCATTTTATCATTAGCATATTTATTGAAAAATCATGGAAATAACAACATAAAAGCCAATTACTGGCTTAATTCATTTGGCACTGGCTGGTTCTTAATCAAAGCCCTCTCCAAACTAAACGAACTGCCTCCAGTGTATATACACAACATATTTTATCTCACTTCAGCAAAAATTCTCCATTCCTAAACAGTAAGCTGTAAGGCTAGGTACAGACTTTTTAGAGCTGCCATTGTAATACAAACGAGGCATAAAGGCAGTTATTTATTAAAGTCCAATTTTTATGGTCAGACTTTTAAAAAGAAAAACGAACTCGATTTTAAGTGATTTATTTACCTATGATGGTGTTAAAGTTCCCGTCTGATAGTAGGATCAATTTATTGCACTGGGTAACAATTCTAGGGAATTCATGATTTCCCTGCTCCAATAAACCCATTTCACCAGACATACGTACAGTATTTGAGATGGCTGCCAGGTTTAGGAAGAACATTAACAAAGCATTTAGCTCAAGAACTATCTGAAATAAATATAAAAACTAATTGTGAAACACATGTATTCAGCATTTGCTTCACTTTGGAGCATTAACAGCTGTGCTTTGACAGTTCCCCTTTAAAGGAGAACTTAACCCTAAAGTTAAAAAAAACCCTACCCCCTATCCTACTTAAGACTCCCCTCCCTCCTCCTCCCAGCCTAAGTGTACCCCGGGCAAATGTCCCTAAGTCTTTACTTACCCCTCCATGCAGATTCGGTCCAGCTAAGTTAATGGGCACCATCTTCAGCCACTTAGTTTATCTTTGGAATCTTCAGCAATTTTCGCAAATTCCAGCGCATGCGAAGTTGTCACAAAAAACATTGCTCCACCTGTGCATGCGCTGTTATGGCACTTACTTCCCGAAGATTACCAAAGAGAAGAAGATGTTGCCCGTGAACTCCGCTGGACAGAATCTGCACCGATGGGTAAGTAAAGACATGGGGGCATTTGCCTGGGGTAACACTTAGGCTTGGGGGGAGGAGGAGGAGGCTGCAGATGAATGGAATTCAACTGAAAGTGAAAATTTACCTTAGTGCTGTCAGCTTGCATTTATATAAATGCTTGGACTTTCCTTGGAAATATACCTTTTATTTGCTTTGTGCACAAAATTAATGAACAGAAAGGCTGTGCTTTTAAATTAGCATATTTATTGAAATCTTGCGGAAGTAACAACTTTAAAGAAAATGACTGGTCTAATTCATTTGGCAATGGCTGGTGCTTATTAATCAAAGACCTCTCAAAAGTGTATGATTTGACTCAAGTGTATACACAAAGAATATGTTTCTCACTTGAGCAATAATGATCACAATGAGTTGCTTGGCTATGTACATCCTTTATACACAGGAGATTTGTTTCCCTTGCAATCATTTCACTAATAAAGGACCACTCTACTTTTTATTTTTAATTTGTATTTTCTCTTATGGAAATGTTAAGAGGTGAATGTATAATTATTGTATGTTTTTTGCCTTCTGTGAATGTGATACTGTTTGCAGCTGCAACCTGGTTTATGTTGCCATTGTTTCAGGATAGCTAGCCATTAACCTTATTATTTTCAATATGGTGGAGGATAATCCTTGTGCAATAAACTGGTAGAGGGTTTGACTTAGGGGTACTAATGGGCGAATTTGTGCCATTTCGCCGAAAAATTCACGAATTTCCAGCGAAATTCATGAAACGGCAAAAAATTTGTGAAATGGCACCGGCATCTGGTTTTTGACGCCGGCTTCCGTTTTTTTGACGCCGTCATCCATTTTTTTTTGGCGTTGGTGAATTTTCACCAGCTAATTTTCGCTGCCATTTCGCAAATTTTCTTAGGGGCACAGCAGTAATACACATCAAGTTATCTAATAGTCCAAGCTGCACCTGTAGACCAAATCCACTAAAATTAGGGGAATGTAATATGTTTTGACCATGTTTGCACCCTTTTTGACTGATTACAGACCTCAACGACTTCCTCCCAATGTTTGCGAACAAATGGCTTTTGCAAACATATGCAGTGTATGCGATAATCGCTTTTTTTTTTTTGGGCTTTTTTAATTTTTAATTACATTCCCCCCTAAGTATTTAATGGATAGACATGGACGATATTGTAGTACACAGCTAAGCACCTACTTGTATTACATAACAGTTTTCTGCTTGTTCTATTGAAAGCCCATCTTGGCCACCCCCTGTGCCATGGGATATACACTATCAATATCTTACCATCCAAAGGTCCTGAATCCCTTTTGCTAAATAAAGGGTACTGGGAATTTACCTCTCATGGCAGTGCCTCCACCTAGTGGGATCTGGGAATACACCTATGGGTGGCCCCACTAGGAACAAATGATTAACCACACCATTGCAGTAACACAAATGGAACTTTATAAAAGAAGGAAAGGAAAAATGCAAAGTAAAATACATTTACACAATGCACCATCAATCCTGCCCTGGGTTACCCATGTGATCTTCCAACTCCTGGCACAGTCTCTACCCAGGACACAGTCCCGCATTTCACAATCTCAAGAGCGCTTCCTGCCCCTATACCTCTCCTTTGGATAGAGGTAGTTGCTCCCACGTAGCAGGCACACAAACAACACCTGTTTTCTCAAAAAGGGGACACATGCTGGGATACTTCCAAAACATTTACCTCAGTCTGATCACTCACCGAGGGCTCACACAGAGCTGGTACTGGCAATACCCTTTCTTCTGGCCAAAACTCACTGAGGTCTCACACAGAACTGGTATAGAAATCTTCAGGCTGACTCCAACACCGCTCCTGGGTGTGAGTACTCCCAAGCCTCTTCCCTTAGAATGCATTTCCAGGCATCTCTTATCAGGATCTCATTATTGCTGAGCCCACACAGGGCATCACCACCCTTATGATTTCTCCATAGTTGAGCTGACAAGCTTGGGTCCCTATAGCCCAAGCCCTTCATGGCCACTTGAGTTCCTTAGGCCCCTCACATCTTAGCTGCAGTTCTGCACTTCTGACTGGAATGAAATCAGGAAATAGACTGTCTGAGCACATGGCTCTTCAGCTATATGAGGAAGTTACGCAACAGTGACACCTTCTGGCCAAACCAGGAATCTGCCAGGGCACACTACATTAGGGACAAATGACTCACCCCCCCTCCCTTATCCAATTTAGGTCCAGCACTTAGCTGGCCAGGCAGGGGATTTCCCTCCATGCGGTACTTTTAGGACCATAGGGGAACTTAACCCTATGGGTCCCTACACTATTATTTGTAGCTTAATGTACATTTCATTTTACAGTGCAATGTTGGTTTGCAATAGTAAATAATGCTAATACATTGGCCAGACAATCATCCTGCTACAAAACTGCTTTTGCTGATGTGAATTCTTGCTTACATATGACTATGAAGATTTTCATTCATCCAGGTCATAGTATATCTAGTATAGGTCAATCTAAAAACAACTGGACTTGCTGAGTAATCAATGAAGACGTTTCACTACTCATCCGAGCAGCTTCTTCAGTTCAACTGACTGGTGTGGGAAGTTCTCGGCATATAAACTCTTCCACTAATCCATTTACAATGGCACATTGTAACTCTTCAAAGAGGTGACATCTGAAGAAACTCACAGAGGTGTTGATTCTGCGTAGTTGTGATAGGATTATCCAATGTGTCAACAAACACCATGTCCCTGTGTTTTTCCCTGTGTTTTTCAAACCTAGCAACACACTGAGACAAAAACTGGTACACCCAAAGGATCCAACACCAAAAGAAAAACAAAGCAATGTGGTATACGGAGTCCAGTTTAGCGAGGAGTGCACAGATCTATACATTGGGGAGACAAAACAACTGCTCTCCAAGCGAATGGCTCAGCACAGGAGGGAGAACTCTACAGGGCAAAACTCAGCTGTCTTTCTACACTTAAAAGACAAGGGACACTCCTTTGAAGACAGCAAGGTCCAAATCTTGGATAAAGAAGACCGCTGGTTTGAACGAGGCGTGAAAGAGGCGATTCATGTCAAGGTGGAGAGACCATCTCTGAACAGAGGTGGGGGCCTTCGACACCACCTGTCTGCTACATACAATGCTGTTCTAACATCTGTACCCCGGCGGATTCAGAACACTTCACACATCCATTCATGCAACTCTCACAAGTAACACCTGTATCTAGGAGTTGCATGACACATTGGATAATCCTATCACAACTACACAGAATCAACACCTCTGTGAGTTTCTTCAGATGTCACCTCTTTGAAGAGTTACAATGTGCCATTGTAAATGGATTAGTGGAAGAGTTTATATGCCGAGAATTTCCCACACCAGTCAGTTGAACTGAAGAAGCTGCTCGGATGAGTAGTGAAACGTCTTCATTGATTACTCAGCAAGTCCAGTTGTTTTTAGATTGACCTATACTAGATATCTTGCTTACATAGTTATTTAGTTCATTTGGGTTGAAAATAGCCTGAAGTCCATCAAGTTCAGTCCCTTCAAGTGAATCACACAGGTTCTTATTAAATAGGTCTATCAATACACTCACAAATATGAACTATATACTGATACCTATATTAAACTACTTGTACATACTAAGATCACATCCAATTTAATGCCCATTTTATACAGTACACTATTTGTTTCAGTAGCTACTAACTGACATTGCTTAGAGTTACAAGGCTTGTTATCCAAAAAAATCCCCAAATCCTTCTCAATTAAATTTACCCCCAACACACTACTAATTAGTATATAACTCACATTTAGATAAATGCAGTATAAGTGCATGTTCATGTGCCTGTATTCTTCTGTGCATTAATATCAATACTGTTTACTGAACAAACAGCCTCATATATGGAAAGACCAAATGTAAAAATGTGTGCGAAATCTGGTATCGGAGCTAAAGGGAAGAGGTAATGAATCAAAAATCATGGAAGATGCTGGAGAAGGAAGAAATGCTTAGGGTCACACTGAATGGAAAGGAAAGCCCTAGAGCTATAAGCGCAGGGGCTGCATGATCTAAATGACTAGGGATGTAGCGAACTGTTCGCCGGCGAACTAGTTCGCGCGAACTTCGACTGTTCGCGTCCGCCGCAAGTTCGCGAACGTCGCGCGACGTTCGCCAATAGGCGTTCGCGTCAAAATCGTTCGACCATACGACCATTCGATCGCTAAAATCGAACGATTTTCGTTCGATTCGAACGAAAATCGTTCGATCGTTCGAATCGAACGATTTTCGGATGTTCGAAGTTCGCGAACAGTTCGCGAACTGTTCGCATTTTTTGCCGGTGTTCGCGAACGGCGTTCGCGAACACATACTCGGCGGTTCGCTACATCCCTATAAATGACCAGCAGCCAGATTATACTGGTCTAGGTTAAAGACGGGCAGAATCACATGTAGCTGTATTTAGGTGAGAAGGAATGAGTCAGGGTTTCAAAACCAGCCAAAGTCAGCTATAGAACCAGCCCAAAACTAACCAAGAGGCACTTCAAAAGTAGCCCAAAAATTGCACAATGTATGCAGTGAAAAAAAAGTCTAAAAAATGAATGAATATATGTGAGACTATGCCTTTTTCAGATTTTCACTGTTTCTCAAATTCTTTTTGTGACACTGAGCTGCTGCTACTGCAACTCAGTCGAGTATTCAGAGAGCTGTAGTTGGAGTGTACAGAGAGGGCGGTGGGGCACATTTGGGAGTGAAGCTACAATTTCCTAGGTCAAGTCTCCTAGCCGGGGTAATGTTTTAGTGGCTTTGACTTTTCATAATTTTCCAGATCCCTAGCAGTAAACTGTGTGGTCCTGCATGACAGGCAGCCTACTAATAAGTTTGCATGGCTTTAACTTGCCCAAGCAATATACATCCAGAGGAGGGTGGCTAGCTTTGCAGGCAGTTGCACACAGTCATTAATTATTCTAAAGTATTTTAAATACTACTAAGAAATTTATTTATGTTTTGTACACATAGAATAGTCAAAATATGTATATCATAAAGCTATTAGCCAATTGTATTCTATCCTGTGGTACGTTTGTTTGATACATCAACATTGTTTGTATGTTTTATGACTATTTGTGTTTTTAATTCATTTTCTATGTTATTATTTATTAAAAAAATAATATTAAGGTATGGTGGGGGCGAGCCCAACTCAAGGTTTTCAGTTGGGCTCCTTGTGGCGGTAGGAGCTTGCCAGAGTACTGCACAGGTAAGTTTAGAAAAGGGAGAAAGGAGATTCTCTTCTGTGACTGCACGGTGGATTGATTGATACAGACACTACTACTGCTTGTGTTAGGGAACAGCCTGCTTGGGTTTTCTATCATCGACACACTGCAGATGCAGGTCCGCCAGCAGGGCTGCTGAACTTCTCTCATTTTGGCGGCACAGCATAATAGCGGTCTCTTGTTAAAATCTGGCTTTAGAATATTGCTTTGGGTTAAGCTGATTATTTGATAAAATGTGTGGCCATTTTACACCCATCTCTGTCTCCTGGTTTCATTAAAGGGATACTGTCATGTGAAAAAAATTTTTTTCAAAATGAATCAGTTAATAGTGCTGCTCCAGCAGAATTCTGCACTGAAATCCATTTCTCAAAAGAGCAAACAGATTTTTTTATATTCAATTTTGAAATCTGACATGGGGCTAGACATTTTGTCAATTTCCCAGCTGCCCCAAGTCATGTGACTTGTGCTCTGATAAACTTCAATCACTCTTTACTGCTGTACTGCAAGTTGGAGTGATATCAACCCCCTCCCTTTTCCCCCCAGCAGCCAAACAAAAGAACAATAGGAAGGTAACCAGATAACAGCTTCCTAACACAAGATAACAGCTGCCTGGTAGATCTAAGAACAACACTCAATAGTAAAACCCATGTCCCACTGAGACACTTTCAGTTACATTGAGAAGGAAAAACAGCAGCCTGCCAGAAAGCATTTCTCTCCTAAAGTGCAGGCACAAGTCACATGACCAGGGGCAGCTGGGAAATTGACAAAATGTCTAGCCCCATGTCAGATTTTAAAATTGAATATAAAAATATCTGTTTTCTCTTTTGAGAAATGGATTTCAGTGCAGAATTCTGCTGGAGTAGCACTATTAACTGATGCGTTTTGAAAAAAACATGTTTTCCGATGACAGGATCCCTTTAAGGTTTATAATAATGGGGTTCAGTGGGATGGCTCAAGGCAAATGGTCAAATTGAGGAGTCCCCTTGTCATGGAAATTTGTGCTGATCATGACCACAAATGTCCTATATGCTGATAAAATATATCCCCATTGGATTGCAAGATACTGCAAAGCATGTCCTGATTAATACATATTCCTCTAAACAGCCATTATAAACCAAAGTCAAAGTGAGGCTTTTACAAACTTTTGGCACATTGGATAAATGAAATGTTTACCTGTCCGATTTGTGTGTTAATATTTTAGAGATGAATAAAAGTGAAAACAAATATCTTGCTTATAAATATGCCACCTTTTGCCTTTTAAGCTACAGGAATGGTTGAAAGAAAATTTAAATTAATATAACAATACATACACAATGAGGCTGGAAGAATTATAGAGTATTATACTGTTAGCATGTTATTGATTAGCTTAGTGAATACCGGTATAAATATCTTTATTTGTCATCCAAATCAAACTGTATGCATGAGGTTATGGGATAAATGTTTCTAAGAGACTTTTCTATTTTAAGGATTTATGATCTGGTCACATTTTAAACAGAAAATGTGCCAAGATATTTTTTTGTTTGCTCTTGCAATGCCGTCTGCATACTGAACAAAGTATAAATGGCCTTGTCATTGAGAGCAACCTTCATCTCAAAAAGATACACATAAGTTGTGTTCATTAAAATCAAATTCACGCTGTACATTTTGATGAGCTTGTACCAAGTGATTAATGCAGTGACTCTTGAAACCTCTCCCCTTGGACCAGATTATAGGAATTGCCTATGCTCTTGGCCAAAGTCGAATTTACAGATAAATATATTTCAGACTGAGGGTCTCCATTAAGAATTATTTAGGTTAAATGCAGTCTGAGTAATTGGAAACTACAAGAATTTAGATTCAGAACTGTGCTGTTCTGTATATCAAAATATGGTTTCAGGTTATATCAGACATTTCATTAAAGAGATACTGTGATTCTTTTGTTTAGCTTAGCTTTCTATTATAGTTTCAGATTTTTAATGTACTTATGTTTAAAGTTGTGTTACTCCTATTGGCCCAAAATTATTGACCACCTGCTGCAGTCTCTAAGGGCCTGTCAAAAAAGGGCCAAAAACTTTGGAATATAGCCCCCAGCTCAAAAGTGCACATATATCAAGTCCAAAGATATATTCCAAAATGTTCTTTCAAAGTTTAAAAAATGATTCTTTATTTAGCATAAATATTAAAAAGTAGGCATCCAGACCAATTGATGCTCCACCTTACGCGTTTCGTGCCCACTGGCACTTATTCAGAATAAGTGCCGGTGGGCATGAAACGCGTAAGGCGGAGCATCAATTGGTCTGTATGCCTACTTTTTAATATTTATGCAAAATAAAGAATCATTTTTTAACCTTTGAACGAATGTTTTGGAATATATCTTTGGACTTGTTACTCCTATTGGCCACATACTTGAAAAAAAAAAACGTATATAGCGTAGGTGCACTTTTGAAAAGAAAAAATAAGAAAACATAAGTGACTGTCCTGCTCTATGGGGATCCTAAACAACAATAGGGATGTTTACTTGGGCTCTACTGTAATGGCAAAATGTTTCTTATCTGTGTTTGCCACCAACTTACCAATCATGCACCACTGATGCAATCATGCAACTTATGCGTATCTGACATACAACTCCTGGCTCTTTACTATGCAAGCTCAGATTCGTGGAGATTAGTCACCCAGCGACAAATCTCCTCTTCTTAGTCCATCCTGAACTGCCTCCTGCCAGCTAGAATATAAATCACCAGTGAGGTGGCAATTGGTGTGCTTCATTTTCCAAAGTCGCCCGAAGTCGCCTCACAAGGAAACTTTGGACGACTTCGTAAAATGAACCGCTCCGAGTTCCATCCTGCAGGCAATTTCGATTCTAGCCGGCGATAGGCAGTTCGGGGGGAGATTAGTCGCCCGAAGAAGAGGATATTTGGCGCTGGGTGACTAATCTCCCTGAATCTTTGCATATGCCCTTACCCTTAGTCTGGGTGCTAAATTCTACTCAATATAACCATCCCTTCCAACATCCAAAAACAGAAAAGGGAACATAGTCAATTACTGCACTTAGTATGGTGGCACATTTTTGACCACACAGATCTAACACCATGACCATAATAAAACCACAAATGGCCAAAGAGCACTACATTAAACCCAGAAAGATCACTGCATAAATGGATAGATTGGGAGCATTGCACAAACAGAATGCCACAAACATGTTCTTCCTTTCCAGTGCTCCATGCTGCTTGTCTCTCTCATCCTCCCTTTGCCTTGCTAAAATACCGTAAAAAATCAAGATGGTTGTACATGGCCACAACTGTCCCTACTCTATATCAAATCTAGTGAAGGGCACATATAAGGTTTGGTGCAAATACAAAAACAGGTTCAAAGAGAAATATTACTGCCAGGTGATGTACTTTCATGTAATGGCACATTCCCAGCCAGGATACCTGTTGGGCATTTTGGTTTCGGATACAGCATTCTATACTTAGTTTTTTTAGCCACTCTTCACAGGGGCAGACCAGAGTCACAGATGGCCAGGAACTTACTTATGAGTTACACTCTCAGAAAATCCTTTTACAATTCCTCTGTCACACATACTCACACAACGTGTCTCCTTGAAGCCACCAAGGAATTTTTTCCCCCTCTGAGGCAAATTGAAGAGGCTTCAGATGGGTTTTTTTTTGCCTTCATCTGGATCAACTAGCAGTTACGCAGGTTAAAAAAATGGATGGACGTGTGTATTTTTTCAACCTAACTTAGAATGTTACTATGTTACTCTGCCATCTTTGTTCAAGATTATCAAGATGGGTGTAGATTTCAGTTCCTTTTTGTCTAAACTAGTGATGTGCAGGCTGGCCCGATACTCGCGGGTTTACCCGCGGGTCGGGCGGGTTTGGGCCGACCTTGGATCCCCCTTTCCAGGTCGCGACCTTCCAAATGCCGGCTTCCGACTTCCGGGGTAAAAATTTTATAGACGCACACCTCTCATCCCGCCCCTTTGTTGATGTTTTTTGGAGGGTGGGTGGCGGGTGGGTGCAAAAGCCCGACCTGCACATCACTAGTCTAAACCAAAACAGGTACAGTTTATTGTAATTCTGTATTTAATGTTATACCTGACTGCTTCTTTATATATAGTCTTTATTTTAAATAAATTTGATTTATTTAATTTTTATTTTAAATAAATTTGATTTAAATAGTACATATACATATCTGTTTCTTTATTGTTTTTTTTTTATTCTAGCAAAAAGTTACCAGTAGAAATGAATGCAGCATAATTAATTTATTAAGACTTAAGCATTTAGAACTTGACCTTGTAGCTACTTTCTTCAGATTGGTGGCTCTTGAAAAAACAAATCAATAGCATTTAATATTATTGTATACATACTACGAACATTGTGCAACACAAATAAAGCCATAAAGTAAAGTTGTACGTTTAATAAACTTTTGACCTGTGTTGATTTTAGCAAAGTTTTTACACTGCTTGTCGTTTACTCTATTGAATCAAAAAGAGGAAGGCTGAAAGGTAAAATTAGAAATGATTTTTTTTCCCAAAAGGAGAATAGCCATTCAAGAAAGTATGCTATTGCTAAGTAGTGATGGGTAAATTTATTCTGCAGGTGTGAGTTTGCTTCAAATTGCCGCCGGCAACAATTGTGACGCTGGCGCCAATTAAATGCGCCCTTTGACTTTAATGCATGTCAAATTGTCGCCAACTTCGGAATTGTCGCCGGCATCAAAATTCACGTTTTGCAAATTGTTCTCGTATCACGAATTTTATGGGAAATTTGCAAAATTTTCGGTGAAGCGAAACGGGAGAAATTAGCCCATCACTAATGCTAAGTCCTGAATGTAAGATGTTCCTGATACCTGTTCTGTAAACTGTACAGAATAGGTATTATGAACACACGTGTATATAAAGAATATTAAGCTAAAAAAATAAAAATAACCTGAAAACTCAAATTTAGAGCTCATTTATAAACACTGGGCAAATGACCTATAGCAACCTTTAATTAGGTCTTTTTCCCCCAACTGCAGATTGGGACAGATTTATCAAAGGTCGAGGTGAATTTTTGAATGAAAAAAATGCGAATTTCAAGCTACTTTTTGTGTACTTCGACTAGGGAATAGTCTAAATTCGATTTGAATTTGAAAAAAAAAATTGAATATCGAAATTTATCATGTACTGTCTCTTTAAAAATTCGACCATTCGCCAGCTAAAACCTGCCGATTTGGTGGACTAAAACCTGTCAATTGGTAGACTTTGAAAAATCAAAGTTTTTTTGGGGAAAAACGTAGAATCGTATTTGATCGAATGCGCCATTCCTTCGATTCTTACTATTCGAATCCGGCCGAATACGGACCTACTCGATCAAAAACAGACCTATTCGACCAAAAAAAAAAACTTCTACTTAATTTCGGTTGGTCTTTTTGAATTTCAACGTTTACTCAATTCGAATTTCGGCCCTTGATAAATATGCCCCTGAAACTCTAATCTAACATCTATTTGGTTACCATGGGTTACTGCCTTGGTGCAAATTTATAAATGGCCACTTTTTTTTTCAGAGTTTGGCAGCAGATTTCAGACCTAATAATTAAAAAAAATACATAAAAACTAAATAATGACAAGTTGGTTAGAACTATATCTATAATAAATATACGCGGACACCGAAAGGAGAACTTTCACTATAGAAAAGGGCACATGGCAGACATAGTATATATAAAGATTAGCAGGGCACTAATTCTGTGTTCCTTATTAACAGTGCAGGGTATGAATATATAATTATACATAATTAATACAATAACAATGTCTCACATTCCCTCTGCTGCTCTGTTGCTCTCTCACTGACCCAAGCAAATAGAATCGTTTAAAATTCCAGGTCGGAAAAAATCATCATAGAAAGATCCATAAAATGCAAATGCCTTTTCAGCTGGAATTCTAATAAGCAGTAACTAGAGGGTTGACTTCATTTCATTACCAAAAAAAAAAAACACATTTATTATTAAATTTGTTCCTGAGCAACAGCAGAAAATGCTAACGATGTATTAAACAAAATATACAAAGTTACTGCCGCAAATGATATTGCCATAATGCACGGAGCTGGTGACTGGAAAGGAATAATATATATATTGTTTCCCTATGAACAGCCCTGTCTATCGTTGTGATCTGTGAAGCAGTTATAGGAAAATTGTTTTCAACTTAAAATTAGTACAGTTCCACCTCAGGACTGAGGCTTTATCATGTGCAAATAGGCTACTGACTGAACTAAGTGTGATTGTTTCCAACAATTTATGCAGGCGAAAACACAACAACAGGTACTAATAAATTTGCCTCCATCGTTTTATTGCTCTCAGTCATACGGGAATTATTGTGGAGGTAATAATAATAAGTAACAAATAAAATGGGATTTTTAAGTGACGACAGCATTTTAATATCCACAACTGGAGCCTGTGCCTATTGATCATTGTATTATGGACCCAAATAATAAATCCTCTCTCTCTCTGGATCAAGAGGAGAATGAAGAAGATCTTTAAAGGTGAGTTCCACAGAACACCAATGTCTTTTTTTTTCTGTTGAAACCCCTGACCACCAATGTTTTTTATTTAACTTTTATGGGGGCCCTGGACACCAATGGGTTTTTTTAACTTATGGGGGGCCCTGGACACTAATGTTTTTTTGTTTTCTTTATAACTTTCTTTTTATTGAGATTTTCCAAGAAAATATTTTTCCATACAAAGCATTTCAAAAATAAAAAAATAATAATACAGAAAAAAGTGGTCAAGAGGTAGACATATACAGTTAAATCAGACTAGTATAGTAAGCACCCAGCACACCTGGGGGTGCAGCCAAATGACATTCCATTTAAACATAAGCAAAAGTAAACAGTAGACAGTAGGGCACTAAATGTTCAGTACTAAGGGTAAACGTATGGATAACTCCATTGCTGTACCCCATCTCACAGGTATACAAGTTATCAGTACATAGAGGTAAATCACATATGCTCCTTACAGTGGCCACTTCTCCTAGTATTCCCCTCGGGCACAGTGAAATCCTAGGCACCCTGACCCCAAAATGTTCCAGCCCCACAAATTCTTCCACCTCAAGAGATCAGTCCAATGATCTGGATGCTGGGTATATTAGCCTCCCCGTTCTCTGGACTAAGTAACTTGCAATGGTCCCCCCATTTGAGTAGTGTCCCAGCTATACCAAATTTTGTTAAAGTTATCAATATTATCATTTCGGAGTGCAGTCAGCTGTTCCATCCTCCTAATATACCGAACTCTCTCCATGAGGTCAGCCTCTGTTGGAGGAAAGGTACTTTTCCACTTCCCCGCTATAGTACATCTGGCAGCTGTTAAGATTGAGTTGGCTAGTTTTTGGGTTTGGTTATTTACATTAGGGATTCTCTTCCCCAGCACCAATACCAAAGGATCCAGTGGAATATCTATCAATAACACCTTGAGCAAACATTGTTTCACACTCTCCCAAAATGGCTTGATTACTGGACAAGTCCAGAATATATGTAGTAATGTGCCTTCCTGACCACATCCCCTCCAGCATTGAGACGGTACAGACCGTGGAAACCACTTATGCAGTAAAGAGGGAGTGTGATACCATCCCATTAATATTTTGTAGATGTTTTCCTTTAGGGTGACACATATAGGTGTTTTTGTTGCGTTTTCCCATATATTATTCCAGACATCTAAATTTATGGATTGACCCAATGCCTTTTCACATTTTTTCATATATACATGGGGAGCGGAATCGAGATCCCTGTCATTGAGAAGACCATACCACTGAGATATCAGCTTCCTCTGGGAGAACCCTGCCTTGCAGATTCTCACTACCGCGTTGGCTTCTGGGGCTTGACCCTGTGGGCAGTGGGAGAGTGCAAAGTGCCTTAATTGGAGGTACTGCATTTTAGTAAGATTGTCTAGATTCGCCTCCTCTCTTAACTCCTGGAACTGTTTAAGTTTCCCCAAAAGGGGGTGGAACAATCTACCCAGATGAAATAAGTTCCCTTCTCTTGCCAAAATCACAAAATTCTCTGAAAAACCTGGGGGGAATTCTCGGTTCTTGACCAGAGGGGTTAGGTATGCCGGGGAGCTATCACACTTCCATTTTTTCATTGTCTTCCGCCAGAGGGTTAATGTATGTATAGTGGAGCAGAGCATTTTATCTCTGTCTTCCAGTGGAAGTGGCTGTTTTGCCAATAACCATGATGCCAAATGCGAGGGACCACTAAAGTCAGACTCCAGGGTGGTCCATTTCGTAGAAGGGGTGAGAGCCACCCAGTCTCCCACCTGCTTTATCTGAGCTGCCAGAAAGTAATGCAGAATGTTCGGGACTGCCATGCCCCCCATAAGTCTGGAACAGTACATAGTAGTCCTAGAGACTCTATGCCTCCTGTGCACCCAAATGAAGCCAAGAATGGCCGATTGCATTTTAGAGATATCTGTGGAGGGCATGAGGATTGTAAGTGTGTCACATAGGTACAGCAGTCTAGGGAGTATGTTCATTTTAATCGATGCTATCCTGCCCATCCAAGAGATAGGGTACTTATGCCAGGTCTGCAACTCTTGCCGCAGCTTATGCAGAAGAGGCGGGTAATTACATTTATAAAGTAATGTGTAGTCCTTTGTCAAATGTATCCTCAGGTACTTCAGAGAGTTCTCCACCCACCGGTATTGAAAATTTAACCGTAACAATTTAAGCTGGGCCTGTGGGATGAGAATAGGGAGGGCCTCTGATTTATCATTGTTCACTTTATATCCTGAAACACGTCCATATTCAGTAAGCATGTTATGCAGATTTGGGAGTGTGGTTAACGGACGAGTTAGTGTTAGCAGGATGTTGTCTGCGTACAGACTCAATTTATACTTCTTGCCTTTAAGTTCTATTCCTTGTATATCCGGGCATAAACGTATCACCTCTGCCAAAGGTTCAATGCTTATGGCAAAGAGCAGTGGGGACAGGGGGCAACCCTGCCTAGTGCCATTCTGCACTGTGAGAGGGTCAGACATGACTCCTGGTAATTTAATTTGGGCCATCGGGGATAAATAGAGTGAACGAAGAGCTGTTACAAATGACCCCTGGAACCCCATAGCGCCTAGAGTCGAAAACATGTAATCCCACCTGAGGCGGTCAAAAGCCTTTTCGGCATCTAAACTAAGGATTATTGTCGGAGTCTTTGCCCTGTTGGCTATATCTATGAGATCGACTGCTCTCCTTATGTTATCGACCGCCTTCCTACCCAGGACAAAACCGACTTGATCCGAGTTTATGAGGGAGAGAAGTAATAAATTCAGTATGTTCGCTAAGAGCTTTGAGAATATTTTCAGATCCGAGTTTAGAAGGGAGATGGGGCGGTAATTTGCACATTTCGTGTGATCCTTCCCTTCTTTAGGTATCAGCGTAATGAATGAGCTAAGAGTGGTTTTTGGTATAGGTGTCCCTTCCATCCAGCTATTATAAAGAGGAACCATGTACTTAATGAGGTGTCCTTTAAAGGTTTTGTAATAGCCATATGGAAGGCCATCTGGGCCTGGGGATTTGTTCAATATGCATCTGCTTGAGTATGGTCTCTAATTCCTCAACAGTTATTGGTGCATATAATTGTTCTGAGTCTTGTTCGGATATTTTAGGGAGATTCAATGTGGACAGGAATTTCATGTTTAATTTAGCCCACCCATCTGAGTTGGGGTCCGGGAACAGGTTATATAAGTCCGTGTAATATGAACGGAAGGCGGTAGCAATGGCCTCTGGGGAGCAAACCCTGCCCTGGGCTGTATGGATGACTTGGGGGGTTTGCAGATCCTGCTCTGCCCTTAGTTTTCTCGCCAGAAGTGTATGTGGCCTGTTGGCTTTCTCGTAGTAAAGCTGTTTATATTTGTTAAGCATCTTATCTGCTTCTATGACCTTAAGGTCCTTCAGCTCGGTTCTCAGAGACATGACTCTAGCAAGCCTGGAAACTGAGGGAGCCGATAGATGTTTATCCCATGCCCGTTTAAGATCCCCCTCCAAAATCCGTGTCCTAAGTAGTTTGTTCTTTTTAAAGGCTGAAGATTGGGCAATGCACTCCCCCCCCTTATTACTGCCTTGTGTGCTTCCCAGAGTACATTGAGTGAGTCTACAGAAGATTCATTTAGTGTAAAATATTCTGCTATGCATGACTGCAATTTATCTCTCATGTCAGGCCATTTTAGAATATGCTCATTTAGTCTACACGGGCCCCTATATTTTATGTGTCGATGTATGTCTAGTTTTACTTCAATGGGCGCATGGTCGGCCCAGGATATTTGATTGATCTTAGATTGACCCAAAGTGGAGCAGAGAGGTGACGAGAGGAGTAGGTAGTCAATTCGTGTGTTGACCTGGAGAGAGTGCGAGAAAAATGTGTATCCTTTCTCAGTGGGGTGTTGAATTCTCCATATATCCTGTAACTGATATGACTTCAGGAGGGTCCGAAAATGTTGGGAAGTTTGGGCAGCGGAGCGGGGTGCTGCGTTATGTGCCAAGCCCAGTCTATCCAGTCTATCCCCTCCCACCACCAAATTCCTAGCATCCGCCATATTAACTTTGGCTAACACTTTCTTTAGCATACGTATAGGTTTCCTATTAGGCAGGTACACATTGAGAAGCGTTAGAGGAATATCGTGTAGAGTACCATAGACAATAATATAGTGACCCTGTGGGTCTGCAACCATACGCTGAATGGTAAATTGAATCTGTTTGTGAATTAGTATTGCGACTCCTGCTTTTTTCTGTGGGCCCGAGGCTCTCAAGATCACGAGGTAGTCTCTAGATTGAATTCTCCACGAATCAGTTTTACGGTGATGCCTCTCTTGGAGAAAAATGATGCTAGGAGTCACCGATCTGAGATCCCTATAAAGCAGGTTACGCTTCAACGGAGAATTTAGTCCGTTAACATTTAGAGAGATGATGTTAACCATTTTAGATAAAGATAGGTCGCAGCATGTCTGGTTGCAGATCCACTGGGTTTACAACAGTACGCAAACATACAATATATCTCACCAACTGTTGCCCGAAGGGGGAGAACCACTCAATAACCGTATGCCACCACTGGAAAATACAACGTGCCCTATAAGGAAACAAAACTGTGAAAACCAAGACAAACATTAGTAACTTTGAACATAAGTTCGATTGGCTCCGTCTCTTACACCTTACGAGTTGTAAGGGAGGGTGGCCGAGTGTGGACGGCATGCCGGCCCAAGCCATGATCGGGTATGGGAGAGAAAAGAAGAAAAGTCACACCAGAGTCCTCCACGTGTATCATTCTCCACATAGCTGTAGCAGGCTATCAAAAAGAAGAGAAATTTTTTTTTTAAGGGGTGGGGGAGGGGTGGAAGGGGAAATAACCAAAGGGGGGGACAAGATAATGTCTCAAAGCGGAATCCAGCAACTCTTGCCAAATGTAATATTAACTCTGATATTAACTGTTCGCGCCCCGAACAAAGGGCTTGTTATCCCAGGTACCTCCATCTCCTCATCAGGTGGGTGCCCTCTGTGTTGGAAGCGGTGCAGTGGATAGCTGTGGGGATCGATGTCCTGATGACATTGTGCTCCACGCAGGGGAGAGCCTTTGTTGTTGTGGAGGTGACCGGGGTGCTGGGGCCGCTTCCTCGTCGGTAAGGCCCAACTTTCGGAGGAACTGAGATACTCTGGCTGGATCTTGAAAGCCTGCGATTAAGGTATGGTGATAGCGTTCTACCTGCCTTCGTCCGCCTTCCACCCATCCTCCCAGGTTCTCAGATAGCCTTTCTTGTTGCCCGGTGTGAAGGTAGGCTCTGCTGTAGTCTATTAGAGGGCTTTTTCTCAAGGATACACGCAGAGCTCAGTTAGTGTGCAGCCATTTTCTAGCTCGTCAGGCTCCGCCCCCAATGTTTTTTTTAACTTATAGCGGGCCCTGGCCACCAATGTTTTTTTTTAACTTATGGGGGCCCTGGACACCAATGTTTTTTTTTTTAAAAAAATATGGGGGGTCCTGGACACCAATGTTTATTTTTTAACTTATGGGGGGCCCTGCACACCAATGTTTTTTTTTGTTTTTAACTTATAGGGGGCCCTGGCCACCAATGTTTTTTTTTTTAACTTATGGGGGCCCTGGACACCAATGTTTTTTTTTACTTGTACGGGTTCCTGGCCACCAATGTTTTTTTTTTAACTTGTGGGGGGGGGGCACAATACCACTTTTATTTTTACTTTGGGGGGGCCTGGCCACCAAGATTTATTTTTTTATTTGTAGGGGGGCCCAGAAAACATCATTGTATGGGGCCCCGCAAATTCTGATGGCGGTCCTGTTGGTACAAGTACCATTTGTAGGGAGTGCGGGGTTTTTATGACTGATCATACAAATAAATTATTATATGCAGTGAAAAGCATTGGCTGGAGTTGTATAAAGAGCACCACCATTGGAGAAATAGAGCCTCAACTGGGCCCCAGGTTCTATCCATCAAAGCAAACCTTAGAACAGTGATCCAACCCCTTGGATGTTGCTCCCACTGGCATCAAAGCAGGGGCTTATTTTTGAATTCCAGGCTTGGAGGCAAGTTTGGTTGCATAAAAACCAGGTGCACTGCCAAACAGACCCTCAATGTAGGTTGACAATATACATGGGGCTACTAAACGGCCAATCACATCCATTATTTTGGCACCCAGGAACAATTTTCATGCTAGTATTGCTCCCCAACTCCTTTTACTTCTGAATGTTGCTCACGGTTTCTAAAGGTTGGGGATCCCTGCCTTATAACTAAATTGTAAGGAGTCACCCTGGTGGTCTAGTGGGCGGCGGGGTCGTGTCTCCAACGGAGACGCCCACCGCATGCTGCCTCTCTCCTCCTGTGCAGGCTCCCCTATGTCGCGCGTGGCGCGAACTTCCGGGTTTTTACGCATCGGCGTGAAATTGAAACACTATATAAAGGGATTTCAGTGTTTAGCACATTGCCTGTTGTTAGGTTCTGATAGCTAGCTCCTAGGTGCTTTATTCCTACTGATTCCTGTCTGATCTTCTGGTTATTGACCCTTGCCTTGCCTGACTATTCTGGACCCTTGCCTGCCTGTTATTCTGAACTCTCCAATTTGATCATTGCCTGCCTAATTATTCTACGCTCTCCAATCCTAATCCTAGCCTGTCTGACTATTCCTTGAACTCTGCCTGCATCGACTCGGCCTGTCTGACTATTCTAACTCTGCTTGTGCTGGCCCAGCCTGCCTGTTCCAGGCTGTGTTGTCTGGTCTGTCTTCCAAGTTGTTTTCTTCCATCTAGTATCCTTGGTGAGATGATCGTGCCCCTTTGCTCGTCCAGAACCTGTAGCTTTGCTCCTCTGTTAGTAAAACCTGGCGGCATCCAATTAGCCGAGGGCTCCTCCCAAGGTGAAAGGCGGCTGTTAAAGGCAGAAGCAAGAGCCGAGACCAGGGAGCCTAGCTGTGGTTCTGGATTTAGGGTGCCGAACGTGACATACATCATTCTCCAGACAATTCCATGCTTCCTACTAACCAAACTAACCAAATTGATTGTGTGTAAAGTGCCACGAGCAGCATATAATAAAGTTGAGATTACCCAGATATTGGCTCTCCAATAGATCTACAATTATATTAGGGGTGTGTGGCTAGGCCAGTACCAATACTTGTTCCTCTGCTTCCCATGCTCCTTATTTAACCAATATAAACACATTTTTAATGAATTGCAGTGCTAGTCCTGAACGTTGAAAATCAGTGCCTAACCTCATTAATGCTCTTGTGACTAAATGGAAGCAAATACCACCTGTAACCTCAAGAGTAGATTATGTTATAGCAGAAAAGGAGGCGTCAATTCACATTAATACAGAATATGATATTGGACAGGCAGCTGTCTGGATATTTCTGGCCATATAGTGTAGAAAAGGTTGAGGAAAAAACAAACATAAACCAAGATCATCCTTACCTTATGTGTTAAAACGAGATACAACCCCTCTGTGAAACTATCTTCCAGTACAACCTTTTTGGGGCATTTATAAAGTATACGGTGTTACCATATCCGCCAACCGCTATATATTTATTTTCACAGAGAGCCAATGAGAAAACACTCTCTCAGTGGAACCAAGGCTGGAAATGTAGTACAGAAGTTCACGCTTCATTCTTCCATCGGGGCACAGGTCCACCACACTTTGGCTGGGTTTATTTATTTGAAAATAAATATATTTTTTTATCTATTTTTGTTAAATGATCCCTATTGCTAAAATGCTTGTTTTGGCAACAGGCACATCATTATGACACTGATATGTAAAGCTGGATCAGAAACAATCCTAGAGCATCTTGACTCCTGTTCCTGAGCTGCCGCATCCATGACCCCATTTTGCCCAGCCTCGCCCTTCATCATGCTCCCTGATTTGGAGGGATTCAGATAAAATTTCTGTGCATTTGAAGTGCAAACAACAGACAGAGGGTGACAAGCTGATATGCGGCTAAATTACGTTTGCTTCTGAGAAATCTGAGTGAGTCGGCATGTCTGAGTGGGATTTATTTAAAAAGGTGAACCATCCCTTTAAAAGATGTGGGAACGTTTTGCAGTGGCCCGCCATGGTTTAACATAAGTAAAGGTATGGGACCTGTTACCCAAAATGCATGGGACCTGGCCTTTTCCGGAAAAGAGATCCTTCCGTAGCTTGGATCTCCATATTATAAATCTACTAAAAAATCTATTAAAGATTAATAAACCCAGAAGGGTTATTTTGCTTTCAATAAGGATTAATTATATCTTAGTTTGGATCCAGTACAAGGTACTGTTTTATTGTTGCCAGAAAAACATAATTTTTTAAAAAAATTTGTTTATAATGGAGTCTATGGGAGACGGCCATACCTGAATTTTCAACAGGTAATTTTGGCAGCTATATAGTTATGTATTTTCATTTTGATCTAATGGTATTTGTACATATTTTGCACCAATCGTAGGGCCCATTGCTGGTTTCTCCCCTAGCTGCCTGCCCTGAATAAAGCTGGACACATCACAACTTTGATGGATAGCTGGACTGACCAATGCATTTGGAATCCACAGATGCAGTTTGTTGGAGAGCAAAGGGTTTGTTTCTTTTCTAACCTCTGCAGCAACTTCTTGCATATGGAAGACAGGAACTGGAAAGGGAAGGTAGGGGGAAATGACATCACACATGAAGAGGGAGAATGGCAGGGTTTACAGATAAAAGGAACTCGGGCTCATTTATCAACACTGGGCAAATTTGCCCATGGGCTGTTACCTATAGCAACCAATCAGTGATCAGCTTTTTAAAGCCAGCTGCAAGAAGAACAATGAATGCAGCAATCTGATTGGTTGCTATAGGTAACAGCCCTTGGGCAAATTTGCCCAGTGTTGATAAATGAGCCCCACTAAGTGTGTGCAATAATGATTTTAGTCACTAGGTGGCAAAACAAAACCTATGCATGTATAAGACTAACCATATAAAATAAACATATTAAACATACAGCTATGGAACCTGTGTTCCAGAATGTTTAGGACCTGGGGGTTTCCAGATAATGGATCCTTCAGTAATTTGGATCTTCATGCCATAAGTCTACTAGAAAATCATTCAAACGTTAAATAAACCCAATAAGGTGGTTTTACGGGTCCTCCAGTAAGAATTAACTGTGACTTTTTTGGGATCAAGTACAAAGTAACCCTAACCCTAATACCCTACTCATAATAACCCTGTTACAGAGTAAAAAGGAAATAATTTTTAAATAGTTGGACTATTTGGATAAAATGCAGTCTATGGAAGCTGGCCTTCCCGTAATTCGGAACTTTCTGATTAATGGGTTTCTGCTAAATGGGTTTTCGCCTGTGCTTGATTAAACTGTTTAATTCTTAGGTCTTAAGGTTAACTTGTTACTTGTAAACGTTAAACAGCATAAATGCATTTTCAAAACAGCTGGATAGTCTAAACGGGAAATTGCTCAGTATTTATAATATAAATGGAAGATGATTCCAACAGCTCAGCTGATACTTAAAAGGATTACAATATGGTGTGTTGCAATCGCTCAGACTCATTCTGCCCAAATCTGTCAGTGTTTAGCCACTTGGGATTCAGGGCTATGGCACACAAGATGTTCCGGTCACACCGATATGGGATCTGTTATCCAGAAACCCATTATCCAGAAAGTTCTGAATTACGGAAAGGCCATCTCCCATAGACTCCCTTATAATATAATAATTCAAATTTTAAAAAATGTATTTCCTTTTTCTCTGTGATAATAAAACAGTAGCTTGTGCTTGATCCAAACTAAGATATAATTAATCCTTAATGGAAGCAAAACCAGCCTATTGGGTTTATTTAATGTTTATATGTTTTTCTAGTAGACTTAAGTTATAAAGATCCAAATTATGGAAAAATCTGTGATCCGGAAAACCTCAGGTCCCAAGCATTCTGGATAACAGGACCCATACCTGTACTGGTTAACAATATTCAGCATATCAAGTGCCAAAATGTAGAGCCAAGAGATGAGCATATTTAAAATGGCATTGTATATCTGAGCAGAGGTGTAAATGGCAGAAATATTTAATAAATGGCTAAAGTTTAGGATCCCAGAGGGCCCTCTTGTAAACCAGTTGCAAATCATACTAACTTACTAAGTTAATTTTAAGGAGAAGGAAAGCTATAACACTATATTTATTCTGCACAATGATTTACCATACTTGAGTAAACAAGTAAACTTAAAGTGTACTCTGTTTGTTTAGGATAGCAACTGCCATAATGGCTTGGTGTGACATCACATCCTGCCTGAGTCTCTCCCTGCTCACTTATAGCTCTGGCCTCAGATTACAGCAGGGAGGGGAGGAGGGAGGGAGGGGAGAGGAGCAAACTGAGCATGCTCAAGCCCTAGCCCTGGAGGTTGAAGCTGAAAACAGGAAGTCTGATACAGAAG